>NC_083792.1:6111082-6711082 GCF_015708825.2 Lethenteron reissneri
ACTCAGAGTTACCCCCCCCCCCCCTCAGAGTTACCCCCCCCTCACTCAGAGTTACCCCCCCCCAGTCAGAGTTACACCCCCCACTCAGAGTTACCCCCCCCACTCAGAGTTACCCCCCCCCCCCCACTCAGAGTTTACCCCCCCCTCACTCAGAGTTACCCCCCCCCCCACTCAGAGTTACCCCCCCCCACTCAGAGTTACCCCCCCCCACTCAGAGTTTAACCCCCCCTCACTCAGAGTTACCCCCCCTCCACTCAGAGTTACCCCCCCTACTCAGAGTTACCCCCCCTCACTCAGAGTACCCACCCCCCACTCAGAGTTACCCCCCCCACTCAGAGTACCCCCCGCTCCCTCAGAGTTACCCCCTCCACTCAGAGTTACCCCCCCCACTCAGAGTTTACCCCCCCACTCAGAGTTACCCCCCCCCACATCAGAGTTACCCCACCCACTCAGAGCTTACCCCCACCCCCACTCAGATTACCCCCCCCACTCAGAGTTACCCCCACACCTCAGAGTTACCACCCCCACGCACAAGTTACCCCCCCCCCACATCAGAGTTACCTCCTCCCCTCAGAGTTATCCCCCCCACTCAGAGTTACCCCCCCACATCAGAGTTACCCCCCCCACTCAGAGTACCCCCCCCACTCAAGTTACGCGCCCCCCCCAGCTCAGCAGTTACCCACCCCCCCACTCAGAGGTTAGCCCGCCCCCCCACTCCGAGATTACCCCCCCCCCACCATCGTCATAGTTACCCCCCCTCACTCAGAGTTACCCCTGCCCCTCAAGTAAAGCCCCCACTCAGAGTTACCCCCCCACTCCAGAGTTACACCCCCCCCCCACTCAGAGTTACCCCCCACTCAGAGTTACCCCCACTCAAGTTACCACCCCCCCCCACTCAGAGTTAGCCCCCCCCCACTCAGAGTAACCCCTCACTCCGAGTTACCCCCACCAAACTCAGAGTTACCGGCACCACTCAGAGTTACCCCCCCCACGCAGAGTTACCCCCCCCCTCAGAGGTTACCCCCCCCCACTCAGAGTTACCCCACTCAGAGTTACCCCCCCCACTCAGAGTTACCCCACCCCCCAAGCTCAGAGTTACCCCCAACTCATAGGTTACCCCCCCACTCAGAGTTACCCTCACTCAGAGTTACCCCCCCCCCCCCACTCAGAGTTACCCCCCCCCACTCAGAGTTACCCCCCCCCCCCACTCAGAGTTTACCCCCCCACTCAGAGTTACTCCCACTCAGAGTTACCCCCCCCCACTCAGAGTTACCCCCCCCACTCAGAGTTACCCTCACTCAGAGTTACCCCCCCCCACTCAGAGTTTACCCCCCCACTCAGAGTTACCCCCCACTCAGAGTTACCCCCATTCAGAGTTACCCCCCCCCCACTCAGAGTTACCCCCCACCCACTCAGAGTTACCCCCCCCCCCCACTCAGAGTTACCCCCCCCCCCACTCAGAGTTACCCCCCCCACTCAGAGTTACCCCCCCACTCAGAGGTTACCCCCACTCAGAGTTACCCCCCCCCCCACTCAGAGTTACCCCCCCCCACTCAGAGTTACCCTCACTAGAGTTACCCCCCACTCAGAGTTACCCCCCCCCACTCAGAGTTACCCCCCCCCACTCAGAGTTACCTCCACTCAGAGTTACCCCCACTCAGAGTTACCCCCCCCCCCCACTCAGAGTTACCCCCACTCAGAGTTACCCCCCCCACTCAGAGTTACCCCCCACTCAGAGTTACCCCCCCTCAGAGTTACCTCCACTCAGAGTTACCCCCACTCAGAGTTACCCCCCCCCCCCACTCAGAGTTACCTCCACTCAGAGTTACCCCCTACTCAGAGTTACCCCCCCCACTCAGAGAACATACCCCCCCCCCCACTCAGAGTTACCCCCACTCAGAGTTACCCCCACTCAGAGTTACCCCCCCCCCACTCAGAGTTACCCCCACTCAGAGTTACCCCCCCCCCACTCAGAGTTACCCCCCCACTCAGAGTTACCCCCACTCAGAGTTACCCCCCCCCCCTCACTCAGAGTTACCCCCCCCACTCAGAGTTACCCCCCCCCCCCCACTCAGAGTTACCCCCACTCAGAGTTACCCTCCACACGCGCTGCGAGGAGTGAGCAGAAGCGCCCTGGACCGGCGACCTCGAGGTCCCCAGTTTGACGCCATCTCCGTGGCTGGCGCGGCAGTCGCCGCAACGGTGCGAGGGTCTTGCACCCCCCCCACCACTCCCCCACCACCCCACCCCCCACATCCCCCCCCCCCCCCCACCACCACCATCGCCTCTGTCCACTCAGCCGTATAGATGAGTTTAGAATTGCTTTTTTGTGTTGAGTTTGTTCGGCCTTCTCCCGCACCTCCGATTATCACGGTTGGCCACGTACGCTGCGAAAGAAGTTCAACACACGGCACACACACACACATAGCGTACACACACACATACATTGCACACACACACACGCAGTGCACCTACACACACACATTGCACACACACGCGCATTGCACGCACACACACACGCGCATTGCACGTACACACACGCATTGCACGCACACACACACACGCATTGCACGCACACACATACACGCATTGCACACACACACGCATCATGCGCACACACACGAATTGCGCACACGCACACATGCATTACACACACACATTGCGTACACACACACACACGCATTGCACGCACACACACACGCATTACACACACACACATTACACACACACATTACACACACACACACATTACACACACACACACATTACACACACACATTACACACACACATTACACACACACACATTACACACACACATTACACACACACATTACACACACATTACACACACACACACATTACACACACACATTACACACACACATTACACACACACATTACACACACACACACATTACACACACACATTACACACACACATTACACACACACACATTACACACACACACACATTACACACACACACATGAGCTCAAGGCAGAAAGTCGACCAGCAGGTCGCGTGCGCTGGGACAAAGTGTGGGCACGTGGAGGAAGCCACCAAATAAACCTCATGGCGGTAGCCCGGTGTACTACCACAGGACCCCGGCTCTCGCACAATGTCCGTGATGCAGTCATGTTTAGTCTGTTGATGGTGGGCGATGAGGCAATCGACTCATCTCGACGAGCTGTACTCACGATGCACGATTCAAAGTTGAAATTTTCGATAACGGATTTTGTTCTGCTCACGTTTGGTGTTTCGACATCGCGGAGTGGCACCCATTTCGGATTGATTGGTTACCCCAGCCGCGGAGTTAAGTAACACCCCAGAAATAAAATATTTTATTGCCTCGGCTATTTTGTATTATCGGGTATCCCGGGGTACCGCCATAAGCATCACGAATCGTCCAGAGCAGCGGCTCCCAACAGCGTGGGCTGCTCGTGGCAGAACCACTTGCCACGGCACAGCCATGCGGAGCTTCACGACCGATGGCCAAGCGCAGCGGAGATGCCCCAACGAATCTCCTCCTGGCAAGTCCCCGACAATGTCGACCATTCAGTTGTTGTGGCGTGCTGATTCGTCGGTGGGTGTCGGTGGGGGGCCCGGCGAGGCATCGCGTGAGGTTTGTATGCGGTGTGGATGATGGTGTGGATGATGGGCGATTGATTTTCAGGGACCCACCACCACCACCACTACCGACACCGCCACCACCGCCGCCACCACCAACGTCAACACCGCCACCACCACCGCCACTACCGCCACCGTCGCCACCACCACCACTACCACCGCCACCACCAACGTCAACACCGCCACCACCACCGCCACTACCGCCACCGTCGCCACCGCCACCACCACCGCCACCACCGCCATCACCACCGCCACCACCGCCACCACCACCACCGCCGCCACCGCCGCCACCACCGCCATCACCACCGCCACCACCACCGCCACCGCCACTACCACCGCCACCACCACCACCACCGCCACCGCGCGAGTCTGTAGCTCCGGGCGAGCAGGCGCTTCCCGCCGGCATGGTGCGAGGCGAGGCAATTGCAGGGCTGCGCCTTTATCGTCGACTCTGCTGTTTCACGGGGGGGGGGGGCATATGCATCGGGCATGGGCAGCGCAGGGGCAGGGCTGCCCCCGGGGGGGATTGTGCGTGGGGTCTGATGGCTGTAATCCTCGCAGGCGGATTTAAGCGCAGCCTAGAAAACTGGTTTTACCAGCTCCAGTAATTGTAACCAAATTGCCTGTCAAAATGTATTTTTTTTATATAAAAAGAGAAGGGGAGGTGGAGGTGGTGGCGGAGTGGGTTTGGGGGGGGAGAACAGACTACAGATGCGCACATGAATTGATTCCGTTTGTGTTCCATACATGTTGAGTATAATGATGCGTTGCGGTGGGCAGGGAGGTGGGGGTCCCGTATATATCCATGTTTGATGTGAGAGTGTGTGTGTTGTCGTGTGAGTGTGATCGTGCGTGTGTGTGTGGGTTACGGGACACGGGGGCCGCGCGGGTCAACACGCGTTTGCCCTGACCACTCAAGCGTAACGAGTGCACACACACGCGCACACGTACACGTGCACACATACACACCCACCCACAGACAAAGACAAGGATCCCCCGTGTAGCCTTAACAGACTGTTGGGGCAAGTGCTGTTAGCCATTGCAGATAAATCGTCACTGGCTTTGGCGGTGGGCGGGAAGCGAACGCGGGTGGCCTGGTTCGTAGCGCAGCGCGCGAACCGTTGCACCACCGCTCCTCACACACACAAAGACAGACACGCGCACACATACATGTACGTACAAAAAGACAAAGACCCCCCATATAGCCTTAACAGACTGTAGGGGCAAGTGCTGTTAGCGAGCACCTATGAAGGCCGCAACAGTACACGAGGGGTGGGTGGCCAGCACCACGCCCGACCGCCTTTGTCTCCCTAGTGGTGATGTTTACACACCGCACCAGGTACTCATTTGAGGCTGAGTCGACCTAGGAGAGGTCCAGGACCGGTTCAGATAATCGTCACTGGTGTTGACCATGCTGCGGGAATCGGACTCGGGTCGCCGGGTTCGTAGCGCAGCGCGCTAACCGCTACACTATCGCTCCCCACATGCTCCCCACATGCTCCGCACATGCACGTACATACACATATACACAGGCGTGCATACATATTTACACATGTGTGTGCAGTCACATATACTTTGATATAAAATCGTATCTATGTCCAGATATACACACGTGCATGCATACACGCATTTATTCACACGTATATACCTATGCATACAAATATCGACATCAATGTACACATAGATACAAAGATGCACCTATAAACATGTATCTATTAAGTATCGTGCCCAGTGTCTTTCGATGCGTGCAGTAATGCACACAACATACCCAAAGATCCCCCAGGTAGCCTCCATACACCGTTAGGGAAAGAGCTGTTAGAGAGCACCTATTTAGGTCGCTACGTCGTAACAAAAATGTAGCCGCCTTAATACACACATATATATGAACAAACATGTACCCGTACATACGTACAGTCGGCCTACATATACAC
Organism: Lethenteron reissneri; assembly: GCF_015708825.2. Taxonomy (NCBI): domain Eukaryota; kingdom Metazoa; phylum Chordata; class Hyperoartia; order Petromyzontiformes; family Petromyzontidae; genus Lethenteron; species Lethenteron reissneri. Next base: position 6,116,643 of record NC_083792.1, read on the forward strand.
ATAGGTACAAATATACAAAGCTCCCCTGCATAGCCTTTCACAGCATGATGTGGCAAGTGCTGTTAGCGAGTCGCAACTATGAAGGCCGGCACGGCACACGAGGGGGTGGGTGACCAGTACCACGCCCGGCCGCCTTTGTCTCCCTGGTGACGTACACAGTAGTTGCACGCATTTAGTAGAGACGCGCATACGTACACATACATGCACAAGCACGCGCATTTATATTCATACAAGAATACGTATACGGGACACGTAGATTCTCAATCAACGTTGTTGGATTAATTAATTAACATCAGCCACGTGGTAATTTCACGAAAATAATTTTGCACTCGAAGGCAGAAAATAATGAGGTTGTTGTTGTATACGACCGCTGAAACGGCCCTAAGTCAACAACAAATGAACAAAAACGCACCGTGAATTCTACCCATTGAAAAGTTTTTCAACCTTTTAGTCATGGATGTGATAACAACCAGTGAAATGTTGCTATCACACGTGCGTGTGCGTGCGGGTTTAGACAGGCAACGTGCACAGAAGGAAGTGCACGGAAGAGATCGAGGCCTTTCAATGAGTTAACGTGCAGGGTGGCTTACTACATCGCACGGCGATGAGAGGGGAGGCCTTCATCCAGCAGCGGATCGATCATGGCTGATGATGATATATCCGACGGCATACTCGTGAGCTGCGAGGGGAATGTTCAATCGCTTTGTGGTGGCATCGTAGCGCCCCCGTGTCCTCGATTGGACCCAGCAACAGCGCCGTGACCGCACAGCGCCTCTGCTGTGGTCTCGCTACTTACTGTGTGTGTATTTCTGTCTGTGTGTATCTGGGTTTGTGTGTATCTGGGTTTGTGTGTATCTGGTTCTGTGTATGCGTGTGTCTCTATCTGTGAGTATCTGGGTCTGTGTGTATCTTTGTCTGTGTGTGTGTATCTGGGTCTGTGTGTATCTGGGTCTGTGTGTGTGTATCTGGGTCTGTGTGTATCTGGGTCTGTGTATGCGTGTATCTGAATCTACGTATACGTGTATCTGGGTCTGAGTGTGTGTGTATCTGTGTCTGCGTGTGTGTATCTGGGTCTGTGTGTATCTGGGTCTGTGTATGCGTGTATCTCTGTGTTTATCTGTGTCTGTGTGCGTGTATCTGGGTCTGTGTGTATCTGGGTCTGAGTGTGTGTATCTGTGTCTGTGTGCGTGTATCTGGGTATGTGTGTATCTAGGTCTGTGTGTGTATCTAGGTCTGGGTGTATCTGTGTCTGTGTGTATCTGGGTCTGTGTGTATCTAGGTCTGTGTGTGTATTTCGGGGTCTGTGTGTATCTAGGTCTGTGTGTGTATCTGGGTCTGTGTATGCGTGTATCTGAATCTACGTATACGTGTATCTGGGTCTGAGTGTGTGTGTATCTGTATCTGTGTGTGTGTATCTGGGTCTGTGTGTATCTGGGTCTGTGTATGCGTGTATCTCTGTGTTTATCTGTGTCTGTGTGCGTGTATCTGAGTCTGTGTGTATCTGGGTCTGAGTGTGTGTATCTGTGTATGTGTGCGTGTATCTGGGTCTGTGTGTATCTAGGTCTGTGTGTGTATCTGGGTCTGGGTGTATCCGTGTCTGTGTGTATCTGGGTCTGTGTGTATCTAGGTCTGTGTGTGTATATCGGGGTCTGTGTGTATCTAAGTGTGGGTGTATTTGGGTGTGTGTTCATATCTCAGTTGCTAATCACAGGTCCAAAACCCCAAGCGGCCCTCACCAAACATCACTTAAAGTTGTCCTAGATAAGAGTTCACAATTGAGCACGGTTATCATTATTATTAGCAGAGAGTGGGTAATGAAACGACGATGGGAGGGAATTCAAATGTGGTGCCAGTAAGCCAAGTGTTGTTTTGACACGCAGTGCGCTGCTTGGACACAGGACGGATGAGACTCTGTGTCGTCTACGTGTGTGCGTTCGTATGCGTCTGTCTGCGTGTGTGTGTATGTATGCGGTGTGTGAACCGGTCCTGGGCCTCCCCTAGGTCGACTCAGCCTCAAATGAGTACCTGGTGCGCGCTGTGTAAACATCGCCACTGGGGAGACAAAGGCGGTCGGGCGTGGCGCTGACCACCCACCCACTCGTGTACCGTTCCGGCCTTCATAGGTGCTCGCTAACAGCACTTGCCCCTACACTCTGTTCAGGCTACACGGGGGATCTTTGTCTTTGTGTGAACATCACCAATGGGGAGACAAAGGCGGCAGGGCGTGGTGCTGACCACCCACCCACTCGTGTACCGTTCCGGCCTTCATAGGTGCTCGCTAACAGCACTTGCCCCTACACTCTGTTCAGGCTACACGGGGGATCTTTGTCTTTGTGTGAACATCACCAATGGGGAGACAAAGGCGGCAGGGCGTGGTGCTGACCACCCACCCACTCGTGTACCGTTCCGGCCTTCATAGGTGCTCGCTAACAGCACTTGCCCCTACACTCTGTTCAGGCTACACGGGGGATCTTTGTCTTTGTGTGAACATCACCAATGGGGAGACAAAGGCGGCAGGGCGTGGTGCTGACCACCCACCCACTCGTGTACCGTTCCGGCCTTCATAGGTGCTCGCTAACAGCACTTGCCCCTACACTCTGTTCAGGCTACACGGGGGATCTTTGTCTTTGTGTGAACATCACCACTGGGGAGACAAAGGCGGCAGGGCGTGGCGCTGACCACCCACCCCCTTCGCCTACCGTTCCGGTCCTTAACAGATCCTCGCGAACAGCACTTGCTTCAAAAGTCTGCTGAAGGCTACACGGGGGACCTTTGCCTTTGTGTTCACGCGTGTCCGTGCGTGCGTGCCGCGCTCGGGGGTTCACGCGCAGGCGGCGTGAACCTGGAACGCGATGAACGCGGGGGGCGAGGAGCAGGTGGAGTGTGTGGGGGGCGGTTATGTTAATGCGCGTCTCGGTTTAATGCAAAAACGACATTCAAATTCATGCAAATCTCTGGCACGCAATGGGTCACGCATCGTCTCCGGCGACCGGCAGCGAAGATGAAGAAGTCTGCGCGCGGATGGAGGTGGCAGGATGGTCGCGCGCATCCTCCTCATCCTCCTCCCTCATTTGCGAGCCGCGCGGCCTAATTGGAACCTCCTGGTGCTGGGCACTCAGAGGCTTCACCTGTGTCTGTGTGTGTGTCGTGTGTGTGTCGTGTGTGTGTGTCGTCTCTGTGTGTCGTATGTGTGTGTCTGTGTGTCGTGTGTGGTCTGTGTGTGTCGTGTGTGTGTGTGTGTCGTGTGTGTGTCGTGTGTGTGTCGTGTGTGTGTCGTGTGTGTGCCGTGTGTGTGTGTGTGTCGTGTGTGTGTCGTGTGTGTGTCGTGTGTGTGTCGTGCGTCGTGTGTGTGTCGTCTGTGTGTGTGTCGTCTCTGTGTGTCGTATGTGTGTGTCTGTGTGTGTCGTCTGTGTGTGTGTGTCGTGTGTGTGTCGTCTGTGTGTGTGTCGTCTCTGTGTGTCGTATGTGTGTGTCTGTGTGTCGTGTGTGGTCTGTGTGTGTGTCGTCTGTGTGTGTGTCCTGTGTGTGTGTGTCGTCTGTGTGTCGTGTGTGTGTCTGTGTGCCGTGTGTGTGTGTGTCTGTGTGTGTGTGTGTGTCGTCTGTGTGTCTGTGTCGTGTGTCGTATGTGTGTGTCTGTGTGTCGTGTGTGGTCTGTGTGTGTGTCGTCTGTGTGTGTCATCTGTGTGTCGTCTGTGTGTGTCGTCTGTGTGTGTGTCGTCTGTGTGTGTGTCCTGTGTGTGTGTCGTCTGTGTGTGTGTGTCGTCTCTGTGTGTGTGTCGTCTGTGTGCGTGTCGTCTGTGTGTGTCGTCTGTGTGTGTCCTGTGTATGTGTGTGTCGTGTGTGTGTGTGTATGTGTGTGTGTGTGTCGTGTGTGTGTGGTGCTTTGCCACCCACCCCCCTCGTGTGCCGTGCCTGCCGTCATAGGTGCTCGCTCACAGCACTTGCCCCACAGGTCTGTTCAGACTATAAAGGGATCTTTGTGTTGCGCGTGTACATATTTGTTTAACTATGGCTGTGTGTGTGTATGTTTGTTTATCTCTGTGTAGGTGTGTGTGTGTGTGTCTACGTGTGTGCGTATATATTTGTGGCTGTGTGTCTGTGGTGCATCTGCAAGTCGTCTCAGTCAGGCAACCCGTGGCACTTGGGTCGTGGCGCGTTGCGCTACGAACCCGGCGGCCCGAGTTCGATTCCCGCTCACGACCAACACCAGTGACGATTATCAGAATCGGTCCTGGGCCACATCTAGGTCGACTTAGCCTGAAGTGAGTACCTGGTCACACCGCCGTTGCATGCAGCCTCGAAGCCAGAATGCTTTCAGCGCTTCGGAGGCAAGGGGTGGTGGATCACGTAGAGATGAGTGAGACTCCCAATGCCGCTGAGATGCGAGATGGGCCGGAGACGGCAGTAACGCAAGGGAGTTCGCGAACTCGTCTGTGTGTCACGGTGATTGTTGTTGTCGCCTCAAAAGCGTGGGTGGGGTGTCTCTGGTCTCCTCCAACATGAAGGGTTCAGGTTTATTGATCTATACTTGAACGGAGTAAAACAAAATAACACAAAACCACGGGTGCACAGTCTAAAATAATTCAAAATTTGAAGCTTTCGTGACTGCAATAATTCATACTCTTAGGTTTTTTCGATAAAGTCACGTAGGTAAAAAATAAATAATACAAATAAATAATAATAAAATACTAGAAAAAAGAATATTCAGGGATTTATTATTTTATTTCTATTATTTATTATTTTATTATTTATTTTTTACCTCCGTGACTTTACCGAAAAAACCTAAGAGTAGTCAAAAATAAAGCAGAGCCCACCACGCGTGTCGCCATCATAGCGATCAGGCAGCGCAGTGCATTTGCGTTGAACTCTTTAAGGAGGGTCATTGCCTGAAACGTCAGCCTATTATATGGCTTTATATTGTACGACGGTGTTCTTTATGGATTCTTTGGTGGTGGCCACTCAAGATGCGCGTCGGGAATTTTATTCCAATGTCCCTTCGACAGACAGCCGCGGGATTCGTTTGAATCGCGACGCATCGTGAGCAGCCCGGCTGAACGTGTGACGCTGTCCCGGTGACTGGGGTGGTCGTCCGAAACGTCGCTCGCAGACGTATCACGAGGTCGACGCGTTTGTACGATTCGCGTCTACGCTACGGTTGAGGAAGGGGCCGCATGGCCCCCGGGGCTACGATACCGCTGGTTCATGAATACCACTTCGCTGCGGCGAAGTGGACGTGGTTGTCTTATGGATAAGACTCACTCCTGCCATCGCAATGTGGAATTTCCACCACTGTATCGGGGCTGTGAACGGGAGATGTGCAACGCCTCAATGTTCATTTGAGCAGCAGGAGATCACTCTGACTTCTGACTTTAAATATACACTGCTTAACAAAAAATAAATTTCTCCTGGGTAATAAGTGTTATTAGCTAATTGCTTATGCCTCAAAAGTACAGAAAATGGCTATTATTTTCCACAAACTTTGCTTTTGTGACCAGGACAGTGATGTTTTTAAATTTGCCTATTTTCAATGAGAAAACGTGCGCATTTGTGTCTTTCGTTTACATAAAGTCCTGGTCACAAAAGCAAAGTGTGTGGGGAATAATAGCCGTTTTCTATATTGTTAAGGCATAAGCGATTAAAAAACAACACTTAGTACCTAGGGGAAAAAATTGTGTCACATGGATTATTATCTGCAGGTAGTTGAGGTATAGATTTCATTTCAATGTATACACACACACAACATCCGGCGTTCCTATTTGACTCACTCATCACCGGGTTCACGGAGCGAACAGGAAGCGGCACATCCTGGATTAAGAAGAAGGAAAAGCATCACACACAAAAATCTAAAATTAGCAATCAAACGAAGATTCACCCCCCCGCCCGCTCCCCGCTGGTGGCAGAGCAAGCACTGCAGAGACGTCACTGGCGGAACAGCGGTGGCTATTTCTGTCACGGCTGCTGTGTCAGCGTCTCTTTATTGTAACAGTCGCTTGGAAAAAAAAACAAAAATATATAAAAAGCGCAAGAAAGAAAGAAAGAGCGGAGGGAGGGAGGAGGGAGGGGGATTACCTGTATTAGGAGAGAGGAATAAATGTGAGTCAAAGCAGAAGTCTTGTTTGCTGAGCCGTCGACAGGACATACACGTACAATATATAAATATAGAAGCATCATTCATCTATAACACACACATTTATATATTTGCATCACGGTTGCCGAGCACAGGCCGAAAGGCCCAAAACGCCATGTGACCGGTAATAAAGGGCACTCTATTAAAGTTGTCATGGGCAAAAGGTAACGCGTTTCGTGAATTGAGCAACATTATTAAACTAATAATTCTAATTGTTATACGTATTATGATAAGCATTAATATTATAGGAGCTTGTGGTAAAGAAGCGATGGGACGAGGGTATTCCAGAGTGGAGCAGAGCGAGAGAAGTGAGGCGGACCTGCAGTGCAGTGGGTGAGTGAGCGAGCTCGATTCGCGCTCACGGCCAACACCGGTGACGCTTATCTGAACCAATCCTGGGCCTCCTCTAGGTCGACTCTGCCTCGAATGAGTACCTGGTGTGAAGCGTAAACATCGCCACTTGGGATACAAAGGCGGCCGGGCGTGGTGCTGGCCACCTACCCCCTCGTGTGCCGTGCCGGCCTTCATAGGTGCTCACTAACGGCACTTGCCCCTACAGTCTGTTTAGGCTATACGGGGGATCTTAGTATCTTTGAGAGGGTGAGTGAGTGGGTGGGTGAGTGGGTGGGTGGGTGAGTGAGTGAGTGGGTGGGTGAGTGAGTGGGTGGGTGAGTGAGAGGGTGAGTGAGTGGGTGAGTGAGTGAGTGGGTGGGTGGGTGAGTGAGTGAGTGAGTGGGTGAGTGGGTGAGTGAGTGAGTGGGTGAGTGAGTGGGTGGGTGAGTGAGAGGGTGAGTGAGCGGGTGAGTTTGTGGGTTGGTGAGTGTGTTCGTGAACGGCCAGTGGAAGCGGATATCACAGAGCTACCTCTGAGATGCCCTTCTCCACGTGACCTCTGGACCACACACGGTCGATGGCAGCCCTTCCCACTCGCTCTGTCCGTGAGAGTGATGCTCGCCGCGTGACGGTCAACCCGATATTTTAATTCCCAGAGCTGGAATTTAGCCAATTTAAGCGCGGATGCAAATATACTATGATGGCTCTCATACATATAGACATATATATTCGTGCAGTCAATGGTGACCGGTCTGAGACGATTAATGTGGTCTTCAAACAACTCCACAATCGGGACTGCAACCTATTGGAAGCCAAGTCACCGGCTCCGTCCGCCCCCCCCCATTGCCCGCGCGTCTTCTCACCTCTGCATCCCACGCGGCCCCAATTACTGCCCTGATTTCTCATCGCGAGGCCTGCGACTTCATCTCCCGGCCTCGTGATTACACGCGGCTCTTAGCCCCACCGCCTTCCGAGACTATTCTATCTCTCTCTATACATACACGCGCACGGCATTGTCCCGATTATAAGACGCCGCGGAAAGGAAGCTTGTGTCGAGAGAGTTGTACAAATCCTGGTCTCACACGCACTCACACTCATCCACTTACCGGATGCGATTTAAAATAATACTCTAATGGTGACGCTTCACGAATGCGTCTGTGTAACACGGGATATTGATCACGTGTTTCACGTGATCCGTATCCCGTGTCTCACGTGATCAGTCCATCAGTGGCACTCATCATCGTAACTGTGCCAGTCTGCGAGTGGCACGCGCATTAGTAGCTGAGCCAGTCCATTACAGACACTGCCGTTAGTAACTGTGCCAATTCATCAGTGGCACGCGCATCAGTAACTGTACCAGTCTATCAGTGGCACTGCCATTCGTAACTGTGCCAGCCCATCAGTGGCACTGGCGTTAGTTTATTCTCGTGGTGCTGGGAATAAATTGGTGCGGATCGAGGCGGAGGCGGCGGCTCTGAGCGGGTAACGATGGCTCCTTGATTGTGGACAGGTGAGGGAGACGCGAGGCCATGCCACCATTAGCACCCCCCTCATTAGCTGGGATAAGCCGTCATTAGGACAACTGGAGCGGTGGGTCTGCGACCAGGTATCATCATCCCGGAGGGGGCAGTGAGGGGCGGGAGAGGTTGCGATGGAGCGGAGAGAGAGGGAGGGAGTAGGAGATGCGTGTGGTGGGGAATGATATTGAGGATGGATCCCGTGGAGGTGGAGTTGTTGGTGGTGCAGGTTGTTGTTGTTGCCATCGTGTACGTGAGTCCTGTCGGGTGTCCCTCCGTCATATCGCAGTATAATTGGCGCTCGTGGCTGAATAAAATCTGCTTCGATGTTAAAATATTCGTGCACACATTGTTCGCGTTGCAGAGCCACGGGAACGCATTACGCACCGAGGCATTGCGAGACCCGGCACTGCGGCAGACACGGAGCGATCGTGATCCACGTCGCTGCGTCTCTGCGTTGGGGCGTCCTCTCTCTCGCTCGCTGGGGAGCCGGACAAGCCCCTCTCTGTACCAGCGTGGACGGCACCCTCGTGTTCACCTTCTGAAGCGCTCGCTCGTCACCGTGGCGCGCGCGATGACCACAACCACCACCACCACCACCACGTGAATTTTCTTTCGCGTTGTGCGCGGTGCATTTAGCGCCACAACGCGTGGATTTACAGCGTGTGTTTATTTGTTTTCTGGTGACTGTGTATTTCATATCGGAATCGCCTCCAGTGCTGTTGCTGCTGGCGGCAATAAAAGTTGTTTAAAAGTCAAAAGTCTCTCTTGCGCGCGGGATCTCTCTTGTGGCTGCCATTCCTTCTCCAGTCTCGCCTCTGCCGTCTGTAGGCCCCCATCCCTGCCTCGGGACGTCTGTCCACCTATTCCGTGAGCTCTTCTCCGGGTCTCTCTCCCTCTCTCGGTGAGTGAAACTCCACAGGCAGCCCCCGCGTCTCCTGCCGTGCGGTGCGAAGCGGAGCGGGGGACATCGTGGACCCGGAGACGCGCGTGGTCGCAGTCCCGATCCGCGCCGCCTGGGGGCGCAGCGCGCGCCGGCGAGACGGGCACAGGAGTGGGGGGGCGGGGCTACGGGTGGCGAGGGCTCCTGTCTGGTGGTTGGTTAGTTGGTCAGGGTAATGTGTAGTACTAGTAGCTGGTTAGTAGGTTAGTATTTGTGTAGTACTAGTAGCTGGTTAGTAGGTTAGTATTCGTGTAGTACTGGTGGCTGGTTAGTTAGTAGGTTAATATTTGTGTCGTACTAGTAGCTGGTTAGTTAGTAGGTTAGTATTTGTGTAAAACTAGTAGCTGGTTAGTTAGTAGGCTAGTATTTGTGTAGTACTAGTAGCTGGTTAGTTAGTAGGTTAGTATTTGTGTAGTACTGGTAGGTGGTTAGTTAGTAGGTTAGTATTTGTGTAGTACTAGTAGCTGGTTAGTTAGTAGGTTAGTATTTGTGTAGTACTAGTAGCTGGTTAGTAGGTTAGTATTTGTGTAGTACTGGTAGCTGGTTGGTTAGTAGGTTAGTATTTGTGTAGTACTGGTAGCTGGTTAGTTAGTAGGTTAGTATTTGTGTAGTACTAGTAGCTGCTTAGTAGGTTAGTATTTGTGTAGTACTGGTAGCTGGTTAGTTAGTAGGTTAGTATTTGTGTAGTACTAGTAGCTGGTTAGTAGGTTAGTATTTGTGTAGTACTGGTAGCTGGCTGGTTAGTAGGTTAGTATTTGTGTAGTACTGGTAGCTAGTTAGTTAGTAGGTTAGTATTTGTGTAGTACTGGTGGCTGGTTAGTTAGTAGGCTCGTATTTGTGTAGTACTAGTAGCTGTTTAGTTAGTAGATTTGTATTTGTGTAGTACTGGTGGCTGGCTGGTTAGTAGGTTAGTATTTGTGTAGTACTGGTAGCTGGCTGGTTAGTAGGTTAGTATTTGTGTAGTAGTGGTAGCTGGTTAGTTAGTAGGTTAGTATTTGTGTAGTACTAGTAGCTGGTTAGTTAGTAGGTTAGTATTTGTGTAGTACTAGTAGCTGGTTAGTTAGTAGGTTAGTATTTCTGTAGTACTATTAGCTGGTTAGTAGGTTAGTATTTGTGTAGTACTGGTAGCTGGCTGGTTAGTAGGTTAGTATTTGTGTAGTACTGGTAGCTGGTTGGTTAGTAGGTTAGTATTTGTGTAGTACTGGGAGCTGGCTGGCGAGTAGGTTAGTATTTGTGTAGTACTAGTAGCTGGTTAGTTAGTAGGTTAGTATTTGTGTAGTACTGGTAGCTGGCTGGTTAGTAGGTTAGTATTTGTGTAGTACTAGTAGCTGGTTAGTAGGTTAGTATTTGTGTAGTACTGGTAGCTGGTTAGTTAGTAGCTTAGTATTTGTGTAGTACTGGTAGCTGGCTGGTTAGTAGGTTAGTATTTGTGTAGTACTGGTAGCTGGTTAGTTAGTAGGTTAGTATTTGTGTAGTACTGGTGGCTGGCTGGTTAGTAGGTTAGTATTTGTGTAGTACTGGTAGCTGGTTGGTTAGTAGGTTAGTATTTGTGTAGTACTGGGAGCTGGCTGGCGAGTAGGTTAGTATTTGTGTAGTACTAGTAGCTGGTTAGTTAGTAGGTTAGTATTTGTGTAGTACTGGTAGCTGGTTAATTAGTAGGTTAGTATTTGTGTAGTACTGGTAGCTGGCTGGTTAATAGGTTAGTATTTGTGTAATACTAGTAGCTGGTTAGTAAATAGGTTAGTATTTGTGTAGTACTGGTAGCTGACTGGTTAGAAGGTTAGTATTTGTGTAGTACTGGTAGCTGGCTGGTTAGTAGGTTAGTATTTGTGTAGTACTAGTAGCTTGTTAGTTAGTAGGTTAGTATTTGTGTAGTACTGGTAGCTGGCTGGTTAGTAGGTTAGTATTTGTGTAGTACTAGTAGCTGGTTAGTAGGTTAGTATTTGTGTAGTACTGGTAGCTGGTTGGTTAGTAGGTTAGTATTTGTGTAGTACTGGGAGCTGGCTAGCGAGTAGGTTAGTATTTGTGTAGTACTAGTAGCTGGTTAGTTAGTAGGTTAGTATTTGTGTAGTACTGGTAGCTGGTTAGTTAGTAGGTTAGTATTTGTGTAGTACTGGTAGCTGGCTGGCGAGTAGTTTAGTATTTGTGTAGTACTGGGAGCTGGTTGGTTAGTAGGTTAGTATTTGTGTAGTACTGGGAGCTGGCTGGCGAGTAGGTTAGTATTTGTGCAGTACTAGTAGCTGGTTAGTTAGTAGGTTAGTATTTGTGTAGTACTGGTAGCTGGTTAGTTAGTAGGTTAGTATTTGTGTAGAACTGGTAGCTGGTTAGTTAGTAGGTTAGTATTTGTGTAGTACTGGTGGCTGGCTGGTTAGTAGGTTAGTATTTGTGTAGTACTGGTAGCTGGTTGGTTAGTAGGTTAGTATTTGTGTAGTACTGGTAGCTGGTTGGTTAGTAGGTTAGTATTTGTGTAGTACTGGTAGCTGGTTAGTTAGTAGGTTAGTATTTGTGTAGTACTGGTGGCTGGCTGGTTAGTAGGTTAGTATTTGTGTAGTACTGGTAGCTGGTTGGTTAGTAGGTTAGTATTTGTGTAGTACTGGTAGCTGGTTGGTTAGTAGGTTAGTATTTGTGTAGTACTGGTAGCTGGTTGGTTAGTAGGTTAGTATTTGTGTAGTACTGGTAGCTGGTTAGTTAGTAGGTTAGTATTTGTGTAGTACTGGTAGCTGGTTGGCTAGTAGGTTAGTATTTGTGTAGTACTGGTAGCTGGTTGGCTAGTAGGTTAGTATTTGTGTAGTACTGGTAGCTGGCTGGTTAGTAGGTTAGTATTTGTGTAGTACTGGTAGCTGGTTAGTTAGTTAGTAGGTTAGTATTTGTGTAGTACTAGTAGCTGGTTGGCTAGTAGGTTAGTATTTGTGTAGTACTGGTAGCTGGTTGGTTAGTAGGTTAGTATTTGTGTAGTACTGGTAGCTTGTTGGTTAGTAGGTTAGTATTTGTGTAGTACTGGTAGCTAGCTGGTTAGTAGGTTAGTATTTGTGTAGTACTGGTAGCTGGTTGGTTAGTAGGTTAGTATTTGTGTAGTACTAGTAGCTGGTTGGTTAGTATTTGTGTAGTACTAGTAGCTGGTTGGTTAGTAGGTTAGTATTTGTGTAGTACTGGTGACTGGATGATTAGTTAGTAGGTTAGTATTTGTGTAGTACTAGTAGCTGGTTAGTTAGTAGGTTAGTATTTGTGTAGTACTGGTAGTTGGTTGGTTAGTATTTGTGTATTTGTGTAGTACTGGTAGCTGGTTAGTTAGTTTGTTAGTATTTGTGTAGTACTGGTAGCTGGTTGGTTAGTATTTGTGTATTTGTGTAGTACTGGTAGCTGGTTAGTTAGTTTGTTAGTATTTGTGTAGTACTGGTAGCTGGTTGGTTAGTATTTGTGTAGTACTGTTGGTTAGTTAGTTTGTGAGTATTTGTGTATTTGTGGAGTTTCTAAACGGAATGTCCTCGTCTCGCGACGCCTCGCCGGAGCACAATGGCAGGGTAATTGTCGACAGCGAGAGAGAGAGGAGAGGGCGCGCGCTGGAGTCAAGAGTTGATACCGCCCCAGCGATCGCGTACCGCGCAGCCTCCTCTTCGCTTCGCGGATCAAAGGGAACGTCTCAGAGTGGGGGGTCACCGCGGTGCGGGGGGGGGAGCGGTGGCGCAGTGGTTAGCGCGCTGCACTGTGGATACGCCGACCTGAGCGGCGAGTAATAACGACCGATGCGGGGGTATGGGCGACTTCGCGCGGATGAATTATTACACGTTAGATTGATAATTAAACAATCTTCTCGGATGCCGCTAATAACATTATCATTATTATGGTAAGAAATATATCGGTGATCCATTTATAGATAGCCCGGTGATTTGTAATTACCCTCAATCTCTGATCGTCACAGTTGGCTACGTACGGAGCGAAAGAAGTTCAGCGTACAGCCGATTGAATCTCGGTGCCGTGCAAGCGACGGCTCCATCCGTTCCAGGGGAGAGTGGCGATGCTGTAATTAGTGTGCTAGGATTGACAGCAGACCCGTAGAAGCTTTCAAATAACGCGTTGTGTTGTTCTCTCCGTCATCCCTTCATCATGTCTATCAGTGGATCGCCCAACAACCGCCATGCACCGCACGGCGTGGTGACATCCATACAGCAGTGGATGTACAGAAAAAGTGCTGCGAATGCCTTCATCCGATTCTTGAGCCGGATTCGGCGTTATTATATTACCATCATCATAATCAGCCGCAGTCAATCCACTGCTGGATGAAGGGCGCCCCAAGCCACCACCACCACCGCGTCCAGCTCTCACCGTCCCTGCGATGTGAAAGTTCATCCACAACAAACAGCACTTGACTGCGGCAAGCGCAAACGCACCATAATATCTCTCTGATCTCGTCAAGGAGTAGAAACCATCACGCGCACTCCGATCATCCTCTCAGCAGCAGCAGCAGGGGCGGCTTTTGGATGGTCATCGAACAAAGACGGCCACTGCATCGCGCGCTTTCAGATGCGCTTCTGCGGCCGTTTGGAACGTTCTTTTTCCGATATTAGGAACACAGCAGGTTCTCATTTGAGGCTGAGTCGGCGTAAGGGAGGCCCAGGATTGATTCAGATAATCGGGACTGGAGTTGGGCAGTGAACGGGAATCGAACTGAGGTGGCCGGGTTCGTAGCGGAGCGCGCTAACCACTGCACTACCGCTCCCCACTACACGCACAGCTAATCTAAACGAGAATCCAGTCTTGTAAATTAGACGCAGCATTTGGTGATACTACTGCTGCTGCTGTGCCCAAGCACACATAACAACGCAGCACATATCAATAACAGTGTGGTCTTCAAAGTGGGGGGGGGGGGGGGGGGGGGGGGGGGGGTAGATATATATGATAGGTGACGTTTCGGGTAATGGCCCTTCTTCGTGGCTCCAAGTGCGCAGCAGCGCAAGTCTGATCCCACGCGTGAGGGCGGGCGAGCGAGCGGGCGGCCACCCAGCCGAGCGCTCGGGACGTGAGGGCGGCCCCCATCACCTTCAACCCATCAGCCGGACTCTCACCCGCGCTGGGTGGCTTTCTTCCAAGTGACCTGCTCCCAACAAAGGAGGGCCTGAAGACTCATTACTTAATCGCTGCCGCTGAGCACGTGGAATGGGCCTAATTAAATCAAAGGCTTATGATTAGGGCTGCCTCGGGGTCTAAATCTGCTCTCTTTAAAACACGCGCTGTGGCCCTGCGTGGCCGGTTGCGGCTGGGCTGAACACGGAGCCGTCGCTAACAGAAAGTTCCTCGTGCCTGTGAACATCATCGTCATCATCATCGTCGTCGTCGGGCAGTTCACCAGCACAAGCGAGCGAGCCTGATGAGACACTGAATGTTGAAGCCGGTCCAGAGTTTGCATGTCCTGAGCCAATGCAGCTGATAATATGCACTCCAGAAGGTGGTGCGGCTGATGGGTTGTGTTAACAAAAAGATGTGTATTCTCGCGGTGGAGACACGAATATGGGAAGGGTTGTTAATTTATTAATTTTGTTATTAAAATTTGCCACCCGCTCTCTGGATTGTATCCTCTCCTAATCCCCCCCCCCCCTCTTCCCGTAGCCACAAGACCGTCCGGTGAAGACCCCCCACCAACTCAAGCTGGTGGAGGGAGGCGAGGGAGGATGGGTGGGGTGTTCGAGACATTTCTGAAGGATTTCAGAGTGAAACTCCCTCCAAGTCTCTAAGACACCGATCGCGGAGCTGTCGTCACGACGACCGCCGCTGTACCGCCCCCGTGGCAATCCACTTGCGCATGAAGGAGGCCTCCCCAAAATGCTCCGTCGGTCACTGAGATTGTTTGACCATACTTCACCGCGCTGGTCAGTGCGGTTTGACAATGTGGGCGCCAGGGGGGTTGGAGACGAGACGACCCAAGACGGGCCGCTGATGTTAGCCCTGGCCGGGAGTTGAACTGGGCACTTGTGCCAGGCTCGGTGCGCTTTGAGGCCACGTTAAGTGCCGAAGCAAAGCTCGCTGGCTGGCAGGAGGTCACGGGGCAGGCCCACGTGCTCTGGGTGCGCTTGGCTGAGATGGCTCACAGATGCACCGCCCGCACTCCCCGCTGTGCCACCTCGTCGATTCGGAGCCACAAACCACAGACACACCGTCAACTAAGTACACAGCAACCACTCCACCAACGCCACGATCACCACCACACACTTACCGCACCATTACCCACGCACCACAACCACGCGACCCACAACCACCACCACCAACACACTTACCCCACCATTAACCACGCACCACAAGCACGGCACCCACCCCACAACCACCACCACCACCACCACACACTTATCCCACAACCACCCCATCAACCCCGGTGGTGACAGGAGTCAAATCGAGGCTGATGGGTTGTCACGAGGTCGCGCAGTGCGAGTGAGAATCTGGGACGCGCGGTGGGAGAGAGCGTGAGAGAGGGTGAGAGCGTGATAGAGGGTGAGAGAGAGAGAGGGGGTGAGAGAGGGTGAGAGAGAGAACGAGAGAGGGTGAGAGGGCGAGTGAATGCGTGCGAGCGTTCTAATCCAGCCGCAATGAGACGTTAATAGCGCGGCGTGGCCGAGACTCGCAGAGACAGCGGCGGTACGAGATTTAGAAGAGCTGCAGCATCTGCTATTCACTTTATTCTTTCTCGTCTTCAAACACGGATCACGCGGGATTTGTGGGAGCTTAAGAGGAGGCATTTGCGTCTGCTTTACCGCCTAATGATGACCGTTCGGGATTCGTGGTAAACAACGACATATTGCAAAGCCGCTCTCGCCGCCGACGAGTGAACGCAGACCGACCTCTGGCCGCTGACTGGATTTGCCAGGAGATTCCGGGGGGGGGGGAGGGCTGCACCTAGCCTGGTACTGACCCCCCCCCCCTCCCTCCACTATAAAGAACACCACCAGATTATACAACCACGTGAGAGTGTGACGGCGCACTGTTAATTGGTTCACGCGCCGCCTGTAGCCAACGCATCCGCAAGGAACCCGGTCTTGTTTCCATCGCGGAAGCTGAGCACGCTTGATACTGGGTGGTGCTTCGATGGGCGACTTACAGTGATGGGGACTTTTAAAAGATGAAGACCTCTCCGTGACGATGACATCTTCAGGATGAACACCTCGGGATGTTCAAAGCCCCCTTCGTGATGAGAACTCCATGCCGAAGACGCCGTCGTGATGAATACACCCTTCGACGTTGAACACTGATCCGTGGTGAAGATCCCTTACCGATGAAAACACCTCCGCGTCGAAGAAGACTTTACAATGTCGAAGACCTCCATCCCTACATGATGAAAACTCTTCAGCGGTGAAGACGCCGCTTCCAGATGCACCTCCGTCATTCCCGGCGCTCATCAGGACGCCGTTCTGCCACAACAACAGACAGCCCGCCCGCCCTCTCTCTCTCTCTCAAACGCCACTAATTGTCCACGCGCGCTGCCACGGAGGAATTACTGCACGCGCATAATTACATCCCCGGACGGCGCGCAATGATTGCAGATTTGGCTTATCTGTATTGAATATCCGGGAATGCCACGCCCGGTCCCTAGAGGGCCGCACAGATGGATTGTTTGGTGGCGAGAACGCCACCAGAAAAAAGATACAAAATGATGAAGGGGAGCGACGGTTAAACGACTACACGAGGGCGATTCCGTGAACAAGAAACAGCCACAGCGCACGCAGAGTACACCAACAGCCACTTGCAGCCCGGCCTGTCGATCCACTGCTGGACGAAGGCTTCCCCACCACCGCGTCGGTCATGCACGTTGCTTCTTGACCATACTTCACCACGCAAGTGGAGGAAGGGGGGCCGCTGGACCGGTTCTAATATCACTTGCGACTGATGCGGCCCGTGACCAGGGATTGAACCCAGGGCATTGGGGCTCACAACGCAGCCGCTGTGCCACGCTCCCTCTGTTGTAGTTGGTAAACGCGGTGAGAACTCGAGACAGCAAGCGTGGCCCGGTGCTCGTTGTCTGCTGCCAGTAGCGGACGACGGTGGCTGCTGTGTCATCCGAATGTGGCAAATGCGAACCCTGACGCTCGAACGCAAAGGGCCTACCCCAACATTGGGGGGTCTTTCACGTCCACATTGAAATGCGACAGTGCCTCATTGTGTTGCTATTACATCAGGGCTGCCTCTTGATTCGAACCGCGTGTGACCACCCGCTGCTTACTAAAGACACAACAGACGCGTACACCTACAGACCACGCGTGTCAATCCACAGCTGGGTTGAGGGCCTTCGCAAGCCGCGCGGGTCGTGGTGGGGGGGGGGGGGTATGTGGCAACGCTTCACCACGCTGGTCAATGCGAGTCGGTGAAGCCAGGGAGCGTAGTCGCTGGAGCAGAGTTCATCAGGACGTTGGATGTTTCTGCACTGCGTGGCATACACTGGAAGCCACGACCTGGACGCGTTCTATCAATAGACAATCGATTAATAATAGATCGATCATTGTACTCGACTTTTCTTTTATGGAAACTTTTACTCAGCTCCCTGTCAAAATAGCGGCCGCCCAACATCCTTCCGCACGAATCCGGGAAACCCCCAACGATCCACGCCCAGGATGACACGGGTGATTATGTGCAGATAACATAAGCACTATCCATCACCTCCCGTCCAGCGGCACGTGTGAGTGGAGCGATCGAAGCTACGTTTGCCTCTTCTCTTTACGAGTGTGCTCACCACATCTACGCCTCTATATGAGGAACGAAACAGGTGGACTTCTCCACAAATCTGGCTGTCGCCTGATGAAGCTAGTTGTAATTACTGGCGAAACGTCGTACTCAGATTGTAAATGTTGTGGCTTGGCTCTCCAACACACCTGTGTGCTGTGCTAGTGACGAATTGGCCACGTTCTGTTTACGTGACAACCCTTACTAGTTGGCTGTGTCGGGTGGTGGCGGGTTTTAACAACACATTTATATATTTACACGATCTAACCCAAAAAAACCCTCTTATGGATGATATTGGTCACGAAAGTCTCCGTGTTAAACTCTTAAGGAGTGTTCAGCAAGGAACGCCTGGCTCAAGACTCGTTTTTTTCGGAGCGTCCTGCCAGTAGGGGGCGAAGTCGCCGCGTATATTCCTGCTCGAGTAATCGTCGGGCAATGTTTCATCATTGGAACGTTTTAGACAATGCCAGTCGCATTGCGTGTGGTTTTGCTGAGCTGTGGGGGAATAAAACTGAAGAACCCGGAGGAAACCCATTCAGAACAGGCTGCCCTATCTGAGAATCGAACCGAGGTTCTTCTTGCTGTGAGTCACAAGGGTGACCACTGCGCCACCCGTATCGGTTGAGTAATCATCGATGACCTAAAGCACTCGCGCAGCCGGTCTCCTCCACTCATGACACCTGTGGGATAACTGCTCCTGATGCTGCTGCTGCTGCTGCTTTCAGATTTTGGCGCTGGTGTTCGGACCCGGCGGGGCCTGGCGGAACCTGGCGGAGATCTGACGGAGCCTGATGGGACCTGGTGGGACTTGGTGGGACCTGGTGGGACTCGGCGGGGACCTGGCGGAACCTGGTGGGACCCGGCGGAACCTGGTGGAACCTGGTGGGACCTGGTGGGTCCTGGTGGGTCCTGGCCGGGCCTGGTGGAACCTGGTGGGACTCGGCGGGACCTGGTGAGACCTGGCAGGAGCGCACACAGGAGGAGGAGGCTGCGCGCGCTCCCCGCATTATCAGGCCCCTTGTGGCGCCACTCTCCACGCGGCCCCCAAGACCTCCCAGGGACCGTCACTCCAACTCACAAAGCACCGCCGCCTAATGCCATAATTCGCAGCGCTCTACCCTACGTGGAGAGACGCCGCGCTCGCTCCAGGCTCGCCCGTGCATTTTAGTAACTAATCAGCCGCGGGCCAGATTTACGCTATCTCATAAACATGTTTTTTTTTTTGCATGGCATTTCCAGTACGAAGGTGAACGGCCCGAATATTGCGGATGTCAGGCAATTCGGGTTGCCCTTTGTGGATTTAGGGATTTAGCGGCGAGCATTCTTCCAGCACTCAGCGAACGATAATAAGGATTGTGCATATATGTCAACTCAAAATAAGAAGGCGAAGCGCCTGGCCATAAACACAGTTAATTCCCTATTTATCTGAATGTTACAATGGCCCAGCTTATCTTAATGTAGCAGGGTAAATGGAAAACATTTTCATTACACATTGTGAAATGAGCACATTTCTCGGACAGGCATGCATACATTACGATTTTAATAACTCTGCAAATGTCAGGCTGACAATAACTGTGTTAGAAACAAAGAGGGAGCCAACTAATGACTGACGTTAGAGTTTGAACAAAAAAAAACTATTCATCCAAATGACAGAGGGCAACACTCATTTGCATGTTTAATTTTAAAAAATGTGATTTCAAAACTTTATTGCCATGCCCAAGGTTGCCAGTTTGTTATTAAAATTGCAGCGATTATTTGAATAAATTCACGAGGGAGGAAGTTGCTCTGTTAATATGACTTCTACGAATTATCTTGACCGTCCGGTCAATGCTTAGATTAATAAATAATTATAATAATTCGCTATTTTAAGGAGACAAATACAAATTCCGCACGTTTTTTTTTCCATCGCAGCCTCGCCGCCATTGCTACGGCTGTGATTAAAAATAGCCGCAAACGTTTGCTTAGACAGAGCATAATCACAAAGTCTAACTGCGCCACCTTCATACAGAGTATAAATTTAGAATGGAAAGAGACTGTCTTTGGTTGTAAAGCAAAGGTTAGGGCACATCCGCTGCCTACCTATAGTGGATGATTTACACAAGAGTTGATCGCCGCTCACCCAGAAAACCGCGAGCCAAAAATAATTCGTGATGAGTCAAAGTTCACCGATCGGTCGGAACAAAAATAACTCCTCCCCTCAGCCCGTCACCGCAAGTCAACTTTGCTGCTCCAGTGCCACACACGCGAACCACTTTACACAAACTAAACATTCATAACCGTTCAGAAAACACGGCCACGGCTCTAATCCAGCAGCATTGAGAGGGAGTCATGTGGGCGGCGCGCGGGTGGCGTGACGTTTGATGGCTTTAAGTCCATTAGACGCGCACACTTTCCATGTTATTGTCTGGCTCCGCGGTCCCCGCAAACGGAGAGCCGGGGCCAGGTGTGTCCCTTTGATATGACGCGACTTCTATTTCAGTAAAAAAAAATAAAGACTGCACCACGGGAGGGAGCATGGCATAATCTCCAAAGTGCGTGTAGTTTTATTATTATTTTCTGTAAAGGTAGTCACGAGGGATTCCCGTTTGAACAATCGGTGGCCTGTCGTCCACCGCTATTGGAATACATCTTGTGTTTCTAATCCAGGAACGGGAATTAAATGTGCTGAAAGACAAAGCGAAAGGAAATCTTTGTTGTTAATTCTCAGAGAAAACACGAGAGGCTCGGGCCTACAGCTCCGTCCAGTCAAGGGCCCCGAGGCCCGGGCTACCGTCTCTGCCTAAACTCACACGGCCCGTCGTGACGGGGGCTGAAGTGGCCGTGGCTCGCAACAGCCTCGGCGCGGGGAATAGAGGGCTGTGTTTGTGCTGATCCCGTGTTTGAGTTTGGAGACTTCCTGCGAGGCTCTGCCAGTGACAACACGAGCGCGGGTCAGACAGGGCCCGTGAGGACACGTCTCCCTCAGCCGTGGCCTTCATCACCACCACCATCAGCAGCAGCAGCAGCTATGGTCAATCCACTGCTGGACGAAGGCCCTCCAAAGACCACCGACATCTCTCACGTCTCGCGATGCAAACGAGAAGATTTTATCGCTCCGTCTCTGCTTGTGGAAGCCCTCCCGGTAGCCTGGCGTGTTCGCTCTTTTGGCCGCCACTCAGTCATTAGTCTCGACCAGCTTGTCATCATCCATTCCATGGACTTGTCCCCTGTCTAAGACACGTACTTGTCTCGACGAACAATGTGATATCTCTCACCTTCACTTGCTCTCTAATCCACGCATTCCTCTTCCTGTTTCTCGGTGTAACTTAAAGCGCCTACTTCTCTATGCTTCTTTGCACATGTATTTACCCTTTGGATACAATGTATTTGTCAATGGCAATGGAGTTGCGCGACTTTAAATTGCAAACTAGGCTGAATCCCACGTGTGGCGGACGTGACGCGGCTTCGCAGATCCAAGACTCAAGACATCAGGGCTGATAATATGAATCCAATTTACGTCGAGCGCATGGTACCAGAGAATAGAGCACTCCGAGGATTTGCCACGCGTCGATGGCCGTGATTTGATTCGACAAGCGATTCGTTGTTGCCTCGTTGCAGGGTGAGTCAAACACGTGAGATCAAATTTTGATTTAAAGCTTTCGTGACTGCAGGGATTCATCTTCTTGGTTCTTTCGGTAAAGTCACGTAGAATGGAAATAATACAAATTAAACATAATAAAATATTTCTCAGAGACGTTTCGGCCACAACGCAAGCAGCCGTCCTCAGGTCTTCTCGACAGACTTGTTCGTCACCTGAGGACGGCTGCTTGCGTTGTGGCCGAAACGTCGTGAGAATTATTTTATTGTTTTATTTTTATTATTTTATTATTTCCATTCTACGTGACTTTACCGAAAAAACCAAAAACATGAGATTCAGTTGCATCAAACCAAGTTGCATGCAACCGGTCGTCCATGTGTGGACGATCGGTTGTGCGCGTCCCACGCGTTACGCGGTGTCGCGCGCAAGAGGCTCGCGGTTCAACCCCGGCCGGCCGCCCTGGTGAACACGGCCACGCAGTGAGTGGGACGTTAAAGATCCCGTGACGTCATCGGAAACGACTCAGGCCGTTTCGTGCCGGCGTCGCGGTTCCTAATTTTCCAGATTTTTTTTTCTCATTAAATTAAAGTGACCTGCAAGTTGGGATGACGCGTATGGCGACGTCACCGCCTCCCGTGGGAGCTACCGCGAGCCGCGTCTGTGTGAGACGCAGCGACACTGCCCTGCGGCAAACGCTACGAAATCCTCGCACTTTAGAAAGGCGCTACCTACAAAACAGTGCGACGTTTTGACTTTAATGGTTCCCCGGCAGTGACATCTGAACGCTTGGAAACTTTATTAACCCGCTCGCCGAGTAATCACTTTGCGAGAGACGTCATCGCACGTTCGGCACAAGCCATCGAGGTTGTGAAGAGCAGGGCGGCGAAGAAGGGTGGAGGGGGGGGGGGGCTTTTAAACCATAAAATATCGCTTGATCTTAGTGGATTCGGGCGGGATAACACGTGGTGTTTAGTCACTAACGCAACTAAATGTTCTCAAATGTGTCCTTTAAGCACCGCATCTCTAAGCGGATGCCGAAGAATTACATGTCCCCCCCACCCCCTCTCTCACCCGCAGACACCGCGATGATCCTGCAGTTAGGAATAGACTCAGATGAAAGCCATTCATCTTCTTCGATAAGCATCGAGAATGTGAAGATGAGCCCCACGGCTTAACATCCTTTCTCTGCAGTAACAACAACGACGCCGCCGCCGTGGCCTCGCGTCTCTCCCCGCACGCCTCGCCACCGCGAGGACATTGGGGGGCCCGGTCGCGTTGGGAGGGACGGGCATGGGGGGGGTGGGGGCGGGGTGGGGGGGCGAGGGGGGCGGTGGGTGGGGGTGGGGGGGCGAGGGGGACGGTTGGGGAGGGAGTGTGGGGGGGGCGAGGGGGGCGATGGGGGTTTGGGTTGGGGGGCGATGGGGGCGGTGGGGAGGTGCAGGGGGGGCGGTGGGGGAGGGGGGGTTGGGGTGAGGCGGCGAGGGGGGGGCGAGGGGGGGTATTAAGTGGATTTCTGGGCCCCCAAAAATAGCGATCGCGGCGGCGATGCGCGCTCGGAGTGCAGTGGCTGCTCCTCCCGCGTGATGCCCCACGGCCCCACGGCCCCGGGCCCTGGGGCATCACGCGGTCTATCTATCTCTGACATCTGGTGTCTATCCGGTATCTATCCCTGGTATCTGTATATACCTCTGGCATCTGGTGTCTATCTGGTATCTATCCCTGGTATCTGTATATATCGCTGGTATCTGGTGTCTATCTGGTATCTATATATATCTCTGCTATCTATCTCTGGCATCTGGTGTCTATCTGGTATCTATCCCTGGTATCTGTATATATCGCTGGTATCTGGTGTCTATCTGGTATCTATATATATCTCTGCTATCTATCTCTGGCATCTGGTGTCTATCTGGTATCTATCCCTGGTATCTGTATATACCTCTGGTATCTGGTGTCTATCTTGTATCTATATATATCTCCGCTATTTATTTCTGGTATCTGTATATATCTGTGGTATTTGGTGTCTATCCGGTATCTATCTCTGGTATCTGTATATATCTCTGGCATCTGGTGTCCCTCTGGTATCTATCCCTGCTATCTATTTCTGGCATCTGTATATATCTCTGGTATCTGGTGTCTATCCGGTATCTATCCCTGGTATGTATCTCTGGTATCTGTATGTATAGTATCAATCTATGGTATCTGTATCTATCTCTGGTATCTGCATCTATCTCTGGTATCAATCTCTGCTATCTATCTCCGGTGTCTGCATCTCTATCTGGCACCTGCTATCCTCTCCATGCCTCTCGGTCTCGAGGTGCCCGCTGTGTGCTCCCCACTGTTCACGGGGGCGTCGAGGCGCCTCTGCCAGGGGCCTCCCTCGCGCCGGGCACGGAGTGAGCCCCGGGGTCACGTGGCCGACTGCCCCGGGGTCACGTGGCCGACTGCCCCGGGGCTCCCCGGGCAGGCAACCACCCCACCTGCTGGCGGGGCAGCGGCAGCAGCGAGCACCGATGATCGATCAGAGCCCGAAATCACAGCGAGCATCGATGATCGATCAGAGCCCGAAATCACAGCGAGCAACGATGATCGATCAGAGCCCGAAATCACAGCGAGCATCGATGATCGATCAGAGCCCGAAATCACAGCGAGCAACGATTATCGATCAGAGCCCGAAATCACAGCGAGCATCGATGATCGATCAGAGCCCGAAATCACAGCGAGCAACGATGATCGATCGAGAGTCATCCGCACACAACGCTCTCGATGACATCGCTGTTGTGAATATTGGTGTTGTTGCCGCTGTTGTTGTTGCATTCATTCCTTCCGCTTGTTTGCCCGGGAAATCCTCACCGAGTCACATGACTCGTTTGCAGGAGGGGTCTTGCCACTCTCATCGCAGGAGGATGAGGAGGCGATGCTGCTGCTGCAATTCATCGCAATTAGTGGTGGGGGGGGGGGGGGGTGGTTCGTGCGCTGCGTTACGAACCCGTTGACCCGAGTTCAATTCCCGCTCACGGCCACCAACACCAGTGACGATTATCTGAACCGATCCTGGGCTTCCCCTAGGTTGACTCGGCTTCAAATTTTTGTACCTGGTGCGTTGTGTGAACATTTCCACTTAAGAAGACAAAGGCGGCCGGGAGTGGTGCTGGCCACCCACCCCCTCGTGTGCCGTTTCGGCCTTCAATAGGTGCTCGCTAACAGCACTTGCCCCTACAGTCTGTTGAGGCGGCTATACGGGGGGATCTTTGTCTTTTGTGAGACCAAACGAGCAAATGGAGGTATTTTGTAAGCACCGCGGCGTTCGGCAAATACCCGTCATTCCACGCGTGCTGTGTGCGTGTTAGCAGTGGGAGGAAACCGGACAACCCAGAGAACGTGCAAACTCCACCGAGAAAAGGCGCCCGTGTCGGGAATGGAACCCAGGTCCTTCTTGCTGTGAGGAGCAAGAGTGATCACTGCGCCAGACTGCGCCCCACTACGTAGGCTCTGTTGGTGTTGCTGGTACAGGGTGGACTGTCTACCCCGCGGCCAGTTCAACAGAGACTCATGGGACGACATTTGCTATGAACACTTCGTGACTTTACTCAATTGAGGCGACAGAACGCGAAACAGAGCATAATTCCGTCACAATTCAAACGGAATAATGGCATTAATTAACTATTTACGTGATAAATAAATGTTGCATTGTATAATTATTATTATGAGCATATGGCATGGTGTACAACCTGTACCACGCGAAGAGGAGTGGAGGCAGCAGCGGGAGCGGCGTCTGTTCTCACAGTGGGCGGGGCCAGGGGAGGGCATTCAGAGTGGGAGTGGCTATAGGAAAGTCACGTGACTTACGGGAGCCTTGTGCTGGTCTAGATAGAGATTCATACCTATCAGAAATAATTATAATCATCATCCATGGTTAATCCACTGCGTCCTATCGGACGCCTTCCATATAATATTTCAATAAGATATATTCGCAAATGCAATTTAAAATAAATAACAATTTTAACGAAAATACATTCCTGGGATAACTGGCGACAGCCTTTGCAGTGACAATCCAACCAAAATATAAAAGCGATGCGCCTACTGTGAGCACGCAGAACAAAGCGTTCCACTCTGAATGACAACAACGCTCGAGACGCGATAAGACCTGACCTGGATACCCCCAGAAAGGTTAAGATGCGTACAATTTTGCGATGTAACAAAAAAAAATCCAACACTAAATAAATAACGGATGAAACTCGCAAGGCCTGATCCTGTCACGGACCAGAGACTTTCACAAAGGAAGCATCGGATCCAATTAGCTGGCTTATCCAGACACCATCCTCCCCAGCCCGGGGTCGCCGGGCGGGTCCAATTAACAAAAGCGCCGGGCTCAGTGCGGCCGTCTGAAATAAATAAAAAATTAAAAGCCAAAAAAAAACCGAGCGGGAAAACACGGAAACACGCACAAGCTCGCGGTCATTATGCACCACGTTTGGCAGAATTCTACTGCGACTACAACAACGGCAACACTCCACCTGCCACTCTCTGCTCTCTCTTTAAGGCGCGGCACCGGCTGTAGCACGCGTACCACACACATGTCGGTGATGTGCACGTCTTCTTCGAACGCTGGGGAGCCGTAAAAGCCCTCTGTACCAGCGTGGACGGCACCCTCGTGTTCACCTTCTGAAGCGCTCGCTCGTCACCGTGGCGTGCGCGATGACCACCTCCACCACGTGACTTTTCTTTCGTGTTGTGCGCGGTGCATTTAGCGCCACAGCGCGTGGATTTATAGCGATTATTTCATTTGTTTGCTGGTGTCTGTGAATTTCATATCGGAATCGCCTCCAGTGCTGTTGCTGCTGGCGGCGGCAATAAAAGTTGTTAAAAAGTCAAAAGTCTCTCTCCACTCCCTCTCCACTCTCCCTTTACACTCTCTCTCGCGTGTCATCGCGCGCGGTACCTCCTCCAGAGCCGGTGGAGACGCGAGCATCAGGCGCGTGCACAGAAGTACCGTACAGTCTTCAGACTCTTTGGTTCTTTCGGTAAAGTCACGTAGGTAGAAAAATAAAATTAAACTAAAAATAATAATTTTTCTACCGACGTGACTTTTACCGAAAGAACCAAAGAGTATGGAATCCTGCAGTCACGAAAGCTTCAACTCAAGATTGTACAGTCTTGGTTTGTGCTGTGCCCAAGTGGCAGCTCCATGGCTCAAGCTCCCTCCTCCACCTCCTCCTCCACCCTGTCACAGCCGGAGCTGTCGTCTGCACTTCTTCGCTCGAGGGTCCGACTCCACCCCTCCCCCCTCTCGGAACGCCGTCCAGCGGCATCGTCCTTGTCTCGCCTCTTTCCCAACGTCCTCCTGCCTTGCAAATATTCCGTCATCGAGATGTCATTTCTGAGAATGAGCTCAATCCAGCAGCGTAGCTAGCGTGGGGGGCATGGGGTGCCTTATCCACGCTACCCCCCCCCGCTCACCCCCCGGTGGCCAAAGCTACGAGTTGTGGCCCCCTGGACCACCACCACGAGATTTGTTTCCCAACAGTTTTGGGGCCCCATCTGACCGACTGCCGCCACCCCCTGACCTGACACTACCAGTTGCGCCACTGGCTCAAATCCACAAGAATTTTGCCCTTTCTGGATTGTTCTCATGAGTCGTCGCACCTGCTGAACCTTGCTCCCGGGATTCCTCCTTTCTCTTGTCTCTCTCATCGACTTTCCCCCACTTCTCCGTCGGACCGACGTGCAGCCGGTCGCGCTCCGCTGGTGGCTCCGCGCGACTCGGCGAGCACCCCGCGCGGGTCGGAGGCGCCTCTCCCACGGCCGCCGCCGTTCCCGACTCGGTCTCATCAAAGCCGGTGTCTCTCGCCCTGCCTCTCCCACTCTGGCCCTGTCTCCCCTCGTCTCCCCGCCACTGACACCGTCTCACCATAACTCCCCCTGTCTCCCGCCGTCTCCCCCCTGTATCTCCGTCTCTGTCTCCCGCCGCCGACCATCTCTGGCCCCGTCATCCTTCCGACTCCTACTCCTCCTCCTCGTGAGCCAGCGCCGTTCATCCGCCCTTACCGACGCGAAACGTCTTCGTCCCAAGTCGCCGTGTCCGCCAGCAACCACGCGTGTTGGCTGCTGTTGTTGTTGCTGTTATTGGTGTTGCTGTTGCTGTTATTGGTGTTACTTTTGCTGGTGTTGTTGTTGTTGCTGTTCCTGGTGGTGCTACGACTGCGCAGGGCAAGCCGGTTGCGCTGCGCGGCTCTTTTCTCGTTGTACCGCGCGGCGTTCGGCCCGACAGTTGTGATGAGACCCAGGAAGGTCGAGGCCGAGCCAGGGACTGCTGCGCTCAGACACGCGGAGCTCTACAGCGATGATCTGGAAAGCCACGTGGCTGACTGAATACAAATAATAGAACGCGTTTCATGGCATGTGGAGAGACAGGTTTGCACTGCAGCGCATCCTGAATTGGTGTTTCTAGGGGACAATTAATTTCCTGACGAAGCTCCCAGCACACGGAGCGAAACGTCGGGCATCGTGCCAAACTACACGCGTTGCATCCTGGGATCGCTTTGGGCAGCTGTGCGTCACGGGCGGACCTCTCAGCAGCCTCGTGATTATTTATTGAATTCGTGTTTAGTTTTGTTTTGTCAGGAGAGGCACCGTGAGTAGTGGGATTCTTTATCAGGAGGGTCCTGCTGCTGCATTGAGTTTTTATCTGAAGCCCTTTTAGCCAATTAACGATGAATGTTTATTCTACAAGTGGGTGGATACACATTCGCGCGCGACGGAGCAACGCTCTATCTCCCGTGCACAGACCCTGCTGCCACCTCGCCTCGCAGCAGACACCGGGAGCACCCAATATGGATTCAACTTTCATGGCACAATACAAGTGACATAATAATAATAATAACAACAACAACCATATTAACGTGCAGCCTTCTGCCAATTCACAGCCGGATGAAGACATCCCCACGTGGTTCGGTTATGGGATTTGTTTGACCGTACTTCACCAGGCTGGTCAGTGTGCAGTATTTGGTGAGGGTCGCCGAACTGGTTCAGGTATCACTCATCACTGGTGTTACCCGTGGCCGGATCCGTAGCTCAGTGTGCTAACCACTACACCACAGCTCCCTACCCACCAACCCCCCCCCCCCCCATCAAAATTACACCCCGCCGCTCGCGAATATCTCTACAGAGGCGATCCCATCAAAGGCACCGCGGTAGTCGTTGGGGCCCTGGCTGCGCCTGGCGTGGCGACTCCAGGTGACACTGCCAAGCGAACTATCTGCTCCGCGGGTGGCCATGAACCCACGCACCATCGCAGTCGAAGGTGCGGCAGAGTAGACAAACAGAGCTTGGATAAAGTTACGGGACGGGAACGACGGGGCCATGGGTCATTGAAAAACACCAACCCGTGAATGGAATCGGCCAGACACCTCAATGTACGCGTGTTGAACTTATTTCGCAAACCACGTAGCCAACGGTGCTAACCGGAGGTGCGGGCAGGACACCTCGTGGAAACGTGCCGTGAGGCTCGGCGAAAGGCTCCTGAAGAAACCCCTGAAATAGAAAATGTAATGATCACGCGAACGGTGCCGCCGCATCGGTTGTTGTGGTCCTGCCACCGCGCTAGTCCGTGGAGACTGCGCGATGGAAGAATCTCGTGTTGCGGGGAGCCACGTGGGTTTGTGAGAGAAGACAACATCCGAGTGAAGCTTCAGAAGGTGACGAATAATAACAGAGACAAAACCCAACACCACGTCCGTCAATGACATACATGGCAAAACAATACCTATAACAGGTGACGTTTCGGGCAATCGCCCTTCTTCACCGCACATACAAAGGTCGGCCAGGGTTACGGAGTGGATACGAGTTGGAGACCGCTCTTAACACCAGGGAGGGCCCGATAAGAGGTCAGGGTTTTATTGCAAATTCTTTTGTCAAGGCGCTCTTCCCCCTCCAACCCAGCTTAAATATACGCTCCAAGCCTGGTGGTGTTTCATTCAGACGCTGTCTTTCCGACAGACCTGTTCTTCACCTGAGGACGGCTGCTTGGGTTGTGGCCGAAACGTCGTGAGAATTATTTTATTATGTTTTATGTTTTATTATTTTATTATTTCCCTTCTACGTGACTTTATCGAAAGAACCCAGAAGATGTCAGGGTTTTGTAAGAAAGAAACGTGCCCAGCAGTGGATGGCCGATGAAGACGATGCCGGTGACGAGCGCGGCCCCTCGCCGGGGGCACCGCCAGCGAGGGGAGAAGCCCTCGTCGAGTTTGCCACGCGGCAGCGTCGCACGCGGCATCTCGTCTGTAATGATAAAGCCGTAAACCGACTCGGGATTATTCCTAATCTTACAAATTCCGGGCGGGTGCTCGCAGCGGCCTCTAAAGTCCAAAACGATAGTCTGGGATCAGAGGAGCAAATGGAATCAATGAAGAGGATTTGAAAGGAGAGCATTACTCCAGTGGCCGATGGATCAATATAAAGATCCTCCGGTTAAAGCTGATGAGATTGGGCACAGTGGATTTATTGGATTTGGATTTTAATGAAACTCCGATATAAAATTCTGCATGATTATAGATAATCAGAAAAGGAGCTCTGAAGGGAAACAGTATTTAAATTGATTTAATGAATCTGCACCGGATTTATAAAAGGGTTATTCTAATTAGTCGTGGTCGGGCAACTCAAGTGCGACTATCTGCCCGAATCTAAGAGGCACGAGAAGAGGCGCCGTAATTGAGTGGAGGGAGAGCCCGACGCGCGGCGTGAGACTACGTGAGAGGGGCAGTGGGGATGGGGCGATGGAGAGAGGGGGAGAGCGAGGGATGGAGAGAGGTGAGAAAGAGCGAACGAAGGAGAGCGATTGAGTAACAGAGTAACAGCGTGCTTCAGCTGCACCGAACCTCACAAAAATAATATTCAGGGCCTACCTTGGCTCCTCCCACCCTCAACCAGTATATATACAAGGACTGTTTTCTTGGAATTTGTCTCACTTGATACAGCAGTCGTGCTGTGACGGTTCCACCTGAAGACGGAAGATTGTGTTGCCTCCGAAACGTCGTGATTTTTATTTTTATTTTTTATTTTACTTTTATTAATTTTCATTTTTTACCTACGTGACTTTACCGAAAAAAACCTAAGAATATGAATCCTTGCAGTCACGAAAGCTTCAAATCTAGAAATAATAACGAGGTTTGGGAGAGAGTTCAGGAGAGCGAGCGAGGGAGGAACGCAAAGGGAGAACGAGAGAGGGGATGATGGAAAGAGCGAGAGAACAAGAGCGAGAGCAGGAGAGACAGGCGGCCGTCTTGTGTACCCGAGTGTTTAATCCACAGCGCAGATTGCGGGGGGAGGAGGAGGAGGAACAACCGGGCACCTGGGACGAGAAGGGATGCGCTCGGAGATTCAATCAGCGAGGTCCCCGTGGCGCTAATCAGCTGGAAAATGACGCGCGCCCTCGACTCCCCGCGCCCGCCCGCACGGCCATTAGCGACACCGCGAGGCAACACGTGGGGTCATTAGCAGGACCCGCAGCAGGCGGAATTAGCGGCACCTGCAGACACCTGGCACACCTCGGGGCCGCGGCGTCGGGCGGGTGGCTCTGTCCTCTCCATCACCCCCCCCCCCCTCCACCAGCCCCGCCCCCCTCTTCTCCCCCCCAGTCCCTCCTCCTTCTCGCGCTGGGTGTCTGGAGGGGAGGTTACGGGAAGTGGCGAGGCATCCCGTGAGGTCGTCATCCCTGGAGGGTCGTCGTAGATGTACCTATCAATTATCCCGAGTGCGTCACGTTTGCCTGTCAGGTTCCATATCGTTCTGCAGCGTCACCGCCGCAATGCTGCGGTGCGCGCATGCAGCGTGCACGCAGGGCGATCGGTTGAGAACAGCGGTTCTGGACCTGGGGTGCATGCACAGCCTGCTGGTGCGAGATGCCCTTTCTGGGGGTGCGAGAAACGGCCACGTTTTGTTGGAAGGTAAATCATCGAAACACATACGATGCACGGGCACGTAAGTGCAACGAGTTAATCAGAGTTAAGTTTTTTGTTTGCATCATGACTGGTATTGTGGTCTATGAAAACATGACTCCTTGTAAAAAAAGATTTCAGTTTTGTTGCCAGATAAAAGGGTAAAAAACCAATTATCATATTATTTACTGGCAAATGAGGTTCCAATGGTGCAACGAGTTTGTTTCATAAAACCTATACTCTTTGGATCTCTCGGTAAAGTCACGTAGGTATTTTATTTTTGATTTAATACCTACGTGACTTTTCAGAAAGAACCAAAGAGTATGGATACCTGCAGTCACGAAAGCTTCAAATCAAGATTCATAGAAATAATAGGTGTGTTCCCCTTTTTTCTTGCAACAAAACTGAAACCTTTTGACAAGGATTCATATCTGCATTAACCACAATACTTGCAGTCAAAATGCAAACAAAAAACACACTGATAATATATTCATTGTCTTTGAAACTGATTGGTCCACACCAAAAAAAGTGGAACAACCCTATTATTATATTGTGGTACTGGCAAAGGAGGTCTAATGATGCAAGATTCATAAAACCTATTTATTTATTCATTCACATTCTGCATTTTTTATTTTTACGATTGAGAACCAAAGGGGTGCAAGAGGCTGCAGTGAAGGTAAAGAACCACTGGTGTGGAGTCCACGGGAACTGGTGTAGAGTCCACAGGAACTGGTGTAGAGTCCACGGGAACTGGTGTAGAGTCCACGGGAACTGGTGTAGAGTCCACGGGAACTGGTGTAGAGTCCACGGGAACTGGTGTAGAGTCCACGGGAACTGGTGTAGAGTCCACAGGAACTGGTGTGGAGTCCACGGGAACTGGTGTAGAGTCCACAGGAACTGGTGTAGAGTCCACGGGAACTGGTGTAGAGTCCACAGGAACTGGTGTAGAGTCCACAGGAACTGGTGTAGAGTCCACAGGAACTGGTGTAGAGTCCACAGGAACTGGTGTAGAGTCCACGGGAACTGGTGTAGAGTCCACGGAAACTGGTGTAGAGTCCACGGAAACTGGTGTAGAGTCCACGGAAACTGGTGTAGAGTCCACGGGAACTGGTGTAGAGTCCACGGGAACTGGTGTAGAGTCCACGGGAACTGGTGTAGAGTCCACGGGAACTGGTGTAGAGTCCACGGGAACTGGTGTAGAGTCCACGAGAACTGGTGTGGAGTCCATGGGAACTGGTGTAGAGTCCACGGGAACTGGTGTAGAGTCCACGAGAACTGGTGTGGAGTCCATGGGAACTGGTGTAGAGTCCACGGGAACTGGTGTAGAGTCCACGAGAACTGGTGTGGAGTCCATGGGAACTGGTGTAGAGTCCACGGGAACTGGTGTAGAGTCCACGGGAACTGGTGTAGAGTCCACGGGAACTGGTGTAGAGTCCACGGGAACTGGTGTAGAGTCCATGGGAACTGGTGTAGAGTCCACGGGAACTGGTGTAGAGTCCACGGGAACTGGTGTAGAGTCCACGGGAACTGGTGTAGAGTCCACGGGAACTGGTGTAGAGTCCACAGGAACTGGTGTAGAGTCCACGGGAACTGGTGTAGAGTCCACGGGAACTGGTGTGGAGAGAGCCAATCGTCGCTAACTCTTTACCCTGTGCTCAACAGGTGATTGAACATTGTGAAATCATCATCATCAAGCGTCATTGCAGAAAATGTTGATAACCAGATAATTAACGCATCCTTCCTTCCTTCCCATTGCTGCCTATCCACGTAACAAGCCCGACTCCACCGATGAGACAATGGATGTTCAAACCCGTCCAGAGTTTTCCTTGCATTGAACTAACGCTGCTGAGGGGGTCATCCAAAGTGGGGGTAGGGGGGTGCGGGGGCCCGGGGAAAACCCCACCGTGCGCCCCCCCCTCCCCCCGCATCGCGGGGCCCGGGGCGGTCGCACCGATTCGCCGTACCCGAGGGACGGCTCTAACTGCCGATGAGAAGTCTTCCCAGAGGACCGCGTGGAGCACAATTAGAAGAGAGTGTGTAGAGAGGAACGGGGAAAAGCTCGTGCTCGTAATTACACCGAGCGGGCCGGGGGAGGAACACGTGGATTAGGGGACATGCGCAAGTTGATATCACCATGGCACTTGTGCCCACCTCAAGTGGAGCAGAAGCGCCCCCCCCCCCCCTTGTCCAGGGACGGGTTGTGGTGAATAAAGACAGATTGCACGAGTCTGGCAGGTTGGGCTAATCAATGTAATCAATTAGGAATCCATTTAGCGTTAAAATCAAATATGTTTCCTGTCCTGTGACAAATGCACAGCTGATTGGATTTGAATGTTGAATTTAAAGAGATCAACTTTGGATCCATTTTATTTGCAAATAAACATTATTTCACTTTCAAGGGGCGATGCTTTCGTCGTGAAATGTTGCGAGTTCGAATCCTACTCAGGGATCAACTCAGCCCATCATGCCTCGCGCGAGTAGCCCCCCCCCCCCTTCACCCCCCCCTTGCGCCACAAGTCAACAGCAGTCGTCCTGTGGACACACCGACCTCGTCCACGGCAATGCGGGGAGTGAATTTGGGATGTTTGCAGGGCCCGATTCCCCCAAATCGCTGTCGTCACGTCTGGCCGTGAAAGTCGAATGCGCGAAGCTCCTTTTTGGCGTCGCTCTCGGGTCTAATGCCGGTGGTGAGGACATAACGGAGGCTGCAGCTCTGGTATAGGTTTCAATGACAATGCACACGTGGTTATTCTTATCAAAGCGTGCTTGTTTGCATGTTTCACCGCGCGCACGTGTGGTTAATGCATCATTGGTGCCTCGTGATAATAGATGTTTATTCGGTGTTTGAACATCTCAACACCTCCTGAATCATTGCCGGAGAGGGTGAAGACTATTCACGTGACATCATCCACCAATGCGTCTGGGTACACACTAAGCACACACTAAGCACACGCACACACGAAGCACACACGAAGCACACACCTGCGCCCGGGTGCATTCAGTAACGCCGCAGTGTCCGGGCGAGAGACGAGGCGCCCGCGAGCCCGCGGTGATTGTCCGAGTGAGATCGTTTGAAGATCGATGGGGGCTGTCACGCAGCGCTTGTCGCCACACTTCTTGTTTTTCTCGGCGGCGGAAAACGGCGGAGATTGCTGCTGCTGGTGGTGGTGCTGCTGCTGTTTCTGCTGGTGCTGTTGCTGCTGTTGCTGTTTCTGCTGCTGGTGCTGTTGCTGCTGTTGCTGCTGCTGCGGGTGCTGCTGCGGGTGCTGCTGCTGGTGCTGCTGTTGCGGGTGCTGCTGTTGCTGCTGTTGCTGCTGGTGCTGCTAGTGCTGGTGCTGTTGCTGTTGTTGCTGGTGGTGCTGCTGCTGTTGCTGCTGTTTCTGCTGCTGGTACTGCTGCGGGTGCTGCTGCTGGTGCTGCTGGCTGCTGCGGGTGCTGCTAGTGCTGTTGCTGCTGGTGCTGCTAGTGCTGGTGCTGCTGGTGCTGCTGGTGCTGTTGCTGCTGCTGCTGTTGCTGCTAGTGCTGCTGGTGCTGTTGCTGCTGCTGTTGCTGCTGCTGCTGTTGCTGCTGCTGCTGGTGCTGCTGCCGTTGCTACTGCCGCTGCTGCTGCTGTTAACTGCTGCTGCTGTTGCTGCTGGTGCTGCTGTTGCTGCTGCTATTGCTGCTGGTGGTGCTGCTGGTGCTGCTGGTGCTGCTGGTGGTGCTGTTGCTACTGCTGCCCATGCAGCTGCACAGTGCAGCTCGCGGCGCTTCACCGCCCTGCTGCCGACGCGCGTGACCCAACTCTGCAGCCCGCACCAAGAAACTCGCATCGAGTCCCTGGCTGCTCGAATCAGCAGCGCCTGTGGTCATCTTCCACTGACATACAGCCCTGCTGGGTTAGCAGTGGGAATTCTACATTTCCATGGCGGGGTGGGGGGGGAGACGTCTCTCCTTACGACATCTGACTTGCCAAGTACTCGTGTATCGACCCCGGAGAGATGATGGGCCGAGTCGAACCTCAATTACCGAGTAGCTGACTCGCGTGCGAGCCACCCGGCGGGATATTTGACATTGGCACTTTAACAAATCTTAACACCCCCACCGAGCAGTTTCATCCGAGTCACTCGCCATCACCGTCAATCAGGACGCTGAGGCTCACCGCGTGTGGAAAGGCTGAATAGATTTTATGACGGCCACAAAACATGTTTTGCGGTCATTTGTCAAATCAACATAAACATTTTAAATGTGAAAACAACTGAGAGAGAGAGAGAGAGAGCGCGCGCGTGGCGCCCAAGGCAACGATTAGCGCGGTTGGCAACGTACGGCTGTGAAAGAAGTTCAACATACAGTAAAACATGCAACGGTTTTCTCCCAGCATCGAATCCCATACCCAGCAAGGAGGTCCAGGGGGGGCTGCTGGGCGCGCCGAGAGCACGCGCCACCGTGCACACACACACACACGTGTCCCCACCGTGAGCGTGTCACCGTGCACACACACACACGTGTCCCCGCCGTGCACACACACGTGTCCCCGCCGTGCATACATACGTGTCCCCGCCGTGCACACACACGTGTCCCCGCCGTGCACACACACGTGTCCCCGCCGTGCACACACACACGTGTCCCCGCCATGCACACACACACACACGTGTCCCCGCCGTGCACACACACGTGTCCCCACCGTGCACACACACACAAGTGTCCCCACCGTGCACACACACACACGTGTCCCCACCGTGCACACACACACGTGTCCCCACCATGCACACACACACACGTGTCCCCACCGTGCACACACACACACGTGTCCCCACCGTGCACACACACACACGTGTCCCCACCGTGCACACACACACACGTGTCCCCGCCGTGCACACACACACACACGTGTCCCCGCCGTGCACACACACACACACGTGTCCCCGCCGTGCACACACACGTGTCCCCACCGTGCACACACACGTGTCCCCACCGTGCACACACACACACGTGTCCCCACTGTGCACACACACACACACGTGTACCCACCGTGCACACACACGTGTCCCCGCCGTGCACACACACACACACGTGTCCCCACCGTGCACACACACACACGTGTCCCCACTGTGCACACACACACACACACGTGTCCCCACCGTGCACACACACGTGTCCCCACCGTGCACACACACACACGTGTCCCCACCGTGCACACACACACGTGTCCCCACTGTGCACACACACACACACACGTGTCCCCACCGTGCACACACACGTGTCCCCACCGTGCACACACACACACGTGTCCCCACCGTGCACACACACGTGTCCCCACCGTGCACACACACACACACACGTGTTCCCACCGTGCACACACACACACGTGTCCCCACCGTGCACACACACACACACGTGTCCCCACCGTGCACACACACACGTGTCCCCACCGTGCACACACACACACGTGTCCCCGCCGTGCACACACACACACGTGTCCCCGCCCTGCACACACACACACACGTGTCCCCACCGTGCACACACACACACACACGTGTCCCCACCGTGCACACACACACACACACGTGTCTCCACCGTGCACACACACACACGTGTCCCCACCGTGCACACACACACACGTGTCCCCACCGTGCACACACACACACGTGTCCCCACCATGCACACACACACACGTGTCCCCACCGTGCACACACACACGCGTGTCCCCACCGTGCACACACACACACGTGTCCCCACCATGCACACACACACACGTGTCCCCACCGTGCACACACACACACGTGTCCCCGCCGCGCACACACACACACACGTGTCCCCACCGTGCACACACACACACACGTGTCCCCGCCGTGCACACACACACACGTGTCCCCGCCGTGCACACACACACACACGTCCCCGCCGTGCACACACACACACACGTGTCCCCACCGTGCACACACACACACGTGTCCCCACCGTGCACACACACACGTGTCCCCACCGTGCACACACGCACGTGTCCCCGCCGTGCACACACACACACGTGTCCCCACCGTGCACACACACACACACACGTGTCCCCACCGTGCACACACACGTGTCCCCACCGTGCACACACACGTGACCCCACCGTGCACACACACACACGTGTCCCCACCGTGCACACACACGTGTCCCCACCGTGCACACACACACGTGACCCCACCGTGCACACACACACACGTGTCCCCACCGTGCACACACACGTGACCCCACCGTGCACACACACACACACGTGTCCCCACCGTGCACACACACGTGTCCCCACCGTGCGCGAGTGGCATTTCATCGCTCCTTCATTTTTACTTTCCTAATTATGTTTAGGATGGCGGCCGGCACACACACACACACACACCACGTGATGCACACACACACACACCACGTGATGCACACACACACACACGCTCACCCCTCTCTATCAGTTCCCTTACGAATGCTGCTTTAAAAAGAAAAAAAACTTTTCTGAATCCATCGCAGGTGAAATATGTCATGCTTTGCCCCAGAAATAATATTCCAATTTCTCGTCACGGTTTGCGAATTTAATTCACGCTTTGCCTTGACCAATAATCTATGTTGAACTTCTTTCGCACCGCACGTAGCCAACCGTGCTAATCTGAGGTGCGGGGTCTCTTGCTGGTGTGGATTCCCGCATATCGGATTAGCACGGTTGGCAATGTAGGGTGCGAAAGAAGTTGAACATAGACACAAGGTGGCCATTACACGTTCTCTGTACTATTAAAAAAACTATACTTTTACAGTATATACAATTACATTATGTACACATGGTCATCGTGCTATTGTATTAAACACTTATACCCGTGTCATTGCTGTGCAAATATTTAATGGAGTTCAGCGAGGAGATGGAGCGATTAAATCAGCTCGTGTGTCGGTGCTGGGTGGATGGTGACTTCACACAATCGCGAGTTGGTGGCGGCTTTAGGAAGCATCCATCCAGCAGTGGATTGACCATGGCTGCCTACGCCGATGACGATGGTTGTTGTGGAATTATTTGGGTACCCAAGCTCAAGACCTCTCGACCCATCTATAGCTTGCAGAATGTGTCGCGGCAGTGTTCACGACTCATAAGTAGCTGGGGGGGGGGGGGGTCTAATATTGCTTTAATTCAAATACGCAGTGAGGTCTTGACGCTCATCTCCCCTTCATAGCCGTGAGCCGGTGGAAGAAATTCCACATTTCTAGGGCGGCTGCGAGTCGATCTATTCCAGAGGCCAACCACTGATATTTAGAAGCATGCGTTTACATGATTTGGAGTCACGTAGGTAAAACATTGAAATAAATTAAATCGAGACGTTTCGGGCGTTTCGACACACTTAAGCGGTGTGCTTTCGCTAAGTTGTCCACACCTGAAGAAGGACGCTTGTGTTGCGCCCGAAACGTCGTGATTTAATTTATTTAAATTTAATTTACCCCCCTACGTGACTTTACCGAAAAAACCAAAGGGTATGAATCCTTGCAGTCACGAAAACTTCAAATCTAGAATGATTTGGAGTATTTTGCTGCTGTAAATTTGGGCATGATAAGCCAGCCACTTCGTTGAGCTATCTGTTGTGACCAGGTCCAGGGCCGGATTAAAGGCACCGGGGGCTTTAGAGGCTGAAGCCCAGAGGCCTCCGTCAGCTGGAGGGCCTCCAGAGATTGAAGTGAAAAGTTATTTCATTTGTGAAAGCTGAATTGTATTTGTTGATAGCCTTGTAAAAATACATTTTATTTTTTCTTTAACTTTGTTTTCCTTTTGAAAACATTACTGGGGGCCCTCACAGTACCTGTAGCCCAGGGGCCTACACTATCTGAATACGGTCATGGTCAGGTCGTTTCTGAAAAAGAAGCGAAGGGCTCAGTGGGCTTTACCTGGTAAGATTAAAATAAAGTTGAGTTTTGGTTGTCACCTGATGATGCTAGTTGTAATTATGGCAACACGTCGTACTCGAATTGTAAATGTTGTGGGGTTACTCTCCAACACACCGGTGTGCTGTACTCGTAACGAATGTTCTTTTAACATGACAAATCTTACTAATTGCCTGTGTCGGGTGGTGGCGGGCTTAACGACACATTTATATTTATGCGATCTAACTCAAAAAACTCTATTTTAGTTCACTTCTATTTGTATACTTTAAGTGATTTGTTTACCTTTTGTATACTTTGTACTCCTATCGTGTTTGAGTATTGTTTGCTGTTGTAACGTCCTCATCAGCCCCTACTGGACACCTGTGAAAAAGAGCTTTCCAGCTCATCGGATTCCTCCAGCACAAATATTCCGCTTGTGATATCTCCCCCACAAAGTGGTCGCCCATCGTATCGACGTCGGAGGGATGATGTTCTTGACTCAATAACGACAACACGATTGCAGCCACCATGCTTTTGATGCAATTCGGCAGCGCAGCTTCGGAGCGATGTGACGTACGACGGACGATATAGAGGCGTGGGAGGCAATGTTCTAAGAGGTTGGCAAAAAGCGACGTCACCTCGACACCAACTCGCGTCTCGAGTCACGCAGTGGGCGAGCGCGCGTCCAGCGATGTCGAACAAGAAGAGATTTGAAGGCGGCTCGCTCTGTCCGCCGCGCCGCGCGCTGTTTGCTCGGCTCCATTTGCCCGTGCGATTAGCGACGTCGCGGCGCGCATTTGCATGCGAGGTGACCCGGGGTGCAGCGAGATGGGGGATGAGTGCAACCGGCTTGGCGGGGCCACCCTCAAGTCCGTGCGTGGGAGTGAGCCGTGAGTGTGCGCGTGTGCGTGTGCACGCGCACACTCACACGCGAGTGTCTGTACGGTCGATACCAGTGACGATTATCCGAACTGTTGCTGGACCTCTCCTGAACTTGACTCGGCCTCGAACGAGTTCCCTGGCGCGGTGTGGAAACATCGTCGTTAGGGAGACAAAGGCGGCCGGACGTAGTGCAAGCTACCCAGTCCCTGTCTTCGTAGGTGCTCGCTAACAGCACTTGCTCCTACAGTCATGTGGGATATTTACCTTTGTCTTTGTATGCATGTGTACCGCAT
Organism: Lethenteron reissneri; assembly: GCF_015708825.2. Taxonomy (NCBI): domain Eukaryota; kingdom Metazoa; phylum Chordata; class Hyperoartia; order Petromyzontiformes; family Petromyzontidae; genus Lethenteron; species Lethenteron reissneri. The sequence goes on from NC_083792.1 coordinate 6,156,798, forward strand.
GTGTTTGTGCAAGTTTAAGTGCCATGTGTGCCTACAAGTGTATGCATGCGACTCGAACGTAGCATGCGCGTGCGTGCGTGCGTGTAAGTGCACGTGTGCGCTCGCGTGTGTGCACTTGTTAGTGGAGAGAGCAGTGGCACATTGGTCGGCGCACTGAGCTACAAACCCGGCAGAGGCACCGGGTTCGATTACCGGCTCACGGCCACCAACACCAGCGACGATTTACCTGAACTGGCGCGCGCGCGACCCCTTTCCCCTAGGTCGACTCGGCCCTCAAATGCGCAACTGGTACGATGCGAATTACATCAAACCAAGGCAGGGCGTGTTGCTGCTGCTGCTCGCTATTAGCACTTGCCCCGGCAGCCCGTTGAAAGGCTACGCGGGGCACCTTTGCCTTTAGCGAGTTGCACGCCGCGAATCGCGTGTGCCGCTGGCGGTGTTTGCCTTCAAGGCCGGCTCGTGATGGGCTGCGCCTCTAATCCCAAGACAAATAATGTGGATGGCTGTCCCGGCCCCAAGCCCGTGGATTAACCGCCGCTGCCCACTCTCTTGTTGACAGTTAATATGTGAGACTGTAACCTTCCATAAGTCGCTGATGTATTGCCGACAGCTCGCCTCTGTGCCGGGGCTAGCGGGGGGGGGGGGGAAAGAAAGATAGCAAAAAAAAAAGAGAATGGGGAGAAAAAGGCACGGACGGATTTGGGAAGTGAAGATTTAAGCATAATGGAGAGTTAGGTATATGCATAAGCCACAAAATATGGGAATGAGGTGATGACTTAACGGCACTCTGCATAAATTGACACCGCTGAGGACGCCTCGCGCTGTCGCTGGCGCGGCGATACGGAGCTCACGGTGGGGGCCGCCACGCGCCCTCTCCAGCCCCCCCCCCCTCTCAACAGCCCCCCCGCCCCCACAGCCCCCCTTCCCCATAGTCCCCCCCACTCCCAACAGACCCCCCCCTCCCCATAGCCCTCAACCACTCCCAACAGCCCCCACCAAACAGCCACCCCCCCTCCCAACAGTCCCCCCCAACACCGCCCCCGCCCCCACAGCCCCCCCTCCCCATAGCCCCCCCCCACTCCCAACAGCCCCCCCACCCCGCCTCCAACAGCCCCCCTCCCCGGGTTTGGCGCATAGAGCGATCCATTTACAGATACTCCACAGATTTCGAGGTTTCAGGCCGAGGTTTTATTTTGGCCGCAGGTAAAACCGACTGCGGCAAGGAATGCTCAGTTTCGACGGGGGACCTTGGTTACAGCAGCAACAGCAGCAACAACAACGACAACAGGATGGACAAAATCATCCGCAAACACCTGTACACACGGGCAAGTTCCGAACGGTAGGGATTGAATAAAAAAATATATCCATCTGGAATATCACTCGAGAGGTTCCATCTCGCTGCCGCAAGACGGAACACATCTGACTGAGGAGCAGAGCGGTGGCGCCGCTGCGTTATCGGAGACTGGACGGGAGACACGGGAGGGCTTCGGGAACCGAGCGTTGTGTTTTCGCTACAATTCATCGCTGCTATCCGAGTGCGGTGTCTACAAGTGGATCGCCGTGTCCCACGCGGTTATCGCGACGCGCGCCAGCTCCCCCGCCGGCTCGTTGAAGGCCGCACCTCGGCATCATCCGTCGTGCACCGCTCGGGCCGTCGGAACGATCAACGCGAGTTCTGCGAGAAAGCCACTCCCAGGATCACGCAACTGAGCGGCGTTTAGGAACTCGGCTCGCGGAGAGGTGAACATCTTTGGGAGACTCCGGTCTCGAAACCAACAACAGATGCAGCGAGCACACTCTCGTGCCGTGCTCGCGAGCTGTACACGTCGAGCGGGACATCTGCCGCTCAGACTGCAGCTCTACAAGGGACTGGCTCAAGCCACTGTGGGCTCAAAGGCCAGCGGAGGCTCTAGAGTAGAGAAATAACAAGAGTCATCTCCCCCTTTATCCAGGCAAGCCACACCGAGTCGTCGAAGGACTCTTTCAGGGGGCTCCTGCTGCACCGGGCTTTCATTTTGAAGATGTTTTCAGCCGAGTAAAGATGACCGTTCATACAGAGTGCAACGGGGAGGTCAAGACAGCCCCTCGAGAGGGCATTCGACCTCCTCTCCCACGCTGGCCTGACATCAAGGAAGAGGTGGGGGGAGTAGCTACAGCTTACCCCACCACGGGCGCGACCTGCCGATCGAATCGTGGCGGTGCACCCGCTCGGGCTGCCGGCAGGACGGGAGGCGGAGATTTAGCCGTGCGGGGGATCTCCGGGAGTCGAACCGGGAACTCCGGATTGCGCGTCGAGCCACGTGACCCTCGCCGCTGTGGCAGCAGCGTCCCTCGTGTCGCGACAGAGACGTCGTTCGCTCCTTGGCGCCGGATTTATCGCTCGCCATTTGGCACCTCGACAGTCATAGGTATCCGTCCATATGGTTTTTTTGGGTGAGATCGCGCAAATATAAATGTGTCGTTATTTAATACCGAAACAGGAAGATTTCTCCACAACTCTGGCTGTTGCCTGATGATGCTGGTTGTAAAAGTTAGTGGGTTTACTCTCCAACACACCGGTGTGCTGTACTAGTAACAAATTGGCACGTTTAGTTTACGTGACAAACCTTACATATTGCCTGTGTCGGGTGGTGGCGGGTTTAACGACACATTTATATTTATGCGATCTAACTCAAAAACCTATATCGTGGATATTAGTCACGAAAGCCTACGTGTTAAACAGCCATAGGTATGCCTCGATGTATATATACACACATCTTATTAGTCCCCATAATTGATTTTAAATTGCTAGTTTCTGTAGGCCAAGTGCTAAAGTATTGTGCAAATGAGGTTGGGGCAATGCTGTTTATAATATTCTATTAGCACTTAATCTCATTTGCCTGCAGGATATCGAGAAGACATTTAACGTTGGGAGATGTTTGCCTAATGGCGCGTTCGGTGGAGTTTCTCTTGTGTGAATCGGAGAGATTACGCTCGTTGTGATATTGCCAAATTAGACACGGCGCCTTGGGCCCTGCGACGGGCCTCCGCTAATTTCCGCCGCGACGCGAGTCATTCAAACGCGAGGTGCGCCGCTCAAAAGTTATCGGCGCCCTCTTTCATTCGCCTCATTAGCGGGGGGAGGGGGGGGGGAAGAGTAATTTTAACCCCCGCGTTCTACAAACGCTGCCGTGGGAACCGTGGGAATCGTGGGAATCTTGGGAATTGGCTCGCGACGCAGAGCGCGGATCGCCCGGGGTTTGGAGAGCCACCGAGCGGAGGATAGATGAAGGTGGCTGTGGAGACCGGGAGAAGGATTTCGGAAGAGAGGGAAACAGCATCGGTTTCCTCCTACAGTCTAAGTAAACATTCTGATTCTGAGGCCACGGCTGGATGGGAGCTGCTGGGGGAGGGATGGAGGTAAGCTTAAAAGGCCTTTTGGTCAGCAACGGGACGTTAATTAGACTCTAACGATGAGACCCATAAGGTGGAAACCGCGATGGCGTTTGCTTTCTGAAACAAATGTAGCTTTTTAATGTTGGTCTGGAAAGCCAATAGGTTGATTGACTAAAGATAATAATTTTTTCATGTGTGGAAAATGGAAATGTGCTCACATATATAATTTCATGTAAGAGCAGCTCAACCGAGTCGTACACCCGTGATGCCCGCGTCGATGCGTGCGCGTGAGAAATCGTTATTCTATAGTCATCTACAGCGGGCGGAACGGTGGCGCAGCGGCTGCGACGGCATCTCGGCCTCGCACGAGCGCCACGTCGCCGAGATTACGCTGCTCTTGTGTGCCGTGCGCCCCTCTGCGGAGGAGTTCTTTGAAGGAGGTCTGCGTTGTATAAATAACGAGCTTCGGAGGTGTGCTGCTGCTGCTGCTCACGGAGGGGGCAGGAAGGCACCTCTCCCATCCGTGTGTCTTCCGTGCCCGTCACGTGACCACCGCACCGCACGCACGATGCTCTCGGCCTTGTCGAAACCGCCGGATCAAAAGAGCTGACCGTGCAGTCGCATTGCTGTGCAGGCCACCGACTCAAAGCCGTTGATGTGCCGTTGGCCGCCACCGACTCCAATCGACTTTCCGCGTGAGCCGCGCTTGCGTTGACTGCCGCGGTGGTGTGGTCTCACCACTAGGGGCCAGTATCGGCTCATCGGCAAATCTGCGGTTGGACACGACTTCGAACGCGTCCGTTTCCCAGTGCAAAGGCCACAGTGGTTTACAAAAAATATAAATTCTGGACAAAAAAGATAAAATTCCCAGTTATATCCCCACGGCACTTTCGGTGTCACGTTACGAGACGAATAAATCCGTCCAGATCTCTCGCACAGCAGTGCAACCCTCCACGTGAGAGAGAGAGAGAGCGGCCCGTGGAAGCGGATATCACGGACTCACTTCCTCAAGAGCCCTTCAAGTGACCTCGATTCCGCACCGGCAGCAGGGGGTGGCGCCACCCGCCCCCTGCCCTCGGGTAGAGCCGCGACAGTGCCCACCGACAGAGACGTCTGCACCACCGAACGTCCCCACCGACGCAGCGGACCGAGTGTAGCGGTCCGTACGAGTGGGTCGATCATCATGGCTACGCGGACCCTCCCGCTCCTCCTCCTGCTCCTCCTCCTAGTGCCATCGCCGCCCCGCGCCGCAGCCGTGCCAGCTCTTCGGCCAGGTGCCTTGCCAGCTGCCGCACCGACTCCAGCTGCAGGTCCTGCTGGCCCCGCTCCGCCACCGCCCCCTCTACGTAGCGGCGTAAGTGAGCGACGGCTTCCCGCAGCAGGCGCTCGGCTGGCACGGCGTGCGGCGCCGCCTGCCCCGCCCCCCCGACGCGCAGAAGGCGCTCGCACGCCAGCGCGAAGTTCTTGTGCCAGTTGAGGGGCAGCGGCTGCTCCTCGCCGGACACCAGCGGCTGGTAGAGCTGGAGCCATCGCCGGCGGGAGGTGGGCGGAGAGGGGGAGAGGAGACGACACGGGCTCAGTGTTCCACCCACGCGGGCATCGCGCGCTCCCGACGTGTTTCCGCGTCACATCACGTGCCGTTCGGAGCGAGGTCCGACGTTTCAGTCAACGTGCCGGGAGCTTCGTCGGTTCGGCTCTCGAAGGAGCGAGGGCACGTTCCCTCCTTTGGCTGCCACTCCGTCGTTAGTCTCGACCACCGGCCATCGTCCCTTCAATTAAAAATCCCTGCCCAAGCCCGCATACTTTAATTAAACTATCAATCCGGTGCCTCTAATCTGTGACAATTATTCTCTGTTCCACGAGCTCATCTGGTCGTCTCTCAGGCTCGTACCACTCCATGTTGCTTTGCGCAATTTTAAACATTTAGTTCCGTTTCACTTTACGCTCCTGAAGTCCAAATTGTGTTCCATCTCCACAAAAACGGCCCTACCGGCTCCTCCCGCAGGAGGCCACTTTAGTGTGGCGAGCGCGCGCTGAGGTGCGGGGTGAGGGGTTCGACACCTGGTAGCTGAGAGCGTAGAGGGCGACCCTCGTCTCCCTGGGCAGTCGCTCATCCTCGGCCACCTCGAACAGGTAGAACGGCGTCTTGATCCTGCTCCGCAAAGAGACATGGCCGCGTGAGGCATGTTGTATGTATTTTGTGCGAATGTTGAACTTCTTTCGCACAGTACGGAGCCAACCGTGCTAATTGGGAGATGCAGTGAAGGATAACAAACTAAACACAAAAAAAAAATTAGTTTTCAATCTAGATGATTTAAAAGTGGATAGCTCCGGTGGCTTCCTAATATGGGAATGAAGAGCGTTCCAGACGGCCGTCCTCGCGACCCCCCTTCATCCATTTGCTTGCTGGCTCACGCAACCGGGTGGATCTCAGGGAAGGGTTTCGCCCGTTATGGCACAAACCAGGGGTGGGGAACCTCTGGCCCACTGGCCAGGCTCGGCCCGTGGCCACAGGAGGCTTCTCTCACTTCAATAACGGACCCTAAGCGATGTCCATCTGTCACTGCATTGCTACCACCGGACAAAGCTGAGGTATGTGTGTAGGTGCCGTAGTGTAGCGGGGTTAGCGTGCCGCGCTACGAATTCAGCAATCTGAGTTCAATTTCCGCTCAAAGCCAACCAACACGAGTGACGATTATCTGAACCGGTCCTGGGCTTCCCCTAGGTCCACTCAGCATCAAATGAGTACCTGGGAGACAAAAGGGCAGCAGGGCGTGGTGCTGGCCACCCACCCTCTCGTGTGCCATGCCTGCCTTCATTAATGCTCGCTAACAGCACTTGCCCCAGCAGTCCGTAAATGCTACACGGGGGAGATTTTTGTCTTTGTGGCACTCGGTAGGGGAAAGTTTCCCTACCCCTGGAATAAACAATGCACCGTTATTTTGTGAAAGAAAAAAATAACTGATGTGCAAACACTGTTACCGTAAAGGGAAAAACCACAGGAACATCTGGCCAGACGGCGCTCCGAGACTTCTGCGTAATTCACAGCATGTGTTCACCGATTCTCTGTACGGCGTCTACAGATGCCGTGGCATCACTTAAACGTGATTCAAATACGAATAGCGATCGTGAATGTCGGCTGCATCTCACCACCGGCTGCCTCTTAGCGTGTGCCTGCAGGACACCGCTCTTCCCGTTCAACGTTAAGCCATTAAACCAGAACACCACTTGCCTCGCTTGCCACATCTCTTCATTGGCCACGTGGTCCCAAGAGGTGGGGTCAAACCTGCGACACAAAACGCACATTCCCCGAGTGAGTGCCACCTGCTTCTGTGACGCATGCACACGGGGGACAAAGCTCCCCCGTATAGCCTTCACAGGCTGTAGGAGCAAGTGCTGTAAGCGAGCACCTACAAAGGCAGGCAGGGCATGCGAGGGGGTAGCTGGCCAACACCACGCCAGGCCGCCTTTGTCTCCTCGGCGGTCGATGTGTACACACCGCACCGGGTACTCATTTGAGGCTGGGTCGACCTTAGGGAGATCCAGGATCGGTTTAGATAATCACTGGTATTGGCCGTGAGCAGGAATCAACCTCGGGTGGCCGGGTTCATAGCGCAACTGTTACACTATCGCTCCCAACACACACACACACACAAAAGACAAATATGCCCCGTATAGCCTGAACAAACAAGCACACACGCGCAAACACCCACGCACGCATGCACACATTTACACACGTGCACGCATACTACACGCACACGCACGCACGCACGCACACATGCACGCATTTACACACATGCACAATACTACACACACACGCACAAACACCCCCGCACGCATGCACACATTTACACACGTGCACACATACTACACACACGCACGCACGTACCCGTGGTAGGGGAGCGTCCAGTTGTAGAGCCCCGTCGTGGCCTCGGCCAGCTCGTGTGCCCGCAGCGGCGTCCCGACGGGCACCAGCTGCTCGCAGACACCCCAGGGGCGGCGCTCAAAGGCGTCGCGCCACGAGGACTCCTCCTCGGGGAGCCCGATGCAGGAGAACACCGGTCGCCTGCCGCGGGGACAACGGCATCGGCACGCTGCTCGGCCCATCTCAATCCGCCAACGGGGCGACGGCCGCCCCCCCCCCACCCGCCGCGCGCGCCACGTGCAGTGAGCGCAACTACCCACGTGGGCTTCCCCTGACCATACTTCACCACGCCGGTTCGTGCGGGTTTGGTGAAAGCGAGAGGGGTAGGAGCGGCTCCGATGTCACCTGCGACTGAGTGGAGGCGTGGCCTGGAACCAATAGAGCGGTGTGCTAACCGCTGTACCGCCGGTGCACTTATAGCACAAGGCTCTCAGGAAGGCACTCGAATTGTAAATGTTGTGAGTTTTACTCTCTAACACACCGGTGAGCTGAGCTAGTAACTCATTGGCACTTTTTGTTAAGGTGACAAACCTTACTAATTGGCTGTGTCGGGCGAGTCTAATGACACATTTATATTTACGTGAAATAACCCCCCCCAAAAAAAAAACTGTATTATGAAAGGCGCTATGTTTCACAGACAGGTATAGTCAGGGGCAAAGTTGCCCTTTGGTTTTACCAAATCTAGCCACGGAGTAAAAGTGCGAGAGTAACTTAAAAAATGTGACGCCGCCGCAAGTGGCCTGCCGTCTACCGCTCGTGTCGCCGGATCGCGAAACTCCTCCGTGCAGCGGGCTGCGCGTGTTCGCGGTCAATACACCTGCAGTGCCATCATCATCATTATCGTCATCAGCCATGGCCTATCCCATGGACATTACTCTAATATGCAGAGTGGGTGGGAAATCGCCTTCCCCGCCGTGTTGAACAGAGCTCACTTGAAGTGATCTCAGATGTAACTCCGTGATACCCGCTTCTGCGGGCCGTCCTCTAGCACGAAGGCACGCCACTGCCGTGCGAGTGATCCAAATCTCAATGCTACACCCAGCGATTGATATCGCCTTGATTTTTTTTCTCGTCATTGTACTCTAACATTCCGATAAACATGCGCATAGGATTATAGGCTTATAGGTACAATGTCAGAATATTATTATTGATAGGAGCCGGAGCCAGGCCTGCTTCACAGCCTGGCATTGGGTGACGGTGTGGGGGGGGTGGCGGTGGGGGGAGTGGCGGTGTGGGGGGGGGAGCGTACCCCCGGTTCTCCTCCAGGAAACTCCTCATGCTGAAGGCGAGCGTCCCGTCAGGGTGCAGGCCCTCCGCAGGATGCCAGCGGTCGCCAGGGAAGTGCACGCCGGGCAGGTGGCGGCCCAGCTTGCGCACGTACCACGGGTACGTCAGAAGCTGCGTGCAACAACCACACACGCACGAAATGGTGCTGTTTGCGAGCACCTATTCAGCTCAGCACCACGTCCGGCCGACGGCTCTGGCTCCCCAGTAGCGATGTTTACACAGCGAACCAGCCACTTGTTTATTTTAGGCTGAGCTGAGCTAGGGGAGGCCCAGGGTCAGTTCAGATGTTGGCCGTTAATGGAAATGGAACTCGAGTCGCTGGGTTCATAGCGTAAGTGCGCTAACCACTGTGCCGCCACTGCCTGCATAAGTGCGCACACGCACAAACACTCACATAGGCGCGATAAAATAATACAACACACAGCGTCTAAATGCAATGGCATCTCAAGAACGTTGTCATATTTAACGGGGAGAGAGGGCAGTCACTGGCAGGACATCGCCCGTGGAGATGGAAGCGGAGGAGTCGGCTCGCGCGTGGGCACTGCATGGATCGTGACATCGCAGGATCGCGGCAGCCCCAACGTCGACACTAAGCAACGAACAATTTTCACACTTGATACCGGACACCAACATTCACCGATTCACGATTCGCCATCGACAGGCGTTATTATTTGGGTTTTCTTCGCGGACGTATTTACCGAACGCGTCAAAATCCCGGCGGCAGAAAGCCTCCGCTGCTCGCGCCGCAAGCGACTCTTGTGCATGCGTGCGTGTATTTTTAAACCCCGAATTCAGGAGCAGACATGAGCACGAAACATTGTCAGCCCAACTCTGAGCAACGCGTCGGGCAAAACCAACGTGTAAGTCCCGGCGCGGCCGGCTGCGTTCGGCACGCCGCTCGTATCGCGGCGAGCGCCGCTCGGCGGTTATCGCCCCACGGCAGGCGCTCCTCGTTTCTAAACGCGTTTCACAAACGCTCCGTCAATCAGCCGCGAGTTATTTAAACGAGCAGTCATACCGGCCGCCTAACACCCACTCCAGCGGCGCCAATCAGTTGTCAGACGCCCTGAAAAGCAGCTCATTTCCCTCCTTTTCTTCTGCACGTTAATCCTCCTGGAGAGGAAGCCGCCGCAGGAGCTCGCCGCGTCTTGGCAGCCGACAGGGCCCGAGCGGGCCGTGGAGGAGCAATCGCGCCGAAGCTACGGCAATTAACCCTCACCCCACCCCACCCAGCAACCCACCCACACACTCACTCATCCACCCCCACCACCCTCCCATCGCGGCGGTCGCCAGCATTGACCGTGACCTGACAACCTCCGCGATGGATCGGCTCGTACGCCGGTGCCAGGCGGAATGCGACATCGCGGGATCCATCGTTAGGGGTGGCGGTGGACTGGGATTGCCTTCGTCCAGCAGTGGAAGGACCATGGCTGGTGATGGTGAACCTACAACGGGGCACTCGCGACGGCCACTTGGCGTGCGCCTGCCAGTCGCAAAACTGAAAACTGCAAAAGGTGCCCTGAATTTCTAATCGTTCGGAATAGATCAGAGTATAGATTTATGATGGATAGAGATTGCCTTCATTTAATAGGCAAATAAAAAAATGTTAAAATAAAACCTTAGCCTGCGTTTATTAAAGCGCGACATTTTGCGTCACTTGGTGGTGGGGTAGAAACTAAAATGACCAATTAAATGTCATCATCGCGCTGCATTCAAATGATTAAAATCATGTTTGCGATCTCCTTTCGGGGTGGCGCACGACGCGGCACTTTCGCGAAACGCGAGCGCCGGCAAAGCGCCGGTGAAGCGCCAGTGAAGCGGCGGCGAAGCGCCGGCGAAGCGGCGGGGAAGCGCCGAGACTAATCGCGGGGCCCACGCGGACCGTTTCCCCGACGCTCGCGGGTTAATTCCCCGCGCTGGCGTTAACGCAAACGTCAATAAACAGAGCGGATCCCTTTCACGTGGAGAGGTTGCCGAGGGTTCCTGAGTGTGACCCGCGCCGCGGCCGCCGCCGCACAATGAGACGTTAAGCCGAAGCCAGCCCCCGCTCGCGCACGTCACCCGCCCGGGAGACCGGCGCTGACGCTCGCGGAACGGCGCTCCGTCACAGCCCCATCAACGGCGCGAGCTCTTGGTGGGAAGAGAGTAAATGTGTGCATGCGTGCGGGGGTGTTTGTGCGGGTGTGTGTAGTATTTTTGCGCCTTTTCCTCATATCGGAAGGAAGAAAAAAAAACCTCTCAGCCTCAGCCCCGCGTGGCTTATCTCCAGCGCGCAGCGATCCACCAAGCTGTGGCCTCGCGCGCGAGGCAATTGGGAACGCGTGCCAACCGCAGTCAGCCCTTCCAACCGAATCACAAGGCCGAAATTAAGCAATTATGCATGCGCAGATGTACAATGCGGGGCATTAACACGGGGGGCGGGCGACAGGAATTCCGGACCCCCGAGCGGCAGAGCACGGCGAGGAGCGACGCCGCGGGCACGCTCGCCGTGACGTCGCGGCGAGCGTGGACCCGCGAGCGGAGCGGGGAGGCAAGCACGCGCACGCCACGGCGATCAACTCCTGCGCGGTGAAGTTTGTAAATGAAGAGCCCGCGGATCAAGCTGCTGCTGCGTATCAACAAGCCGCAACACGCCCCCCCACCTCCACCACCACCCGCTAATTTCTTGTTATTAAGTATTTTCTTGTTCGTAAGCATTTTCTGCGCTTAATCACTCTCACAATTACGCAAGCACATTCCACCACCACCAACCCACCCCCAGCCACCGACGGTGCATGCACACTCGAGAATTGGTGTGGGGAGAATGGGGGTGAGTGTGGAATCCTGGGTGTGGGAGAGTGTGGGTGGGTGTGGGTGAGTGTGGGAGAGTGTGGGTGAGTGTGGGTAAGTGTGGGTGAGTGTGGGGAGTCTGGGTGAGTGTGGGCGAGTGTGGGTGAGGGTCGGAGAGTGTGAGAGAGTGTGGGTGAGTGTGGGATCCTGGGTGTGGGAGAGTGTGGGTGAGCGTGGATGAGTGTGAGAGAGCATGGGTGAGTGGGGGATCCTGGGTGTTGGAGGGTGTAGGTGGGTGTGGGTGGGTGTGGGTGGGTGTGGGTTAGGGTGGGTGAGTGTGGGAGAGTGTGGGTGAGTGGGGGATCCTGGGTGTGGGAGAGTGTGGGTGGGTGTGGGTTAGGGTGGGTGAGTGTGGGAGAGTGTGGGTGGGTGTGGAAGAGTGTGGGTGAGTGTGAGAGAGTGTGGGTGAGTGTGGGAGAGTGTGAGAGAGTGTGGGTGAGTGTGGGTGAGTGTGGGTGAGTGTGGGTGAGGATGGGAGAGTGTGAGAGTGTGGGTCAGTGTGGGATCCTGGATGTGGATGAGTGTGGGTGAGTATGAGAGAGTGTGGGTGAGTGTGAGAGAGGGTGAGAGAATGTGGGTGAGTGTGGGAGAGTGCGGGAGGCACCCATCTCGTTGTGGATTGACTATAGGCTCTCAAGTTAATATTCATCATCATCAGCCATGGTCAATCCACTGCTGGATTAAGACCTCCCCGAGCCGCCACTGCCGTCGATATCTCTCACGATCCCACAATATAACAATCCACTCTGCCCCGGCACACGGACCGGTTTTTGTCACTCCATCTACACGACGGACGCGTCCCGTCCCTTGGCCGTCACTCCATCGCGAGTCGCGTGCGTGCGTCCGCCGGTGGCCAAAGCCTCACCTCCTGGTCCACGAGGGCCACGTCGGGCCTCTGGTGCTCGCAGTAGTGGAAGTAGCGCAGCGCGTTTCCCGGCAGGTCGCCCCGCGTCAGCACCAGTGCGCCGCGTGGCAGCGATCGCAAAATGTTGGCCCCAAACTGCTCCACCACCACGTTGGAGCTCTGGTCGCACACGCTGACACAGCAACAACGCAGCAACAACAACAACGACGACGACGTGATTCCCTGCTCCAAGGACACCAGTATCAGAGCAATGTGTATGTACGACCACCCATGAGATGGAGCGACAGCTTCAGCGCGGGCCCGCGAGAGATGGCGACGGCTCGCGAAGGCCTTTGTCCGGCGGCGGATTGACCGCAGGCCGACGACAACGATTACGACATCGCCGGTGCCCCACGAAGGGCGACGTCGCCGGCCTCACCTGTAGTTGCGCCGTAGCTGCAGCAGGACGCAGCAGGCCACGAGCAGCCACTCGCAAGCGGCCAGCGGCCTCCCGTGGCCCAGCAGGGCGCGCGCGAGGGCGCCGAGGCGAGCGGCGGCCATGCCGGCCAGCACGCAGACCACGAGGTTGCTCTGCAGCCAGAAGCGCTCCACCTGCAACAACAACAACACACAGGAGCCTCGTACGCATGCATGTTGAACTGTTATCGCACCGTACGTAACCAACCGTGGCTAATCCGAGGTGTGCGGGAAGGATGACGCACTAAACACAAAAAGCGGTTATAAGAAATTACTTTTCGATCTAGATTTTAAAGTGCATAGCTCCAGTGGACTACTCAACAGGCGCTGGCGGCAAGCGCTGTTAGCGAGCACAGCGCCCGAGATCATCATGTGGCCTGCACCACGTGTGGTTGCCTCTGTCTCCCCAGTTCTGATGACTACACACACTGCACCAGGTACCTATTTAAGGGCGAGTCACCCTAGGAAAGGTCACAGGTTCAGGTATCACGGTCCACTGGTGACTGCTTTGTAGGTAGGGTTGGTGGACCACATCAAGATTATTGCACCGGTGAGACGTTCATCCTGCAGAGCTATGGGGTGGGGAGAAGGCGGTATGAGATGGCAGTACAGAAAGTAGGTAGCTAACCAATCGCTATGGATTCCGGGCACTCTGGTTGTCTCCCACATGCCAACTGATCAGTGAGGAATCATCCAAGCTTCCACGTGCTGGACCTATCATGTCAGACGAGATGAGAAAAGTTTTGCTGGCTGGTGCGGGCAGGGAAGTGTGCAGTGGTGACGTCACTGCATACATCTGCTGGGTTCGTGTGTTGCGTCGCCACCCCCTCACCCTCCCTCACCGTCCCCAACCCTCCACCTAGGCCGTGGGTCCCACGAAAAATGCACAGTGCTCTTGTGAAATACTAAAACCAAAAAATCTGCAAGCCTTTCATAGATAAACAAAGGGTACTATTATTGTTGTTGTCTGTAAGATAACATTTACAGAGCCCCAACTACTTACATACGGAGTCCAAGAGGCTCGTTCTAAATTGTTGAGTAAACATGTTTGACTGGTTAAGCCAACAGGCTGAGCTATTTGCCAACAAAACACAAAGCGGGGGGCATGCAAATACAACTAAAGTATTGCCATGTCTGAACACGGGGTAGTGTCGCAGTTAGCACGCTGCACTACGAACCCGGCGACCCGGGTTCGATTCCCGCTCACGGTGACGATAATCTGAACCAATCCTGGGCCTCCCCTAGATCGACTCAGCCTCAAATTAGTATCTGGTGCGGTGTGTAAACATCGTCAGTCTGTTCCAGCTACAAGGGGGATCATTGTGCTCACAGATATGCAAGTGACATCCAGACTGCTGATACATCTTTAACAAGTTGAAAAGTGCACAAAAATAAGCATGGCGAGACACGCGCTTGGAATTACAACGAGACAGAAAAAGGCTTCAAATTGAACCGACAATCACGACCGTCAGTGGGCTTGGACAGGACGCGTCGCGGCTAGAAGGGGCAATGGCCGGTGGTCGAGACTAACGACGGAGTGGCAGCCAATGGAGGGAACGCGTCCGAGAGGATGGACAGCACGGTATAATGAGCTCTGTGCGATCATCGTGGATCATCGTGGAGTGCTGCATCGCGATTCCATCGCTGGGTCTGGCGAGCGTTCTCTCCTCTGGCTGCCGCTCCGTCGTGAGTCTCGACCGTCGACCGACGTCTCCTTTCTTCGCGCGAGCGTCTCTCTCACCACGCCCAGGAGCAGCGGCGTCGAGACGTCCAGGTTGGCCCTCCAGGCGAACACCAGCGAGTAGACGGCGAGCATGAGCGCCAGCAGCAGGGGCGGCAACGCGTCTCGCTCGCGGCTCCTTGAGGAGGGGGGGGGAGGGAGGGGAGAGGTTTTTGTGTCCCGAAAGGCGGCGGGTCGTCGCTCCGACACCACGACGGTGTCACCGGCGCGGCGAGCGAGGAAGGTGAAGTCCTATTCTTAGGTTTTTTTTCGGGTAAAGTCACGTAGGTAAAACATTTTAATCAAAGTTAAAATTAATAAAAGTAAAATAAAAGGTGAAGTCCGCCCAGCGTGAATTGACCGTGGCCACGCGGGGGTTGACTAGGCTCGTCATCCCTCCGGGGTCGATGGAATGATTCTAATCGCTGAATCTATCTGGAATGTTCTGGAAAATAGGTAAATTTCAAAACATCACTGTCCTGGTCACAAAAGCATAGTTTGTGGGGAATAATAACAATTTTCTGTACTTTTGAGGCATAAGCAATTAGGAAATAAGACTTACTACAAAAATAATTGTTACACAGTGTTATCGCTGTGGGAAGGTCCGACGGTGGCTGTCCCGTCCGTAAGCTCGGGAACGAGGAATTTCTCACCGCTGGCTCAGGGCTGCATCGAGGCGAGGAGCGCCGCCTCGACGCTCGCCCGAGCTGGACATCTCCGTGTCTCTCGCGGCTTTGTTATTTTCAGAGGAGAGAGGCACCGGGGGTCAGGCCCGGCGCGAACGACATCTGGGTGTGATCCAGCAGCGTTCGCTTAACAAGGCCTGACGCTGCCCACGAGACCCGGAAGGCCAAAAAACCCGGCCCAGAGTTTGCTCGCTGAAACTCATGCTGCTCCATAACGTGGGTGTGGAAATCCCGCCGGTGGGGGGGGGGGAAGCCACCCACCCCCCCCACATGAACACTGCCTTGACCCCCCAACGGAGACACACACATGCACTGCCTCTCTCGGTACCTGTCTAGGGACCTGTCTTGATACCTGTGGTAGCGCACATCCTGGTACCCGTGTTGGTACGCGTGGTCGGTGCCCGTGTTGGTACCTGTGTTTAACGAGCAGGGGGAAGAGCGCTGCAGCCAGCAGGGGTCCCACGCCCAGAAGCTCGCGGTGCATGTGTGCAGCCTGCACGCTGCGCAACACACGCGGGCAGCATCCCCTCATACCGCCGTCTCAACACTCGGCCATCCCTCGCGACCCTGTCCCTCGCGACCCCTTCCATCGCGACCCCATCCCTCGCGACCTCGCGACCCCATCCTTCGCGACCCCATCCCTCATGACCCCACCCCTCGTGACCCCATATCTCGCGACCCCGGCCTTCGCGACCTCATGACCCTGTCCCTCGAGACTGCATCCCTCACGACCTCACAACCCCATCCATCGCGACCTCATGACTATTACACATTTACGCCCTAAATGTTGCCTATAATATACATGCTTTTTTCCTTTTAGGGCCCCGGTGTTATCGAGGGATGAGTTGAGTTTTTGTGCCCCACTGCCGACGCAGAACCACGGCGGCGCTCGCCGTACCTCAGCATCGTCAGCATCCCCGAGCCCGACCCGGACTTGGCCTGCAGCACAGAACGGAGCGGAGACGCCAAGGGGTAAACACTCGAGAGCCGCGGCCATCCACCGCCGGACGAAGGCCTCAGCACGCTGGTCAGCGAGGGCTGGAGGCGGCGAAGAGCACGGACGTTGGAGCATAACACAGCACAATGACTGAGTGTGCTGCGCTGCACACTCCGCCATTGTTTGCATGTCGTGGTGCTCGCACGTCTAAGCGCTGGCCAGGGCTCAACCCTGCTTAACTTCCGAGACGTGGCGAGATCACGCGCACTGCGGGCGATTTGGGGTTGGCCGCATGACGTGTGGTCAAGCGACGTTCTCCCTTGCCGTGTCGTGTAAAGCAGTGCGAGTGAGGGCACGTTCCACATCAGGGATTAGCTGCAACTGGCCAATGGTCACGGGCAATCATATTGATTTGTTCCATTGACGCTCGTTTACCCAGGAGAGCCTCGCTGAGTCTCAAGGCTCACTCTCAGGAGGGTCCTGCCAGGTGTTCACAGCAGGAGGCGATGTTGCTGCCGCTACTGCTGTGTGATCCCAAACGAGTGATTGTCAGGTAATCTTTTTCAGCAATGGAATTTGTGGCCAATTCCGGTTACACTGTTTCATTCATGACGATGTAATAAAATAACTAATTGGGGGAAAATGGAGAGAAAAGAAGGGAAGAAGTTACATAACAATGTTTAGTTTTACATCGTAGTCAATGTTTAGTTTTAAATCGTAGTCAATCTTTAATTTAACATCGTAGTCAATGTATAGTTTTACATCGTAGTCAATGTTCCTGCCAATTGCTTCTCTCACAATGCCCCGAGGAGCCTCAGGCACCAGGCAGCAGCAGCTGGCGCTACCAAAAATTCCCCAAACTCTGTGGTTCTCCACATATTGAGATGTTACTGCCCAATCATGAGTTGTGTGCCCGGAGAGAACCCACGCATGCGAGGGGTCAACACTCTATCCCATACAGATCAGGGGTCAACACTATCCCAAACAGAACAGGGGTCAACATTGTATCCCATACAGAACAGGTGACATTAGTCCACATTTGCCGTCCTGCCTTCTCCTGGCGAGCGCCTAGAAACGTCTCTCCTCCTCGACGCCCACGGGGGAAGGGAGTTTCACAGCCCATCCGTGTGCGATCCACCAATCCTCGCTGCTGCCGCCTCTACGTCGCCGGGTTCCAGGCAGCCACGTGCAGCAGCAGCAGCAGCATAGCCACCGGGTGAGGAGGGAGCGCTCGCTCACCAGGCTGAACGTCCCGTACTCCTGGCGCAGCAGGTGCGTCAGGAACCCGTGCAGGGACGACTGGTCGCCCCAGGTCCAGCGCGCGAGGCCCAGGTGTGACGACACGGGCAGGTAGAGGTGGGGCAGCAGCCCGGCGGCCGAGCAGGCCGCGAGGCGCAGCAGCGGCGCGGCCCCCAGCTCCTGGGCGAGCGAGCGGCAGGGTCGGGGGTCGGGGGTCGGGGGTCAGCTCGCGAGCCGACGGAGCGCGGGGTCCACGTCAAAATCCTGAACGCCGTGAGCCAAGGGGATTAGCTGGCTACCACCTGGGGCGACAAAAAATGCTGTTCTATTCCTGCGAACGGCACTACGTTCAAGAGGTCCTCCACGGGCAAAGTCCACCGTGGCCAGTGTCCACCACGGGCAGTGTACACGAGTTGGAATGTCAGCGTACGCACCGCCTGATGCTCCCACGCCCGAACACATGACGGGACAGTTCACATTTTTGTTGTACAAAGCTACCACGGCGCCCTTGCTATCGTACACATTTGTGATGTAGAGATAAAATATTTCAATAAAATCCTTGTTAGCATTTGCCACACCCGGCTGGTACCAATAAAGCCATATTCTGACAGTGGCTTCAGCACTATTAATTACTGGGATTCCAGCTCTCGGCTCTCAATGGTGCCAGCTTAGTGATCTGGAGGCTGAGCCGCGCGGTCGCTTCCACGCGTGCGAGCTTAAGGGTCCCGATGCGGCGCTTGCGTCAAGACCATCCGGTCCGGACCGCTCTCATCTCGCTCTGCTCATCTCCGGGATGATTCGCACGCTCGCACTGCCGGAGCACCGCAGCGGCGCCGTGCGTGCGTGCGTGTGTGCGTGCGACCTCCCACACCACCTTGCGCTTGAGAAGAGCGTGCAGCGCCCAGGGCACCAGGCACGCCACGTAGAGCGACGCCGTGTGCTGGTTGCTGAGGCTCAGGCCGCACACGAACGCTCCGGCCTTGGCGAACTGCGGAGACAACGGGCGAGGACACTGAAAGCGACGCGTTTCTTCCCCCGTCGGCGCGAGCTCTGCCGGTGTCGTCGTCCTTCGGATTCCTGCCCGCGTAGCCAGCAAGGCCTCGCCGAGTCTCGCAAATCTTTTGGTTTTGTTTCAGGAGGGTCCTGCCAAGTTTTCGCAGCAGCAGGAGAAGCTGCTGCCGTGCATGATCCCAAGTGAGTAATTCGCAGGTAGTTTTTGAGAGATTTGTTTGGCCAATACCAGTTACACGGTGTGTGTGTGTGAGTTTTAGCTCTGGGAGGAAATCGGAGAACCTGGAAACCTGTGCAGAACAGGGGGAGAGAACATGCAAACTCCACACAGGAGACCCGAGTCGGGAATTGAACTGATGTTCTTCTCGCTGTGCAGCATGGGAGCTACCACGACAGCGCCCAGCTGGCATTCGGAGGAAAAAAAAAACAGCTGACATCTGCAAGGTGAAGGTCAAGAGGTCGTCACTGCCAAAGCTGTTGCTGCCACCGCTCTCTTCTGAGACTTCCTGCAGCTGCTGGGGCGAATGACCCCTGACCTCCAAGCATCACCGCCCAGCCTCGTGATCATCGGCACCGTCTGGCTCGAGGTCTTCCCTGGGGTCACGGACCTCTGGGCGTCACTGCGATGCCCGTCTGGGTCACCTGCCCTCCTCCTCAACCCTGCAAGCCACGCATCCCGCCCATCGCGACCTCCTCGTCCTGACGACGTGCCAAACGCTCTGCCTGCCACCTTCTGTTCGCCGATGACAAGTCGCTGGCCCTGTCCCTTCCTTGAAATCCCGAGCGTCCGGATTGCTCCTGACAGAAACCACGAGGAGCATCTCTCGCCAAAAATACATCAATGTAAAGTGTCTTCACGATACAAACTGAAACACGCGTGTGTTGTGCGTGCGTTGCGCGTGCGTTGTGCGTACACTGCATAGACGCATACAGACAACGTTCCCCCGTACAGCCTTGGAGACTATTGGGTAAAGTTCTGTTAGCGAGCTCCTGTTTAGGCCAGTGTGGCGTGCAATGGCACTATCTGTCCAGAACCACACCCGGCCGCCTTTGTCTCCCCAGTACTGATGTGTACACGCCGCACCAAGTCCTCATTTAAGGCCGAGTCAACCTATGGGTCGCCGAGACCACTCGCCACCAAAGTTATCCGTGGCCAGGCATACAATGTTAGTAGCACTGTGCGCTAATCACTGCGCCAGCACTCCTTACTTACAAACATCCCCTGTAGAGCCTTCAACAGGCCGGCACGGATAACGAGGAGGGGGTACCGTGGCCATTACCATGCGCGGGGATTCGGATGTTTTTTTCGCTCACGACGCCAGATGCTGCTTTAAGGTTGAGTTAACCTACGGGAGGCCCAGACCCGGTTCAGATAATCACCACCCACTTGCAGACATACGCACACGCGCACACACCCACATAGTACAGACACCGCAGACCAGGAATAATCTGCCAGTAGGTGTAACGTCTAATACGCGGAATGCAATTGCGATCTCCATAACCCAATGCACATCTGCGCGCAATTTTAAGTCAAGAATAGGTATTACACCTTCACGGAGACTCGCGCTCCGTTTGAAGTCGTCGAGGGCCACTCTCGCCGCTGACCTGCAAGGGAATCTGCGCTAAGGCGGCCGAGCTTAACCGCGCGCGAGGAGCCGCGATTCAAAGGCAACACTCAGGGTGGCCGAAAACCCCGCGCATTTCACAACGCACGCTGCAGAACTATCGCAAGCCCACACGGCCATTCGACAGCGAGCGGCGCGTTGTGTGCCACACTGGGCTGGGATGACGAGGCAACGTTGATACGACATGTCGCCCGAGAGAGGGGAAACAGAGACGGATAGCGGACGAGCGAGACGTTGGCACACGCGCACGCACCCACACACACGCACACACACGCACACACACGCGCGCGGTTTTATTTTGCAACGTACGATCCCCCAGTGGCAGCGCAGTTGTTCTAGGATTAGCACGGGAAGATTTGGGTTTAAGTTTGCCCGACATTCTATTGAGCGGTGGTGCAGTGGTTAGCTCACCGAGCAATGAACCCGCCCACCTCAGGTTCTATTTTCGGCTACAGCCAACACCGGTGGTGAGTCGAGATCTGAAGTGGGCCTGCACGCACCCTCCCCCATCAGCCCTCACCGACCCGGTGCTGAAGTGTGCTCAAACAACCCCTGACAGGGCCCTCATCCAGCAGTGGATTGAACAAGGGCTGAGTATTGTCCACACAAAAAAATTCTCTCTGACAAAAACAATTTAAATAATTTCGTGTAAAAGCTGAATGTTATAAATGTTCAGCGGTGCCTGCAAGTGTACCTGTAAGATCATACTACAAGGGTAAACAACACTCGCCACGGAGATGGAGCGATGAATTCAGCTTGTGCGCAGGCACTAGAGGAAGCATTACATCGCAGGACCATGAGAGATGGCGACGGACTGGGGAGGCTTGAGTCCAGCAGTGGAGAGATCATGGCCAATAATGATGATGAAATGCAAAAGCACTCAAGAGGTCAGCCATCAAGATCATGACCACAAACGAAATGGGGCGGGGGGTGATGAAGCCATGAAGATCAGGCCGTGAAGGTCAGGCTGTGAAGGTCAGACAGTGAAGGTCAGGCTGTGAAAGTCAGGCTGAGAAGGTCAGGCTATGAAGGTCAGGCTATGAAGGTCAGGCTATGAAGGTCAGGCCGTGAAGGTCAGGCTGTGAAGGTCAGGCTGTGAAGGTCAGGCCGTGAGAGTCAGGCCGTGAAGGTCAGGCCGTGAAGGTCAGGCCGTGAAGGTCAGGCCTGTGAAGGTCAGACTGTAAAGGTCAGGCTGTGAAGGTCAGGCTGTGAAGGTCAGGTTGAGAAGGTCAGGTTGTGAAGGTCAGGCTCTGAAGGTCAGTTTGTGAAGGTCAGGCTGTGAAGGTCAGGCTGTGAAGGTCAGGCTGAGAAGGTCAGGCTGTGAAGGTCAGGCTGTGAAGGTCAGGTTGAGAAGGTCAGGTTGTGAAGGTCAGGCTCTGAAGGTCAATTTTTGAAGGTCAGGCTGTGAAGGTCAGGCTGAGAAGGTCAGGCTGAGAAGGTCAGGCTGTGAAGGTCAGGCTGTGAAGGTCAGGTTGTGAAGGTCAGGCTGTGAAGGTCAGGCTGTGAAGGTCAGGTTGAGAAGGTCAGGTTGTGAAGGTCAGGCTGTGGTCAGTTTGTGAAGGTCAGGCTGTGAAGGTCAGGCTGTGAAGGTCAGGCTGTGAAGGTCAGGCTGTGAAGGTCAGGCCGTGAGGGTCAGGCTGTGAAGGTCAGGCTGTGAAGGTCAGGCTGTGAAGGTCAGGCTGAGGTCAAGTTGTGAAGGTCAGGCTGTGAAGGTCAGGTTGTGAAGGTCAGGCCATGAGGGTCAGGCTGTGAAGGTCAGGTTGTGAAGGTCAGGCTGTTAAGGTCAGGCTGAGGTCAGGTTGTAAAGGTCAGGCTGTGAAGGTCAGGCTGTGAAGGTCAGGCCGTGAGGGTCAGGTTGTGAAGGTCAGGCTGTGAAGGTCAGGTTGTGAAGGTCAGGCTGTGACGGTCAGGCTGAGAAGGTCAGGCTGTGAAGGTCAGGCTGTGAAGGTCAAGCTGAGAAGGTCAGGCCGTGAGGGTCAGGCTGTGAAGGTCAGGCTGTGAAGGTCAGGCTGAGAAGATCAGGCTGTGAAGGTCAGGCTGTGAAGGTCAGGCCGTGAGGGTCAGGCTGTGAAGGTCAGGCTGTGAAGGTCAGGCCGTGAGGGTCAGGCTGTGAAGGTCAGGCCGTGAAGGTCAGGTTGTGAAGGTCAGGCTGTGAAGGTCAGGCTGAGAAGGTCAGGCCGTGAGGGTCAGGCTGTGAAGGTCAGGTTGAGAAGGTCAGGCTGAGGTCAGGCTGTGAAGGTCAGATTGTGAAGGTCAGGCTGTGAAGGTCAGGTGTCCACAAGGCTCCAGCTGTGAGATCCAGCGGGAGGGAGGAAGCCGTGGGGCATTGTGGGGGCTTCATCAACTTGCACCTCCGAGTTTGCTTAATCATTAATCACCAGCATTATCTGCGATGACCCGTTGACCTTGACATGTGCACGATTATGGAAGCAGCAACAACATGTGTGTGAGTGGGGATCGGCGGTGCAGTCGTTAGTCACCTACAATCCTGCCCACTTTAGGTTCAATTCCCTGCCGGGGTTAACGTCCATGGGTCGGCACGTCTGCCCTTTGAGGCCACGTGAAGTGTTGCCGGGTCGCTGACAGAAGGTCACGGGACAGAGAACGGGACAGAGCACGGGTGCCGCGGGTTGACTGACCGAGACGACTGGCAAGATGCAGTTGTGGCAACTCGCGCGCACACACACGCACACACAGAGGCACGCACACACGAGGCACAGCCGGTACTCACCTTGCACCGCGATGGCGCGTCCGGCGCCGCGCCGAAACAGGCCGCCAGCAGGACGAGCAGCGCCACCAGGAGGTTGTTGAGGCTGAACACCTCCGCGGCGACCGCCCAGTGCCAGGTGAGGCGCGAGAAGGCGAAGAGGCCCGCGGCGAGAACGCCGGCCGGCACGGAGCCGGAGGCCCTGCACGCCCGCACGCCGGCAGCGTCCGGTGTGACGTTCAGACGTGGACCGGAGAGACGTCGGGTCCGCGTTTTCCCCGCGGGGAGTAGCGAATGTTTAATGGAATCATCGCGCGCGCGCTCCGCTCGTCTTTGACTGGTTCAGATAATTACCCTCAAGTGGGGGGGGGAGGGGGGGTCGGGGGGTGGGGGCATTAACTTTACGGATCCGATGTCACCGAGATCCCTTCAATAGCGGGACGCCGCCAACTTCCACGGCGTGGCAGCGGCACCTCATGAAACCCTCAACCACGAAGCGAGCCATCGTGTTGTGGCTGCCGCTGCCGCCGCCGCCGCTGTGAAAGCTGCGATTGGCGGTGCCAGGTCTGTAGCTTCTGACCACCGGCGAACGCGATCGGGGCAAACAAAAAAAAAAATAAGTCACTTGACAGCGATTTCGCTCGTAAAGCTTGGATCGAGTTATTTAAACAGCGAGCGACATTAAGCGCGATCTTGCCGGCCGCCGTCAACGCACAGGTACACGGGGCTTACGCCCGGAGCGCATTCAAGGCGATCGAGCGGACTTGTCGCTAAATTCGTAAACACAACGAGCGGCGCAGCTGTATTGCAAGCCGGCCCTCCATATGCTTCCCGATCGGCCGCGAGAAAAAAAAAAAAGGTTAAGCAGGAGGTTAATGGTAATCTACGAAAGCGGCACTACAAACCGTTAGCTACGTTTCACAAGTTTAGCGAGCGGCAACAATAACTTTGCAAATCCCGCCATTGAAATGGTAATGCATCTCGCGGTGGAGAGCTAATCCCCGCCGCCGCAGAACGCCCGACGGGATGAGCCGACCCCTGACCCGGGCTTGTCAGCTCCTCTGTGTGACGGGCGCGTCAGAGGGTGGCGGCCCCTACGCCCGCCCCCCCGCTCTCCTCCCCGTCGCATCGGCCCCGACGGCGGAGCGACGTCCACGGATTAGCGCCCCGTTTTAATCTCCCGCGCCCGGATTAGAAGCTCATCGCGCACGCCGCGCCGTATCGGAGGGGTGGCAGGCGCCTGCCCCAGCTGTGCCCACCCATTCTCCCGTCGCCGGGACTCCCTTCGCACAAACAGCCGCGCGCCCGCGGGGGGCTGGGCACGACGGGACGCGGAGGGAGGAGGAGGAGGGGGGGGGGCCTGCAATTCATTAAAGTTATACCCGGCCTTCACCACGGCAAGCCCAAGGAGGGCTTGACACACTTTAAATTGCACATTCTTATTATACTCCAAACGTTTTATTCACCCGTCACTCATAATCGGCTCCCGCCGCCGTAAGCTGCGTGCCAATCATTAGGGGTATTGAGATTTCTCATTTCAAACTTGGGAGAACCATATCCACATTAATTCTGACTTATGCACAACTTCGGTTTTACATTATTTCATGAGGCTGCTTAAACGGCTGGACTATTCGACGCAGGGCTGCATGTACCTGCGGGCGTACAGGCTGAGCAACGGCGTCGTCACTACAAGGGAATTAAAAGGCGTGTCCGGGTCGGCACGCGCCCCCCCCCCCCCCCCCCCATCGACAGCGACGTCAAAAATTAATCGCGGGATTTTTTTTTACGTGATTTTGTTTTAATGAATCAATCGCCGAGCCCACCCCCAACATCAACAATGGTCGGCAATATTTTTTCATGGAACAGATGACGATTTGTCCTTTATTTATTACAGCATTTATTTATTACAACATTTCTTTACTTATTTATTACAGTAGTTAACCGGCAAAATCCCTCGAGATAAAACCGTCTCAAATGCAAACGGGTGTCCAGGGTGTCGATTGATACTCGTCGGTGGAGCGGCGGCGCAACGGTTAGCGCATTGCACTAAGAACTCGGAGACCTGAGTTCGATTGCCAGTCACGGCTGGCGAGTGAAAACTGCACCGGTCCTGCACGGCCCTTGCCCACGACCCACAAGGACAACACAATGTCGTTTATACACTCTGGGAAGACTCGGCGATTCTCGAGGCTGGTTTTCGTGAGGGTCCTGCTAAGACTCACAGTAGGGTGCGATGGTTCTGTGTTTTTCCAATTTGCGTGTATAACTTTAAAAATTTGGTGAAGTATGGTCAAACGACCCGCATAACCGAAGCGGCGCAAACTACAACGTCGCCTGCTTGGTTCTTTCGGTAAAGTCACGTAGAATGGAAATAATAAAATAATACAAATAAAACATAATAAAATAATTCTCACGACAGTTTCAGCCACAACGCAAGCAGCCAGTCCGGGGGGGGGGCCCGCAATTCATTAAAGTTATACCGGCTGTTTGCGTTGTGGCTGAAACGTGAGAATTATTTAATTATGTTTTATTTTTATTATTTTATTATTTCCATTCTACGTGACTTGACCGAAAGAACCAAGAAGATGAATCCCTGCAGTCACGAAAGCTTTAAATCGAAAAATACAACGTCGTCGTCACCCGAGGCCCCCTGGCACACCAGGAAGGCCGTGTGGAGGGTGCCACGGGCAGCCAGCTGCGTCACCTGACACACGCGCCACGGGCGTCACCTGACGCACGTGCCACGGGAGGCACCTGCGGCCCTGCTCACGGCGTCCTCTGCTCACCGGGTGAGAGCCCTCTCACCAGATTCATTACACCCTGCAAACACTTTGGCTTTGGACGCTGAATTCCCATTACGATCAAACATCACAACAGCAAGAATAATAATTACTGGGGAGAGTTCTGCTTCTGGATGTTTGGCCGTTTCCCCATCGAGTATTTTTTTTTTTACCGAATTGACAAAGGCTCCCGGCATACGGAGCGAAACGTCGGACGTGGCGCGGAACGGCACGCGGCACAACCTGGAACGCGCCGGAGGACCGCGTGGCAGCAGCGGCGGCAGCAGCAGCAGCAGCACCACCAACGCCGCCTGCGCAGTGACCCTCGCGACGCGTGGGGTCACTGCGGTAAACCGGCGCGAGGACGAGCGGTACCGGTGGACGGCGGCGTGGAGGAGCGCAGCGGCGCCGGCGGCGCAGGCGGCGGTGAGGAGGTTGACGCGGAAGGCGGGCGAGCCGGACGAAGTGAGCGACATCGCGAGCTTCGCGAGCAGCGTGAAGAGTGGGTAACCTGGAGGGTGAGCCACCTGCCAGATCGACACAAAGACCCCCCACCATGTAGTTTTAACAGACTGTTGGGGCAAGTGCTGTTTAAGAGCACCTATGAAGGCCGGCACCACGCCCGACTACCTTTGTCTCCCTAGTGGCAATGTTTACACACCGCACCAGGTACTAATTTGAGGCTGAGTCGACCTAGGGGAGGCCCAGGACACACACACGCGCGCACACACGTGCACGCATGCACACATGACCGCTCGGATGCAGCGATGGACTGCAATGCAGTTTGGTTTGGATCAAGTGACATCCACAGCGGGCCAAGATGCGCTCGCTCACATTGACATGCCATCTAAATCCAGATTATATACATCTGATGGCGTCTCAAGGCGCCATGTATAAAAATGTTTCTTCACAATGTTTACTCATTTAAAACATGTTATTCCGATCTGCCGTTGCATGCAATGCAGACACTTGGTCACGAATGTGTGTAAAGAAACGTGGAGGGACGCACGTTTGGAATTACACTAAGAGACCGGAAGAGAAACACGCGAACTATGGAACACACGCGGGTTAATGACTTAATTCAAACGGTCAACGAAAGTAGGTGGGGCATGGGCGGGACGTGCCGTGGCTCAAAGGGACGGTGGCAGACGGTCGAGACTCGCGACGGAGTGGCAGCCAAATGTGGGAACACGGCGAGGAGAGAAACCGCCGCGGAGATGAAGCGAAGAGGGCAGCCCCCAGGCAGGAGCAAGGTGGACCTTGGCATCACAAGGTCACGAGGGATAGCGTTGACGTAGCGGGAGGCATTCGTGAAAAACCGGCGAGCGAAGTTTAACTCTAGATTTGAAGCTTTCGTGACTGCAAGGATTCATACTCTTAGGTTTTTTCGGTAAAGTCACGTTGGTAAAAATAAATAAAAATATTACAGCTGAATTTACTGTATTAAGTAATATTAAGTAATACAGTAAATTCAGCTGTGACGGTCCCACCTGATGACGGAGACTTGTGTTGCCTCCGAAACGTCATGATTTATTATTTTATTTATATTATTATTTCTATTATATTTTTATTTATTTTTACCTACGTGACCTTACCGAAAAAACCTATGAGCGAAGTTTAACTCTGCGCTTCGCTGCACTTTGCGAACGCGCTGCGTGTTTTCGCGGCAGGTCAACCGTCGCTCTGCGACGCGGTCCCGGGTCGTGCAGGGCGCTGTCCGGCATGACGCCCGACGTTTCGCCCCACAGGGAACACCAAGAGGCTGCGCCAACGTGGAGGAAAACGTCGGACGTCGGTTGCGTCGCCCGGGCGGGCACAGACGCGAGAACGAGCGCGGCGGGGGCGCCAGCGGCGATCACTCACCCCGAGCTCGTGCGCCGCTGTGATCAGCTCACCTGCGAAGGCACGGAGAGCACGGCGATTAGAAGAAGAAGAAAAAAAACACAACCCAGGGACCCGCAGTGTATTGTACAGAGTTGGTATAAAATTCCAAATGAAAATGCCGAATACCCACTGGGCAAGATTATGGGGTCGTGTTTTGCTTAATAAAGTACTGTAATGAGCTTTTATATGGCTTTAAGAAATAATAACGCACACATTTGGCAGAGCGGTTAGGAATTACTGTATTTTTTTTTAATACCCCGTATAATCTGCCACACCACCAAAACACGAACTTCGCCTATGGTTGGCGCTGTTGCTCACGACGCAACAATTTGGCAATTAATTTTTTTTGTTCGTTATTGCACGACAAAAATTCAACTGCGCAGGTTGCCACGGCAGCAGCGTGGCCACGACAGGAACGGAATTCCGTCGTTGTTGTAGGGGTCGCTCGACCAGTGCCCATGGCTCAGTGGTCGGCGACCTGTGGCTCCAGAGCCGCATGCGGTGGCTCTTTAAGGACCGCTTCGTGACACGTGACTTATTAAGGACTGCCACCGTCTCGTATATTCACCATGGCTCTTGAAATATTTAGTTTTTTTTACCGAATTCGGAAAAAAATGTCTCTTCTCGTTATTTTGGTAGCTGACCCCAGCTATTGCTCAAGCGATGCCTGGGTCATTTAGAGCAGCAGAGCCACGTGACCCAACACGAGAATGCCAAGCCAATGACACTACAGCTCCAAGTTGCAACATCATCGCCATCATCACAAGCCGTGGTCGATCCACCGCTGGATGTAGGGTCCCCCCCCCCAAGCCGCCGCGCCATAATAATCTACCGAGAGCAAGTGCACACAAACTCATTTCATCGCCCCGTCTCCTTGGTGGACATGCTGTCCTCTCAAACCAAGCGCTGTTAGTGAGGAGCATCTAATGAAGACCAGAACGGCACACGAGGGGGGTCGGTGACCAGCACCACGTCCGGCCGCCCCTGGCTCCCCAGTGGCGATGTTTACGCACCACACCAGGTACTTATTTGAGGCCGAGTCGACCTAGGCCCAGAACCAGTTCAAATATACGGCACTGTTGTTGGTCGCGAGCGGGGGGCGAACCGGTGCCGCCAGCTCTGAAGCGCGATGCGCTCACCACTACGCCGCGGCTCCTCGTTATCATCGTCTGTGTCACGAGCGCGCCCCTGTCAGTAGCAGCAGCAGCAGCCACATCGTCACAGACACCACCACAATGGGGCGGCCTCTCTCCCTCTCACGCTCGAACACGGACGACGCACCAGCTTTGCCAGCAGGTGGCGCCGCGCAGGCGACGTCGCGACTTGTTTGAATTTCTCCATCAACACGAAAATGTCGTCAAGTTGACCGGCCACAAACCTAGGCACTTTCTGAGCGAGGCCATGATGCAGAGCTGTGTGTGTGTGTCCAGGTGTGTGTGTGTCCATAGTGGGGAGCGGTAGTGTAGCGGTTTGCACGCTGCGCTACGAACCTGGCAACCCGGGTTCGACTCCCGCTCGCGGTCAACACTAGTGACGATTATCTGAACTAGTCCTGGGCCTCCCCTAGGTCGACTCAACCTCAAATGAGTACCTAGTTCGATGTGTAAACATTGCCACTAGGGAGACAAAGGCAGCCGGGCGAGGTGTTGGCCACCCACCCCCTCGTGTACCGTTCCGGCCTTCATAGGTGCTCACTAACAGCACTTACCACTACAGTCTGTTAAGGCTATACGGGGGATCTTTGTCTTGTGTGTATAGATCCTGTATTGGTGTATTCTGTGCTGATACGTGATCATTTTGTGATAATTTCACTGTGTAACAAAAAAAAATTGTTCCTGGGTAGTGTTATTTATTAATTTCTTATACCTCAAAAGTACAGAAAATGGCTATTATTCCCCACAAACTTTGCTTTTGTGACCAGGACAGTGATATTTAGAAATTTACCTATTTTCAATGAGAAAACGGGCGAATGTGTCTTTTCGTTCACATAAAGTCAGATTAAAACAACGTAGGAATCCAAATTTATATTTATTTATACTAAAGTAATACAAAAATTACTACAAAAGATTTAGACACCAAGGCGCACTACCACAGGCGGGACTGGCCACAGCGGACCGAGTTCTGCGTGGGGAGGAACAACGTCAAGTGGGAGCCACTGGTAGACCCCCAGAAGGTGCTGATGCCAACACTGCACATCCAATTGGACATTGTGAAACAATTTGTTAGAGCTGTAGATAAGGAGTCGGCAGCCTTCAAGTACTTTCAAGACTTCTTCCCTAAACTGTCTGAGGCCAAGGTCAAAGTCGGTGTCTTCGTCGGACCACAGATGAAGAAAATCCTGGAGTGCAATTAATTCCCCAAGAATGCTCACTTGTAAGGAGAAAGTGGCTTGGGACAGCTTTGTCGCAGTGGTTCGTGGCTTCCTGGGCAATCACAAGGTCGAAAACTACGTGGAGCTGGTTGAGAATGGTGAAAAACAATGGCACAATGGGCTGTAGGATGTCCCTCAAAGTCCTTATCCTTGATGCTCATCAAGGACATGGGAGCGTACACGGAGGAGCAAGGCGAGCGCTTCCACCAGGATAGACTGGACTTTGAACGCCGCTACCAAGGACAGTATAACGAGAACATGATGGGAGACTACATTTGGGGGCTGATTCGTGAAAGTGATTTACAGTATAATCGTAAATCTCGAAAAACTACTCACTTCTAAATCTTTTGTAGTCTTTTTGTTATTACTTTAGTACAAATACACGTTAATTTAGATTCATGTTATTTTTTTCTGACTTTATGTGAACGAAAAGACACAAATTCGCCCGTTTTCTCATTGAAAATAGGTACATTTCTAAATATCACTGTCCTGGTCACAAAAGCAATGTTTGTGGGGAATAATAGCCTTTTTCTATACTTTTTAGACATAAGCAATTACGAACTAACACTTACTACCCAGGAACACAAAATTACGTTACGTAGTGTTTCCACCACTCGAGTTCTATCTCGAATCGAGAACCGGTAGTGCAATGGATGACTTGAGTCATCGCATGTGATCTGCTGTGAAAGAGTCACCAAGTACCAGAGTCTCCACCGGGCAATGAAGGGTGCAGGGTTCGCCAATAGACTCCCAGGACCAGGACTCCAACGAGCAGGGAGCCAGTCCAGCCCGAGCCGAGGAGACCCGCTCCGGTCCACGTGGCTCCCCTTGGGTCGACGGTGCGAGGAGAGGGCCCTGGTGGGGGTCCCTGGCCCATCATCTCCACCGGCCACGTCAACTCTCACTCCTCCTCTTCATCCTCACGCACCCGTCTTCACCTGCTGGGCTGGGCGACGATGATGATTGATGATTTTATTTCGATTTAAAGCTTTCGTGACCGCAGGGATTCATCTTCTTGGTTCTTTTCGGTAAAGTCACGTAGAAGGGAAATAATACAATAATAATAAAACATAATGAAATACAATTCTCACGACGTTTCCTTTGTCAAGGCGCCCTTCCTACCCTAACCCAGCTTAAATATACGCTGCCAAGCCTGGTGGTGTTCATTCAGACGCTGTCTTTCCGACAGACCTGTTCTTCACCTGAGGACGGCTGCTTGCGTTGTGGCCGAAACGTCGTGAGAATTGTATTTTATTATGTTTTATTTTTATTATTTTATTATTTCCCTTCTACGTGACATTACCGAAAGAACCAAGAAGATGATGATGATGATGCGATGAGATGAATGGCACTAGTGGTGGACGATGGCTGATAGATGAGTTGATGGGATGGTCGATGTTCTGATGGTGGGATGGTTGCTCATGGGATGTACCTAAGAACAGCACAAAACACACACGAACAGTTCAGTTGCCACTTTGGAACATTCCAGCTTCTGTGGATGGAAATGATGAGATGGGTGATGTGGTCGATGATGATGATGATGATTATTATTGAACGGACGAAATGAGGGGAAGGATGACGAGATGATGATGGAATGGATGAGATGAAATGTAATTGATGAGCTCATGGGATAGATGATGATGACGATGATGGTTGAATTAAAGAAACGATTATATCGGCGAGACCGATCGCAGACCAGGGAATTGGCACTAGCGGTGGACAAAGATGTAATGGATGATGATGAGATAGATGATGATTATAACGGCGAGATGATGGGTTAGAATCGCTGGATGATGATGATGATAAGTGAGATGATGATGGGTGAGAATCGATAGATGATTATGATTATTACAGCGAGATGATGATGGGTGAGAATCGATCAACGATGATTATAACAGCGAGATGATGAGTAGAATCGTTAGATGATTATAACAGCGAGATGATGATGATGGGTAGAATCGATAGATGATGATTATAACAGCGAGATGATGGGTGAGAATCGATAGATGATTATAACAGCGAGATGATGATGGGTAGAATCGATAGATGATGATTATAACAGCGAGATGATGGGTGAGAATCGATAGATGATTATAACAGCGAGTTGATGAGTAGAATCGATAGATGATGATGATTATAAGTGAGATGATGGGTGAGAATCGATAGATGATTATAACAGCGAGATGATGATGGGTGAGAATCGATAGATGATGATTACAACAGCGAGATGATGATGATAACGGCTAGATGATGATGGGTTAGAATCGCTAATTGATTATGATAACAGCGAGATGATTATGGGTTAGAATCGATAGATGATGATGATGATGATTATAACGGCGAGATGACGATGATGATGAGAACAGAGCGTGTACAGACGGCCGCGAGTGGTGGGATGACGATATTACCGCATGACGAGGAGGAGGAGAAGGCGATGAGGGTGGTGGTGATGATGATGATGGAGAGACGGGAACCGATGCGGACAGAACTCTTCCGCGCGTACATTCATCCCTCGTGACCCGGCAGCGATCCACGCGGTGCCCTTCCGCTCGCATCACCCACGACGCAAAGGTCCCCCAGGTAGCCTGCACAGGCTGCTTGGGGCAAGTGCTCTTAGCGAGCGCCGCTGAACGCTGGCTGGCACGAGCGGCTAAGGGTGGTTATGGTGCGGTCAGAATCACGCCCGCACGCCTTTTGTATCCCCGATGCGTCGCTCATGGCGAGGGGGAGCGGGACCCGGGACCGGCTAACATGTTAGCCGTGGCCGGGGATGGAACTCAGGTCTGTTTCGTTGGTCGTGTATTGAGTCGGGCTCAACACGAACACGTGTTAAAGAGACACGGAGACACAAACGCAGCACGTGCTCGCAGCTCGCAGCTGTTCACAATGAGCCGACAACGCTGGGAGCCCCAGATTCGAATCCGGGGTTGTGACCCCCCCCCCCCCGTGATTGAACTGGAACTGTGCGTGTGGCGGAGGAGTTCCTGCTCAGGCCCCCCACACACTCACAGGGACACGCGGAGACACACACAGAGAGACACACAGAGAGACACAGAGACACACACAGAGACACAGAGACACACACATACACAGAGAGACACACACGCAGAGACACAAAGACACACACAGAGACACAGACAAAGATCCCCCATATAGCCTTAACAGACTGTAGGGGCAAGTTCTGTTAGCGAGCACCTATGAAAGCCGCAACGGTACACGAGGGGGTGGGTGGCCAGCACCACGCCCGACCGCCTTTGTCTCCCTAGTGGTGATGTTTACACACCGCACCAGGTGACTCATTTGAGGCTGAGTCGACCTAGGGGAGGCCCAGGACCGGTTCAGATAATCGTCACCGGTGTTGGCCGTGAGCGGGAATCGAACTCGGGTCGCCGGGATTCATAGCGCAGCGTAGCGCTAACCGCTACACAATCGCTCCCACACTAACAGTGAGACACACACACAGAGAGACACAGACACGAACACAGAGACAGACACCCGCTCTTGTGCCCGTGTGTGTGCAGGACACGTGGTGGCACAGCGCCTCCTGCTGGCGAGCTTGGTTATGGCCGCGCTGGACCGCGTTGTGTTGTGTGTGTTGTGTGTGTTGTGTTCGTGGTGTGTGTGCGGTGTGTGTGTTGTGTGTTGAGTTGTGTGTGTGTTGTGTATGCGTTATGTGTGTGTGTATGCGTTGTGTGTGTAGTGTGTGTGTTGTGTGTGAGTTGTGTGTTGTGTGTGTTGTGTATTGAGTTGTGTGTGTGTTGTGTGTGTTGTGTATGCGTTATGTGTGTAGTGTGTGTGTTGTGTGTGTTGTGTGTGTGTTGTGTGTGTGTTGTGTGCGAGTTGTGTGTTGTGTGTGTGTCGTGTATTGAGTTGTGTGTGTAGTGTGTGTGTTGTGTGTGTGTGTTTATGTGTGTGTGTATGTGTGTAGTATGTGTATGTGTGTTGTGTGTGTGGTGTGTGTGTTGTGTGTGTCTAGTGTTTGTATGTGTGTATGTGTGTGTGTTGTGTGTGTGTAGTGTGTGTATGTGTGTTGTGTGTGTGGTGTGTGTGTATGTGTGTAGTGTGTGTAGGTATGTGTTGAGTTGTGTGCGCGCGTTCGATCCGCGGCACCGCGTCGTGATAGTGAGACGCGTGCCGCTGTCATCACAGATCTTGTCACCAACACGGACGCGAGTACCCATTGCGGGGCAAGGGGCCGTCCATAAATGACGTGACGCACCAAGGGGGGGGGGGTCAAGTTTTGACAGATTTTTTGCGCACCCACTAAATGGGTGGCCCCTGACCGCTACACTACCGCACACACATTCACAAACACACACATTCACAAACACACACATTCACACAACAACAACAACAACCGCCATTCGCCACTAAGTGGCGGTGACGTCACCACGATGCTTGTGCCAGGCCAAGTGCACCTTGAGGCCACGTGAAGTGTCGAACGCCCGCTGGCAGGAGGTCACGGGGCAGACCCAGCAGGTGCCACGGGTCGTCTGACTGAGATGACCGAGATGACTGGCTGATGCACCACCTGTGCCCCCTACTGTGCCAACTTGCTGTGCTTTAGCCACCCGGCGCTCCGCTCGTTGTTGTGAGCGTCGCTCCTCCGCCCTCCGTTGTTGTTGGAGGGCGACTGCCTCCAACTGCCCAGTAGCGTCCTTCACGAGCCTCCTCCACTGAGGCCGATCTTGACACCGCTGGTACCAGTCATCGGCAAGTCCACTCAGCTCCACGTCCTCCTGTACCTCACATTCACACACACATTCACACACACATTCACAAACACACACATTCACAAACACACACATTCACACACACACAGTCACACACACATACACACAGTCACACACACACAGTCACATACACACACACAGTCACACACACACAGTCACAGACACAGTCACACACACACAGTCACGTACACGAGCGTGCCGCGTTCTCCAGTTCTACTTTACATCACAGGAGCGACGCTTGCGTCCAATCATCCAGAGGATGAGGTTCGTGTTTCACCCGGTGCCCGTTAATTGCCGCAGAGGGGCGATTGAACTCCATTTAGATTAAACATTTCGATTTAAAGCTTTCGTGACTGCAGGGATTCATCTTCTTGGTTCTTTCGGTAAAGTCACGTAAAAGCTTATTCAATGCTAAATTCTTCTGTTTGATATGTAAACTCCTTTGTCAAGGCGCTCGTCTCCTCCCACCCAGATTAAAATACGCTGCCAAGCTTAGCAGTGTTCATTGAAACGCTGTCTTTAAGACAGCTCTGTCTTCACCTGAGGGCGGCTGCTTGTGTTGTGGCCGAAACGTCGTGAGAATTTTATTTTATTATGTTTTATTATTATTATTTTATTATTTCCCTTCTACGTGACTTTACCGAAAGAACCAAGAAGATACATTTTAAATGTCACCGGCTATATGGGAAGTGGCCAGGAGATGGCAGTACACCAATGGATTCTTAAATCTATCTGTGCGGAGGCAAGGGTGTTCCCGGACAGGTCAAAGGCTTCACGTGAATAGGATCTCGACTAAAACATGCGGTAGATTCTATGTTGAAGCTGGCCACTCCGAGGGTTGTTAGGGTTATCGTAATCCTAACCAAAGCATCATTGTCCCAATGACCATTCGGCAGGTGCCATCTCCAGTAACGTTTTCCTAAAATGACACTTTAGGTATGAAATTAAGGAGACAGTGGCTAGCCAGCCTACCTCTCCGACCCCTCTGTGTGCTCTGAAGAAGGGCGTTTGCCCGAAACGTTGCCTTTTGCGTACAGTATTATTTAAGGCCACGGCGTTATTATTGGCGAATGTGTTGAGTTGATGTTGTTGTTGTCTGTGTTTGTGCACCATCGCTGCCAACGCAGCAGCATCATCATCACCACCACCACCAGATAATCTGTTGACTATTGAAGGTCCGTACAGTGCTGGCACTCATCATGACCGAGCTGCATTCCGTTTAGCCGCGTCTGAGATCTCACGAGATCGGTGCGCGTCGAGGTGGGAGGAAAATGTGCGGATGGAACTTCGTGTCAATCACAGTCCGATCACAACCACGCACCGAAGAGCCACCCCTGGTCGGACATTTCAGAAGCGATTTGTTTTAGTTCGTCTAACAAATAAAAAATATTTATTCGAACAATTATCGCCCCTGTATCTGCCGCTGCGTGCCAGTACAGGATGCTCTGCGCACTTGAAGGCAGAGCAGACGAGGGGGGAGGTGGGGGGGGGCACGGGGGTGGGGGGGGGGGCTGTGGAGATGGGGGGGGCATGGTGGGTGGGGGAGGTGGGGGGGGGCACGGGGGGGGTGGGGGGGGCTGTGGAGATGGGGGGGCACGGGGGGGTGGGGGGGGGCTGTGGAGGTGGGGGGGGGCACGGGGGTGGGGGGGGGGCTGTGGAGATGGGGGGGGGGGCACGGGGGGTGAGTGGAGAGGGCTGTGGAGGTGGGGGGGGGCATGGGGGGTGGGGGGGGCTGTGGAGATGGGGGCAACAGGGAGGTGGGGGGGGCTGTGGAGTTGGGGGGCACGGTAGGTGGGGGCTGTGGAGGTGGGAGGGGGGCACGGGGGGTGGGGGGGGGGCTGTTAAGGTGGGGGGGCACGGGGGGTGAGTGGAGAGGGCTGTGGAGGTGGGGGGGCACGGGGGGTGGGGGGGGGGCTGTGGAGATGGGGGGCAACGGGGGGGTGGGGGGGCTGTGGAGGTGGGGGGGGGACGGGGGGTAGGTGGGGGGGAGTCACGGGGGGGTGGCTGTGGAGGTGGGTTGGGGGTGGTGTACGCATCGTGAGCCGTCCACGAGCCTGGACCGGCCAGGAATGTTGGGGACGCCGCGTGCCCCGAGCCTCCAAACATCTCCGGCCCCGCGGGCGCCGTGGCTGCGGCCTCACCGCGAGGCCCGTGGGGGCCGCGCTGGGAGACGCGCTTCTGCTGCTCCTCTTGCCCCTCGCCGCAGTGGGCAGCAAGCGGTCGCAATGAAGAGGCGCGGCGCGGAATACATTCCCCCACCTGTGAGTAGCACTGCTGCCACCGCTCGCTCGCCTGTCACCGACAAGGTCTCACTCTGCCACCACTATTCTTGCTGATTTAAATTCACGGTTTGGCAGATGTCGCGCGCAATTTGAGAGCAAAAAAAAATGTTAACCTTAGCTGCTGTCCCAGACTTTTGGAACCACCCAGTTTCGTCTTTATCGGCATCTCCATGCTGCGATCTATGTCCTCATTTAAACTGGCTCTCTAAGAATCACGAAAGTTGAAGTGTGAATTTGTATCCGTAATTGTGGAATGCGTTGATGTTGTTTATCGATCGAGTCGCCCTTGAAAAAAAGCTTCGAAGCTCGATTGGCTTTATTCGGAAAATAAAGTTGTGATTTTCATTTATTGTCGTAATAATCCTCATCAGCCATGATAAATATACCAGCTGGATGAAAGCCTGCTCGTGCCATGTTGGTCA
This sequence comes from Lethenteron reissneri, assembly GCF_015708825.2. Taxonomy (NCBI): domain Eukaryota; kingdom Metazoa; phylum Chordata; class Hyperoartia; order Petromyzontiformes; family Petromyzontidae; genus Lethenteron; species Lethenteron reissneri. The sequence goes on from NC_083792.1 coordinate 6,193,932, forward strand.
TGAGTGTTGTTTGACTTCACTTCACACTGGTTCGTGTGGATTGAAATGAGGGCCAGGACCGGGTCAGACATCACTTGTCAATGATGTTAGCTGTCAACGGGATTCGAACTCAGGTCACCGGGTTCGTAACAGATTTCACTCACCGCTGTGCCACCGCTCCACCCGTGTTAAGTCTTTTCATTTATCCGAGCCAACTGGCGGCACACTGAATGTATCTTTTATCATTTACATTGTGCAACATTTTCAATTTCTCACGTGGTGACACCGTTGTTTTTGTGCTGATTTCTCTTTGCCTCATTGCTGTACTTTATTCTATTAGTTTTTGACCCGGGTCACCACTCTTGCAAATGACACTCCTCTATCCTGGTTTCTGGAGTTCTGACCTGGTTCAACAAATAAACTTGAATCTTGAAATCTTCGTGCTAATATTCAGGACTTCTGTTTGATGTTCCCTAAAGCAGGACGATGGTGATGAGGAGGAATCTGAGGGTCCACTGGTAAGCACCAAACAAATATTCCCCCGTGTAGCCTTCACAGGTTATTGGGGCAAGTGCTGTTAGTGAGCACCTATGAAGGCCGACATTGCACACGAAGGGGTGGGTGACCAGTACCATGCCCGGCTGCCTTCATGTCCCAAGTGTCGATGTTTATACACTGCATCAGGTAATAATTTGAGGCTCAGTCGACTGAGGGGAGGTCCAGGTCCAGTTCAGATAAACTGGGGTTGCCAGGTTTGTAGAGCACTACCGCGTCCCACTCTGGTAAGCACACATACACGAGACAGAACATTTACATATTTCAAAGTATGTGTGTATATACATGTACGTGTCATTACGTGTGTTTGTGTTGTGTGTGAGTCCATTAACACCGTGGCCTCGCTTGCGAAAGAGATGTTCCATCTCGAGAGATCATCCAGGTGGAATATTTTAACTGATAAATACATTGTCCAGACGCTTGTGTTGCGCCCGAAAGCGTCGTGATTTATTTAATTTTATACCTACGTGACTTTACCGAAAAAACCAAAGAGTATGAATTCCTGCAGTCACGAAAGCTTCAAATCTACATTTTGCATGTGCCAGAAGGGCATTTTTCAATATGCTGTCAATTCACTCTTGTTTTGACCTCCTCTCCACACTTCAATCTTCACGCTAAATTGTTACCGCTTGCGCCCCAATGCTTGTAATGTTGTGATACAATAACATTGTTTAATTACCAATGAGGGGTTCTATCGCGGTGCAATGGTTAGCACACTTCGATGCCATCTGCCGGTGTGGCAGCTAAAACAATGGCCCCGTTGTTTTCTTTACTCCCCTGCCATCGCCTCTATCCTCACAGCGGTGTACACCAGTCAGTCTAGCAGCAGACCACGTGTGCTGGGGATAAAATGTGGGCACCCCTGCCTAGTTCAAGATGTCTGACCAGGGTGGAAGAGTAGGCCAAAACCACCCTGTAGAGTTCCCTCGAATGGAGGCCCGCCTGGCAGCAGTGGCTTTGAGCAAGAAATTGCAGGGCTGCGCTTGATGTCTAATGAGCACTTGAGAGAAGGCGAACGGGAGGCACGCCAAAGCAATGTTCGGCGTTAACCTGAGCCAGCGCTGCGGTTGAGCCTCGTCGGGGTAGAGACGTGGAGCGGACGTTGTCTCTTACAGCGGCTGCCCTTTGCTGGGAGGATAAAGACCGGCATCAGACCTGGCATGCGGATCCTGGTGACTGCCATCGTTTCCAAGCGTCCCAAGAGGTATTCCGGTCAACATAAAAACTAAAGTCCGTGTCAACGTAACAACTCCATTGTGAATGTCGAGACTCATTGAGATGCCGCAGCCACCTCGTGTCCTCACGGTGTACCGTACTGACGTCGCGCGCAACGAACGAGTCATTAGCACCGCTCATGGCCCTGCTTGGCCCCGAGTCCGAATCAGACATCTTGTGAGACCGGAGCATCACGGTTTGGTTCCGACTCAGCTTGGTATTTAAAAAAAAACAATGGAAAACCACCCATACCGCGAGGGTCGCGCACTGGCTCGGCTCGGATGTGGCAGTGGAAAAGCAGTATTTGCGAGTCCGGTGGTGGTTGTGTGTGTGTGTTTTCCCCACATTTCTCGTGCGCCGTCTTCTCCCCCGACAGCTTTGCCATCGAGCTGGCGTGCGGCTCGGAGGAGGGCGCCGACGTGGCGCTGAGGCTCGAGGTGCAGTTCCCCGGCCGCACCATCGCGCGCAACGCCATGCTCGGTGGGCAGTGGGGCGCGGACGAGACGAGCGTGCCCTACTTCCCCTTCACCCCCGGGCAGCCCTTCAAGGCGAGTGCTGAGCCTCGGGCGCGGTTCACCCTCGGCTGGCGCGCGTACGGATCGACGGCACGCATCCGCCAGTGGATAGCGGCGTCGCGAGCAGCTTGTGTTTTTTTGTTTGTTTGTTAAGTGTGTTACGGGACGTTCCAAAATGATCCGTTATCGATCGTACGATTGTGTCACTACCCCGATGTTCGGCTGGAGAGGACTGGATTGGCTAAAGGGGTTCACACGAGGATAGGAGGCAGTTTTGGCTCCAGTTGTTAACGGTTAAGGGAAATGTTCCAGAGCTAGGAGGGTTTGTGAGATGATTGTGAGATCTCCGTGCGGGGTAGACTGCTGGTGATGGACGCTGTGAAGTAAGTGCGGGTTCAAGCCGGCCTTCACCGAGCGAACTCGCGTTTGCTGGGCTCTTCTACCACAGCGTTGCTCTTTACGTCACCGAATTGTCAATGATCGCTTGCGAGGCGTGTGGCGAGTGTGGAAGAGGAGACCGGACTGCGTCTCCTGAGGCTGAAGCTCCTTCCGCCAGTAGTGGAGCTAGTGAGCAACTTCGGCCACTCAATCTTTAATGTTGGAATTAATCACGTTACGTATTCATCTCGAAAAGCGTCAGTTGTTTTACCTAATGAAACTGCTGCATGAGAGTGTTTTATATCGATACATTTATTTTTCACGCAGCGCCAGGCGTGAGACAGGAATTCTCCACCTTGAGAGCGAGTTATGTGCGTGAATAATTGTGATTGAAAGAAGATTCGAATACCGCATCGCCACTGATCTTAGCCGTGAGCCGGAAATACAATTCAGTTAATCGAGTTCACGGCACAGCGGGATAACCGCTGAGCCAACGCTTCCCCCCCCAAGGCACTTTGAGGGAGCACAAAACTCCACACTGAGCCAGCCTCAAGCTCTTCTCAGTGGGCTCCTGCCAAGTTTTCGCAGTAGGGGGCGACGCTGCTGCCGCGTGTGTGATTCCCAACTGAGTGATTTGCCACGCACATTTTCAGTCGTGGGATGATATTTTGGCCAACACCACTTGCATTAATTCTAGATTTGAAGTTGTCGTGACTGCAAGGATCAACATACTCGTTGGTTCTTTCGGTAAATTCACGTAGGTGAAAAAAAAAAATATAAAATATAAAAAAAAAATGAAAACAAATATTTTTTCTTTTCACCTACGTGACTTTACCGGAAGAACCAAAGAGTATACACCACTTGCATTGTGTGTGGGTTTATTTGTTTAGCCATGGGAAGGAAACCATGGAGAACAGGGGGAGAACACACAAACTCTACGCAGAATCGAGCTCGGGTAAGTATTTCTGCGAGGCACCCCTCCTGCCCGCACTGTGTGTCCGTATTGCAGGCAGTGTGTGGGGGCCATGGCACGGTGGTCAGCGCACCGCGCTATATACAACCCGGCGAGCACGAGTTCGATTTCGCTCACGAACAATAACAGTGGGTCTCCCCTAGGTCAACTCAGTGTTAAATTAGCACCTGTCGCGTTGTGTAAACATCAGCATTGGGGAGACAATAGCAGCCGGACGTGGTGCTGCCCCCCCCGCCCTCACCCGCGTGCGCCGTGTCGTCCTTCATCGGAGCTACTCGCTAACAGCACTTGCCCCATCAGTCTGCTGCTAAAGGCTACACGGGGGCTCTCTTTGTCTTTTGTGCTGGGGGGGGCAGTGCGAGCTGCTGTGCGAGCACGAGCGATTCCGCGTCACCGTGGACCAGCAGAACCTCTGCGGGTTCTGCCACCGGCTCCAACCGCTGCACAGCATCAACAGCGTGCGCGTCCGCGGCGACCTGAGGCTCACCAAGGTCACCTGAGTGGCCTCCAGCGGGGCCCGGGGTCACCCCCCCCCCCCCCCCCACCAAGCAGGGCCCGAGCCACGGGAGGGAGGTGGGGTGCGCCAGGCTGAGCCCGGCCCTGCAGCTCCGCCAGTAGATGTCCCAGATTTGAAGCTTTCGTGACTGCAAGGACTTTTATTAATTTAATTTTAAATTTTAACCTACGTGACTTTACCGAAAAAACCTAAGAATAGTAGATGTCCCCTCGGCACCACCCACACGCACGTTTCCTCCGTAGCGGTGGATCTCTGTCACGGAGCCCCCCCCCCCCCACAGCCCTGCCCGCCCTTCTACCCCCCACGCGAGAGGACCTCGAGCCGGGCCCGACTCCCAATTAAACCAAAAACCATCAAGTAGCAAAACGAATAAGCAGACGCTGGCCCTTATTCCCATATTTGTTTCTCCAATTAACAAAATATTAACAAAGCATTTTGACACATCTCGTCAGCCGCCACAGCTTTTCGAGAGTGCGAGCGTCCTTTTAGCAGCGTTGGTTGAACGCAAAGCCAACGCCGGACTGGTTTCGACATTCAGTGCCTCATCACTGTGGTCAACTTCAAGAGGGTGAATGGTTACATCTGGCTTGAATGAAAATAAAATACAATTATTTACCCCCTTGCGACGGAACATCTCATTTGCATCGGTGTCCAGGATGTGGCATATCCATAGCAAAAGTGGAATAACGCGTATATTATGTTTTTGAAATCTAAAGCCTATAAAGCAGAGGTGGGGAACCTTTTTTCTGCCAAGGGCCATTTGGATATTTATAACATCACTAGCATAAGTACCCGGCGTTGCCCGGGTGAAAAATATATTTCTTAATAACCTTACATATATACACAGATGGGCTGCTACCCCTGCCCCCCCCCAGCCACGATCTCCTCGGCCGCTGTGCAGTAATATGTACGGCCTATAGTGTGGTGGGGTGTCGAGGCCTAGTACCGTGCAGAGCCTCCGGCCTCGCCTAAATTGCCCACCCGGCTGAGGCTGGGTACCGGGGCCGTCCCCCCCCCCCCCCCCCCCCGCGCTACAATAATACTGTCTAATCGCTATAATTGTATTATCTACCGACCCTATAATAGTAATAGCACACATTGGGGTGGGGGGGAAGTGAAGAGGACGTGAAACTTTGATGAATTTAGCTCAGAGTCGCGTGGTGGGTGTCGAGGCCTAGTACCGTGCAGAGCCTCCGGCCTCGCCTAGATTGCCCACCCGGCTGAGGCTGGGTACTGGGTCCGGTACCCCCCCCCCCCCCCCGCGCTACAATAATACTGTCTAATCGCTATAATTTTATAATCTACCGACCCTATAATAGTAATTGCACACATTGTGGTGGGGGGGGAGTGAAGAGGACGTGAAACTTTGATGAATTTAATGCGTGCGCCTATTTTTAACGGGAATTAAAAATGGCGTCCACCCCGCGGCGAATGCGTCGCTACCCGTTGCCAGGGGCAACCGCCGGACCAATCGTGTCTCGCAAATCCCTGACATTTCGTCCAATGAAACTGCGTATGGTCCGATACACAGACACACACACAGACAGACAGACCGACAGACAGATTTGCGATTTTATATATATAGATTCACGGGCCATACAAAATTATCAACTAAAAAATTAGCCTGTTATATTTGGCCAAACATTTAATTAACTCGCCCCTAATGCGATGGCTGGAACTGCTTCTCTTTGGCGAGGCGTGTGATGTTAGCTGGTATTGATGATGTTGCTACTTGCAACTGCTTTTCCAGGTTTGCTCCGAGATTTATTTAATTTCGAGTCTCGCCTGCGGTTGCCTTGGCAGGGCCAGACCAAATGATTTCGCGGGCCTTATACGGCCCACGGGCCGGACGTTCCCCACCCCTACTATAAAGTATCGTACCCGTTTATGCGATGTCAAATACACGCATATTTGTCTTCAGTATATTTTGCTTCGCGGTGAGCCAATGGTGCGGGGAAGCATTGCACAGCGAAATAACCTTCACAGACTCGATCTGCTGACACCATCATACAAAATGTGTTTAACAAAGCAATTAAAGAAAATATATTCTATATCATATATATGAATTTGCGTATTTAAGAAACCTATGCAAAACATTGATATGTACATTGTCTTGTATTTTCATTGATCCGTGACCATTAAAGGCTGATTTGGAACATAGAGTACACGTATATACGACTGCATCTCATTTGTCTGGCACTTGTGTAGTGACATAGAATGGGTCACTACGGCGCGTAGCGCTGGTTACTGACAAAGAGGGGAATTGTGGGATGTAGCAGCCGATCTGCCAGCAGAACATGCAATGCCATGGAATGGGTCATTAGGGTGCGTAGCGCTGGCTGCTGGCAGAGAGAGGGCATCTCAGGACGTAGCAGCCTGGTCGGCTAACAGGGCACGTGATAGGCCGGGTTAAGGGATGTAGAGCAAAGGTGACAGAGGGGACACGTGGGGTATAGCCCAGAACCTTCTGGTAGGTTCCAGAAGAGGGCGTGGCCGAGGGCGGAGCCAGGCCACGCTGGGGGGCATAAAAGGGAGGTCCCGAGGCTGAGATCGGGGCTGTCGTTTGGAATGGAACCCGTCGTGCTACGTCTTCGTCTCCTCGGCGTCGTGAGTCAGACAGCGTGCCGGCTGTCCTGACCCGTCTGTTGTTATCCCGTGTGTGAGCAGAAGTGTTTAAGTGTAGAATTAACGTATGTGCCTCCTACTATTAGTGTCTCCGAAGTGACTCACTACACACGGGCTCCGGGGTGTGTGCAGTGGTGACACTCGCGCCTCACAGCAAGGAGCCCCTGGGTTCGATACCCGACTCCCGCTACTCTCCGTGCGGAGCTTGTATGATCTCCCCCTCTTCTGCATGAGTTCTCTCTGGCATCTCTCAGATTTATTCCGATGGCTAATACAAAAAAATTCTAAGCAATGTTAATTGTATTGACCAAACATCCCAATGCTGAGACATTACATGCAATTTGCTCAATTGGGATTAGAAGCCACCTACTGCAAAATAATTTGCTGGGTGAACAAAAATAACAATACAATATGTCATATCACGTAAGGTCAAATACTTGGATATAGGATTACATGAATACATGTTACAATAACATAGCATAACAATGGATAGGTATTCTTCGTGCAGTACTCTGGCGGTAGTGCCGTTATGTAGATAATTCTTTCTCCAGCGTTCCTGAAAACAACGAGTGGGAATTGAAGCCCCGCCTGTCGCCATGACCCAATGGATGTGCTCCGGAGCGATGGCAACAACCACGTCGATTGTGCAGAACCTGTAACGTGCAGCCGCATGTGTTCTACACCCGGGCAGGCCTACACCGGCCCTCCATCAGACAAGTGGCTGTCGTGAAGGTCGGGTTTACACAACCACCCCGCCCAGCCACCGACACGACGGGAAATCGATCTCAACCGCCCGTGCGCGTACGCGTACTGTTGAGCCTTACAGCAGATCAGCAACATCGTAGTAATACAGCAGCAATGCATACCATTACAACTTGGAACGCGCGCAGTATGCGCTCACTCTTGCCATCTCTTCAAATCACGGGTTCGGTTGTTGCCATGTCTTTTACACAGTCGGTACCCATTGAAGTAAGGGCAGTGTGAGACAAGCATCGACGTCTCCGCCTTGCGATACAAATCCAATGAAGAACACGCGGCACCGCCTTCAAGTGGGGCAGCGTGCCGGGCAGAACAGGAGCTGCTTTGCCTGCGTGGCGTCGCATCCAGGGCCGGATTAAGATTGTGTAAGGCCCCTTGGGCTACAGGTACTGTGAGCCCGCCCCCCCCCCCCCCCCCCCAGTAATATTTCCCAAAGGAAAAGAAAGTTAAAGAACAATAAAATTTATTTTTACAAGGCTAACAACAAATAAAACTCAGCATTTACAAGTGAAATCACTTTTCACTTCATCTCTGGAGGTCCTCCAGCTGGCTGAGGCCTCTGGGCTGCAGCCCCTAGACCAGGGGTGGGGAACTTCCGTCCGGCCCGCGGGCCGTGTGAGGCCCGCGAAATCATTTGGTCTCTGGCCCTGCCAAGACAACCGCAGGCGGGACTCGAAATTCAATACATCTAGGAGCAAACGTGGAAAAGCAGTTGCGAGTAGCAACATCATCAACGCCAGCCAACATCACACGCCTCACCAAAGAGAAGCAGTTCCAGGCATCACATTAGGGGTGTGAGTTAATTAAACGTTTGACCAAATATAACAGGGATAATTTTTAAGTTGATAATTTTGTATGACCCACGAATGATGTTATAAATATACAAACGGCCCTTGGCAGAAAAAAGGTTCCCCACCCGTGCCCTAAAGCCCCGTGCCTTGATCCGGCCCTGGTCGCATCCAGGGTCCGTGTTCTGGCATCTGCAACGCGCTCTCGTGGCGTCACCGCGTATGCACGACCACGAACTCGCTTCGCGTGCCACTGCCAACGCAACGCACCGGTTAAGCAAGGGGCGTTTACGGCGAAATGTTTTCTAGAATAAAGGAAATTAACGCGGTCATGCAACGCGTTTTGGGGTATTACGTACAGGTGGACGTTTGAGACATGAATGCTTTTTTTGTTGTTGCTTTTAGCCACTTCAGTCAGAATAAACAACCTTATAATACTGTAGTCACGAGACGACATTTCAACGTCATATCATGGCAAAGGTAGAGAGATGTTGCATGAGTCACAGGAGACGGTCCCAAGCATCTAAAGGGGGTACCGACAGGAACTCTGTTGCAAGCAGACATCGCACGGAACGTCACAACACCCAGACAACAAAGCACACACTGACAATGATTGCGGTAGACGCTCGTGTTAAATCAGCCGTTTCAATACTTTGCATTTGATCAAGTTCGACAAAAGTATAGCAAGCAAGTATACAGGACCCTTACACATGTAAGCGAGTCACACAGATAGATTCGAATCTGAGTCGAAGACGTGTAAGGTTTCTACGTGGAAGTTTACTTCCAACGAAAGCCGTGGTTATTGTAATTTTTAGAAATGTCCACCAAACAAGTTAACCCAGGTGGCTTGCAAAGCAAAGACAAATATATTCATCCCAACCGTAAGAGGAAGTCGAGACTTTATCACGCATAGCGCCACTCTGCAGCCACAGTTGAGTGAAAGTGCAACTTCTTCATAAGGTTATCACGAACTAGCAGAGCACAGCAAATATAATCACGTGAAATGTACTTCCCGGGTGAGAGTGGGAATCCGTTACAGATACAACATCGGTGAGAGCATCAGATTTGACAGCCAAGGACAGCAGATTTCCACCGTTGCCCAGTGCCAGACTCTTTTTTTAGTTCAGATTCATGAAATTAATTTACTCCGCGACTTGGGACGTTTCAAATAAAATCGCCTTTTGATTTGACACGACCGACTGTGACCGATGGGGTGGGCGATTCCTCCGGCGTGGAACACGCGGCACGACCACCGAGTGTAGCCTCCTCCTTCCTACGCTGTTCGCACACGTGCTAACTACACGGCAGCATTGTGTTCACTCGCGTGCGCATACAGCGCTGGCAATTGCCGTACACAAAAGACCGATGAGTGCGAGAAGCGAACTCTTTTAAATGAACACCCGGTGCGAGTGAGCCTTAGTTTTACGTTTGCATTGTCAAAGCGTTCCGTGATCTTAGATGCCTCTCGCACGTGTAGGAGGAGTGTGGTGCCACGAGAGCGGAGCAACTCCGCAAGCACCGCGACTCCCTCCCGGCCCCCGCACTAAACACACAACCGCACGCAGCGCACCCGCGCAGTGTCCTGGCGGGCGGTTGCCTGGCACATCGGGTTTTAATCCGAAGGGCCCCTAGACGGAGAGTCCCACGGTTTCCCGGTGCCAGGAGAGTGGCCGACCCTCGCAGGACAGGTTACACTGCGGTGCCCCTAAATTAGCTTAACATTGTATGGGCGCTGACACGCCCGCGTCCGAGCAGCGAGTATTCGAGCGGGGGGGGGGGGCGGGGGTGTTAAACCCGCTCGCTAACACTCGCGCTTGTTCACGCAGCAGCAATCGCATTAACAGCGAGGCGAGGCGCAAATTCGCGTAGGCTTTGTGGAAAATAAGCGCCTGCAGGGGCGCGCGCGTGCATGCCACCGCGTTGGCTTGTGTGGCGGCGGTGGCGGTGTACGTGGGCGTGTGCGAGGTAACCCCGGGCGGTGGTGAGCCAGCCGATTAGCCACGCCCCTCAGAGAGGGCGCTGCCGCGGGGGCCCCGATCACCCGATCGGCGGGGGCCCGGCGAGAGGCGGCCAACGAGGAGGAGGGGGAAGTGGAGGGGGTGGACGTCGCTCACACGGAGCGGGGAGGTGGGCGTCGACCCCCACGGGAGTACGGACGGCACTCTGTTCACACGCGGACAAATAAAAAACAGCTCACGTTCATCAATCACTCTGCCGTAATCGTGAAAATATGTTTAAGAGGCGACGTTTTGGTCAATGACCCTACATGTGCGCTATGAACAAAGGCCGTTTCGCGAACGCGTCGCATGTTACATGCGTACGTTTGTTTCCACGAAGGGCAGGCGGCGTCGGTAGCGGAATGTGTTGCTTTGGGCCAATTCCACGAGCGATGGACGCAGAGCGGGGCCCCATCCCTCGCTTTGTCCGCCATCTGGTGGCCAACCCCACGGCCCACGCCGGACAAACCCGGCACGGCGATCCCGAGTCGTCTGCCATCGAAGTTCCGTGCGAACCAGGCTCAAATTCGCTTAGCTTCTGAGACGTGACGAGACCAAGGTGCATTCGAGGTGGCAATGAGCATATTGAGAAGTCCGTTAGCAACACGACCTGAACTCGATGTTTGATTTCAGTATTTTAAAATAAACATGTGCTTGATTAAAAAAAAAATAGGCGAGCCTCAACAATAAATTTCGATTTAAAGCTTTCGTGACTGCAGGGATTCATCTTCTTGGTTCTTTCGGTAAAGTCACGTAGAATGGAAATAATAAAATAATAAAAATAAAACATAATAAATAATTCTCACGACGTTTCGACCACAACGCAAGCAGCGTCCTCAGGTGGAGAACAGGTCTGTCGAGAAGACAGAGTCTGAACATTCTTAGTCTGCGCGTTGTAAAACTTAAACGGTTGCCAGTGCGCGTGTCTGGGCAGCAGTAGTGACTGCCTCGCGTCAACCCCCGCCGCCTTCGCTGCAGCCACGGACGCTTCTGCTTCTCGCGGGATGGGAAATGGATTTGAGGAAGTTTTCCTGCGTCTAAAATGTGCCGATGACTAACCCACGCGCGGGCCGCGGTGCTGCCAGGACGCGTTGCGTGGGTCGCGATCACCGTGTACTGTACACCACTGGGATTGTAAAGCGGTTCAACATCCAGCCCGCTGGATTTCACGGCCACGGCGATTTCTCATACAACAGAGTTGAATCATGAAATTACTCTCCCTCAATATGTGTGCAGTGTCTTAACTGCTGACTTATACAGGACTCGTTCTGTTATGGCATTCACCATCATCGTCATGTCTGCCAATACGCTGCCGGATGACCGCCTCCCGACGCACACACCGCCATCCCTTTCATTCTTGCGACGCCGCATCCCATTCCTGACCTCTCGTCGCTTCATCTCTGCGGCGATTGTCCCCTTTAAGGTTCGAGTTCCATCCCTTTGACTGCCATTCCATCCGGGTCACCCTTCTCGCACAATGCGACTCATCCCGTGCCCTCATCCTGGTCTCCCGTGCCCTCATCTCGGTCTCCCGAATTATCATCCCGGTCTCCCGACTCCTCATCCTGGGCATACGCACAGCTGAGAATCACGAGCAGAGCGTGGAGAGACGCGCACGTGTTGAGAATCACCGCAGCGTGCACGCTGACCTTGAACTCATTTCGCACCGCGCGTAGCTAACCGGAGGTGCGGGGGAAGTGAGACGAACGCACAGCGAGCACACGCACGGGCGTGTTGTGTGACAGTCAAGGCGACGTCCCCGTCGTCCCCTCTGTTGTTCCTCTGGTGGCGATGCGTGCTGTTGATCTTGTGGACGCTGTTTGGTTTTTACTCCACTCCGGTCGCCGGCGTCGATGTGTATGTTGCCCCACGTCATCACGAGTGCACGTGCACACACGCACGGATTGCTATGCCAGGGAGACATGCAAATTATGGTAAAAAAAATGTTTTTGTTCAGATGCATTTACAATCATCACCTGTATGGTGACCTTCTTTCGCGCCGTACGCAGCCAACCGTGTTCATCAGAGGTCCCCGGGGAAAAGGGACAATAAACTAAACACAAAAAGCAGTTCTGAAAGAAAGTGGTTTTCAATTTTGACCAGCATGTGCCTCGATGCTGAATGCCAGCAGCGCGCTAGACGGCCACTGGGTGGTGTTTGTACAGATCTCTACACGGTGTTTGCATTGCCGGGAAGGACGCTCACAGAGTTTCTGGATCAACAGTGGGGCCTGCCCGTCATCAAATTCCTCCCCCCCCCCCCCGGCTCTACTGCGATGACTACTTTCTGGGAAATTCCCGTGGACGTCACTGACCGCTGCTAGTTTGCGGCTACTTTGTTCGCTGGCTGCAGCAAATCACGAGGTGCCGTGCCAAGAATTGTCACTCCCCTTCTCTCTCAAGTCGCACTGGCAGCAAGCCGACACTAAGCGCCTGTTCACCGGCGCTGGTGGCTGCTGCTGCTGCTGTTGTTGCTGGTGACACGGAGCTGTCGCTGGGAGTTCCACAGAGTCCCCTGACGCCACGGAGAGGTGAGTGAGTGAGCCACTCGTGTTCACGGCGTGTGTGGCAGCAGCAGCGGCATCACTTGTCTTGTGCCATACACAGTGCGGGACATACAGCTACGAGAGTTACGAGCGGAGCGTGGAGAGTCGCGCACGCTTGCAGCGTGAGACGGACGTCGAGACGCACGCGGCGAAGCAGTCTACGTGCGTGTGTTGACCTTGAACTTCTTTCGCACCGCACGTAGCTAATCGGAGGTGCTGGGTGGGAGGGTGGGGATAACAAAATAGACGCGCGTGTAAAAGGTTATCGTAAGACGTGTCGCGAACTGGGGAGAAAGGTGATCGGGCCTTGGGCAGGAAATGTCACGCGAAGCGACGACTCTCGTTGGTGGTGGAGGCTGACGGCGGAGTGGCAGCCAAAGGAGGGAGCGCAAACCGCCCGCGGAGATGGAGCGGCGGGGATCGCGGCTCGTGTGCGTGTTAGCGGGACGAGTCGTTTAGCGTCGCAAGAGCCGCGAGAGAAGAGACGGCGGCACGGTCGGTGGCGAGGAGTAGCTATGGAGGGGACTTCCGACGGCAGAGTTGGAGCTATGAAATCATCTGGTGCGCCAGGACGCGCGGTGGATTGTCACGCCACCGCTGTTATCCAACAGTGGATCGAGAGATAATGGACGACGATGACGACGATGACGATGATGATGCAGGCTGCGTGCGTGCATGCCGACACCGCGCTGCGCCGCGAGTCACGGTAACGAGGGCTCGTTCCCCCCCCTCTCTCGGTCGTTCACGTCGCTACCTCCTTCCTCGTTGCGAACGGGTGGCACAAGAGCGGCGCTCGCCGAAGCGCACCGGGGAAACAGACGACGATGAGGACTTGGGTTGCGCAACAAGAGCACAACCTGGGGGGGGGGCGGTGTAGGGGGGGCGATGGGTTGGGGGGGGGGCATCGCGAGGAGTCGGAGCGCACGGGCGCGGCGCGGAACCGCGGCGTTCATCTCGAGCGCCGCCTCCTCCGAGTCGCGTGATGCCAAAACGCCGCGGGCACGGGAACGGAGCACGAGTCGAAGCTCGACTCATTAAATAACTAGGTGACTGTGACAGTGAGGGGCGGGGCATTCGGGGGCATTCGGGAGTTTTTGGGGGTGCTCATTAACAATTGATTGAGGTGCGCGCATATGCAGACTTTCCATTTTCATGGATAGATGCAAGCCGCTTGATCACGGCTGATGGTGGTGACGCCTCGACTGCAGCTTGCATACACGTGGCCGAGTTGCACGACTGCGTTCGTTTGACGGTTCATTCAATTGCGCAGACAATTGTGTGCGACACCATTGCGACGTTGACAAGTAAGGCAGCTACGACGACTAGGAGTGACAATGTGCGCTTGCTGCCGTGCACGTCATTCACATGTCAATTGGCATTCACTGTTATTCTCGTGATAGAGCCTCTTCGTTTGCATCTTTTAAAAAAATGTCACGTTTGTAATGCGAAGCGAAACCTCGATTTAAATGCACACGGCACGGTGCAATGGACAATTAATCAATGAACACCGAACCAGAGTGCAGTTCATGCTTTTTTAGAGCTGGCGCCAGATTGGAACGGCGCAACACCCGGCAGGTTGTTGTTGTTGTGGTTGTTGTGTTTGTTGTTGTGGTTGTTGTTGTGGTGGTTGTGGTGGTTTTTGTTGTGGTTATTATCATGGTTATTGTGGTTGTTGTTGTTATGGTGGTGGTGGTTGTGATTGTTGTTATCGTGGTTGTTATTATTATGGTTTGTTTTTGTTGTTATTATGGTTGTGGTGGTTATTGTGGTTGTAGTTGTGGTGGTTGTTGCTGTAGTTGTTGCTGTGGTTGTTGTTGTTGCTGTGGTTGTTGTTGAGACACGGAGTCGACGCGCGGCTCCTGGAGCTGCTGGTGGCGGCACGTGGCCACGGCTCCGCGCTGGCAGCTTGCAGATAATGGGGATGGGGCCACGTGGAAGTTTCTGTGAGCGCAGCAGCGACAGCAGCAGCAGCTGCAGGAGGCGTGGGTGGCGACGTGGAAACGCATCTCGCGGATGGCCCCTTTGGCACGGAGCAATGGGCTCGACGTCGTAACAACATCCTCGATTTCGATTCAAAGCTTTCGTGACTGCAGGGATTCATCTTCTTGGTTCTTTCGGTAAAGTCACGTAAAATGGAAATAATAAAATATTAAAAATAAACATAATAAATAATTCTCACGACGTTTAGGGCCACAACGACGAGGACGGCTGCTTGCGTTGTGGCCGAAACGTCGTGAGAATTATTTTATTATGTTTTATTTTTATTATTTTATTATTTCCATTCTACGTGACTTTACCGAAAGAACCAAGAACATGAACATTCTCGATATCCCATCTCGCTCTGCTGCCCCTCGTGCGCCCCACTGCTGCCACCAGCTGCGCTCCGCGGGAGGTCGCTCCTGCGCTGCTGTGGCTCGCAGAGTCGGAACCTCCCTGTCCCCAGCTGTCTGCCCTGGCGGCTCCCTGCCTCCCGCGCTGTCCCTGTTCAATTCCAAACTCAAAAGGTTTTCAATTTCGGCTGCTCTATGACTGCCTCTTCACTTGGAAGTGTCACGAAGTGTTCCTCGCCGTACGGCCATGCCCCCTATCCACCCTGTGGTCTCAGACCTGGTATAGTGCACAGCATATTAAGAGGCGCTCCCATTTCACGTACAGGTGAAGTGTAATGCCAGAGACAGCCTTTTGTCGATCCGCTGCTGGATGACCATACCTCACCACGCTGCTCAGTGCGGGTCTGTGACGATTGTGCCCAGGACCGGTTCACATATTGCTTGCCAACAATGTCGGCTGTGGGACCAGGAATCAAACGCAATTACCACTAACGCTCACATTTCAGGCGCGCCGTGTGTGTGTGTCATTGTCTATATTTGTTGCCCGGCAGATTGGTATCTTAGCCATGGCCGACGACCGTGACGACGCTCGACTGCTGCAGTTGGAGGAAGACACAGACAGCCTGTGCGATGTCCAGCCTCCCGGGATATTCAGCTGCTTCCTCAGCTACTGCGACGCCGACAGCGACTGGGCTCAGGGGCTCATCTCCAAGCTGGAGAGCCCCGAGCGTGGGTTCAGCGTGTGTCATCACGAGCGAGACTTCCTCGCCGGGAAGCCCATCGTGGACAACATGGTGGACGCCATCCACAGGAGCCACAAGATCTTGCTGGTCTTGAGCGCCGACTACTTGAGCAGCCGATGGTGCACGTGGGAGACGCACATGAGCATCCTGGGCAACACGAATATCGGCAAAGCGATCGTGCCAATTCTCATGGGGCCAGTCGACATGCCCTTCCAGCTCAAGCACCTCACCTGCCTGGACGCCGCCGACCCGAATTTCTTGGTCAAGCTGGACACCGTGCTGCGCACGCCGAACAGCCTCGTCGAGATGTCCGCAACCCTCCCGTCGCCTTCCCGCATGTTGCACAACGGGATGCTGCTCCTGGTGATGAGACCGCGAGAGCAGCACCTGGAGCCCTGGAAAGTCGGCACCTTCAACGAGTACATGATCCCGCCGATGCTCGGGTGGATCGTCAGCCTGCAGGACTTCATGAAGGCCATGCTCATCATCAACAAAATGCCAAAGACGGCGAGCGTCTTCAGTGAACATGAAAAACGAGAAAAATGCAAAAGACTGTTGCAATTATTGATATTCGCGGTGATTGTTGCTTTTATAGCCGTCATTATGCGATTTTCCGAAAACCGTCTAATCTTCCCCGTGTCAATCAGCGGCTTGGTGCTGTTGCTGGCGCTGCTGCTCGGGACGATGTGGTACGTGTGGACGTGGCCCCGGCACGAGTACCGCAGGCAGCAGGCGCGGCTGCACGAGCGGGTCGGGGAGGCCAACCGCGTGTTCATCACGAGCAGCATCATGGCGGGATGCGGGCCCAGGGGGGAACTGCTCTTCGTGTACATGTGCGTGGAGCAGTGCCGCGTGCTCGTCTGCAACATGTTGAACGCGTGCCTGACGCTCACGCCCGCGGAAACCGAGGAGCTGTTCGTCAAGGCCCTGCGCCTCTTCTCGTGCGCCTACGTCGCGACCTGCGGTGAACAAGGGCTTCGCGCCGAAGGATGCGGGAGGAGCCGCCATCAGCCACGTGGAGGAGGGCATGTGCTTCTGCGAGTACGTTCAGCACGTGGCGCGCGTCCATCACAAGATGCCCCTCGGACGCTGTTTAATCCGCAGGAACAAAGTGATGGTTTCCAAGAATAAGCTGAGTGACATCTACCCGGAAGCCAACGCCCGAAGGACGACTTTGCGATTCTCAAATTGAAACTTGCGCCCCGTATGTCCTGCTCGGCCGCATTGTATCGGCGCGTAGGCTCGACGGCCCTCTCACCGTCCATCGATTCCACGCTCGGCGATGGCTACACAACAACAACCGCCATTCGCCACTAAGTGGCGGTGATGTCACCACGACGCTTGTGCCAGGCCAAGTGCACATTGAGGCCACGTGAAGTGTCGAACGCCCGCTGGCAGGAGGTCACGGGGCAGATCCAGGTGCCACGGGTCGACTGACCGAGATGACTGGCTGATGTACCACCTGTGCCTCCTACTGTACCAACTAATGGCTACACACACACTCATACACACGTGCTTGGCTTCTTTCTTTGCAAGTCATATTGCATGCACGATTGGGATGCACTCAGGTTTATACGGAGCACGTTTATTTTTTTTTCATTTCCACGAGTCCGAGTTTGTTTTGTTTAACCGGGTGAGAACTGTCGTCGGAGAAGAGACCACGATCATCGCAATTGGCGAGAGTAGCCCAATGCGGAAACGTTGAGACCGGGGCTCTCGTGTCGAAGTTACGAAGCCGCTTTGCCGACTCCCTCGCACCGCTCTGCACGCCGGAGGCTGCGCAACCGCGGGGCGCGGCCGTGGTGATGGGCACGGCCCAACGCGACATTCGCGGCTCGCAAAGTCCTCGGAAATCTTTGAAAGCCACGCAGTTTAACACGTAGCGGGCTCCATAATAGAGGTTTTTGGGTTCGATCGCGTAAATATGTGTCGTTAAAACCTGCCATCACCCGACACAGCCAACTAGTAAGGGTTGTCACATAAACAGAACGTGCCAATTCGTCACAGCACACCGGTGTGTTGGAGAGCCAAGCCACAACATTTACAATCTGAGTACGACGTTTCGCCAGTAATTACAACTAGCTTCATCAGGCGACAGCCAGCACATTTTGAGGCTCGCGGAGGATCACAGAACACGCGCGCGCTGCTCGGGTAATAGACAATCGGCGTGGGAAGGGCACAGCGCCGGCAAAGACGACGTCCGGTGGTTGACATTAGCGACGGAGACGACTTCTACCCACAGACATGGAGCAGTGGAATCAACCGATGTGCCCGGTGCGAGGTGGAGTGGCACACCACCGCAGGACCGTGATGGTGACGGCTCGGGGAGGCCTTCATCCAGCAGTGGATAGATCATGGCCGATGATAATAATTGCAGAATGACCCAAGCTCGACTGGGCGAGGTTCGTGGGGAAGGTTGCATCCCTAAGTTGGTTCCCTTCCCACGCACAGAGAGCCAATGGACGACGACAAAACAGGCACTGCTCTGGGTGCCGGGTGCTGTGCGTAGAGTGGTCCCTAGGGCACGGCGAATCGGGGCGACTGCCCCGGGCCCCGCGATCCGGGGGGGGGGGAGGGGGAAGGGGCGCGCTTCGACGGTACAGTGCCAGAAGTCATACTTTAGGTTTGGTTTGAAGGCGTCGGGGGTGTGAGTTGACCCGGTCCCCGCATCCCCCACGATGCACGGCCCTGGCTGCTGGCTGGGCGCTGACCGTGAGAACACTGGACTGGTTGAGGCCATGGCCAGGCTGCTTGCCTAGCTGCATTACTTTTTTAGTTTGAGGTTTGTCGCTCTCCCTAACCACAGTAGGGCGTTATCTTTTTAATACAGCACTTAAATAATATGAAACAATTGCATTGAAAGTGTATGCTGAATTGAACTTTGTCATGAATGTGTTTGGCATTGTCTGATCGCCTGTATAAGGTCTAGATTTTAAAATGTTTTTATACTTGCCTTTACGTTGTTGCTATGTGGGCGTCACTTGATGCCTTGGACTCGCCGGTGAACACAATTTTCTATCTCAAGGGATTTTCCAGGTGAAATGTTTCAATAAACATGAGAACGAACGGTACACTGCTGTTTATGTCACGGGCACAGGTCAACACGCCTCGACTGTCAAACGCGTGTGGAGCATCACCCATCCCCATCGGCCGTATTGAGCCAAGTTCCGATCCATCCCCTTCTGGGATCGCTCTGCTGCTGTCACCGTCCTTGGATCTCGCCCAGAGCAGGAAGGACGCTGGCGAACAGAGCGGAACAACGCAGACGTCCAGAATATACAGCTCACTCGATACCCAAACATCATCGCACCTGGCTGTGACATTCCTGGAAGACACTGGTGGTATAACCCATCAACCGCATCAGAACATTTAAACATCTGTTAAAACGAGCTCCAAAGCTCATCAGATGGCTCCACTCTAAATAAAGATTATGATTCTGAGAACATCAACAGGCCGATGCGAACATCTTCATAAATGGGAAATTAAAGACACAAACCACACCGCGATTGTGGTTATGCAACACAAACTATGGACCAAATCATAAACCAATGTAGTCTGCAATCCTTCAACGGAGGAGGAATAGCAAGACTACACAAACTCTCCCTCCTGAAGCCCTCTGGTGGCTAGCAATCATCGACATTGCCATTGACCTCCCGAACACACAGCTACATGCACAAATAGAACAGAACAGCCAATTGCGGATATTCCACATTCCCATGGCACGGCTCGGTCTATATGGCGACCGCAGGCGAGCGCGATATTTGAACACTGCCTCGCACAAAACTGCGTTCACAAGCCACGGCGCTTGAGCCCACGACCCAAATTCACCCTCCCCAGAGTCCAGCCCTCACTCGGCGCTGACGCCACTGCAGCAGGAGGAGGAGGGAAGCGGAGGGAGGGGGAGAGAGAGGCATTGCAGCTCCCATTAGACGACAGTGAGAGGTGGGCGGGAGTGGGAAGCTGATGGGAGGAGAGCCCGGGGGCTCGCACCGACATCCAGTGGCTCCGGGGTCGGAGTGAGGAGGTGGGAGCCAAGACAATGGGTCCTGTGCCCTGGTAGACTTAGACGACATTGATCCAGCAACATCCCGTTTGCGACGTTTATTTGTGTGAAGGGGGCGTTATTTTTTTTGTATTGTCACCGTGAGTGATTGCGACAGTGCTGGGGGAACGTCCTGCAGTTTGGTGGACAGCGCTTTTAAACTTCAAATGTGACCTTTGTGGGAGTCAAAGTATGATATTTGGTGGAATTACCAAATATCGGATTTTGAGAGGGCACTGGTCAAAGGTGTCCCCACCATGAGTGGCTCAGGACAGTGGCCGTGACGTCTGGAAGAATGATGGGGCAGCCCCTCACCTCCACGCAAGGCTAAACAACGGTGAGCTAAGAGACACATTCCTCTAAGCCCTACAAACGCCCTGCGTCACGGAGCAGACTCTGAAAACTTGCCTTCAATGTCCGGTAATGTTCGTCGAGTAACGTACAATTCTTAATAAAGTTTTTTTTTATTCTGGCAAATAGCCCGATGCCGCTGGATGTAATTACCAGCGAAACGTCGTACTCCTCAAATTGTTAATGTTGTGGATTTACTCTCCAACACACCGGTGGGCTGAAGTAGTCACTAATTGCAACGTTATGTTTACGTGACAAGTCTCTTACTAGCTGTGTCGGGTAGTGGAGGGTTACGACACAACATTTACACTTACGCGATCTAACCCAAACAACGTTATTATTAATAATATTGTTCGCGAAAGCCTTCGTGTTAAACTTACAGTTGTACGCCTCTGTTATTTTAAATCCTTTTGCAAGAAGCGCTCGCGAAGATGTCCACTGTTTTGGTAACTGCCCGTCGCATGTTCCTGTTTAAGGGAGTGAGCAACGCTTTTTACATTTGCAATACTTGTCATCGTATGCCAAACACAGTGACCTTCACAAAACATTGCAGCTGTAAGTTTACGGCAGAACTCAGCCCATCATGTCCCTGGGGTCACTAAAATGAACGCAACTTTGTGGGGAGTTGGCAGCAGTGAGTGTCTCTTGGTGTGCGTGTTCGGCCGGATAGAGGGGGCTAAACGGGCTCGAGAAAAGATGGAGTGATGTGGTACAAGAGGATGTGTTGCTGAGTGGACTTGCCGATGACCGGTACCAGCGGTGTCAAGATCAGCCTCTGTGTGACGAAGCTCGTGAATGACGCTGCTTCTGGGCAGTTGGAGGCAGTCGCCCTCCAGCAACAACGGAGGGCAGAGGAGCGACGCTCACAACAACGAGCGGAGCGCCGGGCGTATAAACACAGCAAGTTGGCACAGTAGGGGGCACAGGTGGTGCATCGGCCAGCAGTCATCTCAGTCAGTCGACCCGTGGCACCTGCTGGGTCTGCCCCGTGACCTCGTGCCAGCGGGCGTTCGACACTGCACGTGGCCTCAAGGTGCACCTAGCCTGGAACAGGCGCCGTGGTGACGTCACCACCACTTGGTGGCGAATGGCGGTTGTTGTGTGTGCCATAGGAATGTGGAATTTGCACGAACATCCTGACGGTCTGAGCAGAGAGACACTGTCGTCAAGACAGACGCTTCCTTGTTTTCATTCGAGGAGTCCTAATTTCAGCCCACCCCCCAATATTTAATCCAAACAAATCAATTAACCGTTCGTGTGCCCTTTGGGCATAGCCTTTAGAACAAAAAACACGGCGTCTCTTTTAGTCGGTTGCAGTGGTCTTCTGAGTCTGTTTATAACGTCGTGTTTTATAATGCAGGCGGTAATAAACTGTGACTTTGTCGTTGAACAGTGGCGAGGCATAGCCACTGACAGCCTCTCCCGCTCGGCATCGCCATGCCGAGTACAGAGGCGGGGTCTGCCCCATCCCTTCCTTCATGCCCATCATGGATTTCTGTCTCCAGTCAATAATTGCTGTGAATAACATTCACATGGGCGTGTAAACTCGTCTGGCTCCTATTCTGATTCGTTACGATTGTTAGTCAATCTATTAGCACGAAATAAGGTGTTGTATAATAATAATGGCCTTTATATGTAAGGAACAATCTGAGTCTGTTGACTATTTTTTTGCAAGAGTTTTATCTTCAATGTATCAGAGCCGGTACTGCCTTCTCCTCCCTTCACCGACCCCAGTGGTGAAGTATGGTTAAAATACCCCATTGACCAACACAGCACAGGAATGCTTGTATCCATCAGTGCAGTGAGAACACGTACAGTACGCGTGCTCACTTCAGCACGATGGCCTTACCGCCACGCTATTTTTATCCCACAGTCGTGTATTTATATTTGACGCCGACCTTCGCGCAACAGAGCGCTTGCCTCTCGACATTTTCCAGTCGCCCTGTTGTCCTGGCTGGAAAGAAAATACGCCACGAGTCTAATCACCAAGATTGTCCGGATTAAAAAGGCGTTCGGGAGAGTACGGCGCACCCCAATCTCGTGCCCACTGTGAATAAAGTTCAACAAATCAAGTTATACAAAGCTGGTCTTTGACACCGGATTATAAGACGCACCCTCAACTTTTGTTTGACTTTCAGGGAGAAAAGTGCGTCTTGTAATGTGAAGGCATGCTTTGTTATTCCAACAATGTCTCCATTCATTGCCCTATTACCCTGCGCGAAAATAAACTCATCAATGCGTGAAAGTCATCATCAACATCAGTCACGGCCAATCCACTGCTGGAATGAGTTTCAAACAATCTAGGGCGATACACAGACCCCGAAATGTTATTTAGACTGTAAGAATCCGATGAGCTATGAAGCTTCTTTTCCCCACGCATGTCCAGTGGGACGTACACGGGAGGTGTAGGCAAACCCCACGCTTCTTGTGGGATCTCTGGCGTGGTTTCCCCGTTGCTTGATTTCACGCGGGCGCTGAGGTTTCACTTCTCATTCTTTTTCCTGGAGCGTCGTGTATTTATTCCCTTTCCACGCTCTTCCTCGTGCCGTTTCTCATCCTCTTTCTCATCCGCCAGTTGTTTCCGTAACAGATCCAGATGTGACGCCGTGGTGGTGAGCTTAACTCGCCAGGCAAGTCGAGCTGAAATTGAGTTGGTGGGAGGGAGGGAGGGGGGGTGGTGCAGTTGTCAGCATTTTAAAATCTGAGCGTCCATGAAATCACGTTACAAAAAAAAACTGCCCGCACCGCCATCCGGCTGCAGTCAAAGAAACACTTCTGCATGCGCTCTCATGCCAACGGTGGGGTTACAGAGTAAAGGCGCGGCCCTGCAATTGCTCGCTCGCGCCACTGCTGGTGGAAGGACCTCCGCTAGACGGTGTCATTGCTCCGACTCTTCCAGGGATCTTGGAAGAGGTGGCAGTACCCACACTCTGCACCACCGCACCAGACCAGCCGATCGACTGCCGAGTACCAATTCGAGACTGCTGGGTGGACGGAAGCGGGGGGATTAAAACCAAATGTCCCATTCTCTTTGGTTCTTTCGGTAATGTCACGTGGGTATGAAATAAAATACATATACTACGTGACTTTACCGAAAGAACCAAAGAGTATGGATTCCCTGCAGTCACGAAAGCTTCAAATCAAGACAAAATGTCCCATTGTTTCAGCTGCCGCGCCGGGTGGTCGAACAGGTGACCTCTGTATTGCAAGTCCGGTGCGCTGACCACTACACCACAGCGTCCCTTGCAAGACGACAGCCTTACAGTCGTGCGGGCAACACACACGCGCAGTAAAGTTATACTATTATACTGCGGTATGGGGCCGTCCATAAATGACGTCACACACCTGGGGTGTGGGGGTTGAGAAATGTTACGTCACATCAAAATGCGCAACTTTAAATAATATAGGCAACACGTTCTACTTAATTAAATATACGTTTTAATAAATGTTTTCTCCTACAACATCAGTGCAGAGCCACATTAAATACGCACTACAATGACAATAGTTTAAAGCGATTTGAAGCATGTTAATTTTTTGGGGGGGGGGGGCAGGCAGAGCTTTGTGACGTCATATTTGAGGGGGTCTGACTTTTTGTGACGCCGGGTGACGAACGGGGGGGGGGGGGGTAAAAAATCGTCCAAAATCGCGTGACGTCATTTATGACGGCCCCTATACAATAGGGTGGCATGTTACTATGCAGCCTCTCTACATGTCTGCCACCCATCTCACAACACGCGAATTCACTATTCAATATTCACTATTGTATCACTCGGGGTCCTCTGTGAGATACGGTGCCAACCGCTGTCTCGGTATTCACTCAGCTGTTGTGGGAACAACGCCGAGGGGCTTCAGAGATCAGTGGGGTGCCTCTAAATGTCCGCTCTTGCAATACATCACAGGCAAAGACGTGCGTCTTATTATTTACAGGATTCCTCACTCGGAAAAACGGTGACGTGAACATCGCGCAGTTCGCCATCGTTGGCTCAAGCGAGCACCTGGCGCTGCTGATGACACACGGGACACTATGAGATCTCTTTTACCAGTGGCAAAATATAGTAGTAGGTTTTTACCCTTTTAAACTGGTACAAAAACTGACACCTTTAAAAGAGATCTCATAGTGTAAATGCTTACCCCGACCTCTCAAGACTCTGATATTGCACTGTGTTTGAGTTGTACGCCTTCTGGTGTCATCTGGTCCAACACCAATGGGGACTAGGCTCTAAAGAAAGCCTTCTCGGGTGTGGACCAACCAACTTCAAGGACAGTGCATATTATTATCATTATCAGAGTTGCTTCTTTTTGTTTGCTTTTTTGACTACTTGTGTTGTGGTTATTGCAAACATGATGCCTTGAATAAAGGTGTCCGTTTTTGTACCAGTTTAAAAGGGTAAAAACCTACTACGACACAAGGAACGTTGAAGCCGGTCCAGAAATAATTGTCTTGCATTGCACCAATGCTGCCGAGCAGATAGAGGCACTCCCAGAAGGCCGTGGCGCTGATGGGTTGTCTAATAAAACGCGTCTATATATTAGAGGAGCAAGTGTGTGTGTGTGTGTTGCATGTTGAGCTTCTATCGCACAATACGTAGCCAACCGTGCTGCTAATCAAAGCTGCTCATCGGAGGCGGAGAAGCAACTGTGGGAAGGACGCGTGTTTTTAAATCCTTTATATTAAGTTCGCTTGCTTGCTTAGGACCGTGTCAAATCTTTCGGTCGTTTTTTAACCCACTTCCCGTGATCCAATCGAGCTGACATTTTCCACACAGACTCGTTGTGCGTGACAATTAATGTTCCAAAATGTTACACTTTTTAGGACAAAAATATATTTAATTACCAATTGCTTAATGGTGCAATGCAATCATCTGACCCATAGGTGACAGCCATCTCAAGCCAGAGGACGAGAGGACTCTAGCCGCCACGCATATAAAGGATTTATAGTGAAAAACTTTGTTTTTACTGGTTATACTTATTTTACATTAATTTTAACACCGTGGAGAATTCTCCACACCGACCGCTGAAGGGTCGTTCCGTGCAAGCGTCAAGGCGTAGTCACCAGGCGTGGCGGCTCCAGTGCAGGCCACTGAAGCCACGGCAGTGCGGGAGAAACCCCCGCGCGTCTCTCGATTCCACGACAGCAGAGGTCGCAACTGGGTACCCGATACCCGTACCATACCCGATACCCGGCTACCCGGCCGGGTACGGGTAGCCGTTTGCGACCCTGGTGCGGCCGGGTACGGGTACGAGTAGGCCGTGAGTCACTGGTGAGTAGCCGTTTGTCACTCATTTCAGGTAGGGTACGGGTACGGGTAGGGAACGGCTACCCGTACCCGGCCGGATACGGGTACCCATTTGCGACCCTGGTGCGGCCGGGTACGGGTACGGGTAAGGAATCAAAACCCGTTTGCGACCTCTGCACGACAGCCACCCGGTGTCTGTTAGAAAGTCCCCCCCAGCTGTGGCGGCCAGCAGATGTCCCCACACAGCCGTGCCCAGAGCGAGCACGCACAATCTGAGGGTCTCAATGATCTCAATGGGATATTCGTGGCTGAAGGAGGTCATGAATGCAGGGAGGGGCTAGTTCATGCTAAGGCCTTGGATACCAGCAAGAGAATCTTAAAATCAATACGGGGAACGGACAGGGAGTCAGTGAAGGGACAGGAGCACATGTGTGTGATGTGATCCTTTTAAAGCGTGTACCAGTTAGCACCCTGGCGGCCACATTTTGAACTTACTGCAGACTTTTCGATTTAAAGCTTTCGTGACTGCAGGGATTCATCTTCTTGGTTCTTTCAGTAAAGTCACGTAGAAGGGAAATAATAAAATAATTAAAATAAAACATAATAAAATACAATTATCACGACGTTTCGGCCACAACGCAAGCAGCCTTCCTCAGGTGAAGAGAAGGTCTGTCGCTGTCTTTCCAACAGACCTGTTCTTCACCTGAGGACGGCTGCTTGCGTTGTGGCCGAAACGTCGTGAGAATTTTATTTTATTATGTTTTATTCTTTTATTCTTTTATTATTTATTTTCTACGTGACTTTACCGAAAGAACCAAGAAGATGAATTACTGCAGACTGTTCGGGTGCTCGCTCGGGATTCCAAAAAGCAGGGCATTGCGGTCGCCAATGTCCATGTACGTATTGTGCACGGGCAACAAGCACACAGTCAGAATCCTCATTTAGCCCGGAGGAATCGGATGAGCTACGAAGCTCTCTTAATTCACCAAAATACAGTAAGAAGGGGGGGGGGTGGTCGGCGAGTTACATCAACAACCACCGAGTCGCTGGAAAGAGATCAATATAAAAAATAAAGTATCGAAGTACAAATTGTTCAAGTGCAGCCCGCCCGCGGGTGTCTTCCGCACGCCGGAATACACCCGAGGGCTCTCGGATCCTGACCGAGATGGTCAGTGCGGCTCGGTGAACGAACGACGTGATTTTGCTGCTGCACCGTCCTCTGCTGCCCGCAACGTGCAACGCACCCGTCCCTTGTGCAGGGTCGTGTCCCAGGGTCAAGCCCCGCTCAGATTCCCAACGTCTGGCGAGATCTGGCGCGTTGTGGATGATTTGGGGATACCTATAATGGAATACAAGCGCCTTTATTATGAATATAAAACATGAAATAAACCCAAATAGGTAATTATCACGACTCATCAGTCAAGTCCGCGACATTATTTTTTAATTTGTTTCATGGCGAAGATAAATTAGTTACCGTGGAAGGAAGGTTTAAATTTTTTTTAAAAACTGCGTTTGATACGGAGGGCGCTGACAGCCGTCGGTAAATGCTGACGCGCGCGCGTCATAAATACAGAACGCCGTGGCGTGTAGCGGGTCACGTGATGCGTGCAAAGGCAAAGCTCCCCCATATAGCCTGGACAGGCTGATGAGGCAAGTGCCGTTAGCGAGCACGTATGCAGGCCGGCTCAGCACACGAGGGGTTCGGTGGGCAACACCAAACCCCTCCGCCTTTGTCTCCCCAGTGCTGATGACAACGCACCGGAACAGATCTATTCGTTTGAGGCTAAGTCGACCGAGGGGAGGTCCGGAACAGTTTAAAATATCCGCCGCTGCAATTGATCGTGAGCGGAGCTCCGGGTTCGTAGCGCAGTGCGCTAACCACTGCGCCACCTCACCCCGCCGCACACGGCAGGATGTGGCAGCAGCAGGAGCAGGAGGCGGCGGTGTCAACCCCCCATACGGCAGGAGTCACCTCCACGCCGTTCGGCCCCTTGCCAACGACGAGGGGCCGAGGTCCCCCCCGTGACGCTGTTCACCTCCACGCGCACCGCACCCACGGCGACGTACGAACCCCGGGGACCGCGGCGAGTCACAACGCCCTTGCGCTGTTTCCATAACGCTTGGAGGTAACGGGGAGAGAGGGGGGGTGGGAGTCGCAGATTCGTTATGTACAGCAGCGTGGCCGACACGCACGCTCGCAGATTAAACTGAGCGACAG
Source organism: Lethenteron reissneri (assembly GCF_015708825.2). NCBI lineage: Eukaryota > Metazoa > Chordata > Hyperoartia > Petromyzontiformes > Petromyzontidae > Lethenteron > Lethenteron reissneri. The sequence continues at coordinate 6,221,699 of NC_083792.1, forward strand.
AACGGAGAGAATTGGTGGATCGGGGGATAAATGGCTGGCGATGGAAATGAGCGATTTCGGTGCGGGGGGGGACAGCGCTTTAGTGGAACGGGATGACTGTCGGCTGATGGACTACACCGACGACGACGCATCGACAACTTGAAGGAGATGACGCAGCCCGAGAGGGCCACCGCCGTGGAGACGGAGCAATGAGAACGGTTCACGCGAGACGGATTCTCGCAGTCGTAGTCATAATGTTCACTTGAGTTGAACACTGAGTAGTAGTTGTAGTCGTGGGGCTTTCGCGACCAATATCATCCACAATAGAAGTGTTTGGGTTCGATCGCGTGAATCTAAATGTGTCGGTAAACCCGCCACCACCCGACACAGCCAACTAGTAAGGTTTGTCACGTCAACAAAACGTGGCCAATTCGTTACTATTTTTCGATTTTAAGCTTTCGTGACTGCAGGGATTCATATTCTTGGTTCTTTCGGTAAAGTGTTTTATTTTTTATTATTTCCATTCTACGTGACTTTACCGAAATAACCAATGATATCATTCGTTACTAGTTCAGCACTAACCGGTTGTGTGTTGGAGAGTGAACCCACAACAATTACAATTTAAGTACCCGAGTACTTGAACTTGTAACGCGCCTCCACCACAGTGTTCACTCGCTCTCACGGAGAGAGGGCGAGGACGACTCAGAGGCGCGAGGAATAGGAACCACAGATGACGAGGAACCACGAAGGAATAGGAACCACAGGTGAATAGGAACCACGGAAGAATATAAACCACAGAGGAAAAGGAACCACAGAGCAATAGGAACCACAGACGACGGGGGAATGCGGCAGCTAAGTGGTGATTCGGCGCTACCAAACAATTATCCACGCTCTGCGGTCCTCTATGTATGAAGATGTTTTCGGCCAAATAATTCGTATGTATACTTGGAGGATGGTGATTGCATGTCTTTATCCAGCAGTGGGTAGAACATCCCTGACGACGATCACGATGATGATGATGGCAATATAACCGACCAGGTGTCCACGTGATATCGTGGTCTGTGCGTGCAATCGCCGATCACGTGCTCCTCAATGGAGTACGCACGTGATCGCGTGATCACGTGCTCCTCAATGGAGTATGCACGTGATCGCGTGATCGCGTGATCACGTGCTCCTCAATGGAGTATGCACGTGATCGCATGCGTACTCCATTTGAACGTCACGCGTGTGTTCCGCACAGTCCACGCTCGTCCGTTGCGCACGTCACCCCGCGCTTGCGTCACCCCGCGACCGTCCGTGGCGGGTTTTGCGAAGCTCAAGAGACGACGTCTGTGGTCGCCAATACGAGAGAGGGACCTTCCCGGGTCACAGTGGTGCTCGCGCACACCTCTCTGCCCGTTTCATCATTCACACGGCAAGTGGTGAGCGCAGCGGCGTTCCTTGATAGCGACCATACAGGCGTCTCCTGTCAGGCGAAGCTGACCCCTCGTCGCTCGGTCAGCCGTGTGCCACACCAGTGGTAACACCTCTCTCTCTCTCGCTCTCTCTCCATCGAGCCGTCCAATGTGAGCAGCGAGTTCTCACCGAGGGGCCGTCCATAAATGAAGTCACGCACCTGGGGGGGGGGGCGGGGTCAGACATTTGTGACGATGTGTGACGAGGGGGGGGGGGGGTTGAGAAATGTGACGTCACATGAAAATGCGCAACTTTAAATAAATATAGACAATACGTTCTACTTAATTAAATATACTTTTTTTAAAAAAATGTTGTCTCCTACAACATCAGAGTGCAGCGCCACATTAAATACGCCCTAGAATGACAATAGTTTAAAGCGATTTTAAGCGTGTTTAATTTTTGGGGGGGGGCAGAGCTTTGTGACGTCATATTTGAGGAGGGGTCTGACTTTTTGTGACGCCGTGTGACGACGACGGGGGGGGGGGGGTAAAAAATCGCCCAAAATGGCGTGACGTCATTTATGGCCAGCCCCTGACTCGTAAGTTAAGGGGGGCTTGGTAGGAAGGTTCGCCATTGCTAACGGGACTAATCCCATCCGACGCCATTGCAGGCCCGCGAGCAGGCCCGGATTAACGCAGGGGGCTTTGGGCCTTAAATCCCAGGGCCTCGAATTTGCAGGGCCCCAAAACGATACTGCGGCACAATGGTCAACCCTGCAGCGTGGTTTGGTCATGAAAGCCACAGTGGCTGCCCTGTGTGGGTGGATACCGGCTATGTGCCGACATGATTCAAAATAGATAGTTTTTTTAATCATGTCAGATCGCCGTGGAAGTAAATATTCCTTCTAGATTTGAAGCTTTTGTGACTGCAAGGATTCATACTCTTAGGTTTTTCGGTAAAGTCACGTAGGAAAAAAATAAATAAATACAATTTTAATTGAAAAACTAATATAAATAAATAAAATTCCCTATTTTATTCTTTATTTTTTACCTACGTGACTTTACCGAAAAACCTAAGAGTAGTAAATATTCTGTCGTGCCTCCCCCCTGCCCCACCAGCACCACTCGACATTGCCAATCAATAACCTCGTCACGTGATGAACACACGTGGCAGATTGTTACTGCTTCAGCAGCGACCGCCGGAGTGCTGAAGAGCAATCCACGGGGCCGTGTCGGGTGGAGGAGGGTTAACGACACACACACACACTGATTTAGCTTTACACGTCTCATGTTGCATTCAGAAAACAGATCTGAAACTGGCCAAGGTGGATTACGGTGCGTTGGTTGGCAGCCGGTACGGTGACTTGTGGCTCACCGTCAGAGGTGAAGAAGGAATGTGTCGTTTTAATCCCGATCCCGACCGTGAGAGATCGGCACGACTTGTGGGTGGGCACGTTGGTCTAGCAGTGGATTGATCATGGCTGATGATCGATGACGGTGATGCGGAATCTTTACAGAGAAGTACAAAACCCACGGAGAGTGAGAGAGAGAGAAGCGGAGAGAGAGGGAGAGAGAGAGAGCGATCGAGAGACGCGCGCGCACGAGGTGGAGTTTCACGTCGCATCTTATCACGATCCGCGCACATCGACGGATGACGGATGGGGCGGGTTCACTCAATGGCCCACGCGTGAGGACGAGCGAGCGAGCGAGCTCTCTTCTGGTGCCTCTGCCGTGTCTGTCGAGTAAATTGTCGCTTCTGGGGCTTAGCCTCGGGGTCGTGTCGTTGTGTGACTCGCAAGGCCCCCTCCCCGCAGCGTCAATTAGCGATCGCGAGGATGAGAAATGACCGCCTGCGTACGCGAACACAGAGAACGTGGCCCGCTCGCACACGCGTGGTTAATACATTCCTCGGGAAGCACGCATTGTGGAGCCTCGGTTTAATTAGCACGTGCTCATTCGCAACGTTGTTTGTTGCAACAGCCGTTTAATAAAGCCCTTGACACCCTTGAAAGTTTTGAGTTTGTTTAGCTTTTTTTAAAATATCCGACCGCCAATAAAAGGGGACTTATCATCGTAGCAACATTCCCCGGCCGCATATCCCCCGCCTGGCTGTCCCGACAGGAAACTGCAGCTTTGTTGATAGGAGACGTTTCGTGTCACGGTCAGTGGGACTTGGGCGATGTCGTCACTGCAGCGTCAGTTGAAAACATGTGGCAGTGGTGTCACTTGAACGCTCATCTCTGGAACATTAAAGGCTTTGTTTTGTTTTATATCAAAAGCGAGGCTTCAAAATTGTGTCAGACGACACACAGATTAGGTGCGTACATCTTCCTTTCGTCGTCATCATCAGGCGTGATTTATCCACTGCTGGATGAAGGCCTCCGCCGAGTCGTCGCCATCCCTCGTGGTCTCGCGATGTGAGCTCCTGCACGCAAGGCTAATTTGATCATCTCGGCGGTGGTCGTATTCTCTGGCGAGTTCTCGCATTGGGCTGTCAATATCGCTCGTCTCAGGCAAGCCCAAGCCCGCTCGCTCTTCTGCAACAGTTCACGTGATGTATTACGCCTGAGGAGTCTCTGATCCACGTATTCCACTGTCACCCAGTGCCAGTTTAAACACGCACCTCTCTACGCTCCTTTGCACATTTTTTTGTTTTTGTTCCCTTAAGTGGAACTGTGTACAATTCGTGAATTGCCAAATTAAACTATTCTACTTTCACTTTAAACCCATAAACACACTTTCTAAAGCATAATGACATCACTGTGTTTACGTTCAGATGTCGGTGGAAGCCCTCAACGTATTCAAATCAAACCTGCTTACACTTTGCCAAACAATAAGATGAGTGACTTCGTTTCCACTGTGGAATTGTTTCTCTTTGTCCGCCACGGCTGCTGCCCTGCGCGTGGGTTACGCGTTGCGTTTACAGGAGCTGACTGATCATATCCGGCCAAATGGCTCCGTGCTCGAGCCTGCAGCTCTCAAGTTCAGATCCTCATTGGTGGTTGACTATAGCCCATCATCTCTCTGGGGATCGATACATTTAGTACCACTTTTTGGGGAAGCCAACAGTGGTTGTTCTATGGATAGACTATCCCCGGCCATAGGAATGTGGAACTTCCACCGCTGGCCCAAGGCTGTGAAAAGGGGATGAGCACTCCCTCAATGCTTCTTTGACCAAAAACATCACTTTCTCACTTTAGTCCGTCTCGTGTAGCTTATTTCAACTTATATATGACCGAAAGAGGTCGTCACAAATGTTCCTTCTGGGCGCAAGCAGAATGAGTCGTTTGGACATGCTATCCGTCCTGTCGGGGTCATTCCCAAGTTGCAGTAGGACTGTGTTGTGGGCAGCAGAGGGCAGGGCAGCGAAATCCACGTGTTTACTGCGTGCCTACGCTCCCACGTCTACCACGACACCTTCACTAACGCTGCTCTGACGAGCGTGGTGAAGTATGGTCAAACAACCCCCCCCCCTTGATTCGCACGGCCTAGGGGGGGGGGACCCTCATCCAGCAGTGGAATGGCAACGGCGCTCTGTGCATGCACGCACGTGGACATCGCTTCACCACACAATTCTTCAGTCGACCACGCGTCGCCTATTCACGTCTAGAAAGCGGAGACCCGGTAAGTGTCACCGTGACGCGTGCAGGTAAACATCCTGACGAGAGAGGGGCAGCGTCTCCTCGCCAAGCCGACCTCTGCCAAGATAGAACATCGCGGGACTGGATTTTTTGGGATTTCGCGCCAGGGGTGACGTCGGTGGCCATAAATAACCGCCGTCTGGCCCAGTGGCCCCCATTGCGCTGAAGGGTGGAAGCCAGGTCCCCTAAATATTTAACGCGGCACTGTAAACGCAGCGACCGTAGACGACGCAGTTGACCGAGTCAATTCGCGAGTCAGTTCGCGCGCCGCCGCGACCCGGGCTGTCGCAGGGCCGCGGACAGCCGCGGCACAAACCGGGAGCGGTGTCATCCCCATCGACACGCCACGATCTTAACCACTGCTGGATGAAGAGGGCAGATTAGGCACACGGCGTTTGTACCGTGTCACATCCACGCACAGCACAGCACTGCTGACGCTGCGACCACGAAACTCCGCGCCCGCATGTGAAATGTTTTGGAAAGTTTCAGGAATTGTTGTTTTTGTGTAGGGCCATTTTTGCCATTGTTCGTAGCCGATGGACTATTTTGTATTGCGGGGCAATGACTATTGTTAGCTCCATTGTGAGACGTAGCACGTGCGTGTTTACATTGTCTGCGCTCGCCGCTTATTCCACAATTAAAGAATGAGTGGGAGTTGAATGGGCTCGATGTGGACAGCAAAGTGCAGGACGGAGCCGCCTTTCTGTTGCCATCGTTCTGCCACAAAGTGGCTGAATGATGGCTTCAATATCCACATCGATAGCCACACCGATATCCACATCGATATCCGCATCAATGAGGCCTGAACTGCTGCACCGACCACCAGAGTGACACGGTGCTCAAGAGTAATATGGCGCTACTTACAACCACAAATTGGTACCTATTTTGTAGGCCCCATCGGAACGGAGTTCTGATTTGACCCATAACCCATCATTGTTTATTTTTTTATGGGCTCGGTTTAAAGGACGGAGACGAAGCACACACACAGAGAGAGAGCGCGAGACTACTGCACGAAATCTTCCACGGCCCCTGTGAAGCGCCTCTCCGAGACACCCCCCCACCCCCCACCGGGGGAGCGCCGGGATCGAGGGAGTCACGCGACCGTGAAGCCGAAGTGCGCTCAGCGCGAGCTGTGACCCCGCAGCCCACGGCACGAGGTCAACAACCGCGCTGATTGGAAGACTCTTTAATTGGGGGTCGAAGCAGCTCTGACGCCCCCCCTCCCCCCCTAACCCCCCCCCCACCACCCGGCGCCGTGGAAGCAGCAGCGGAGTGACGGAGCGCGCGGCGACGGCGTCCGTGGGGCGGAGCGAAGATCCCGTGACACCTGAGGCCCAGGGAACCTTGCAAGGCGGTGTCGCGTCATTCCCCGGGGCCCAACGGAACGGAGAATCGCACCGAGGCAACGGACTCGTAGTCAAGGTGTTTGCGTGTCAAACGCCGCCGATGCACACGAGGTTGTCACCAGCCAATTAAGAGATGAAAAGCATCGTTAGCTCGAGAAGCAGGGGAGCATGCCCGTGCCCGCAGCTGCTTTGATTGGGCTCACAGAGCAGAGAGCTTCAGGAGGAAGGTGATGTGACTGACGGTTTCAATGACGAGTTCAATGAATCCACCTGCGATCGCTTGCACCGCTCCCTTCTCTTCTCATGTTCTTCCCAACCTGCTGCTCTAAGCACTCTGCCTTTTCAAAATCAGAATTTGTACTTATACTGGAGGAATCCGATGATCTGTGAAGCTCTTTTTCACATTTGTTTCGCCCAACGCGGGCTCTCTCATCGACCCCCTCTGCCACCCCCCCCACCCACCACCAGAATCTAAGTCCCGCTTTCTTCTACCTTCGCCTGTCCATCGCTCGCCACTTTCCGATCCGCACAGCTGACGGTGATTAGGTTGGCAAAAGGTCTCGACCCTTGCGTCAACGACGTTCAATTAAAATAAATGGGTCCCTGTTGTTGTTGTTGCTCTGTTCCCTCAATGGCTGTGTGGGGTTTTATTTTTTGCACTCAAAGGGCCGCACCCCTCCCCCCCCCCCCCCCCCCATTATGTGCAGATAATGACAAAGGCATCGCCGCACGTTTCCTCCTGCCCTGTGACACCGCCTTTGTGGCTGACGATGCCCCGGGGCCACCCGGGACACGGGAGGGTCGCCTTGTGATTGGTGGGCCCGCAGAGCTCGCGGACGACAGCTTAAGGAGGTTGGTGATAAAGCTGCTGCTGCTGCTGCGACTGCTCGTGGTGATGATGATAATAATAATAACAGCCTCGATTTTATAAAGCGCCTTACATCCTGAAGTATCTCAAAGCGTTGTACGGCACAATAAAACCACACTCACAAGTATTGGTACGATCTCAGCGACATAGAAAACTGATCATAATAATACCAATGACCCCACTCGAAATTCAAATAAAGTGATGCAATATGACAAAAGTCAAATAATAATACAAATTACAGAGTAATCCAATTAGACAATATTGGTTTTCACAATGATGACGATTACTTCAATGATGTTTTCAATATTGGTGTTAAAAGAGCATTTCAGCTTTCATTATCGTCGTCGTTATTATCATCAGCAGCCATGGTCAGTCCACTGCTGGATGAAGGCCTCTCCCAAGCCACCGCCACCCCTCACGATCGATCCTGTAATGTAATAATAATACACCCATTCTGTGTTGCTTGTTGTTGTTGTTGATGCAGTAAATTCCATGCAGAAGCAGGGAATTAACGCGCAACCTTTGTCATTTTATGACCGTATCTGCAACTGAGTTTTTGTTGCATTTCTTGTAAACACAATATTTTATTTTTTGTGCCTCTTTAAACTGCAGCAGATCATTATTTTTGTATGGGCATAGGGGGGTGTGTGACTTCCCGTGGATGCATGGGCTATTATAATCTGTTTCTATCAATTTAGAAATTAACGTCTGGATTTTTTTTGCTGCCGGCACAAATACAACAATTTACCAACTCCATGCTCTGCTTCGGCACGATGACTCAATGTGTAATTTGTTCATCGAAGGTAATTAGGGCTGCGTTGGACTGGGTCACACGAACGAGGAGGGAGGAAGGGGGTGGTGTGAGATTATAATTGGGCATCTGGGGACCCTCCACAAACAATGCCTGACACGAGGACTACACCATCCCTGCACTAGCAACAACGAAACGCAACCCATACCCCCCCCCCCCCCCGCAAATAGTGGGGACAAAGCAGTGCCCACGCGCTTGCTGATATTCACGCAGAACACGGCTTACGGTGTCATATCCTAGATTTTTTGCGTTTGTCCTAAATTATCATTTGCGCATCATCATCATCGCCACCGCCACCACCACCACCACCAAGCAGCACCACCAGAGCGTCTATCCGACGAGGTTCATTAGTTGCTCGGCAGGGCGTGTGCTAACGTCGGCTTTGTACGCTCGTCTCGCGCGTGACCTTCTCCGGCGCGCTCAGCCGACGCCGCCGAGTTTCGCTCGGAGCCCCGCGGGTTCGTAGCATTGGCGGAACCCTTTGGGGGGGGCGGGGGTGGTGGGAGAGCCAGTGGAGGTCGGACAGTGGGCACAGCCGTCGCCGTTGCTGCCGCCGCAGCCGCCGCATTGTGAAGGCGCGCGCGCATATGCCCGTGCAAGCGGACAATCGTGCGCGCGGAAAGGCGTGAACGCCGAGCGGCCGTGTGGCTGGAGTAGCGGCGCACGGAGGATCAAAGGGCGCTAACACGGCACTTGAGGAGCATGCGTGTGGCTGTGGTTGCTGAAGATGCAGCCAATGGCGTCGTGACGCAGGCGTGGCTCGCCTGCGTGCAGAGCTCGCGGCGAGAGCTCCTCTCGCGCTCTCTCTCCGTCCCTCTCTCCCTCTCTCGCGCTCTCTCCCTCTCTCGCGCTCTCTCTCGCTCTCTTTCTCGCGCTCTCTCTCTTTTTTTTACGATCAGTGGAAACGAGAAGATGCTCGGTGTAGTCGGCACTTTGCTTCGTTCATCATTTCGCTTTTTTCAATGCTTGCTTTATGTGCCCCCCCCCCTGTTTAAATGAAATATTTCACCAAAGATTTCACGCTCTGCTCTCCTCCTTCTTACCCCTTCCCTCTCTCTCTACCCCCTCTCTCTACTCCCTCTCTCCCTACTCTATGTCTATGTTCCCCATGTTTGCTATGTAATTTTTTTTTACTACGACAAGTGCTGCATCTGCACCCAGCCCTCCTCGCAGTCCTACGGCCTCCGACGGGTAGCTCATCTCTGCATGCAGAGCTCTCCGTCTTCTGCCACCGAGCACACAGCCTCCTCCAGCGCCCACTTCTCCATGAAGGCCGGCACGGCGTGGGTCAGCCACGCATGGCGAAACTCCAGCCACACCCTGACACTGACTAGAGCGTGGAAGATGCCCAGGCTGCTGGCCGGACGTTTCCCCTCCACGGCCACCTTCCTCGTCCTGTATATGACGAGATTGGAATAGCCGACGAGCACGTTGACCAGCCCCTGAAAATGTTGGGATCCGTCGGCCTTCGGGTGTCCAAAGATGAGGACCGTCAGGGAGAAGTGGAGGCTGTACCTTAGGAGGATGTTTCTAAGGACCTTGAACAGCGAGTCCAGGCTCTTGCACTCCACGTATCGGTGCGCCACCATCTCGACTTTACCACAGAACCGGAATTCCGGGGACGTGTCAGTGAAGCGCGCCAGGGAGGCGTTGGTAGTGACGGTGCCGTGGGAGATGCTCCAGCTGAGGTCGCCGATGCGGTTGTACGTCGGGCTGGAGTAGAGTTGCCTCCAGAGAGGCCTCTCCGGAGAGATGCAGGGCAGGACTTTCCTCCAGGCATGGTCCTTATGGCTCCTCAGGGTGTCCTGTTGGTGAAACCGGACCATGTAGGAGTAGAGCACCTTCCTCTTGACATTTACGAAGGCCACCTCTGGTAGATCTTCCAGCCGGCACAGGTCGTGATCTGCCTTCGTTTGTCGGCATTGGCGATGCAGTGGCAAGACGGAGAGCTCCGGTGGAGGGGGACTGGGAGGGGCCTCGTCATCCCCAATGCCGATGGGGGGCGTTCTCCCCGCTGCCGCTGAGAAGGCTCCCTTGGCTTCGGCCAGGATCCGGGCAACCACCCAGAGCGACTGCAGCCCTGTCTTTGCGGCCATGTCTGCTGGTCTGAGCCACCGGCTCCATGTTCCAGGCTCCACCAGATCTCCCATCCTGGTGAGTCGCGCATTGGCGAGGCGCCTCTCCATGCCGGGGGTGGTGGTGGTTGATGGCAGTTTTGTCTGCGGGTTCCTGAGGATCGGTTCGAAGACCAAATCCTCGGCCGATCACGACTGGTTCAGCCTCCTGACGGCAAGGGAGCTCCATATCTGCAGGACGCTCCTGTAGAAAGGTGGCAGCTGTCCCAGTGGGAGGCCCTGCAGGTCCATGTAGAATAGTTGTTTGGAGCACTGCAGACCCCCCAGCTGTTTCAGGAGGAAGGAGGCTGTGACGCTCCAGGCCGGTGCAGGGGCGGCGTGCAGGAACTTTTGCGCGGCCTGCAGTCGGAAGGTGGCCAGCTGACTCTGCACGCACACCAGCCCGTGACCGCCCTCGTCCAGTGGCAGGGCCAGGACCCCAGCCATAATCCGGTGTCCTCCGCCCGACCATAAGAAGTCAAGGACTCGCTTCTGAAGTGCATTGACGAGGCTCATAGGGGGGGGCGGGGGGTGCAGGGAGAAGAGTCGGTGCCACAGCATGGACATCACCAGCTGGTTCATCACCAACGTCTTTGTCCTGAAGGTGAAGAACTTGCACAGGCGACTCCAGATGCCCAGCCGCTCCTTCACCTTCTCCTCCAGCTTGACCCAGTTCCTCTGCGGTGGTTCCTCCTCTGGTCCTAGGAACACCCCCAGGTGGTGCAGCGATGTTGTTGTGCTCCAATTGATGGCTTTTGCCTTCTCGGGACACTGGGTCATGTCTCACGCTCCAACCAGCAGCCCGCTGCACTTTTGCCAGTTCATTTTTGATGAGGAGGTCTTCGAAAAGACCTCCTGGCACTCGTGCAGCAGGGCGACATCATCCAGAGAGCACAGGATGAGGAGGACGTCGTCGGCGTATGCCGTCAGGACCAACTTGACGCTTGGTTCCCTGAGCACCAGGCCGCTGAGTCTCTGCCTTATGAGACTCAGGAAAGGCTCTAACGCCAGGGTATGAAGTTGGCCCGACAATGGGCATCCCTGTCTCATTCCTCGCTCGAATTTGACCTGTGCAGTGAGGGTGCCGTTGACCTTGATCATGCACTCCGCCTTGGTGTAGAGTAGGCGAATCGTTCAGACAAAGCCATACACAAAACCAAAGGTCTTGAGGGTTCGCAGCAGGTATTTGTGGTCCACTCTGTCAAAAGCTTTTTCCTGGTCAAGGGCCAGAAACGCGATTGGGATGCCCAACCTCTGGGACACCGCGATTAGGTCCCTGACCAGGAAGATGCCGTTGTGGATGGTTCGTCCGGGGATGGTGTGGGACAGGTCCCTGTTTACGACTTGTGCAATCACCCCTTTCAGTCGCAGGGAGAGAGCCTTCGTTAATATTTTGTAGTCGGTGTTCAGGAGGGACACCGGACGCCAGTTTTTTAGATGCCTCAGGTCTCCGTTCTTGGGAAGCAGAGTGAGCACCACCCTCCTCCAAGACTGAGGCATCACCCCAGTCACAGAGGCTTCCTCCAGCACTTCTCTGTAGTCCTCCCGTAGGGATGGCCAAAATTCAGCGTTAAACTCTCCTGTTAGCCCGTCTAACCCTGGTGAGTATTGGGGGCCAGTCCTCTTACATCTGCGTCAAGGTCATTCCTGGTGAGCTTTTTCTCCAGCAGCTCTTTCCCGTCTTCCCCCAGGGTGGGTAGACCACGCCATGCCTCCGCCTGGGCCGCTCCCGATGTTTCTTCAGGGGAGAACAGGCTGCCGTAGAAGTCTCTGATGATGGTCGACTTCTGCTGGAGTTCGTGCGCCAGGACACCGTCACCGTCAAAGAGGCACTCCATGGATTTGCGCCTCCCGTTCTGCCTCCCGAGGGAGTAGAAAAGCGGGGATCCCGTGTCGAGGTCGGTGATGATCTTCACCTGGGATCGCACAAATGCCCCCCTCATCTGCTACTCCTGTAGCCCTTTGAGATGCTCCCTCTTCTCATATTCTCGGAGAAGAGCAGCGTCGCTGTCCTCGGCGAGCCGGTGATGTCTGCGTTCTTCTGTATGGTGTTCCCCCAGGTGTATTGTTGGCACAACAGCCTGGTGTGCACTTTGCCCATATCCCACCACTGGGCCAGAGAGTCGAACTGCGTTATGGTTTTTCGCCACGCTTCCCAGAAATCCTCGAACATTTCTATGAAGGCGCCATCCTCCAGCAGCGAGTTGTTGAAATGCCAGTGGGATGCGCCCTCGCGGGCTCTCTCCAGCCTGACATGGAGCACGATGAGGTTGTGGTCCGTGAAGGGTGCCGCCCTGATGCCAGATGTTATGGCGCACGTCACAAAGCTCTTAGAGATGTAAAATCTGTCGCGCCTGGACTGCGTCACAGAGCCGTCGTGCCTCGTCCTCAGTGTACGTGAACTGGCGTCGGCCCGGGTGATGTATGCGCCACACATCCACCAAGGTGGCGTCCTCCAGGAGCCCCTGCATTTCCCTATTCTGCCCAACTCCCCCCGGCTGCCTCCCCGAACGTCGTCCGGGATCCCGGCCAGGTGCTTCCTCAGGAGGTGCAGAAACGGGATATTCTCCTTGGTCACCGGCATGTACACGTTCAGTAGGTGGGTGGTGACAGCGCCCACTCTGACCGTTACCGCGAGCAGCCTTCCCTTCACCACTTCGGTCTGGGAGATGAGCTCGGGATGAAACCCTTTAGCAAACAGGGTCGCGACTCCACAGGAGGTGTTGTCAAGGTGGCTGTAGAAGGAGTCCCCTCCCCACTCCTTCCTCCAGTCATCCTCGTCCTCGACCGTGAGATGCGTCTTTTGGAATGAAGACAGAGGCAGCATGTTTTCCTCGCAAGAGACATTGCGGAAAACCTCTGCACTGCCTCCCTGCATCCGTTCACGTTTAGGGAGCCGATGTCCATAGGCATTGCTTGTTCCTTGTCTCTGTGGCCTCCCACCTTGTAATTTGCGGAAATATCTCAGCTTTGCCCTCTCCTTGCCCCGGGACTCGAGTCCCTGCTTAGCGAGGAGTCTCTCAGCTTGAGTCACAGAGGCCTTTATTGCCTTGATGTCCTTCCATAGAGCCAAGGCAATGTCCGCTCTGTCCTTCTTCCCGTTAGGTCTCATCGAGGAAGTGCCAGAGATCAGGGGAGTCTGAGGGTCAAGGAGTTTTGACCCCTGGCTGCTCTCGCTCCTCACGATGAAACAGTCATCCTGATCTGAGTCGATCTCCCCGCCATCCAGCTCAGCTGTAAGAGCTACAGCGGCTGGGCTGGCGCATGGCCCAGCGGCGTCTTCTCCCCCAGTGTCAGGGATGGCTTGGGATGGCTCCTGTTCAGGCTCTTCGTGTGGATGGCCCGGTGTCTCTTCCACTGGTTTTGGGTCAGCAGTGGGACGGGGACCTTCCTCCGCATTCCCATCCATTTCCTCCTCGCCCCTGGTGAGTGTGGTCGATGTCTCTCCACCGACTTCCCCCTCCTCCTCTTGGTCGAGGGCGGAGCAAATTGTATTTGTCCCAGCTTCATCCATAGCTGGTGGGGCGTGAGGCTCTGTGACCACAGGAGATGGGTCAATCTCCGTGGCGATGTCGCATTCATCGTCCACGGTCTCCTGCTGTGGCAGCCCTTCGCCGCCCGCGCATCACTCGGCGCGGCGTCCGGGATGGCAAAAACCGCGTCTCCGGCGTCTGGCAGCTGTTCTGCTCCCTCCCCTGGTGTGGGGGGTTTTACCGCTTCTTCCGGCTCCAGGTCTGGGAGGTGTTCCTCCTCTCTCGCTCTCCCTCCTCTCTCGCTCTCTCCCTCACTCCCTCGCTCTCTCCCTCTCGCGCTCTCTCCTCGTCCCTGTTTACGACGTGCGGTTCATGTCCGTCACACGCAATTAATCCCCCCCCCCTCACCACCCCCCGTCTTGTTGCTACTGATAAGCGTCGTGAAATTTACGGCTATTTTAAGTGCGCTTTATTAAATCGGAGCAAAATATAGGGCATTCATTTTCCACTGGCATAAGGAAGACAGAACATTTTGTACCAATTTTTTTTTACATGTATATATATAAAAAACACACCGACAGAGGCGCACTGTACGTCGCGATGTGCGTGTGTGTGTTTGCGTGGATAATTTCCGCGGTTAAATCGCTCGGCACGAGGAACGCCGCTGGCTGCTGGGGGTGACCTCCGCATCGCGCGCCCTCCAAGCAATTGCCTCTTTTTACAAATGGCTGCGTGTCCAATTACGCATTAATTACCACTACAGCCATTGTGAGATTAATTACCCCCCCCCCACCACCACACACACCTATTTTTTTTTTACAAGCAGCACCCTACGTGGGATAGCATCTGCCTGCCTCGCGGGCAAAGCGTTTCCGCACGGCGCAGTCAAGTAACCTGCACCGGCGATTACTCGCGTATTACCCACGCATTTAATTCAAGGGTGGGGGTGGTGCCGACAGAGCAGCGTATCGAAGGAGCGCATCGTTGAATCGAAGAATTACTGTCATTGTCATTTAATTAGAGGTGGCAACCCTGCGTGCACGCATTCAGATGAAAGAGCCCTTCGTGAGCGACGACGTCTCCTCGTGGCCCCCATTCACCCACATCGACGCTCGCTCGCTCGCGCGTTAACCGCGGTTCCCGCGCGCCACATGCACGCGCCCTCGCGTGGCTCGTTTCGCAGTTTAATTCACCGCTTTTTTTCTCGCCGTGCGCCACAATTCTCTTCCCCGACGGCCGAGTCGTGCCGCACGCGCGTCGAAACCCCTCGTTCCCACCGCACGTGGGCCAACCGCGCCGATCGGAGGTTGCGCCGGTGGACCGAGCGGCTCGTCACGAGCGGGAACACGTGGGCCACTCTTCCTTGAGCGTGGCGCGTTTGCTTTGATGGGTGGCGCAACTGGCGGTGCAAGGCCGCCAATTGTGCGACGGCACACCAGTGTCGTGGCGGCCGCCCGTGGTTTTGGCCGCGAGAGCGATTTGCGTCTGCGGCCACCGTGGCCTGTTCAGCGACAGCGCGCGCTGTTTACCTGGTGAAAGAGCACCGCGTTTACTGCAGGCTAACAGAGGCTCCTTTCTTTCTCATTCAGTAGAGCCGCTGCGGAAATAACCAAGCCTTCGCGTCTCAATTAACACCGATCGCTCGAAGATCACGTTAATTATAAAAAATGACCAGTCTTGCGGGGCTTTAATTTATGCAGGCATGGCCGATCTAATTCATCGTACTGTGTGTTTTTATGAATAATTTTCACGATTTGAAAATTACGTGGGATTTTGGTCGTTCGTGCGGCTTGAGATGTTGAGTGGAGCTCTGCGATGCGCAATCTTGACGAGGAAGAGGTGAGACTGTGATTGACATCACCGGTGACACGCACCGTCATGAATAGTGAATGCGCACGAGAAACAAGACACCGCTTGCCTTGAGAGCCACGCTCTCGGATTTATGCCGCGTGGAGATGCCGCCGCATCTCAAAGCTGCTGCGCGACATCTGGGACGCGCACATCGCGGGGCGATTCGTAGCGAACGTGGCCCGTCGCTTTGGAAGGGCCGGTGGTAGGCAAAAGCGAAGATTAGAAGTCTAGGGCCTGGACTTGAACGAGAGCTGAGAGTCGGCAGCACGGATTAGCAGGCGGGCGGGGAGAATTACAGACGATGGGGGGGGGGGGGGCAGCTGAGAAGGAGCGACCGCCCGCTGAGTGGAGGTTGACTCAGGGCTTACAGAGAGGTTGCTGGGGCCGAGAACACGTTGGGGGGAGTAGAGCAATATGAGAGTGGAGAGGTAGGAGATGGCGTGGAGGGGAGTAGAGTGAGAAGAGAGGGAAAGGGAGGAGAATGTCTGGGGTGGAGTAGAGTGAGATGAGACGGGAGAGGTAGGAGAGTGCGTGGAGGGTAGTAGAGCGAGATGAGAGTGGAGAGGTAGGAGAGTGCGTGGAGGGTAGTAGAGCGAGATGAGAGTGGAGAGGTAGGAGAGTGCGTGGAGGGGAGTAGAGCGAGATGAGAGTGGAGAGGTAAGAGAGTGCGTGGAGGGGGAGTAGAGTGATTGAGAGGGGAGAGGTAGGAGAGTGCGTGGAGGGGAGTAGAGCGAGATGAGAGTGGAGAGGTAGGAGAGTGCGTGGAGGGGGAGTAGAGTGATTGAGAGGGGAGAGGTAGGAGAGTGCGTGGAGGGGAGGAGAGCGAGATGAGAGGGGAGAGGTAGGAGAGTGCGTGGAGGGGAGTAGAGTGAGATGAGAGGGGAGAGGTGGGAGAGTGCGTGGAGGGGGAGTAGAGCGAGATGAGAGTGGAGAGGTAGGAGGGTGTGTGGAGGGGAGTAGAGTGAGATGAGAGGGGAGAGGTAGGAGAATGTTTGGGGTGGAGTAGAGTGAGATGAGAGGTAGGAGAGTGCGTGGAGGGGGAGTAGAGCGAGATGAGAGGGGAGAGGTAGGAGGGTGTGTGGAGAGGAGTAGAGCGAGATGAGAGGAGAGAGGCAGGAGAGTGCGTGGAGGGGGAGTAGAGCGAGATGATAGGGAAGTGGTAGGATAGTGGGTGGAGGGCAGTAGAGTGAGATGAGAGAGAAGAGGTAGGAGAGTGCGTGGAGGGGAGTAGAGCCAGATGAGAGGGACGAGGTAGGAGAGTGTGTGGAGGGGAGTAGAGTGAGATGAGAGGGGAGAGGTAGGCAGGGACACATCCACATATGATCTTGAAGACTGGGAGTGCGATCTTGTCCTGATTGGAAGCCAGTCGAGAGTTGTGGTGACGCGGTCGTGTTTGTGTATGTGGGCTCGGAGGCGCGTGGTGGAGTTCGGGGTTGTGTGGAGGTTGGAGGCGAGGAATTTGGCCGCGGCGGAGAGAGCTGCAGTCATCGCGTTGGGAGGTGATGGAGGCAGGGAGTGGCAACGGCCCCATGACCCGCACGGTGCGTCGAGGCCTTCATCCAGCAGTGGAGTGGCAAAAGGGTTGTCCAGCTGCTGTCACCATACAGCCCTCATAGGGGACTGTAGGAGACTAAGCCTGGATCCCGTGTAACGAGAAATGTCATGCAAACGCGCATCCACAAAGGCAAAGCTCCCCCGTGTAGCCTTGAACAGACTGTTGGAGGCAAGTGCTGTTAGTGAGCACCTATTAAGGCCAGCACAGCACGCAGGAGGGTCGGGTGGGCGGCACCACGTCTAGATTGAAAACTCATTTCTTCAGAACTGCTTTTCGTGTTTAGTTTTGTCTTTCACCCGCACCTCCGATTAGCACGGTTGGCTACGTACGGTACGAAAGAAGTTCGGCACACGTGTGTATATATAGGGGATGATACGTGTGTGTGTAGGGGATGTTGTAGGCAATGATCCTTCATCGCATATTGGACACGGGTTGGAAACTCGCAGCAGTGTCGGGGTCCATTGCGGGCTTTGGGGATGTGAGTGACCGTGGCATTTGTAAGGGACAAAGGAGAGCGGCGACGGGGGAGATGGAGGCGTTGGCAAAGCTGGTGAGGAGGGCGCGGGGCTGGCGTGGGGCGGCAGTGTGGGGTCAGCGTCGATAGGAGACGCGATCCAGGATGGGAGAGGACTCGCTTGGGTCGGGGATGAAGGTCGTGATGCCGTCTGGGGTGGCTGGAGGGAAGACGTCAAGGGGGCGAGGTGTAGTCAAGGAGAGCAGCTCAAGGGAGAAGACAGAGAGGCTGGAATGGCTGTGGATTGCGAGGCGAGTTGGATGTCAGGTCGGCGCGATGGTAACACTCGTGCCTCGTAGCAAAAACTAAACCTCGGTTCGATTCCCGACTCTTTTCTGTGTGGCGTTTAAACACCGGTCTCTCCATGCTGTGCGTGACTTTTCATTGAGTTCTCCGGTTTTCTACCACAGCAGAAAAGCACGCAGCCTAACCGGTATTGGTCATAACAACCCAATGCTGAAATATCCCCTGCAAATTGTTCAATTATAATCAGGCAGCAGCAGCAACAGCAGCAACAGCAGCAACAACATCACACCTCTACTGCGAAAAATATTGGCAGGATCGTCTTGAATAATACTTTGAGACTCGCCGAGGCTTTCCTGGGTAAACGAGCTTAGTCGAGAATAATTAATAATGATTAATACAAAAAATCATAATTGAGTTGGTCCTGCTTGCCAACTGACGGTGGAGTGGTGGGTGCAGCAGGTTCAAGTGTCGTGACGAGGTTCAACACGGAGACCCTGGCGTGGTGTCCAAGCCCCTCGGCGTTCCTTCGCGTTTTTCGTGGATCCGCGTACGGGCACGGGTCTCGTCAAGTGGAAAAACGCGGCCACGCAGCCGCGGCTAGGCAGATCGGAGGCCCGGTGTTTGATATCGCTACGACCTCGCACGGGCTACGGGAAGAGCACTCCGTGTTGCTTCTCAATGCTGGACTGCGTCTGGAGCGACCGCCACAAAGACTTTAAATTATTTCCACTTTTTTGTTCGGTCGCTGTTTTGTGCGCGATGCTGCTTCGGTAGGTGGCGCACAACTGTCACCAAGCACTGAACAGCACTGCCCCGGGTAGCAACACATGTATAGAATAGAGTGACGTTTCGGGCAATGGCCCTTCTTCATGGCAACATACATCGAGTATGTCGAGGGAATGCCTTGCGAGCACAGGCAGCGCGCAACAGATGCGATCCCTTTTTCTTCTGTCTGTCTGTCTGAGCTGGGATCACCAAATCCTCCTCCCCGCCGCCTCCCTCCCTCCCTCTACCTCCAACCCCTGTGCGCCTTCCCCTCGCACCGCCGTCGACCTAAAGCCCCCGCCCACTTCAATCGGCTGAAAAGATCTGCCCGCGGTTGCTAGGCAGCTTCGTGGGAGCTGTATTAGTCAAAGAAAACAAAAGCCCGGGTAGCCGCGTGGGGCGGGAGGAAGAGCGGGAGGAGGAGGAGGGGGGGGTGGCGAGGTGATGTCCGTGTGAGTGCCGCGCGGCGCTGCTGCTGCTGCTGCGACTGCGGCGGACGGAGGAGAGTGGAGGGGTTTTTTTTTGTTTCGGGGTCGGCTGCTCGCGAGAGAGGGTGGAGAGAGGAGGAGGAGGAGGCAGCGTCGAGTTTTTTTTTTGCGCGGGAAGACGGAAACGGCAGAAGCATCATCAGCAGCAGCATCAGCGGCATCAGCCGTGCGCTCGTTCCCGTGTCACCGATCGCACGAGCGCGCCCGTGCGCACGCGCGCGTTGGCGCACACACAGCACAGCAGCACACCACACGTGTGAGTGCGTGCCCGGGCTGCCATCTGTCTGCGTTAATCCGCTGCCGGGGCTGCGGCGAGCGAGCGAGCGAGAGGGCGGGCGGGCGGGGAAGGGGAGGGGAACGAGCGAGCGAGCGAGCGATGCTGTCGGGGATGGTGGTGGCGCGGCGCTCGGCATCGCCACATCCCGCCGCGAGCGGGGGACCCCTCGCGGCGCCGTGGCCGAGCCGGGCCCGCGGCGCCGCGGGTCGAGGAGGCCGCTAGATGAGAGGCGCCGCCAGAGCGCGAGGACGAGGAAGAGGAGGACGAGGGGGAGGAGGAGAACCGCATCCCGAGCACATCCGAGCAGGCATGGCCGCGCGTTCGCCGCGGGGACTGTCGGCGCTGGGGGTTGGAGAGATGTCGTGCGTGGCGGAGGAGGCCGAGCTGGAGCTGCTGTACGAGGAGGAGGAGGAGGAAGAGGAATACGAGGATTTGCGTTGTTTTAGCCGATACTGCGAATCACCGGTAAGACGCCGCCGATGCGCACACCGCTGCACAGATGTCTGTTTTTTTGTTTTAGCACGCAAACGCTGCGGCTGGCTGCGGTGCGAGAGAATCCACGATTCGTGCGTAAATAAATAAGGAAACGATTCTAATGGTAAGGCAGAGGTGACATTTGAATGAATCGGGCCGAGCGTGGCCGCGTGTGTTGGCGGCCGTGAGCAGCAGGGGGGCGGGGGGCATTGGGTGGGGCGGTGGTGACGGTGCGGGTCTCCCGGGCCCTGCTGCCAGCGAGACAGCGCACGCGATGCATCCAGGGCACTTTACCTGCACGGCAGGAGGAGAGGTGCTGCACTGCAGAGGACATCAACAACACCAACAACGACCGTCCCCTCTCCCCCGACTGACCACGTTGAACCACGAAGCGCGTGCTCGTGGGCAATGCCGTTGAGCGACGTCGCCAATGACTTTGGATTTTGGAACACATCCACTGCGTCATTCACTCGTCGTGAATAATAACAATAATAAGAATCGTTTTGGCGAGAAACATTTGGGACCTTGCTGTGTCGTGCAAGGACCCCGCTGCGTTTTTGCGCTGCTCGTCCTCGCTCCTGTAATTCGTATTGGGATTGCAAAATTAAAGGGGGGAAATCCGTTATGCAATGCAGTGTCGTCCCCGATCAGCGTTAATGTCATGCTTGTTAATGATTGCGAATGGGATGTTTAATGAGTGCTGAAGGCTACTGTGAGTGGCTAAGCTATTGCTGCATTGCCAGCGGGGCCCAGAGCCTACAGCACGGTGAAGTTATTGACAGGGGGTTGGTTGGTCAGTACCAGCTGGGGTGAACATTTGTACCAGCAGTGTCCACCATCAGCAATGTCCACCACGGGCAGTGTCCACCATCAGCAGTGTCCACTACGGGCAGTGTCCACCATCAGCAGTGTCCACCACGGGCAGTATCGTCACGTGCAGTCTGTTCTATAGAGACGCTTTCTATGTATCCTCACATTGCATCGATGTGTCATAGACATTATCTTCCAAAACAAAGTACTCAATCAAACATGCTACGGTAGTCCCCTCTGACCTTACAATATTTTCACCCATCTTGCGTTCATATCCGCGTGCGATCCAGAGATACAAGTTTCAACAAGATGTTCGCAATTGCCACCCAGGGTGCGAGCCATAAGACGTGCTTGGGCCAACGTCTCAAGGACCACAAATGGCAGTGAGAGAGAGAGCGTGACACCTCGTTGTGTCACCCTCGTCACTGCCATTGGTGAGCGGCAGTGCGCAGAGGAACGGCGTGAACGCGACTTTGCCCCCCCTCCCCCCTTGCCACCTCTGCGCCCGGAGGAAAAAAAATTCGATGTACGCTGCGGCGCGGTGCCACATGCCTCGTGGAGTCCGCATGCTGTGTGGTCGACAGTGCGGTTTCTCTTTTATTACCAAATCAGTGGGGAGGCGGTGGCGGCGGCGGGGGAGGGAGATTCGCGATTGATGGCGATGCTTTCACGACGACGATTCGATTGACCGATTTTCCGCGAGGGTGGACCACACTCGCACCGCCCCGTCGCCAGCGTGTTCTGCACAGCTCCCGTGATGCATCGTGCTCCATCGATCCCTGCGCGAAACCGATCGGTCCCCGACGCGTATTGATCACTTATTGATCACGCCGGGCAGTTGCCGGAGTTGGGACAATGCCTGGCGACGCCCACTCAGATGGAGGGGCCGCCCCCCCCCCCCCCTTTGTGATGCAAAATTGAGCGTCAGACGCCGACGACGTTTCGTCTCACGAGCCTCGCCGTGCTCGTCCAGATGGAGCCCCTGTCTTGACCGAACCCCTCCCCGCGTCCAACACGACCCCCACCCCCCCATTCGTTCCCCCGGCGGTTCTCGCGAGCCGAACCGGGGGGGGCGGTGGTGATGTGCGGGCGAGACGCGGGCCACGTGGGGGGGGGGGTCTCGGTCACACGCCACCAGCAGCAGCTCGTAGCCCCTTGCTGGTGCCCTGAATTAAAAAGTAAATTCAGATTTTAGTACAAAGGCCTCGAGGCGTGCCCAGTCTGGTGTAAGAAAAACAAAATCCAAGCGCAACCCCGCTCTCACCCCCCCCCCACACACACATAATCTGTCTGGTAGTGTGAGAGTTGTAGCGATGGTGCTGCATGGCTCTTCAATGTTGTTGTTTTGGGCTGTGGTCAGCACCGTCTATGGGGGGCACCCTCTGACGCCTTCAAACTAAACCGGAAGTATTGCATCTGATACCGTGACGCCAAAGCCCCCCCCCCCCCCAAAGCGCGGGGCACGGGGCGGTCGCACCGATTCGCCGTTACCCGAGCGACGGCTCTGGCTGCGGTGTGTCGTTTGCCCGACGTTTCGCTCCTCCGCGCGTTGTTCCGAAGAGTTCCCGGAGAAGCTCCCCAGCACGCGGAGAGAAGCAGTCGGGCGCAGTGCCGAGACGAGGTGCCAGGGGGGTGGGCTGCGGGGAGCAGCGGCGCTCTGCCACAGCGGGAACTTGAGCGGCGTCGTTGAGTGCCGCCCCATGCGGGTCCTTGGGTAGAGGCACGGCGCGGGAGAGTGTGCGTCAACAGAATGCATTCAATTTCGATTTAAAGCTTTCGTAACTGCAGGGATTCATCTTCTTGGTTCTTTCGGTAAAGTCACGTAGAATGGAAATAATAAAAATAAAACATAATAAAATAATTCTCACAACGTCTGTTGAGAAGACAGAGTCTTCTCGACAGACCTGTTCTCCACCTGAGGACGGTTGCTTGCGTTGTGGCCGAAACGTCGTGAGAATTATTTTATTATGTTTTATTTTTATTATTTTATCATTTCCATTCTACGTGACTTTACCGAAAGAACCAAGAAGAAGAATGCATTCAACAAAAGCGTTTTTGCGTGGGTTTTAAATGCCACGTTGCGCCGTGCACCGGTGCAGTAGCCCGTAAAGCTGTCTCGCAGGTTAAAAGGAACGTGGCTTGAGGTCGCGGTCAAGCGGAACGGCGTTGGGGGCATTCTCGTGACGTCCGCGCGCGTTTGAATCCAACTCGCGTGCCGCTGCTCTGGTGGAGCATCCTGGGCGTCATTCTCTCTCTCTCATGAATGACGCTCCCAGCTGGTGGAGGGACAGCTGCACGATGAGAGCTCTTTTAAATGGCAATAACCAATCTTGATTTGAAGCTTTCGTGACTGCAGGAATCCACACTCTTTGGTTCTTTCGGTAAAGTCACGTAGATAGAAAATTCATAGATCGCGACGTTTCGATCGCAGCTACAAGCAACCGTCATCAGGTGAGACAAGCACAGCAGGAGAACTTCTGAGGCAGGAGAAAGAGCTGCTCCAACAAGAGGTTATATAGGCTTGAGGTGGGCTCATCCCAAGGGTTAGTGGGTGGAGCTAGAGATGGAATTTGAACGTAATAATCAACTCACCCGGAACGCGCCCGATCTCGCCAGATCTCAGAAGCGAAGCAGCGTTGGGTGTGGATCGCGCTTGAATGGGTGACGACGCAGGTTGTCGCCGGGGGAATGCTTTGATGTTGACTGCCGGCCGGGTGGCCCTTGAAAAAAAGCTTCTTATCTCACTGGGCTTTACTCGGAAATGAACTTTTGATTCTCCCGAAACTTCTGACTGCGGGGCCACGGGTTTGGTGGCAGAGGGAAGTGCAGTGTTGTACGTTACTTCTAGGCTTCCGATTCTGCGCCTCGCCCCTTCACCGCCAACGCGCACTGCCCAGCGTTGGGTGAATCACGGCCAAACAACGTCGGTGACCCGCGCGGCACGGGGAGGCCCTCGTCCAGCAGCGGGCGGCACGCGTCCGTTCCTCTTAGCGTCGTCCCTCACGTGGGTGGCCGCGTCGCCCGCTCAGCGCCGACATCGACCCTCAGCCCGTGCCCGTGCGCTCCGTCGCATTTGGCACCGATGCCCGGGCGGCGCAAAGTCAAAACGCTCGTGGCGATGGAGGCGACGCGGTGACGCGTATTGTCCCACTCGCCCGACGGATCGATCCGGTGGTTCCCGAAATGTTGGACGCAAGCGGCTCGTCAGTGCCTCTGTCGAGCAGCGGAGCCGAATCGGGCAGTTCGAGCGCTCGTCAAAGGTAACGAGGCGGCCAGCGTGGCACCGCTTTGGTAGGCACCGTACATTTGCCTACCTGGGAATAATCTGCAGGCGTCGCCTGGACATCAATTCCAGGCACCTGCGATTGCGCACTGGTTAGCGCGCGAGTTTCATTGCCGGCCCCGGCCAACATCAGTGGCGAGCGACATCTGACCAGGGCCTGGTTCCTCCGTTCACTGATCCTGGTCAGCGTGATGAAGTATGGCCAATCAACCCCACGTGACCACCACGGCAATGGGGAAGCATCCTTCCAGCAGCAGATTGACAAAGGGCTGCAATGCACCGCAGCCACGATGATCCACCACTCACCGATAATAATAATTATCCCTCCGTGCAGCTCGCAAACTGCCCTCGGCCGTGGCCATGGCAGTGGGAGGGCGGCATTGGCATCGTGGCAGCCGCCGCTGCCAGGCGAGGACTGCGTCTTTTCACAGTCTCCGCCGCAAATTAAACCTCTCCCGAGGGCAGGGGGCCAGTGGAGTCGTTGTGTGTGGGGGGGGGGGCACCTTAACAGTGATACCCCACGAAAGAGAGTGAACTTTTGGAGGGGGGGGGGCACAGGGACATCTGGTGGTGCAGCCCCCCCTTTCCTACCCACGCCCCACCCCCCCCGGCCCACAGGAACCGACGCTGCCCAGATGTTGCCAAGTGTCCGTGTCAAGAGCACTCATTACAGATAATTGAAAGAGCGATGGCACCAGACGTCAATTTCCATCTCACGCCGTGAGACGGCCGGGGGCGGGGAGGTGGTGCCGGAACGCAGCCGCCCAGCGGAGTGAGGATCGCAATCAGAATACTTATTAAGACTGGAGGAGGAATCCGATGAGCTATGAAGCTCTTTTTCACAGATGTCCAGTAGGGGTGCGTGAGAACGTTCCAGCAACAAGCCTAAAACACGATAGGAGTGCAAAGTAAAGGTAAACAAACCACTTAAAAAATGTATACAAATAAAACGAAACAATTTTTAATATATATATCACCAGGTAAAGTCCACCAAGGTGTTTACCTGATTGTTCAGAAGCCACCTGGCCACGGATGTCCGTATCCACGTGGCACAGTTGGACCTCTCCGTGCTTCGTCGTCGATGCAGCGGCAAGGCAACTTCGCCTTGCCGTGGCACGGGAGAGACGCAGCAGCAGCAGCAGCCAAGCCGCCGGCTGGCCAGGCGAGCCGAGACGGGGCTGCGGGCGGGAGGGGTTCATTGAAATTCACGTCTGGGATTGTCAACGGGCCAGGAGGCGGTGAATATTGGCGAGGCGCTGTAACGAGTCGACGTTCGCCTCGGGAGGTTCCGCTTGTACAAGAAAGAGGCTTTCGCAAACGCCACGCCGCGTAGTCCAGTCCACCCGTTGGGCTTTGCCGTTCATCTTCTTGGTTCTTTCTGTAAAGTCACGTAGAAGGGAAATAATAAAGTAATAAAACATAATAAAATAATTCTCACAACGTTTCGGCCACAACGCAAGCAGCCGTCCTCAGGTGAAGAACAGGTCTGTCGGAAAGAAATGTCGTGAGAATTATTTTATTATGTTTTATTTTTATAATTTTATTATTTACCTTCTACGTGACTTTACCGAAAGAACCAAGAAGATGAATCCCTGCGGTCACGAAAGCTATAAATCGAAATTTTATTATGTTTAATTTTTATTATTTTATTATGTTTTATTTTTATTATTTTATAATGTTTTATTTTATTTATTTTATTATTTCCCTTCTACGTGACTTTACCGAAAGAACCAAGAAGATGAATCCCTGCAGTCACGAAAGCTTTACATCGAAATTTTGCCGTTCATTTCAACGATAACGCATCAAGGGTGGTGGCTTTAACATAACTTCTTCGTGTCTCCACGTACGTGTTTGTTCTGCAGTTTTAAGCTGATTGACATGCGGAAGTCACTCTGAATAACAGAGCCGATGTTTTTAGAATGTGAAACGTCTTCGCGCGCAGTGTTGACAAGCTCGAGTTGTCATTAAACAATGGCCGAGCCAGGATTTTCAGGTTAGTGGAGGGGCAACCCCTCCAGCGGCGATGGCGCAGCCATCGATCGAGGGCCGAATTCAAACCGCGTTGTGTGATCGGCATCGCGCTCGCTGAAGGTGAATAACTTCAGGGAAGTCGTGTGTACTGTATACGCAACTGCGCACAATTCTGTGAGTCACTTATAACCGCTTTGCCGTTACTTAGTGCCAATTATGGACTATCATCACCTCGAGTCCCTGTCTCATAACAATATGCTACACAGTGGCAGTGGGGGTCGCAAAATGCCGATTTATTACTAATAAACCCCAATGATCCGATCAAAATTAGGGATTTCGATCGGATCATTGGTGGGGCATGTGCCTCCCCCCCACCGGCTCCGCCAGTGGTCATATATAGATATCTATATAGTGCTGCACCTCTATAAACGAGATTAACGCGTCGCGCTGCTCGTAAAGTGTTCCGCGGATTTGTATTTTGTATTATTTGCAATAGTTTGTTACCTGGAGAATCTCTTGAGATGGAACGGTCGTCGGGGAAGTCCATGCAGCGGTCCCCAACCTTTTTGGCACCAGGTTTCGTGGAAGTCAATTTTTTTACGGACCGGGGTGGGGGGTGGGTCATCATTGGGTCTTTCCCCATTTTCAAAAAAGCTCTCCAGCGACGTTTGTTTTTTACTCATTCTGGCTCGGGGTTAGCAGCTTGTGGGCTTACTAAAACTGTGACTGAGACAAGTGCGCGATGTGGATGGAAGTGGTAAATAATAAAACAATGGGCGGGCCACGTGCGGACTCACCGCCCTCACCTCCTGCTGCTGTGCGGCCCGGTTCCTAACAGGCCACGTGACCGGTCATCACGCTCGCTCACGCTCTCTCACGCTCGCTCACGCTCTCTCACGCGCGCTCACGCTCTCTCACGCGCGCTCACGCTCGCTCACGCTATCTCACGCTCGCTCACGCTCGCTCACGCTCGCTCACGCTCTCTCACGCGCGCTCACGCTCGCTCACGCTCTCTCACGCTCGCTCACGCTCACTCACGCTCTCTCACGCTATCTCACGCTCACTCACGCTATCTCACGCTCACTCACGCTCTCTCACGCTCACTCACGCTCTCTCACACTCATCAGGAATGAATCGCACTGTTTAACGAGCCCAGTGTGGATATAGAGGGTTGCGTATTCACGATTAATGATACTGTGCATAGTGGGATAATGTGAATCATTAGCCCACGTCAAGTATAATAAAATGTGAATACATTAATTTGTAATGGGTATTCTTTGGGTCTTTCGGTAAAGCCACGTAGATAGAAAAAACTATTAAAATATCACGACGTTTCGATCGCAACACAAGCAATCGTCATCGGGTGAATATCCAGTTGAAATGTGGCGGGTTTTTGCTGTGAGGTCATGGCCACTGTTTAATGAAACTGGGTCAGGTGACACACACTGACTCTTAAAATTCTGGATCTTTTCTCGATGATGCTTTATGCAGTTTCAAACAAAGCGTCGCAGTGTTCGCTACTTTTTTGTGAGGATTATTCTTCAGTTTGCCGGTGGGGATCTGAAACAAAAATCACGAAAGGCTTGCACAGTACACCGAGTGACTATTAATTTGTTTGGCTGTGTAGGGTGGGTGAAAGGTTTATGACACAGATTCGTCAACGATGGATCAGTCATCTGTGGCTGTGAGATATCCGCCTGTGGTCCTTAGGCAAGACAGTGCTAATGCTGATGATAGCCGTGGTGATTCAGTAAAAAAATACTTTATATATACCTGTGTTTTACAAAAAAACACTACGCCTTATTTTTCATAAACATGAATTTAAAACAAGCTTGTGTCTGTTTAAAAGCTTTAGGCAGTGTCGTCACCCGCGATTGAACGCAATGCTCCATTGCAACGCGATGCTCGTGAACAACGACCACACAACAACAAACACGGCCTTGGCAGCAATTTGGTAGAACCCAGCCCTGGCCACCGAGCCATCGTGTGGCCCGGGTCACGTGCGTGTGGGGCATGAGATGAGCAGCCCTGACACGCACCGTCGGGGTACACCAGCTTGCGTGGCCGCCTTCACCGACCCGCTTTGACCAGCGCGGCAAAGCGCGGTCGGGTAACGCGTGCGGTGCCGTGTCGCCTTGCCAATGGAAGCGTCTCCCGAGAGATAGTGAACGGCCGCGAGTGATAATCAATGAACGCGTCGGTCGCTGTGCCCGCCAGGTGGATCAGTACCACCGGCACTCGCTCTCGCCCGTGCCGGAGGAGTCCGGCGAGGAGCAGGAGGAGGAGGAGGAGCCGTGCGGCATCTCGGCGGGGTCCGCCGGCTCGCGCTCGTCCTCGTGCGAGGACCTCTCGCCAGGGGTCCTTCCCAGGGACGGCTCTCCCAAGCGGGTGAGATGGCGGCGCGTACTTCGGGAGGGGAAGTGGGGGAAGGCGGGGGGGGGGTGAAACAAAACCACAAAAATCCCCACCCTCGGCGCTGATTGGGAGCGTTCACGCCTGTGGGCTGTGCCGGTCACCGTAGACACGCCGCAGATCTCGTAAAATCGTGATTATAATCCCCCGTGAGTCCTGGGGGCCCGCCACACCTACGGTGGACACAGAGAGGGGGTTATGAGCAGGACGCTGGGCACGCGGCCGCACTGCGGCGTTGGCGCGGCGAGGTTCGCCTCCAACCCCCACCCCGACGTCGTGACGGATCAGAGGAGTGGCACCGCGCTGTCACGAACTACGCCAACGCCACGCTCCCCGTGCCGGCTCGGCACCGAGCGGCCCCGTGTACGGAGAGACTGCTGCGCCATTGGCACAACCGGCAACCATCCACGCCGAGAGAAAATCGCACGCGGGGTGTCTCTTAGTCGCTCGATGCGAACGTGCCGGTGTGTGTCCAGAGGCGGGCACCCAGGGTACGTGGTGTCTGAGAGCGTTGACGTGAACCGTCGTGTGCTCACCCCCCCCCCCCCACCTCGTGCCCCTTCGCTCGTGCAAGGCGGCGACGGCGGCTGCTGCGGTGACTGCGGTGGCGCAGTCCGCGTGCGAGCAGGAGCTGCTCCGGGCCGCGGCGGTGAAACTCCGCACGCTCGCCACGCCGCGGCTGCCCGGCACGCGGAGGCGCGAGGAGGAGGAGGGCGAGGAGGGTCCCGAGGAGGCCGAGGAGGTCGAGGAGGTGCAAGACGAGAAGAGGCCACTCAGCTCCTGGGAGACGCTCGAGTACCTTGTACGTGCTGAGGTGATGGGCGGCGGTGGGCGGATAAAACACAGCGGGGGGGCACGGTAGGGGGCACGGTATGGTGCGTCCGTCAACCCATGGCACCTGGGTCTGTCTCGTGACAAGAGCCAGCGAGCCTTCGACACTTCACGCGGCCTCAAAGCACACCTAGCCTGGCACAAGCACCGTGGTGATGTCACAATAGGCGGTTGTTGTTGGGGGTGGTGGCCACAGCGCCGGCCTTCGTAGAGGTGTTGCTCGCTAACAGCACTTGCCCCAACAGGCTGTTGAGGCTACACGGGGGGTCTTTGTCTTTGGGGGGTGGTGGGAAGGTGCTGGGGTGGAGGAGGCGCCCGCAGCTCCCCCAGGGCCAGCGCCGCCGCACCGCGCGCTTGCGAACACATCCAGCTCGCAAGCTGAGCAGGAGCTGAGCCTGGCTAGCGCCTGGATGAGTAGCCACCGCGCGCCTCACGTCGGCAAAGGGCAGCGCGGCAAATTTCCATTTGTTTTACCAACTCGCACCGATCAGCGTGGGGCGGCACTCATCCAGCAGTGGAGCGACTGGCGGGCTGTACACATGCAGGTGGTCATGTTCATGACGATATGTTCCGATGCACCCACAACTCATCGATTTAAGTCTGAATTGAAGGCATAACTTTCAAGAGCGTTTTGCATGTAACTGATTAAGTGAACGAGAGAGAGAGAGAGATGGCTCACGCACAGTTTAGAGTTTCTCTTGCGTTTATTCTCAATCGTCCGTGTGCATTGTCTACGATGCGTGGAGCGCCGTCTTTGGTGTGCTGTCACTTTCCTAACCGGGTGGACATCCCAGATGACCCTTGGCTCTGGTGCATCGAGACGTTCCGCACCGCAGGCTTAGTGGTGCGATCGATCACTTCCGGCACACGCCGCGTGCGCGTGGAGCGGGTGGCACGGTGACCAGCACCGTGCGATTCTCGGCGACAGGACCGACCGCTCCAGGACCGGGCCGGCGTTGCGTGGCAGCAACGGAGGAGGAGCAGTGACGACGAGGAGTACGTGGAGTACGAGGAGGAGGAGGAGGACCTCGCGCGGTCACAGCCGAGCCGGGAGGACGGCGTGGCCTCGACGCGTGGCCCCGACGAGCCGTGGGGGTGCAAGCGGAGCCGTCGGGACGAGAGCGAGCGCCGGGCGGGCACGGGTGGCCGCGAGCGCGAGGAGAACGCGGTGCGGGAGGCAACCGCCGCCGTCCGGCACCGCGCGTCCAACGGGCAGCAGCCCCGGCAGCGGCATCGACGGCTGAGGAACGGCTCGGCCCCGGAGGCGAGCGGAGAGCCGGACGATCGCTACGAGGAGGAGGAGGAGGCGGCGGCGACGATGGCGCTGTCGCGCGCGGCGGAAGGCGGCGGCGGCGCCGCGCAGGAGGGCGGCTGGGCGCTGCAGGTGGCGCTGACCGAGGCGGAGCGAGTGCAGAGCTGGCTCATGCAGGCGCACGCCTCCCTGGGGCGCTGCGGCGCCGTGCGGTGGGGCCGCACGCGCGACGTGGCCAGCCAGCTCGTCGACTGCCAGGTGAACGGAATGCTCGGAGGGTGCAAGGGATGATACGGGACACCTGTGAAAAAGTGCTTTAGAGCTCATCGGATTCCTCCAGTACACAGGAGAATAATAAATCTTGACTTAAAGCTTTCGTGACTGCAGGAATTCATATTCTTGGGTCTTTCGGGAAAGTCACGTAGATAGGTTAAAAGAAAATGACAAAAAACTACGACGTTTCGATCGCAACGCAAGCAGTCGTCTTTTTTTCTTCTGAAGACGACCGCTTGTGTAGTGGTTCGAAACGTCGTAGTTTTTTGTTATTTTTTGTTATTCTCTTTGAACCTATCTACGTGACTTTACCAAAAGACCCAATAATATTGTATAATAATGCTGAGAGATACCACGTGCTCTGATCCAGGTGCTGTCGTGCCCCTCTCTGGAGTCTCGTTTGATGTCGTCGAGTGGCAGGAGAGGAGTTTATCTTCGCAGCGGGCCTCTGTCTAGAGGGGCCATGTTATGCATTGAAATTCTACGAAGAGAAGCGCAAATTAGTGGCACCGTAGGAGGAGATCCCTGAAAAATGGAGCGTGGTGTCTCTGAGGAGAGGGGAAATTGCCTTTGCTGTAGAAAGTCCCATCAAGAATTCTTCCTCCGATGGAGCGTGTCACGCTCAACGGGACGCTGGAGGTCGGTGTTTATGCTGCTGCTCCTCCTGCTCCCAGAGTTTGCGAGTCGCACTCGAACGAACACCCTCTGTGTCGTGATCAGGCCAGGCGTATTCATGAGTTGTGTTGCTTGAGTCGTCAGGGTGAGGCGGGCATGTCCCTCCGATCTCTGTCCCCATGAAGAGCGATTCACAGACAAGCCAAAACTAAAAGCGGTGCGACGTGGAGACAGATAATGATGTGTAGAGGTCTGATTTGTGAACGTCTATAGACAATGACAATTATAACTGCACCAGGTGTGGGCGGGTAATTGGGCCGGGCGCATACGTGACGGTTGGATATGTCACTTTGGACCGCACTAATGTAATAATAATAATCATAATAATAATTATTAATAATCATTATTATTATTATATTAGTTGATAGTTGATCTCGTTCCACCTCCTCCCTCGACAGCTCCCCGCTCCCCGCCATGGGCAGACTCCCGAGAACAATAATAGCAGCCCAGCTTCCTCCAACCATTATCTCTTCTACATTGCTGGCAGAAATCCTGTTGTTGGTCTGGGGAGGTAGTCCCGTTGTCAATGGGCTCTGCTCCCCACCGTCACCGCTCGGCCGCCGCTTTCCCCCCTCTCGTCCGCTGACCCTGCTCTCATTGGCTCCGGCACCGTCGTCCTCATGGGCCATGATCTACCCGCTGCTGGACGAATTCGGTTGCCATCTCTCACGGGTCACGGGGTCACTGCGATGCAATTTTCGGTCTCACTCCTCCGGCCCACAAGCTGATTTCGCCGCTCCGTCTCCCCGCGGTGGGCGCGTTCTCTCCACCGGCTGCCGTTGGTCTCGACCGCCGGCCATCGTACCTTCCAGCGACGACGCGTCCTGCCCAAGCCCGCTTAATTTTCTTTGCAGTCAACACGACGTCCGCAGCTTGCGTGCATTCGCTCGCCAACCCCTTGCCGTTTCTCACTGTAATTCCAAGCGTGCGCCTCTCCGTGCGTCTCTCCGTTGCGCCGTTCACATTTTTTTCTCCGTCCTCCTCATCGGTGTCTCCGTGCCACCGATCTGTGCGCCACAGCGGGTGGGCGACACGCCCCCCCCGCTCGCAGGCACCGAGAGGTGACCCAGCGGCGGTGAAGCGAGCCGCGCGATCGCCGCTTCGACGCTTCCTTCTGACCGCAGACCGTCCACATTGCACTCGCTAGGATGCTGCCACCAAGCACTCAGACCGCCTCGCCCAGATTGCTGCGCATCTCTCCATCGTTTTTCCGTCGCGAGCGCCAGACATTGGATCTCCGGCCCGCTTGTCGCTTTGCTGGCGGAGCCCTCGGGTTGGTTTGTAGAGAGCGAGCTTCGAGCGTCTCTCTCTCCGATTCCCGTCACACAACGCCCTCCGATTGCGGCGACGATCGTGGAGATTGCGTCTCGAAGGGCCCCGTCAACAAGCGCGTGCGCGCACGTGTCAAGCCGCATCGTCCACATTCCTCCCGCTGCCTCCGAGTCCGAGTATCCTGTGCGATGTGAGCATCGCGCACTGTACTTGTATACAGCTCGTACATGTTGCGATGTAGTCATCTACACGTGACTTGAAGAGAAACCAATGGAATCCTGTTTTTAACCGTGAGAAGAGACAACGGTGGCGTGCTCTTTCATATCATTTCTTTCTTTTTACAAATTAAACGTCAAAGGGCCCCTGTCCTGTTAGTGAGAACGTGGCTGTTCATCCAATTTTTATGAAAAATATCTCAATTACCAACACCAGGGAAACTCACCCATGCGGTGTGTTTCTGCTTCCCTCTCACCTCTCATCTCACTCTACTCTCCTCCACTCTCCTACCTCTCCCCTCTCATCTCACTCTACTCTCCTCCACTCTCCTACCTCTCCCCTCTCATCTCACTCTACTCTCCTCCACTCTCCTACCTCTCCCCTCTCATCTCACTCTACTCTCCTCCACTCTCCTACCTCTCCCCTCTCATCTCACTCTACTCTCCTCCACTCTCCTACCTCTCCCCTCTCATCTCACTCTACTCTCCTCCACTCTCCTACCTCTCCCCTCTCATCTCACTCTACTCTCCTCCTCTCTCCTACCTCTCCCCTCTCATCTCACTCTACTCCCCTCCACTCTCCTACCTCTCCCCTCTCATCTCACTCTACTCCCCTCCACTCTCCTACCTCTCCCCTCTCATCTCACTCTACTCCCCTCCACTCTCCTACCTCTCCCCTTTCATCTCACTCTACTCCCCTCCACTCTCCTACCTCTCCCCTCTCATCTCACTCTACTCCCCTCCTACTCTCCTCCCTCTACCTCCTCTCCCCTCTCATCTCACTCTACTCCCCTCCACTCTCCTACCTCTCCCCTCTCATCTCACTCTACTCCCCTCCACTCTCCTACCTCTCCCCTCTCATCTCACTCTACTCCCCTCCACTCTCCTACCTCTCCCCTTTCATCTCACTCTACTCCCCTCCACTCTCCTACCTCTCCCCTCTCATCTCACTCTACTCCCCTCCACTCTCCTACCTCTCCCCTCTCATCTCACTCTACTCCCCTCCACTCTCCTACCTCTCCCCTCTCATCTCACTCTACTCCCCTACACTCTCCTACCTCTCCCCTCTCATCTCACTCTACTCCCCTCCACTCTCCTACCTCTCCCCTCTCATCTCACTCTACTCCCCTCTACTCTCCTACCTCTCATCTCACTCTACTCCCCTCCACTATCCTCCCTCTCCCCTCTTACCTTGCTCATCTACACTAAACTCTCCTCCCTCTCCCCTCTCATCTCACTGTCCAACCCTCCTCCACGCTCCCTCTTATCTCTCCCCTCTCACATCTTCACCCCCATGCTACACACGTTAGAAATGAGTCCACGCCATAACCAAATACACCCAGGGCACCCTTCCCCCATCACTCCGGATCATCGGCAGACTTACTCTGCCTCTACTCGAATCATTGATTTGAATCAAAAACGTGAATTGCAAATGTGGACATTGTGCCATCTGGGCACTCACGACCATGCACAGCCCTGGTGTCAATCCACTGCTGGATGAGGGCTTCCCCGCACCGTGCGGGTCCTGGGGGTTATTGGACCATCCTTCGTCACGCTGGGTGGTGCGGGTTGGTGAAGGCGTCGAGCACAGACGTGGGGAGCGTAGAAGTGCAGGACAGCAATGGACTTTGCTGCACTGTTGCCACCACGTCCGGGTGTCTGTGTGTCGGGCGGCAGCAGGAATTGGTGAGTACCGAGATCTTGTGCCGGCGTTGCGTTGCGCTTGAGTACAGGAGGCGCCTCGGCTGACTGAGAAATACGTCCGGGGTTTGGTCTCCGGTAGAGAAAATGCCAAGCCGAACCTTCTCCAATGCAGCCACGCAGTAGCCTATAGCGCCTGTTTTGCGCATTGTGGTCACTCATCCAGCGCTCAGCCCTGTTTAACCCAGTTAGCCTTGCACACGGGGGTCGTAGGTTCCATCTCAAGGGATTATCTCAGAAAACGATGTTTTTCTAAATGAAATGAGTAAAAATCACTTCCGAGGTGTGACGAGACCGGGCTCGTCCCGGGGTGATTCGGTCGGCGGTTCCGCTCGCGCAGCACTCCCCTTGATCACGCCGCCGCCGTCGGCCGTGCCACTGGCCGTGTCGTGTGCAGAGCCTGCTGACGGAGATCGAGCGCAAGGTGTCGGTGCTCGGCGCCCTCATCACGCGGAGCGACGCGCTCCTGGAGGAGGTGCGGGCCCGGGCGGGCTCGCGGACCCCCGTCCCCACCCTCGGCGCCGCGGGCGAGGACGGGAACCCGGCGTGCCTCGACTCAGCGGCGGCGACGGAGGGTGTAGAACGGGCCGCCCCCGACGACGGCCAACCGACGGACGCCGGGGGCGGCCGCGAGCCGGACGGCGACGACGGCGACGACGGCGACGACGCCGACGCCGGAAAGGAGGTCGCGTCCGACGAGCCGGAGAGCGACGTCCGCCCCGCCGAGTGGCCGGGCCGCTACTGCGATGGCGAACAAGTGGATGCGCAGCACGTGGACGCACAGCACGTGGACGTGCAGCACGTGGACGTGCAGCACGTGGACGTGCAGCACGTGGACGTGCAGCACGTGGACGCGCAGCACGTGGATGCGCAGCACGTGGACGTGCAGCACGTGGATGCGCAGCGCCTGCGGAGGAGGGCGCACGCCGAGGAGATCTCCGCTCGGCTGCGCACGCTCAAGGGCAGCTTGCTGGGGCTGCAGAAGGTGCTGCTCGACCGGCAGACCATCCTGCAGGTGAGCCCGGAGCGATCATCGGCCACCTCCACCCAGGTGGCTGAACGGCGTCGTTATTGGGCGACGAACTGTGCGAGTCAATTCTGAGAGTCCACGCGAGCGCTTTTGTAGTTTTTTTCGTTTTTTCGCGTGAAGATTTTCTTTGCCTGGGTGCACTCGCGGTTAGAGGATCATTTCAGAATCGAGGAATCACCGCGCAATCTGCGCCCTAAGACGTCCGGTACGTTACGGGCGCATTACAAATGTAATTTTTTGTTGTTGTTCACGAGTTAAAATTCTGGTCGGGGCTCAACTCGGCCCCTTCATCACTGCGGAGTGGATGAAATCGGCACTACCACGGAACGGGAAGTCGTCGGCGGTTGTTACGGACCGACCCGCTTCTGCCATGACGATGTGGACTCACCACCACAGGCTTGTGGTCCGATGAGTGCCTGGGCTCTGACTCGACGTTGTTGGATGAGGACGTGCGTGGCGGTGGCGTTGTGTCTCGCAGGGACGGTTAACGCGGCAGGAGGCAGAGGGAGAGGAGAGCACGTCACACGTAAATACCGCGCGCTCGTCGTGTGCTCTCGAACGCGGCCTTCGCGGCAGTGCCACGCTGCCGCTTGCCTGCGCGTTACTTGCCTGGTACTAACCCCTAATTACCGCTGCAGACAAAGGCAGGTTTTGTGTGTGTGTTCGCTGCAACCCCCTAACACCAGCACAAACAAATCTCTGGGTCACAATAAACAATGTTGTTCAAATTGCACGGTGACTGAAAGCGCCTTTAGCACATTGCGAGAGAATAAATAGGGATAATCGCTAACCCCTCCCCCCCCCCCCGGTAGGTGGGTTGTCGCTGCTCTGCGGATTGTGGCGGTGACACGGGCCGAGCGGTAACGCGTTCGCTGCTCGACTCGAGCCCACGGGCGCCTTCGGCTAATTTACCACGGGTGTGTTCGCCGTAAAAAAAACCACGACGTGCCATCTGGTTCACGGTGAACTTCAAGGATTCCGTGACGCCGATCGAGGGAAGAGGAGAGGCCACGTGTGCCCAGGTCATGGTTCAAATTTTCCGAATGTGAATAATTACTCGCACGGTGCTCGATTGGGAAACACGAAGCGACCATCGCGCCCTGTCTGCGAATTCTTGACTCCTTTTTTTAAATAATAATGACAACAACAATCAATAACAATAATAGCATTAATCAATAATAACATAAAACAATCACGGCGGCTGACGTCCACCCGGGGTTCGATTTGTTGGGGGTGAAAAGTGGCGCAGCCAGCCCCACTTCGGCGGGCACCCTGAGCCAGCTGCCGGGGACGGTGCCACGCTCCGACCTGAGCACCTAGCGCAGAAGGACCCTTGGAACCAGAGGTCGCAAACGGGTTTTGATTCCTAACCCGTACCCGTACCCGGCCGCACCAGGGTCGCAAACGGGTAGGGTACGGGTATCAGGTACCTGATTGCGACCTCTGGGATGAAGCCATGTTGCAGGCGCGGGTGGGTTGATTCTAGGTACTTGAATCGTGAGAGGAGACAAGACGTTGGGAAATGAGTGACAAACAGTTACTCACCAGTGACTCACGGCCTACCCGTACCCGGCCGCACCAGAGTCGCAAATGGGTACCCGTACCCGGCCGGGTACGGGTAGCCGGGTATCCAGTAGGGTACGGGTATCGGGTACCCGGATGCGACCTCTGCTTGGAACCCCCCACCCCCGCCGATCCGCGGCAGAAGGTGGGGTGCGGGGGGCGGCTGTCCGCCGCACAAAGACTCGGAATTCGCACCGGAATCCCTTTGTCCACCCGCTGGAGAAACGTCAACCCCCGCTCCGCTTAGCCGAGCGGCATTTGGTTTCGGCGCTTTGGCGTCGGCGCGCCACCGAGATGCGGCTCGCGTACGGCACGAGCCGGCACGTCGCCATCGATGTCTCACGGACGTGAAGCCGACCGTGCAGATGCGAGCGACGGACCGTCTTGCCGCGAACATTCAGCACGAGAGACGCTTCACGGACATTCCCTTTCGGCGCTGTCTTAATTCAGCCTCACTATCATCTTTTTTTTTGTACGATCAGTGGAAACAAGAAGATGCTCGGTGTATTCGGCACTTTGTTTCGTTCTTCATTTCGTAAAATGTTTTTTTTTTTTTACGGGGCTTTATGTAACCCTCGCTCGCTCTCTCTCTCGCTAAATCTCTCGCTCACTCGCTCGCTCGCTCGCTCTCTCGCTCGCTCTCACTATCATCAGCCATGGCCAATGCACTGCTGGATGAAAGCCTCCCTAAGCCATCGCTTGCGGTTCTGCGATGTAACATCGTTCATTCAGACACACTTTTCTAGTCTCTCAATTACTGTAATATTACACATATATACAGGGAAAAAACACACGATGTTACGTCACCCTGTTGTACACTGTAATTTATAAATATCTAGATAGTATGGTGGACAGCGGTGGTCTAGCGCCGAAAGCACTTTACTATGAATCCGACCACCTAAGTTCGATTCCCGACCAGGGCTCACGTCTTGGCACTCCCCCCTCCTTCACCAACCCGCGCCGCTCGGCACGCTGAATAGTGTGGTCATCCAACCCCCTGGATTGCCCGGTAACTTCTTGCTGTCTTGCTAAACGACAGACAGTAGAGACTAAAAACAAACGCCGGTCGGGTTACACATCCTGTTGGCCTTCCCGGCGCGCCGTGATCGCCGCACCTGCGCACCCCACCCTGCTCGCGGCTCGCCGCCGCTATTGTTTGCCCGCGGCGTGCGAGCCGCAATGCTTTCCTGCTGCCACTGTTGTGGCGTTACCACCACCACCACTCGCTTGCACCGCCCTTCCTACTCCACCGCCCCCCCCACCACCACCACCAACCACCACGGCGTGTGGCGGTGTGGTCATCGACGGTGCCAAAAAGCTCGCCCGGTACAGTGTCACCGCGTGACACATGGTGACCCTCCGCCAAGTTGGCTCAGCAGTGGCGAGATGTTGACTACCTCGCCCGGTATACAGGAGGTCGTGGGTTCGATACCAGACCCTGGGAGATGTTGACTACCTCGCCCGGTACACAGGAGGTCGTGGGTTCGATCCCTACCCTGACGCCTGCTGTATATTTGGAGTTTTAATGTCTCTATCCATGTGGTTGCATGGATTTTTTATATCCGGGTACTCCGATTTTTTCCTACATATTTAGAATCGACGTGTGTTTAGATTATTTGGCTGCTATAAATTTCCACACGATAAGCCACTTCGTTGAGTCATCCTTTGTGGCCAGGTCACTTCTAAAAAAGAGTTACATAGCTCAGTGGGCCTTACCTAGTAAAATAAAAAGAATAGTCTCAAAATAGTTTCATAAAAAGAATAGTTTCAAATAGTTCCATAATTTATAGTTGTCGCCAACACAAGAGCATCTTAGGATTCAGTCCCTGAGAACTTTCTCTTACAGCTTGGGTGTTCACGCAATTTCTGTCCGAAATCACGAGCGAAATGAAAAGAGCGCCTTATTGACGCGCGCGGGCGCACGTTATTACGGTGATTGACTCCAGTTTTAGACACGGCGATGGTTTGGCAGACGCACGCGGAACTTAAATGCACCATCCCAGCACGGATGAAAAAGTCACAGATTCAGTGCGTCCCACAACGTGGTGATTGGCGAGCGAGCGTGCCTCCCGTACCGGGGAAGGTGGACGATTGACTTCTCTCTGAATGACAGTTCTGATTGGTTGATGTACTATGTCAAAGTAAAATGCCGCTAGTGTACAGTAATCAAGGGTTATTATGGATAGGCGTAACCTTATACTCTCGTGGTTGTACCTTAAGCTGACAACACACATGATTTCATGTTAATAATTTATGTAAATGGGATGCACATTGCTGCCGTTACACAGGTTGTAGGATTACGGCGCGAACCAAACTGTTGAGGCAACCCAGAACCGAATGGAATAAAAACTCGACGAGTATTAATTTTTAATCAAATTGTGGCCCAGAATTGCGATAATCGATCGGCTCTCTGGGGCAGTGAATCGATGGAACCGTGCCGCCCGGAGACCGGCGCGGTGCCCCCCCCCCCTCCCCCTGGGGCACATCGTCTCCTCTCGCACGCGGCCCCGCACGGCACTCAGAGGGCTCCCTCGCCCACCGAGCGAACGCCGCTAACGATCTCACTCGCTGTCAGACACCACCGATTCATCGTTAGGACGCGTTAAATGGTTTTAGGTTTGATGTGTTTGGTTTGTTTTAATGACCCTTACTCACACATTAACTGTTTTAGTAAGTGCTTGGAGTGTATTTTCCAGCGCATGCTGCTGCGGTCGTATCTTCATGTTCGAATAATCAATGTTTGCGGGTTCACGACCGGCGCACTGCTCCATGAATCTAACGGTCTGAGTTAGATACCCATCCAAGGCTAACTTCAGCGGCGAGTGACGTCTGAGCTATTCGACGACTGTTAGGGTGAAGTATGGTGTAAATACGCCTTGACTGGCCAGAGAGGGTGGTGCACTCCAAGATTGCCGTGCGCCGCCATGTGCCCCGTTGGTACCGTGCACACGAGACGCTGCCCAGGCGCAGTGGGCACTGTTGGGGCCGAGCTTCAACGGGTGGCAGGGAGTCGACAGCACGGATGTCTGGGGCAAGGGTAGTTCAAGACCAGGGGTCGGCAGCCAAAATAATAAGAGGAGCCATTTTTTTCAAATTGGGTAAAAAAAATCTCGATGATTATGAGATGGTGGTGCTTCTTGATAAATAACATCACGAAGCGGTCCTTAAAGAGCCGGCTCCAGAGCTGCAGGTTGCCGACCCCTGTTCTAGACTAAGGGCGCAGCACAGAAGATTGATCGTTTGCGCCCCCACATCCAATCTTGACCCGGTCCCAGGAGGACCTCGTGCTGGAGGAGTACAGCGAGCGCGTGGAGAGGCTGCCCACGGGCTCGCTGCTGTCCGGCGGGGTTTCCCTCGCGGCCGCCGCCGGTGCCGTTGCCGCCTCCGCCACCGTCGACCACAACTGCAACCACCAGCCGCAGGTGCCCACTCGCGCCTTCGCCCGTCGGGAACCGGTGAACGCGCCGTGCAGTGCAGTTCAGACTCAAAAGTGTCTGCAGCAAGAGTGAACTGGCTCAACGAGTTGGCGACGGAACCTGTCTCCCCATCCCGGCGCGATTCACCCACGGCCGAAGTGCTCTCGCCGTGTAGCTCTGCGACGCGTTTTCGGGTCGTGCCGTCCGGTGCGATGTCCGACGTTTTGCGCCCACGTGCTCGGAGCATCTTTGCTGACAAAGCTCACGGCACGTGTGCCTCCACAGACACTCCGTGGCCTCCTGGAGGAGCTGAAGCTTCTCCTGGACGAGGCGGTCTTCGAGCACGAGGCCCTGTCAGCTAGGCGCGGTCAGGCGAGCGGCACGGCCCGGTCGGAGGCCCTGGAGGAGGGCCGCCGACGGCCCCCTTGGGGCCTCCTGGAGCAGGAGCAGCAGAGCAAGATGAGGGTGCTGGCCGACCTCCTGCACTGCCGCGACATCTCGGGCCCGGTGAGAGGCGGCTCGTTGGGTTGTCTTCCCATGTTGTCTATTTCAGTGGAAAACACCGGTGTACATGAGGACCTTTGCATTATTATTTTTGTTATCAAGGACTTGAAATACCAAAGCAAGCCTGTGTTGTGCTTTATTAGGCCCTGTGGTTTTCATTTATAATCGGAGACTTGTGGTGATAATTCCAGTCCCAGTGAGACTAAAGCGAGTTTGTCCGCATCGTGTACAATAGTTTGTATAGAACACCTAGTGTAATTGAGTAAATATCAACAGTGGGAAGACAAAGGTGGCCGGGTCTGGTTACACCACTACCTCCGGGCATCACGCGCACGATTCGCCGCACGTTGTCGTTACGTGTCGGGTATACAAGTCATCGCTCGTAGCAGCTCACGTTTGCCAGTGGGCTGATGTTTCAGGCAATTACCCTACAGCAATCGGTCTCCATGAGTGACACGGCATGGGGAAGTTTTGATCCAGCGGTGGAATGACAATGGGCTGTACACTGTTGTTGTTGTTGTTATTCTATTATTGCACATGATGGCAGCAGCAATATGTGCAGGAGCTAAATTCCAGCGTCGAGTTCGCCAGGACGAGTGCCCTTCAGAAGAGAGTTAATTCCTCTATGGAAGGAGCGCAGACTGCTCCTTCACCGGAGGTGTTCCATACTACGGTACCGTATGGTAAACCCACTGTGGCCTCTGCTCCTTCACGGGAGGTGTACCATACTACGGTACCGTATGGTAAACCCACTGTGGTCTCTGCTCCTTCACCGGAGGTGTACCGTACTATGGGACAGTATGGTAAACCCACTGTGGTCTCTGCTCCTTCACCGGAGGTGTTCCGTACTACGGGATAGTATAGTAAACCCACTGTGGTCTCTACTCCTTCACCGGAGGAGCAGGAGACAGTACTGCTGTGAGCGTGTGCCTTGGCTGGCGAAACCTGGCCATATTGATCCGATGTCATCCCGCTGTGTAGCGGCCTACGTGAGCAGCACTGTAACGAAGCCCTCCTGACCGCCAGCCGACATCGCTGAGCGGCGCGGCACGTAATTATTCGAGTAAAAAAATATATATAAGTGGTGCTTGGCGCCGAGTAATTTGACATTAAAGGCCGCGGGTGAGATTGCATAACGGAGTGGGGGGGGGGGTGGTGCGGATGGCGATTAATTTGGCGCTGATAGGACTGGCGGAGGTGCGTGTGGCGGTAATGCGTGTGCCAAATAGGGAGCTGGGTGGAGCTGACAGGAGAGTGATTAGGATGCTAATTGGATCAAGCAGCAGGACATGTCAGTGGGATAGACTCGCTAATGACTGAGATTAGTCGGCCGTTGTGTGCAGGGGTTTAGTGCCTGCCCTTTAACGAACCCCACCGCAGTCACCGATTGACGGACCGCCACGCGCTACGCTTCTGGAGTTTGCATTTCTAACATTTTTAAGGGACGCGAATCTCCGTTCATGCGGAGAGTTCACTTGAAACAACGCTCACGC
Source organism: Lethenteron reissneri (assembly GCF_015708825.2). NCBI lineage: Eukaryota > Metazoa > Chordata > Hyperoartia > Petromyzontiformes > Petromyzontidae > Lethenteron > Lethenteron reissneri. The sequence goes on from NC_083792.1 coordinate 6,264,196, forward strand.
CTCTTCTGCTGAAAATGTTATCACGCCGAAAGGACGGGAATGTGCACCTCAGGAATGAGGAATGTCCACCCCTGTCACCCAACTCAGACGATAACCACCGAGCCCAGCAGTGGCTGGACACGCGCACACCTTGCACGAGCACAGTCCTGATCTAGGCAATGCGGGATTACGTTTCACTGGTGGCGGCAGGCCAAAGGTAACCATGGAGACGAGCACGCCGTGCTGGCACAGCTGTCCGTGCTCCCCGAGGGCCGTGCTCGTGCACAGCCGTTGCTCTGCTCGTCGGAGGAAGGAGACTGACATTTCTCTAACCGACTGTGCGGGGAGGGACGCGCTTGCTGGGAATTCCACCGAGGGTTGAGGGAAGAGGAGCGCACGGTTTGGGGACACGCACGAGGGCCGCTCGCGAAGCAGAGGTCTCGCTCGTGCTGGAACGGATGATGGCTGATGGACAGGACTGGTGATTGCATGGCAACCAAGGGAGAGAATGCACTTTGGAGGATGACCACCACGGAGATGAGATACGTCTGTGTGCGTGTGTGGAGCAGTGGTGCGATGCTTAGTGCACCGTGGTACGGACCGAGCAATTTGAGTTCAATCGTCAGCAATGGCTCGCGTCGGTGCCATCAGTGGCGATCGGTATCTGAATCCCAGGCCTTCCCTGAGCTGAATTAAATAGCTGGCTCGGTGTGCAAGCATCAGCACTGGGGAGACAAGAGAGGCTGGACTTGGCATTGGTCACGCCGCTCACTCGTGCAACCGCGCTGGCCTTGATAGGCGCTCACGAACAGCACCTGCCCCGACGGTCCATACGGCCACGTCGCGATCGTTTCACGAAGCGGATTGTGGCATCGGCGGGGCCGTGAGCGAGGGCCTTCGTCCAGCAGCGGACGATGGCCGTGACGGCCGACGAAGGCGAGTACCGACTTTACCCCCCCGTGCGCAGGTGCCGCTCGCCTCGACGTCGCCGCTGGAGGAGGCGTGGGGGCCGGGTCGGCCTCCGCCGGCTCCCCGCGTGGCGGTGGTGGCGCCGCGGGTGGCAGCGAGGCTCGGACGCTCGGCCGGGGGGGGCGCCGGCGACGGAGAGGTGAAGCGTGGCGGCCCCTCGCGATCGCGCCCTCACCCGCTATTCACCCCTCTCGCTCATCCTTGATCAGCACGAAACCATTTGCCTTCTCTCACTCCCCCACTAAAAGTTCGATGAATTGTCACCGCTGGGTGGAAAGGTGGACGGGGGGGGGGCTGGAAGGGGCTGACCTCCCCCCCGCGCTGAATTCTTGTCATCAATTACCGCACCTCCAATTAGCACGGCTGGCTACGTGCTGTGCGAAAGAAGTTCAACGTGCATACGTTGAACCTCTGGTTACGTCCAGCAACATCGGCTGCTTCTGCTGCTGCTGCTGCTGATTCTCATCCCAGGTACAGAACGGTGTTGAGCACCATGGGGAGGGGACGGTGGAGGAAGAGGTGGAAGAAGACGGTGAGGAGGAGGAGGGGGAAGAGGAGGAGGAGGGGGAGAGGCCACGGGACCCCGAGTGGAAGTGTTTCTCCGCGCTGCGGGCGGCGTCGTGCCGCCTCGACGCCGTGGAGGAGGCGCTCCTCCTGCCCTGGGCGGACGGCGACGAGGAGCGGGAGGCGTGGCTGGAGGAAGAAGAGGTGACGATTCGGCGAGGGGCACAGTTGTTGTACGGTTTACACCTCGTGTTCATTCTGCACCGGAGTGAAATTGGACAATGATGATGATGATCCTCATGATGACAGCACTAATTATGATGATGATGATGATGACAGTAATGATGATGATTATAATGATGATGTTGAGGTTGGTTATAATGATTGTAGTGATTATGACAAGGTTGATGATGATGTTGTGGGTAACATTGAAGATAGGATTTTTGATGATGATGAAAAAATTGACGACGATTCGAAGGTTCACGTTGCTGATGGACGCTTGACGATTTCGGCGGTGATGATGATCATGCAGACGACAAAACAGAGGACGACCGTAGTAACAATAACGATGATAGCAACGTTGCTCGCGACGAGCGGCCTAACAACGGCAAGCGTGCTACCGAGCCGCACGGCGGCGGTCCTCGCCTCACCTCGACCTCCGACCCCGTGTGCGTCGGCCCTCGGCCACGGCAGGAGCTGTGCGTCCACCTGGCGGAGTTGGACCGCGAGTTGCGCCACCGCTCGTGGGAGGACGATGCGGCGAGCGAGCCGGGCCCGGGCGACGCCGTCGCCGCCGCTGCCACGAGGAGGGGCGTGCAGCTGCGGCTGGGCGCCCTGGAGGCCGCCTTGCGGGCCAGCTGCTCGGCCCTCAGGGACGGGATATCCAGAGTCGCTGAGCACCAGGTGCCAAGGCCACTTCGTCATCATTACCGTGATCATCACCATCGTCGTCATCTCATCACCGTCATCATCATCATAGCCATCATCATCACCGTTGTCATCATCATCTCATCACCGTCATCATCATCATTGCCATCATCATCATCACCGTTGTCATCATCATCTCATCACCGTCATCATCATCATTGCCATCATCATCATCATCACCGTTGTCATCATCTCATCACCATCATCATCATCATTGCCATCATCATCATCACTATCGTCGTCATCATCTCATCACCGTCATCATCACCGTCGTCATCATCTCATCACCGTTGTCATCATCATCTCATCACCGTCATCATCATCATTGCCATCATCATCACCGTCGTCATCATCATTATCATCATCACCGTCATCACCATCATCATTCCAATTTTTTAACAGCAGCTACCAATAAATGGCTTTTTGTGTTTAGTTTGCTGTCCTTCCCCCGCACCTCCGATGAGCACGGTTGGCTACATACAGTGAGAAAGAAGGTCACCATACACGCAGCAGCAGCAGCAGCTGATCGATGTGGCCCCGAGATCTCACGCGGGTCACGACGCGCGCTCTGACGTGGCTGGGATGAGGACTCCAACTTCGCAATTGGCGAGAACAGGCGCACTGGTCAACAGGCGCACTCGCCGTGCACGGACAAAGGGGAAGCCACTGGGACGGAAGTGACTCACTCGGAGCCCAGCAGAGACCGGGGTTCCTCCCGAGATGAAGGCATTTGTTTGCAAAGGAAAGATAGCCCCTGTGATGTTGCTTGTGATCAACGACTCGCCTTGCTGGCATGACAAACACACCGGTAGATGGCAGGTTTTCACAGCAGGTTTAATTATTATATTTTTCGAAGGGCTGGTGATGATACGGTGATGGTGTGGTGCGTGTCTCCGTGCGGTGACGGTGTGGTGCGTGTCTCCGTGGGGTGACAGTGCTGTGCGTGTCTCCGTGTCTGCGCTGCAGAGGGAGGTGGCGGCGCTGCAGAACGCCGTGTCAAGCGAGCGGCGCTCCGTTCAGCGCAAGCTCCAGCACTGCGCTGACCACAGCCCCACTCAGCAACTGGAGGCATGCGGTTGCACCACAGGGGCGCACGCTGAAGGCGGTGATGCGCGAGGGCGCTCCCTTTCCTTCTCGCTCCATATTTATCCCGAGTGTGCGTTTGGCGTCACGTCGCTATAGAGACGCCATTCAGAACGCTCACAGGAGTGCCGTGAGGCCACGTGATGCGTGGATGGTTCACTGACAGGCGATCACGGAACCCAGGTGTTACGGGTTAACTGACTGACATGACTGGCAGATGCACCTTCCGTGCTCCCTGCTGCACTTACTTGCTGTATTTTAGCCGACCGATGCTCCGCTCGTTGTTGTGAGCATTGCTCCTCCACCCTCCATTGTTGCTGGAGGGCGACTGCCTCCGACTGCCTCTTCTAAAGACAAACATCCCCCACGTAGCCTTTTGGGGGCAAGTGCTGCGGAGCCTCCTGTGCACGCGCGCCGTGTGCCAGACGGCGCAACTGCCGTGCGGCACTGACTCGGTCCCACGTGCCTCTCCGCCAGGTGCTCAGAGAGGTGGCGCGGTCCCTGGACAGCCTGAGAAGCCAAGCGGCGCCGCTCCGGCAGCGCCAGCTCGAGGCTAAGCCCACGTCGCCCGCTGGCACCGACCTGGCGCGCATCGAGGTTGGTGCTCGGGAGGCCCCCAGTCCTGGTTTCCCCACCATCGTCCTCTTGTCATTCTATTGAGGGAGGTAGCTGCCCTGGGGAGTCTCTAAATCTTCCCACTGTGTCTCTCCCTTTCTCTCCATCTCCCTTTCTCACAGCGCACACTGTCTTATAGCCTCATGGGACACTCTGTTTCCCTGTCTCCCCGTCACTCCATCTCACAGTCCCACGGGACACCGTGTCTCCTTGTCCCGCAGCACATGCTCGAGACGCTGGAGGAGGACGTTCACGGGCGGCGGCATGCCCTGACGCGCGCTTGCGCCGTCGACCGGCGCTACGAGCAGGAGCTGCGGGCGCTGCTGATGCTCGTGCGTCTCGCGGACGAGCGGCTCCTCTCCGCTCCCCGGCTGCTGCTCGCCGCCGCAGACCTCGAGCATGCGGAGCGGCAGTGTCTGGCGCTACAGGTGCGTTGCTTTTTGTTTAGAGCCAACGCATTTCTGGGAGGACACGTGGTGAGATGGGCATGAGACTCGTAAAATGTAAATCGGAATAAAATAAAAAAAATTCGTAAATGCCGTGGGACACTGGGAAAAGCTTTACTGGAACCCGAGCTGCCCCAGCCAAACCATGACGTCTGGCATCGGTAGATATATACTGTATATATACAGTGCATTTTTTACTGTATATACGTGTACTGTTGACGTGAAGTGGCGGTGGTGAGCGCACATGACGCAGCTGCTCCTCCATGAGGGTCGGTAACGCGGCGTCGCGACCTCCACGCAGGAGTTCTTCCGCCGGCTGGAGGAGCGGCGCTTCGCGGTGGAGGAGTGGGTGCGCCGGGCGTCGGGGCGCCGCGATGCCGCGTGGACGCGGCTGCAGGCTCGCCTCGACGCGCAGCAGGAGAGCCTCCGAGCCGGGGTCGCCGATCATCGCTGGATCATCCAGGTGTGGGGACCTCTCGTTACGATCGCATTTGTGTTTCCCTCGATCCAGCGCAACGGCTCACCATTCGCTTTGTCCCCGCTGCCCCGCTGGCACTCGTCAGGGGTGGCGGCAGCTGGAGCGGGAGCACGAGGATCTGAGCCAGCAGCTGGAGCACGCCGAGGGCTCCATGGTGGCCCGCGGGGTGGTGGAGGAGTCGGAGGAGTGGCTGTCGGACCGCATCGCCGCTCTCCTGGTGAGCATTGGAAAGATCCGGCAACGACGGTACTCAAAAGCCACTTGCTGTCCTGCCATCTGCGCTCACCTTTGTATGCAGCCTGGCGAGTTTGTGGGTCTCACGGATCGCTGCACGGTCCGCCGGACCCTCGCCTCCCCAAGCGTCGGATTGCGTGCGCCACCACGCCCGGCTCGTTCCCTTCCCAGCGTAAATTCCGTCGCGCGTCTCTCCTCCTCCTCGCTCGGTCATCACCCCCCACGCAGAGACTGCGGTCGCACCTGGACGAGCACCTGCCCCGGGTCTCGCAGCTGCTGGCGGACGGCAAGCGGCTGCACGGCCTCCTGATGGCGCGGCTCAGCTCGGCCGACAAAGCCGCGCGGGCCGGGCGCGACGACGGGGATCCTGCCGAGGCGACTCTCCGGATTTCCGGTGAAGGCGAAAGGTCGCCGGCCGCCCCTGCGTCGGACGGCGGCCCCGAGGGGCGCTCAGCGCCAGAAGGCGAGCCGGGAGACGGGGCCACGCACCCGACGGCTCTCGCGCTGGGCCTCGCTGCCGGGCCGGGCCTGACGTGCCACCTCGAGGGCTTCGGCCAGCGCTGGGCCGACTGCGGCGGCCGTTTGGGCACGGAGCTGCGTCGACTCCAGGCCCTGCTGGCGCACCTGACGCGGTACGGCGATCGCGAGTCCGCGCCGCGCTCGCCGCAACGCCGCGGCGGCGTCTGGGAGGGGCCGGCCGATACGACGCCGTTGTTAACGCGCCGCTTCCTCTCGTTTGCCCTCACCCGCCGACCACCGTTCGCGCCGAAGGTTCCGCTGCGAGTGCACGGAGCTGCTGCTGTGGCTCGCCGAGTCGCGGGGTCAGCTGGACTACTGGAGCAACCAGGCGGACACGGTGGCTCACGAGCCGTCCACGGCCCAGGAGCTTTTCCATCGGTTCATGGTGAGGACGCGGGTCAGGTGACGCCGCGAGGGTTCGGGCTGTTGGAGTTCAGTTTGTGTGACCGGGTGAGAACTCGAGAGACCAAGATTGACCTGGGTCACTCAAGATCGCTGAAAGCCCAGCTCGCTGAGCAGAGTGAAGGAAATGAGACCCAAAGTGGTTTGGCCAAGGCAAGAGGTCATTAGGCTTGGCCACAGACGCTGAACCACAGGCCCACCGGCCAACAACGCAAAAACAGCCAGCGGTCGAGGGCTCTCATGTCGCTACGTAGCAGATAAGAGCTCGTATGTTTCACAGGGACAGCTGCGATAAGGGGGTCTCAGAGGCTATTAGAAAAATTACTTCTGAGACGTTTATTACATTGCTAGCTTTTTTGTCCATCCAAGGACGAGTGTATATTGCAGTAAATATGAAATATTAAAGAGAAAAATTGTTCAGCTCATGATTATTAATGAGGGGGGGGGGGGTTGCCCCATGCGGAGTGACGTCATGCGCGGGACACACACACATTCTTGGCTTATTATAATAGTAATGGGTGCAATATAAATGCTGTTGTTGGAATTGTTGTTGTTGTGAATGGAGCAAGGTTACAGGAATTTGGGTGACGAGGGTTTGTTTACCGAGAGGTAGGAGGGAGGGGCTGCTGCCTCGCCACCACGTGCGTGTGTGTGTGCATGTGTGTGCGTGTGTGTGTGTGCGTGCGTGTGTGTGCGTGCGTGTGTGTGCGTGTGCATGTGTGTGCGTGCGTGTGCGTGCGTGTGTGTGCGTGTGTGTGCACGCGTGTGCGTGCGTGTGTGTGCATGTGTGTGTGTGCGTGCGTGTGTGTGCGTGTGTGTGTGTGTGCGTGCGTGCGTGCGTGTGCGTACGTGTACATGTGTACGTGCCGTGCGGCGCTACTGCCCGTCCCGCCAGGCGTTTGTGCACGAGGCCAACGTGAAGGCGGCCCTCAAGGCGGCGGTGGTGGCGGGCGGCACCCGACTGCTGCAGCTGCAGCAGGGCGAGGCGACGGCGCCGAGGACGCAGCTGGCGCAGCTGGAGACGGCGTGGGCCGAGCTGACGGCGCGCGTGCCGCTCGTGCAGGAGCGCCTGCACCAGGTGAGCGGCGCCCGCGTCCCCCCGCACGCGGCAGTCGCGCCCCCTCGCCGCGTCGTTACCGGCGGTGCCGCCACCGCCGTCGTTGTTGTCCCCAGCGACGGCAACGGCAGCGGCAGCAGTAGCCACGTCTGAGTCATCATCATCATCATCGTCGTCGTTGTCTTCGGCAACAGCATCTTAAGTTTCACGAAGAATCCATTGCCGTGCTGCCGTCTTCAGGCCACTTCACAGCCAGCCCCAACCCTATGGCACACGCCCGCATTGGCAAGCGGCCCCCCACGCAAGCACCGACAAGGCCGGCAGTGTCAAGTCAGCATCTTGTATCCGGGTGGGATAACTGGATTCCCCCACCCAGGAACTAACGAAGCCAGGCGGTCGCAGTGTCTGCACCATCGTCGATATAGAAGGCAGCCGAGCCTCCAGCAGGGAGGGGGGAAGGGGGAGGCTCGGTCCCCCTTGACGCTCCGGGGCTGACGTGAGCCGTGCGTGTCCCCGCAGGCGTTGGTGGCGTGCCGCCCGTCGTGCCAAACCATGGCGGAGCTCCTGGACTGGGTGGACGAGGTGGAGCGGAGGCTCGCGAGCGACGGAGACGAACTCTCCGGCCTGGTCGGCGCGGCGCCGCTCAGGGTTCTGCTCGACGAGTACAAGGTACCGACCGCCGTCGAGCCACGCGTCGTCCGGCACGGATTCCCGGCCGTTCCGCAACGCGTGCCGGCAGCCTGGGTCCCCCGCGTGCGGAGCGTCCTGGGAGCTCGTAGTTCATCGGAACGAATTGCCATCCTCGCAGACGCTTGTGTCGGCAATCTCGTTCCGCAGTCGCTCATCCGACAAGCTCAGGGCGTTGCGAAGTTCTCTTCTGCATGGAGTGACAACGCTGTAGGACGCGAGCGGATGCCGCAGAGTGCGAAGAGTTCCTAATGCGAGCCCGCACGAGGCCGTCCGTGACGGGTGCCTGTGAACGCATGCGTGCATACCAGACGGTGCCTGATGGGTCCACTTCCTCATCTAATTACTTTTATTTCTTGCTGTGATTGCCAGCGTGAAAAAGGCCTCCAGCCTCCCACCTGACAACCCCCTCCAGATGCCTCCATCATCCCCTCCGTGAGCCCACGTCAAAGCGGGCCTTGAAGTTAATCCGGCGGCACAAATCCCCGGCACAGACCGCTTCATCAGATGAAGCCCTCTCACTCGGCCGTCGCGGTTCTGCATATTTTTCATCAGCATCGCTTCAAATCCCATTACGCCTCTGAGACGAGAGGCGAGCGCGCGTGTGCGTGAGCGAGCGCGCGTGTGCGTGAGCCAGCGAGCGAGCGTGTGCGTGAGCGAGCGAGCGCGCGTGTGCGTGAGCGAGCGAGTGCGCGTGTGCGTGAGCGAGCGAGCGCGCGTGTGCGTGAGCCAGCGAGCGTGTGCGTGAGCGAGCGAGCGCGCGTGTGCGTGAGCGAGCGAGTGCGCGTGTGCGTGAGCCAGCGAGCGCGCGTGTGCGTGAGCGAGCGAGCGCGCGTGTGCGTGAGCGAGCGAGCAAGCGTGTGCGTGAGCCAGCGAGCGCGCGTGTGCGTGAGCCAGCGAGCGCGCGTGTGCGTGAGCGAGCGCGCGTGTGCGTGAGCCAGCGAGCGCGCGTGTGCGTGAGCGAGCGAGCGCGCGTGTGCGTGAGCCAGCGAGCAAGCGTGTGCATGAGCCAGCGAGCGAGCGCGCGTGTGCGTGAGCGAGCGAGCGCGCGTGTGCGTGAGCGAGCGCGCATGTGCGTGAGCGAGCGAGCGTGTGCGTGAGTGAGCGAGCGCACAGCAGCCGTTGAGCACTGATAGCCGTGCGCTCGCGCTGCCAGCGGCAGAGCTGTTCCTGCACGATCGTTGCTCCCGGCAGTGCCGCTGGCCACGGCTCCGTGCTGTGTTAATCCCGGCTAAAGCTTCGGGGCAGGTATGGTTCGATACAATAGTTTCATCCTCGTCATCAGACATGGTCAATCCACTGCTGGATGGAAGTCTCCCCAAGTAGACGCCACATCCCAAGCCGACGCCACATCTCAATAATCCGCCCAGCGCAAGCTGCACACGAGAGCTGATTTCATCGCTGAATGATCATCCTCACAGCCACATACGCCACCAACAATCCCATTCTGTTTTTCTTCGTCTTGTCAATCGCACGGCTGGTTTTCAATAGAGATATAAACAAGATAAAACGTAAAGAGTTTTTTCTCTTCCGTGTTCTCTGCAATTCTCTTGTTTGATTCATTCTGAGAAACCTGTCGCCTCCGCTATGTGAGGGTTATGATTGGATCTGCAGCTCATGACACGACCAGGATTACAGTTGGGGTAGAGGCCGACGTTTGCTGGAACCCACCAGACAACGAATCCGGGAGCCGGTTGCGCGCGATTAAAGTGAGCTCTCCAGTAGAGAATGAGTTCATAATAAAGGTTCTTGGGTTGCGTCGTAACCCTGCACCAACCGACACAGCCAGTAAGGTTTGTCACGTAAACAACTCGCCAATTGGTTACTGCACCTAAAGGGTTCAGTGATGATGTCGTCATCCTGCTCTGTTTAAGACGGGAAGCAGGTGGATTGCTTCACTATTCTGGCAAATCGTCCCATGATGTTGGATGTAATTACCAGCGAAATGTCACGTGACTCAAATTGTAAATGTTGCGGATTTACTCTCCAACACACCGGTGGGCTGAAGTAGTTACTAATTGGTGCGTTGATTACTTACGCGATATAACCCAAAAACCTTTATTATGAATAATATTGGTCGCGAAAGCATACATGTTAAACTGAGAATGAGTTGATGATGGTCTCAACCCAGGCACCAATTATTATGCAAAACGATCATCACACCAAATGTGGTTTTCACCTAATTTGGCAACGTTTTAGCTCTGAGAATGAAATAAGACTTCACGCGAACGTGTGGTGAACATCGCTGTCGCAGGGCGCATGCTGAAGTGCAGTGCCTCTTGCAGGGATCTCGGAAGTAGTTCTGCAATATACACTTCAGAAGGCCGTTCTCTCACATTGCTTGATGCGCGGCTCCACAAGAAATTGACACTTCCTTCCGCTGCACTATGGGGGGGAAAAAATAAAGAATACAGAATCACTTGTGACAACATCAAGTACTGCACGGATTTCTCTGCTGACCTCCCGTTCCCACCCATGGCCACTTGTGGCCTGTGAGAGCCCGAGGGAGGCTCAATTGGCCACGTCTCGTGGCGTGACTCCTGGACCATCTGCTCACTGCTGGTCGCTGTGTGTGACCAAGCACACGTGTTTGGGGAGTGGGAGTGCAGTGGTTCGTGCATCGCGCTACGAACCAAGCGAACCGAGTTTAATCCCCGCTCAATAACAGTGGCGATATTCCTGGGCCTCCTCTAGTGTGACTCAGCCTTGAATGAGTACCTCGTCCAGTGTGTAAACATCAGCACTGGGGAGCCAAAGGCGACCGGGCGTGCTGTTGGCCACCCACCCCCTTGTGCGCCGTGCCGACTTTAATACGTGCTCGCTAACCCCCCTCGCCCCAACGGTCTGCTCGTGCACCTTGGTTTGTGTTTCGTGACGACGCAGGGCTTGACGCTGGACACGCAGGCTCGCCAGCCGCTGGTGGACAGCGTGAGCCAGGCGCTGCTGCAGCAGCAGCAGGGCGCGGCGCACGTGCAGGCGCGGCGGTGCGATAAGCTGCAGCTGGCCGAGAGCGTGGGCGTGCTGGACCGGCGCTGGCAGGCGCTGCTCGGCCGCCTGGCCGCCACGGTGGGTGGCGCCGACGGCGCGTGCGTTGACGGGGGCGGCGGTGGTGGTGGTGTTGGGTCGACAAATGCTGCCAAGCGCCAGTGGCCCAGAAGTTCCATTGACAAACGGGCATTGGGTGTCAGTTTATGCGCACGTGGTCACGCGCGTTCAAGTGGTTTTGTGTACGGCGGCAAGTCGATCAGCAGCGTTCCGCTGCTCGTGTGGAGGTCGCTGAGCGAGCCGGTGGACGGCTTCAGGAGGAGTGGCCCGAGCAAACATCTGAAATGCTGCCAGGGAATGATCGATGCGGGCGGAGGTGTTTCCGTGTGGTCCGTAGTTTTGTATGTGTATGTTTGTATGTATGTATGCACGTTGACCTTCTTTTACACCGTACGTAGACTCACATGGATATGTATAGGCTTCCATAGACACCCATCGACTCACACAGACACCCATCGACTCATCTTCTTGGTTCTTTCGGTAAAGTCACGTAAAAGGGAAATAATAAAATAATAAAATGTAAACATAATAAAATACAATGTTTCTTTTATTATTATTATTTTATTATTTCCCTTCTACGTGACTTTACCGAAAGAACCAAGAAGATGAATCTCCGCAGTCACGAAAGCTTTAAATCGAAACCCATCGACTCGTATAGAGACTCGCAGGCGAACGATCGATGGGGGCGGCGTCGTTACGACGGTTCGTCGCTCGGAGCGCGTCGAGGGTCGTGCGTGACCGTCTCCGTGTGCCGGCACAGACGGAGAAGCTGGAGACGCGGCTGGAGGCCTGGACGGAGTGGGAGGCGCAGGCGCGCGCCGTGCGCGACTGGCTGGAGGCGCAGGCCGCGGGGCGACTGGCGGCGCTGCGGCAGTGCCGGGGTGGCGGGGCCACGGCGACTCTCGCGCTCGGCGCGTGCTCGGTGAGGCCCCCGCGCCGCCGCGTGCCGCTCGAGCCGCCATCTTGGTTGACCATGGCCCCGTTGTAGAGCACAACGAGACTCCGTTGGCTTAACAGAGACATCCGGTCGTAGTTAATAATAACGGCAGTTAAAAACTATTGGCGGCTATGAAAGGATAATGGCGAAACAAAAAATTGTGTTTGTTTTGAATGTGCATCATTAGACATAATTGTTTAATATTTAATTGTAATAGTATGAGAATAGGTTTTCCCTTTTTTCTGGCAACAAAACAGGTGTTAAGATGTTAAAACACCAAACTGAAACCTTTTACAAGGAATCATGTCTGCATTAACCACAATGCTTGTGGTCAGAATGCAAACAAAAAACATGCTCTGATAATATATGCATTGTCCTTGAAATTGATTGGTCCACAAAAGAGACAGCTTTCTTTGGAGCCTCGTCTCAAAACGGTGTTAGACCAGAGGACGCCAAAAGGACGCCTTTAGACCAGAGGACGCCAGTTTTGTTGCCAGAAAAAAGGTGAAAACCTATTCTCATATTTTGGTACTGGCAAAGGAGGTCCCAGGTTGTAATATTATTTTATTCACTCATGACAGCTCATCACATCGAAGTTGAAACTGACACTGAAATGTCTGGGGAATACACCACAGCCGGTTGTTAAATGAGCAGCACTGTAATCACACACCAAAAGCCACGTGCAGATGCAATAACACTCCCAGAAGGCCATGCGACTAATGGGATGAGTAAAATCTACTTTTTTCTGCTGCCAATATCAGCGCAGATCCGCTCACGGTGAGCGGTAAGACGTGTCGTGCTGCGTTCGTCAGGAATTGCAGGACAAGCTGAAGGCGCAAGTGGAAGAGGTCGACAAGCTGGAGGTGTGTGGCGGCTCCGTGGTGCCGGCCGACGGGAGGTCCCCCGGGGGTCTCGTCACAGAGACTCTGCGCGAGCTGCGGGCGTCGTGCAGCCGCGTGCAGCAGGAGGTGCGTTGCCACCACCGCCACCGCCAGCTGCTGCTGCTGCGCTAACACGCATCACAAGAATAGCCGGCGCTTACAGCCACCGAGGGCAATTGCCATAGAGGCAGCTAGACAGCGTTCATGATGATGCAAGAGAGGATCGAGACCATCGTTAGCAGCAGTAGCAGCAGCAGCGATGATCAATTCAATGCTGGAGGAAAGCCTCCCCAAGCTGTCGACTATCATGGTCTCGTAGTGTAACGACCCTCCTCGCTTCCGCACACCGGCTGCTCGCATCACTCCACCTGCCACTCCACTGTGAGTCTCGACCGCTGTCGTCCCCTTCGATAATGAGGCCCTTTCCGTGCCAACTCACGCTTCTTAACACTCAACACACAACAGATTATTTCAAAGCCTCTGCATGTCTCCCATCAATCTAAGAGCACTTAGTACGTCATTTAACACTCCCCTGATACACGTTGCCCAACGTGGCCTGTCTTGATTCATCCGAGTATCTATAAGCGGATCGCCCTGTGTTTGTCCACCAGCTGTCGCAGGCCGTGGAGCAGCAGCGGGGGCTAGTGGAGGCGTGGGGGAGCCGAGACGCGGCACACGAGGCCGTGAACCGGGCCTTGTGGGAGGCCTGGCATGGCCTCAGCAGGGCCAGTGTCCTCACGGGGTCTGCCCAGGCTGCCCAACGGCAGACGAGCATCCTGCAGGTGCGTGTGCGGCACGACGACTTGTATGCACGTTTGTTCAACTTCTTTCACACCGTACGTAGCCAACCGTGCTAATGGGAGGGGCGGAGGAAGGACAACAAACTAAAGTTTGGCTGGCCACCAAATTAAACCGCTGTCTGGGCGAGTTGTCGGAATGTAACCATTCACCCACCTCTCCATCCACTCTCCCCCCCCCCCCCCCCCACCATGTGCCATGATTTGTTGAATTATCACGATTCAGGGTTTACAGCTGTATTGAAAAATAATTGTCCATGCTGTCTCATTTGTACAATCTGCCTTGGGCGCATTCCGCATGATGTGGTAGTGAGTAACGATTCATAAATAAACTCGAGCTCGGTGACCCCGATGACCCCGTGACCCCCATGACCTGCGCTTGAGCTCAGCAAGGCCTCTTCGCTCGTCCTTGGCAGCGTTTGCAGGGAGAGGGCGAGCGCAGGGCGGAGCTGCTGCTGGAGCTGGTGGGGGTGACGGGGCGGCTCCGCTTCGCGTGCCACCCGGTGCTGCACGCGCGCCTCTCGCGGGGCCTGGACGATGCGAGGAGGAGGTAAGCAGCGTTCGCTCACGCTTGCGCTCGCGCATTTAAAAGCGCCGTTCTTGACTAGCCGCTCGTAGATCGGTCAGCGGGCCGCAGTCTCCGAGGACTTAACTGCGAATCGCACAGTGGTATGACGGCCAATCGGTTAGCGAGCACCTGTGGTGGTGGTGTAGTTGGTGAGACGAGGTGCATTCTGGGTGAATCGGTCATAGTCCAACGGAATAATCCTACTGCAGCTATTGGGGCTGAAGGGTGGTGTAGTGGTGGCACCCGTGCCTCACAGCCTAAGGCTGCTTTGTTTTATTCCCAACTTAAGCGCCTGTCTGTGCAGAGTTTGTATGTTCTCCCCCTGTTTTGCATGGGTTTCCTCTGGATTCTCCAGTTTCCTACCATAGCTAAAAACAACACACACACACACATAATGTAGCCAGTATTGGCCAAAAAAACATATCCCCATGCTGAAACATAACCTGCATATCACTCAATTGGGATCCAACACAGCAGCAACATCGCCCCCTGCGGAAAAACACTTGTGAGGACCCTTCTGACACTGAGGCTTTGTTTGGTGAAAACTTCAACGATTATAGTTGTTGTTGTGGAAAGATATTATCCTACCTCGTCTGGTACGGAGGAAGGTTGTGGGTTTGATCCCGACACTGACGCCTGTTGTATATTTAGAGTTTTTTTCCCTCCACATTTAGAAACATGCCTTGAATATATATGTATTTTGAACTTGTTTTGCACCATACTTAGCCAATAGTTTTAATCGGATATGCAGGGGAAGGACAACAAACCAAACACAAAAAGCAGTTCTTGAGGATTTGGCTGTTATACATTTCCACATGATAAGCCACTTCCTTCAGCTACCATTTGTGATGGCCAGGTCGCTTCTGAAAAAGAGCTACATAGCTCATTGGGCCTCACCTGATAATGTGAAAATAGTTTCGTTTTAAAACTCCGCTGTCTCTCCACGCGGCGCGCAGCCTGGAGGAGCTGGAGCGGGCCCTCACAGAGGGCCGCGCCCGGGCCGCCGAGCTGCGGGAGCTTTGGGCGGCACTGGGGGCATCGAAGGCGGCGGCCCTCGGCTCGCTGTCACGCCTGGAGGAGGAGGCCGCCACGCTGGGGGCGACCGTCTCCCCCTGGGACCTGCCACTGGAGGAGGCCCACAGCTGGCTCTCCAAGTGCCAGGTGACACCGACAACGCAAACGCTCCACCTCCTCCGACTCCAACCACCAACAACAACAAAACACACGGAGCACGGCGCTGGACAGAGCTTTCTCAGTCACAGCAGCACAACCTCTGGGACAACCCCCAACAAGCAATCCGCACACTCAACAACTCATCTCTTGCACTTGCCCAAATAGATAGTTTGTAAATAAATATATGTTTTATCATGGTTTAGAATCTTTCTAATTTCATGTTGAGTTTGAGTGTTAATGCGATGATAGTGCTTTGAGTGGCAGATTTGTGCCAGAAGGGCACCACTTGTGTAAACAAAACTAACCATGACTTGACTCGACTGGCAACAAAGTGCTTTGTTTCCGCCGGAATGGTCAGCAACGGTCCGAAACGCGGTTTTGGGAAAGCCAGGATGGCTGGCGAGCCTCCAAGGGGTGGTGTACATTTCTGTCTCTGTTGCTGGGCCCCGCTAGGAGATGGAGGCCGGCGCCGATGCCGCAGAGAGCTCGCTGGCGACCCTCTCGGCCCGCGCGGACGAGCTGAGCCAGCGCACGGGCCCCACGGCCGTGGCCCCCGCCCGGCTGGAGGGGGGGGCCCTCACCCACCGGCTGGGCCGTGTGCGGCGCTCGCTGCGCTCCAGCCGGCTCGCACTGCAGGTACCGGCGTGGCTTGATTATCATCATCATTATCATCGAAATCGCTACTCTGTTTCAAGAGGGTCCTGCTGAGTTTTCGCATGTTGCTGCTGCTGTGTGTGATCCAAATTAAGTAATTTGCAAGTGATGTTTTAGCATTGGGATATTTTAGTCAATACCACCGATGGAAGGAAACCAGAGAACCCAGAGGAAACCCATGCAGAAGCGGGGGAGAAAGTCCAAGCTCCGCACGGAGTTAGGAGTCTAACCCAGGGGCTTCTTGCTGCGAGCTACAGTGTCACCACCGCGCCACACCGCTGCCCTTACACAGCGCCGCAGGCAAATAAGAAAGACGAGCCTCGAGCCCGCTTGTTAGTCCAGAGGTGCCGCCAGCGTGGCGACGCCGGTCTGTCCCACGTGGGGGTTCGGCCCCAACCCTTGCGTCTCTCCTGCAGCATGGCAGCAGCGTCCACCGGGGCCTTGTGGATGGCCTGCGGGCGCTGGGGGCCGTGGTGGAGGAGGCCGAGGCGGTGCTGGGGAGCGAGCGGCACGACGCCCGTCCTCCCGGGGAGCCCGGAGGAGCGCACGGCCGCGCAGCGGAGATTAAGGTGCCAACGCAGGGTCCGGCGTCCGCATGTGTTCCGCACGTGTTCGCCTGTCGCTAGCGAGCCACGCACGCGTATGCAAATATAGGCGAAATGCACGTACCCAAGCGAGTTCCCGACATCTACCCACCGGTGGACTGCCGTAGGATTCCGATCGCTCGCGCGTTGTGAATGCATGCTCAAGATCTCCTGGAATGCGCCCGATCTCGGCAGATCTCGGAAGCTGAGCAGGAGTTGAGCCTGGATAGTGTGTGGATGGGCGACAACCACATGCGTAAAAAGGTGCGATAGGCTGTTGAGTTTGCTACGTTGCGGTCAGCAGAGGGCATTGCGGCAAAATCCGTCTACAACCACACGCGCTAGCCAAATAACTCCCACGACCTCGCACGGCATGGGGAGGCCCTCATTCAGCGGCGGATTGCCAAGAGGGCTGTACGTGGACTCTCTCACAGGCAGTATTGTGCTGTCACATTAAACGGTTCCAAGTGGCTCCCTGAGGTTCGGTAGCAGCAATAACCGCGACCCCCGTGACCTTGATCGCTCGGTGCCACCCCCTGCACCCCCCGTGCCTCCCGGGCTCCCCCCGACGATTCCGCTTCAGCTGCAGCTGCTGAGTCTGGCGGCAGCGGTGCCGGCGCTGGAGGCGGCGCGAGCGGATGGGCGCCAGCTCCTGCTGGACGGCAGCGATGCGCAGCACCTGCGAGCGCTGTCCGCGCGCTGGCACCGCACTGTCTCGCAAGCTGCACTCACATCAAGGTTTGTTTGTGTGGGTGTGTATGTGTGGGTGGCTGTGTGGGGAGCGGTAGTGTAGCAGTTAGCGCGCCGCCCTATGAACCCGGGGATCCGAGTTAGATTCCAACACCAGTGACGATTACCTGAATCGGCCCTGGGTCTCCCCTAGGTCTACTCAGTCTCAAATGAGTACCTGGTGCGTTGTGTAAACAACGGGGAGGCAAAGGCGGCCGGGCGTGGTGCTGGCCACACACCCCCTCGTGTGCTGTGCCGGCCTAAATAGGTGCTCGCTAACAGCACTTGCCCCAACAGTTTGTTAAAGCTATAGGTGGGATCTTTGTCTTTGGTGGTGATCACACTGCGCTGTGAAAGGGGAGATCTGAAGTGAATTCCCAGCCATAATTAATAGCAGCGCTCATGTCTCGATGCGTCGGTCAATCTTGATTTGAAGCTTTCGTGACTGCAGGAATCCATACTCTTTGGTTCTTTCGATAAAGTCACGTAGGTAGAAATAGATCACGACGTTTCGAGCTCTCACCTGAAGACAGTCTCATCTGAAGACGGTCGCTTGTGTTGCGATCGAAACGTCGTGATTTATTCTTTTTTCTACCTACGTGACTTTACCGAAAGAACCAAAGAGTATGGAGTCAGGCAGTATCTACAGGATGAGTAGTTTTCTCCACTGTCGAACACAGAGACATCAGCGCCTGTCCATCACAAAAGAAACAAACGAGGATCATTTGATGACGTTCGGTTCCGGGACGCGTCTTCGGGGTCGCGCCACCGCACGTTGTTCGTCGTGACGCCCGAAGTTTTGCACGCGTTGCTTTGCCCTGATGGCGTCCGGCTGCATCTTCATTACCGTCATCATCGTCGTCGTCATCATTGTACCTCTGCGCCCCCCGCCCCATTCTGCAGCCAGCAACAGGGCCAGTGGCTGCAGCGACGGAGCTTCGTGGAGAAGTGCAGGTGCTGGAAGAGGCTCCTCCTGGAGATGGAGCAGAGCCTGGACGTAGAGGAGGCTCCCGGCCTGGAGGACGGCCGCCACGCCAAGGAGAACGGGCAGGCCGCTCCTCGCGTGGACCTCGCCACGCCCGGCGAGCGCTCGTCCCCGCTCGACCGCCACGGGGAGCGTCCCGACGCCGGCGACGCGACGGCGCTCGGCGAGCGCTACGACAATCTGCTGGAGCGGCAGAGGACCGTGGAGGTGCGAGGATGCGTAGATTTTATTTTGACGTGAAAGCCTGTGGCAAGATGTTCGCGGCGGTGGTGGCGGTGGTGGTGGCGGTGGCTGAGACTTCATCAGAATGTCCTGAGGGTGGATTCTGAAATCATTCATCCAATAGTGGATTCTATTCTCGTGATGGCAATATGTTCAGGAGCGAAATGCCAATGTCGAGGTCTGTTAGCCACAAGGGGTTTCCGCAGAGAGGTGTTTTGGTCTTTCTCCGTTGAAGGAGAACCAACTACAGTGGTTCACTATATGGCCCAAAGTTTGGGTCGCTTGGCCACAATCACACTGTGGCTTGTGTTGAATGTATCTCCATGGGTTTCTGTGTATGTCTGTGTGTTTCTACGTCTCTGTGGGTTGCTATGGGTTTACTATATGGTCCATACTTTGGGTTGCATGGCCACAATTGCACTGCTGTGGCCTGTGTCTTAAATATTCAATTTATGAAGGAGATGTACATACCAGAACATCCACAGGCTTTATGAAAGGCTGTTGATCTTTTGATTAACAGGCCTTCATAAAGCCCGTTTATGTTCTGATGTGGTTGATGGTTCCACCAGTGTCTTTGAGGCATTTCGAAGCCAGGAGGTGCGATAATGTCTGGCTTTGGAATGAGGCGTTTATTGTGGACGTCCCCGTTGATCCACTCTGTTGGCTAGCAGCATCCTTCCGGATCTGGGTGAGATTCCAGGATGGTATCAACAGCAGCAGAAGCGATCCTAAGAAGGGGGGGATCGGGCTTTGAGTTGGCGGCACGTTCGTTAATTCGAACAGTGGATTGATACTGGGGGACGACGGTGGTGGTGGTGGTGGTGGTTGTGTCCAGTGCCTCCTGGTGAAGGTGCTGAGTCAGCAGGCGCTTGTGCAGGAGGTCGTGCGGGAGGGCCGGGAGCTGCTCGAGAGCGGGCGGGCAGCGGACCGGTACGCTGGGCAAGGAGGACACGCAGGGACTACCCGGCACTCGCGCACACGTGGCAACGCTGCGCATCTACGATCAAAATCGAGTACATTCAGTGCTTTGCCCAAATCATCTTAATGTGCTTGGCAATATAAAAACATATTTTAACTTATTATTATTAAAACCATTTAGACTGCAACCAATGGCAGCGTAGGGGGCAGCACTCTCCCTGCATCGTGAGAGAAATGTTCGTCACGTGACAGCCAAACCGATATTTTATTTCTCAGAGCTCGATTTCAGACAAATGGAGCGCAGCACCGCCGTCAATGCTCACACGCGTGCCGCCTCTCGCCACGCAGCTCGACGCTCGGGTCCAAGCTGGCGCTGCTGGCTGTGGTGTGGCGCGGCGCGGTGCGGCGCACGCGACACGCGAGGGAGGAGCTGGCGCGCCGCACCGCCTCGTGGCGCCGCTACCTTGAGGCGGGCGCTGCCGCGCGTGACGCTCTGCACCGGCTGGAGGCCGAGGTGACGGAGCTGGAGCGGTGCAGCTCCGGCCTCTCCCACTCGCGGGTGGCCCTGCTCCTGGAGGACACGGAGGTACGGCCCGCCCAGAGCTGCCAGGTGGAACGGGAGGCGGCCCTCAGCCGCCGCTTAACCTTACTTGTTCCTGTGGTCCGTACGTGTACACGTCCGTACGTGTACACGTCCGTACAGGTACAGGTGCAGCCTTTTCAGTAGTCACGTGGCTGGTGGCCGCAGTCATCGGAAGAAATATACTTGATGTGGTGTGCCGGGTACATAAATACAACCCTCCCTAGATCTCAAGGGCTAATCCTGCTTGTGCCTACATGTGGAACACACACAGGCCTCTTGTCAGCCCCTTGCTGGTCGAGAGGCTGGGGTGTTATTTGAACATACTTCACCACACTGGTCACTGTGGGTTGGTGAAATCAGGGGGGAATGCACCAAATCTCGTCAGATCTCGGAAGCTTAAGCAGGTGTGAGCCTGGAAAGTGCTTGCGTGGGCGACCACTGTGCATAGCACAGGCATTGTCGACTGTCGCGGGCAACAAAGAGAAACGCACCAAGATAAATTATTGTACAATACTATGCGCACTCACCAACGTGGTGAAATAAGGATAAAAAAAACTCCCATTATCCGCAGGGTGTTGTAAGGCCCTCATCCAGAAATGGATTGACAAACATTGACTGGATGACCAGCAGCTTAATTTCAGCCGGGCCTGACCTGGCCTACCAGCGACCTGGGAAATATTTCCGCACGCGGCACGCCGCGTCCAGCGTACCTCTCGCGACGGCTGCGGCTACTCAGGTCACGTGCCACCTATTCCAGCCTTTCCAGCAGCGACCCGCGGAGATATTCGGTGATAAATCAAACCCCGGGGTCTTGGCACTGGAGATGAAATCCCCGACCCGTGGACGATTCCCTCTGCACCCCGCCCCATCCACGACCGTACCGCGTGCCGTGCGTGCCGCAGGCCGTGACGCGCGCCACGCAGCGCACGCTGGGCGGCCGAGGGACAGCACTGGAGGCCGCTGCCACGGCCGCGGCGCTACAGCTGGAGCCGGCGGCGCGAGGCCGCCTGCGCCACGAGGTTGTTGCCGCACACGAGCGGTGGAAGCAGGCCGGGCTTCGTCTGCACATCCTTCATCAGCGGCTCACGTGCAGCTTGCAGGTGCCGTGTGTGGCGGGGGGGAGGGGGGGGAGGCCAGGGAGCGCAGAGCAATGGGAGGTGTCTGCAGCGATCCTATCGAGTTTGGAGACACCGCGTGGATTACGTAACGCTTTCCATCGCGCAGTCAGGGCATACCACGCTTTTGTTTTTGCAAATACTTTCCGCAGTTAGGTCTGACAAGTATTTGGGGGACCCTTTAATCAATTCCACTTGCTCTGGTGGTGCTGATATCTCCTGGCCACATCACAACTCAGCGGGTTTGGGAGTTTTACACACACAAGTGTGTATGTGAGATCCCAATTGAGATTATTTTTTCTTGCAGGTAATTTTTTAAATGTCGACCATAACACGGGCAACACAGTGGCCTACTCTGACGATTGACATCGCGGGACCTGTAAAGGTTGATACAGCCGCAGTGTTAGCCAGGGTGGCCGGCCGGACTCGAACCACGAACCTTCCCAAGAAGCAGAGAAAGCACCACCACGAGACCATGTTACGCAACCCTAACCCCACAAAAAATATATCGTGATTGAATCACAGGAAATCTCCGGTAAAACCCGGCACTTGTTTTAAACGGGAGCATTTTAAGTGGAATTACTTACGACACGATCTGAAATTCATGTTAAAGGGAGTTTAATCATTTTAATTCCCAATTATGTACTATCACACATTCAACAAAATCGTACTCAACTGTGTGTTCCTATATCAATGGCAATGCCAGTCCTTTGACTGTCCAGTAGAGCGTCACTCTGTAGGCTCTGCAGGGTATTCCTGCAACCGCCGTCTGTTGTTGTGGTCGTGGCGTCCGTCCACGTCCTCCCCCCGCGGTAAACGGAGGGCCTCTGAAGATGCGCGAGGACGCGTGGCCAAATCTCAAAAAACTCGCTTTCATGCCAAGCTGGCTGAATGAATAATTCAGCCGGATTGCTCGTCTTGTATATTTAATTAAAATCGCAGCTCGCTTTGAACGCAAACGAGCGGCAAAACGCGTGTGCCTGTTTACTCTCGCCAGAGCGCTCATCGCACGCAGTGGCCTCCCCGCAGAATTAATTAATCGCGCGTAATTGCTGCGATGCGTCTGCCGGGCGGTGGTCCGGGTGCGTCGTTAATTGAATCGTCGGCTTCTTAATCTGGCCAAGAGTTTTTGCCTCGCACGCATTGCCGCGGCGGGGCTCCTCTGCAACTCGGCGTTGGCTGCTGTGGTTGCGGATGCTGCCACTGTGCGATGGCGCGACGCGGTGGCTCGGCACGCTTAGCTCGCGATCCAAGTGGTCGCCGGTTCCATCTCCCAGCGCAGCAGTTGAAACAATGGTGCAAGTTTCTTGAAGCCCCCTGCCCCCCCGCCGCTATCGTGCATGTGTGCGTGCGTCTGTTTGCGTGCGTGCGCGTACGCGTGTGTTCGCTAAAGGCACTTGCTCCGACGGTCTTTTAAGGCTATGCGGGGGATCTTTGTGTGCGTGTGTATGAATGCGTGGCCGAGCAGGAGAGGGAGGGCTGGGAGTGCGTGCTGGAGGGCTCTTTGGAGAAGCAGGCCCTGCTGCAGGAGAGGCTCTTCCTGCTGCTGCTGCCATCACAAGAACCGGAGCTGCAGGAGCAGCAGCAGCAGTGCAGGGTGCGCGTGGAGACGAGACGAACACCGCCACCACACCAATCATAACATGATGATTGCCGACTCGGCACAATGAACGCCGACTCAGCACGATGAATGCCGACTCGGCATCCGTCATAGTGGCGAGACTGTGGCGGGCCGCCAGTGAACGAACGGTGTTCATTATCTTAATTTGTTTATTTTTTTTACTTGGTAGTCGGGTTTTAATTTGCTTGGTAGTGGGTGTATATGGGATTTGGTCCTTATATATTATTAATGTACAGCATTATCGGATGCTATTAGCATGAATGACGTTATATTTAAATGAAGCTATTATTATCTTTCAATGTTCGTGCCCGTGTCATCACGTGCTTGCGATGTATTAATCAACAGCAGAGTGAAATATTTCAGTTTAACACCTCGACTTTCGCGACCAACGTTATCCGTAATAAAGATTTTTTGGGGGTTAGATCTCGTAAATATAAATGCATCGTTAAACCCGCCACCGCCCGACACGGCCAATTAGCTTAGGTTGAAAATTATCCTCTCGAAATATTTCAAGAAAATCTTTTCCTGCGCCGCGAGCGCCTGTGCCGGCCTGCCGTTGAGTGTGGCGCCGTGGCCAACGGAGACGTGACGCTGCGCCGTGTCCCCAGGAGCTGGGGCAGCTGGTGGGCGAGTGCACCGAGGAGCTGGAGGGGTTGGAGGGGCCGGAGGGGCCGTGCTCTTCCCTGGAGCTGCCGGCGTCGGACGAAGGACCGCGCGCTGGCGGAGGCCCGCGTGGCCGGCGTGCGCTGGCAGTGGGCCGAGCTGCAGGACCAGGTGAGGGGCCACACCCCCGCGGCAGGCGGCAGGAAAGAGCGTTACGGCGTTCTGAATACGTCTGGTTTTCGGGGTCGCGCTGCGTGACGTTAGGCGTCGTGTCCAACGTTTTGTTCCACGTCCTGGGAGCTTCCTATTCGGTTGAAGAGGAAGTTTCTGGCTGACCAAGCAAATGCTTGGTGCCCCAAGCAGCTCAAGGAGTGCATCAGCTCAAATTCGAATTATACTGTAAACATAACCAGCCAATCTAAACATCGAATTAGTCCCTTTCATCCCTATCATATCTGCATTTATTTTCTCTCATCTCACTAAATCTTTGTCTACAATTCTCTTGTAACACTACACCTCTATCTCTAGTCTACATCTGTTTCTCTCATCTTGCGCAGAGTTTTTTTGCCGATGGCACACAGCCAGGTGGCTCAGCGGTAGAGCGCGCGTCTGACTATCGGTAATCCTATTTGGGGGTTGACTCGGCCCATCATCCCGCGTCAACGTCAGTATGTCGAGCTTCTTTCGCACCGTACATGGCCAACCGTGCTCATTGGAGGTGCGGGGGAAGAACAACAAAGATCAAACGAGTTCCACTTCGTGGGAAATTCATCATCGGTTTTCTTACAAATAGTCTCGCCCCTGCCACAGGAATGGGAAGATTTCCACCACTGGGTCATCTTTGTAAATAGGAAATGAGTCCTCGTTTAAGCAAAAAAATTACGTTGAGTGCCCCCGAGAGGTGACCACCAAACAAAGAACCCCCGTATAGCCTTTAACAGACTGTTGGGGCAAGTGCTGTTAGCGAGCACCTATGAAGGCCGGAACGGTACACGAGGGGGTGGGTGGGTGGCCAGCACCACGCCCGACCGCCTTTGTCTCCCTAGTGGCAATGTTTACACACCGCACCAGGTACTCATTTGAGGCTGAGTCGACCTAAGGAAGACCCCAGACCGGTTCAGATAATTGTCACTGGTGTTGGCCGTGAGCGGGAATCGAACTCGTGTCGCTCGTGACAACTCTGCGCGCGTGTATGCCCGCCGGGGCGTGCAGGTGAGTCGGCTGTCGCGCTGCGCGTCGGAGCGGCACGAGGAGTGGGAGACGTTTGCGAGGCGCGACTCGCGGCTCTGCGAGTGGCTCGTGCGCCTGGAGCAGGCGGTGTCGCGCGGAGGCGAGGGCAGCCTGGAGGAGACGCTGGGCTGGCTCGAGAAGGTGAGGCCTCCGGACGTGGGCCTCCCTACACCCTGCGGGTCTGGCCAGGGGGGCTCATTTTGACCACACTTCACCACGCTGGTCAGCGTGAGTTTGTGCCGGTGGGGATATAGATTAACGGTGTAACGGTGGATGTTGCTGCTGTGCACAGCATACGGCCCCACAGCCTGTATCACCTGTTGTACATGGTGGTCGTCCATAGAAGCACTCTCCAGGCTCAACCCAGCCTAGCTTTAGGTATTGACGAGATCGGTCCCATTCCCGGTCGTTTGCTCATCGGCTTCACCCTACAGAGGAACCTGTCCCTTCCTGAGGGCCCTATCCACTTATTTCGAGCAGGAAACACATCAGCACTCAGCTCGGTCACATATTGAATTAGCAGGGCTGAAGCCGACACATAGCTATCAGGGCACAAATGCATTTGTGCATTTTCAAAAAGTCGTTTTTGATCCTGCTAATAGCCACACAATGCAATACGTAAGTCTCGTTCGTATCGAATCGTCTTTATGAGAGTTATCGTGCCCCCTCCCTCTTGTTAAAAGCAGAGAGAGTTAATACCTTCAACCTGAGATGGAAAGCATTAATAAAGGGAAAAACAATATCGAACAATATCCTTGGGGATGTTTGGACAATTTTAATTACATTAAAAAGTTATCGAGTTGAACACAGACATACGGACGGACGGGCGGACAGATTTAATGCATCGGCACCCTTAACATGGAAGCGTTAAATGTGACAATCTGCAGAATCTGCAGAGCTGTGATCTGCCGGTGCTGATGCTGCTGCTGCCGCCGTGCGTTTTGCCGTGCGCTCCGCGCCAGGAGTGCAAGGACGAGGTGGAGGCGGCGGGCGACTGCTGGGCCCGGCTGCAGGCGTTCGGCAACCAGCTGGTGGCGGCGAGCGGAGCGGCGCGCGCCGCCGAGATCAGGGACAGGCTCGGACGCACGGAGGACCGCTGGAACCACCTGCACTACTTCTGGGCCACCAGGTGAGATGGGCAAGCGAGCGCGCGCGACAGTTGCCACCTGCCCTGGCTTTTCCCAGGATCGTACTCGCATCGTGGTGTCAGCAGCTGTCGTGGGGGAATATCTCGTGAGTCTTCACATCCGTCACAGCCGGTCCTGGCTCTTGTCGGGACTCGGCGATGCCCTCCTGTGGTCGAGGCCGGTATTTCACGCTTTGCGGGCAAGATGTGTTTGGGTCTCTGGGGTGTCTCTGCTGCCATCTTGTGGCAGCTTCTGAAATAGAGAAAACAGACAAAGAGCGGGGTTATGCCCCCTCCCGTTCATTCTGCAGTTGTGTTTTTTTATGTGAATCACAGCATCGTGGTAAACTATGGTCAAACACCTCGCATGATGGACACGGCGTGGAAAGGCACGCCATCACCCAGCAGTGGATTGACAAAGAGATAACAACCGTCATCGTTAATGCGTAGCACGCGGTCAGTGAGCCACCCGGCGAGTAACCGGTGAACAAAGTCACGTGGCCTGCAGTGCAATCCAGCGTGCGGCGTCGGTGAGGACCGTACAGCCACGTGGTTTGGCAGCACCGCAGCAGCAGTCGCTTCTTGCACGCGCGTGCAGCTCCGTGGCGACAGCGATGACGGTGGTGGCGAGCGGTCGTCCCCACGCGCCGCCGCGCCGTCTCTCGGCGCGTCGACTCGCCCTCCATCCCCGGCGTTGACGCCGATTGTTCGGTCGCGGAGAGGGGAAAACGAGGCCGTGCCGGCTGCGTTGCTCGAGCCAACGACGGCGGTGCGCGAGACGTCGCGACGCATCGGCCCTCGTTTAAGCCGCG
The DNA here is from genome assembly GCF_015708825.2 of Lethenteron reissneri. Taxonomy (NCBI): domain Eukaryota; kingdom Metazoa; phylum Chordata; class Hyperoartia; order Petromyzontiformes; family Petromyzontidae; genus Lethenteron; species Lethenteron reissneri. The sequence continues at coordinate 6,290,679 of NC_083792.1, forward strand.
TGCGGTGACGTGTGGAGGCCCGGGCTGATCAGGCTCAGCCGTGATGAACGGAAGGGGGCGGAGGGGGGAAACGGTCGACAGATTAGCGTTGGTTGGCATTGTGAGGGGAAGGGCATCGCATTACCTTCGTCTGTTTGTTTTCCTTGATTGTGAGCCGTGGATCCACGCTCGCGTCATGTTTCCAATCGGGGTTACGAAGAGCACACAGATATGAGGTGTTAGCAAGGCACATGTTGCATGTGTATCAGTGTGTTCTGCGTTAGCAAGGCATGTGTTTTATATTGCGTGTTGGTGAGTTTTTTTGCCGCAACAAGGCTCTGGAGTCCCTCCCCATATTAAACATCCTGCATGGTATCCATGCTGCTTCTGTAAGATGCAGTGGTTGAGAACCATTTATTGTGCGTTGCATATCACTCATAGAAGGTACATTTCTCGTCTTGCATGAAAATGTTGTTTTTAACAGTCTCTGACAATTGCACTCTTTCTCATCTCTTGTCAGCGTCGGCATTGCCTTCGAGTGTTTGTGTTGCTGTGCCAAATGGCGCAGCCGCCCCTTGAAGGCGTGCATCCTTGTTTACACTCAGCACAGAACTCCGTAGCAGAATGTCCTTCCATTCAAACATCCGTGGCTGATTTAATGGGAAGCGCTGGAGAAATACAGGCACTTTAAACGTGAATCGGGCATTTAATGAACTTTTCAGCTCCGGCGCTGAAAAAAAAATCCGCTCGGATTGCGCAGAGTAAGCGGAGCAAGGTTCTTTTTTAAACTGATTGGTTTTTACAGCTCAGCTCATTACCGCACTAAATTTAGCCGAGCCAGTGTGAACGGCGCTCGAGGCACCAGTCGGGTCAAGGGGGACTGGCGCCCGTCGGAATAAAAGTCCTTCTCACGCCAGTTCTCGTCCCCGCTTCTGCGGCAGCAGTGTCCGCTGGCCCCCCCATCGACTCGCCGTTGCTATGCAGAGGCACGAAATGCCTCGAACGCAAAGCATCCAGCCTCCACAAGTGCTCTTGACCGGCAACATCTGCTCAAGGGTTTGCCCACAGGCCCTTGAACGGAGTAGAAAACTGAAAAAGGCCACCCATGAGTAATGCACTACTGACCAGAATTTTTCACCAAACGTTGAAATAAACACAACGAACTAAAAAGGCCAAAAGCGGTGCAGCCCTGTGATGGCTTGTTCACACAACTGCTGGTGGACGGGCGTGCAGAGCCCCCCGAGAGGGGGTTTGGCCTATTCTTCCACACTGTCCAGACATCTTGGAAGATGTGAGAGCACCCACACTTCACTCCACCACATACAATCTTGGAGTGGGGGGAGGGGGCGTGTACTTAAGACATTTGAACCATTTCTACAACTACCTTGCTGGGAGACGAAATTGAACAGGCGACCGCTGGACTGCAAGTCCAGCGTGCTGACCCTTGCACCGTGTTAGCAACCCACACAGGGATAGCATTAGTCGAGAAATAATGATTGTAGCAGGGAGGGTGGATGTAAAGCAGAAAAGTGGATGGCAAAAACTGACAGTGGCTGATAACATCGGGACATCGTCACAACTCAAGACGGGAGCGTCAAGGGCAGCATAAGATCAGACGATCGCTGTCGACCTCTCAGAGAGCGTTACTCGCGGGTCCCAGAAGAACGGTGAGAGGAGTTAACCCCCAACGGGGTTCTTAGCTCACATCGCCCTGACTTGAGGTTTCCATCTCAAACCGCGGTGCCGCTCAAGATGAGCATCGGGACCTTTGTGAGGTCGGTTGCATCGGTCTGGATGGCGGTTGTTTTGTGGATGCGGTTGGTGGTTGGTGTGTGGGTGTGGTTGGTGTGTGGTTGGTGTGTGGTTGGTGGTTGGTGTGTGGTTGGTGTGTGGTTGGTGTGTGGTTGGTGGTTGGTGTGTGGTTGGTGTGTGGTTGGTGGTTGGTGTGTGGTTGGTGTGTGGTTGGTGGTTGGTGTGTGGTTGGTGGTTGGTGTGTGGTTGGTGGTTGGTGTGTGGGTGCGGTTGGTGTGTAGGCGTGGTTGGTTTGTGAGTGTGTGGTTGGTGGGTGGTTGTTTTGTGGTTGGTGTGTGGTTGGTGGTTGGTTTGTGGGTGTGGTTGGTGTGTGGTTGGTGTGTGGGCGTGGTTGGTGTGTCAGTGCGGTTGGTGTGTAGGTGTGGTTGGTTTGTCGGTGCAGTTGGCTTGGCTGCCCTCTCTTGGATGCTACTCCGCAATGGTGGCGAGGGCTCTGCTCCCAAGCCAGCAGCGTGAGCTCTCCCCATGGCCCCCGGGGAGCGTTGCCGCGCCGGAGCTCTTGACGCCTCTCGTCGATCAGGCACCTGCTGCCTGGCTGTCAATCGGCATGGACTTGCGCGACGGCGCTCGCCGCGTTCCACGCACGCGGGCGCCTCTCGCGTTCGTGGGGCCCCGGAGGGAACGTGCGAAGGGCCTTCAGCTGCAACGCACTCACGAGGACAGAGCCAACAACATAAGTCCCCTGCTTACCCTGAGTCGCACGACGCTGTAGCCGGTGGGGTGACGATATCCTCCGTGTTGGTGGAGGGAGCTCTTTCACAACATTCGATGTGGGTTATCAGTGACCTACTTTCTGTTTGTGGGCTCGCAGGCACCTCGATGCCCTGCAAGGACAAAGGTAGTCTGTGCAGCCTGTTGATAGCCTGTTGGGGTTTAACCTTTGCTTAATTAAAATGTGTTCACGCTTACCTATTACAAATGTGATGGTGCTGTTTGTTACTGGCCGCTTGATGTTTTGGGCCTTTGCGACTCTGCTCCGCAGCTGCAATGGGCAGCTGGTAAGGTCAGCATGGCACAGGATAGCATCGTGTGGCCAGCACCAGGCCCGGCAGACCTCCTCTCCCCAATTCTGATGTTTACACGCCAAACAAGGTGCTCATTTAAGGCTGAGTCGACATGGCGGAGCCACTTGACAGGTTAAGATCCTACCGGCCACTGATTTTTGCCATGTTCGGTCATGGAACCAAGATCACCAGGCCTGAAGCGCAGTACGCTAAGCATTATACCACCGCTGGCCTTCAAGTTGGTTTTTCGCACACGTGATCTCTTCATCATCCACCAACCCCATTCCTCAGCGGTTGGATCACAGCCAGGCACCACCAATGCATACGAAATCCTCGCCACGTAACGCGTGTTCCAACCTACAAAATGTGCACGCTTGCTTCGTGTTCTACTTTGCTGACTTTGCTGGCAGCTTCATCTCGCTGCGCTATGAACTCATTCGCCCAGGTTGGATTGCCGACCGTGGCTACCATCAGTGGCGAGAGTAGTTGTTTTAGACTAATTTCAGGGTGCTGATTCCAAATCTGATATCAGATTTGCTCTATCACATCTAATTTTTATGCTATAGGCATACCCCATTTTCATTGATTTTACCCGAAATTAACTCTGTCACTTATGATTGCAAGTTGTTGCGAGTCAGTGACTGCTTTAGTGTTAAAATATGGTGCTGTATTTTAGGATAGTGTGTTTATAATATCATTTTATGTAGATATCCACATTTATTTAATATTTTTCTTCTGCAGTTTTTATTGAAAATGCAATATTTGATATCTCAAAAACCTGATGTGATAAGACAAAAACTGATGCCAGATTTGGAATCAGCATCCCAAAATTACCTTAAAACCGTTGGAATACCTTATGCCAGAAAAAGTGTGTTGACCAGTGATATATCTGAACCGGTCTCGCCTGTGCTCGCTCCCCTTCACCAACCCGCACTGACCAGCGTGGCGAAATATGGTCAAACAACCCACACGACCTGAAAATCATTGGGAAAAACTCCCGTGTATAACGAGCAGATCTGGATCAACGACTAACGACCCTTGCCCTCATCCTCCCCGTCCGCTTCACGCGACCAGACTCTTCCTCCTCCCCCGCCCCGTGAGTTGTGTCTGTGGCTCTGAGTAGGGTGAATCTGCTGTACCGTGTGTTGAGTTTGTTGTCCTTCCACCGCACCTCCGATTAGCACGGTTGGCTACGTACGGTGCGAAAGAAGTTCAACATACATAGATTATTACAAGAGAGACAGTCCAAGCGCAAATTTTTTTATTTTATTTTATAATCTCATTGTGGACCCTGGTTTGGGACGATTCCTCAATCCGCTGGTGGGTGGAATTGCTGCAACCCTTCATAATTACTGTACGCAACAGTGGCAGCTTCGCCGCTCATTAATTTGAAAAGACGTTCCTCGGCCAAGTACTGACCCCCACGTTATTCTGAGCGACCTCTTTGTTAACCCAACAAAAAAAACGACCCTCGGCAGCAAGCACAAGCCTCTCCGCTGTGTGCGTCGCGATGCTGCGTCACGTCCTATTAATTTTACCGCATGCCAGATTTCTTTGATATGTCGTCGTCGTTGATGTGGTGGGGTTTTTTTTTATTCGCTGTCCCGCCGTGAATGTCACAGCCGCACGGTTTCCCAGCCAGGGACCATCGCTGAGCCTCCCCACGTCAGCTGAGTGAACCCTGAGAATCGCGAGAGACCTACTTTACGCCTCACTGCTATTTAATTGCCCAACCGTTGAGTCTCCCACGTTAATCCTTTTACATTTTCATCGGCCGTGCCACTGAATTGAAACCAAACGTGGAGAGACATATTTCTGTGAATACACACGCGCGTATATCGTTTTGTCTCGTCTATATAGCAAATTCAAACTTGGCAAGGCTGTCAAATCTGATGTGAAGTGAATAAAGATTCCAAATCAATAATTGAGCCGAGCTCTTCCGCGCTTGGGAACGATTTACATTTGAATTTCGCTGGCCTGTGTGGAGCCGCCAAGGGTATCCACGAAGCCTACTGAGGGTACACATCATATGCCTTAACCCCCTCGTAAATAAACTTATGAAGTGTGGGGGGGTGGGGGGTGTCATATGCCTTTCCCTCCCTTTCCACACTAATCCCACATTACTCTTTGTTTTTTTCGGTAAAGTCACGAAGGTAAAAAATTTAAATAAATTAAATCACGACGTTTCGGAGGCAACACAAGCTTCCGTCTTCAGGTGGAACCGTCACAGCAAAATTACTGCAGCACTTGATACAGCAAAATTGCTGTATCACTTGACACGGCAAAATTACTGTATCACTTGCTGTGACGGTTCCACCTGAAGACGGAAGCTTGTGTTGCCTCCGAAACGTCGTGATTTAATTTATTTAATTTTTTTACCTACGTGACTTTACCGAAAAAACTAAAGAGTATGAATCCTTGCAGTCACGAAAACTTCAAATCTACAATTAATCCCACACTCACACTAGGGGCTTAATTTCTCACTCGATTCTCCGGAACGCTTCTAGGCTGGCTTGGGGTAGGGATGATCGGCATAAGGCACTATGACGAGAGTACAATCCTAAATTCAACAATCCTACATCCTTTTGATTTAAAGCGTTCGTGACTGCAGGGATTCATATTCTTGGTTCTTTCGGTAAGGTCACATAGAAGTGAAATAATTGTAAAAATATTTTTATTATTTTATTATTTCCCTTCTAACTGACTTTACTGAAAGAACCAAGAATATGAATCCTACATCCACCGAATCACACGAATGCGTTAGAACAGAATAAGGCGAGAGGGATGTGTTTGAGCCCAAAGTAAGTCTTGGAACACCCACGGCATACCGCTTACAGACCCACCACAACATCCAGTTTCCATTCTCTCGTTGACGTTTTATCACCATTCACCAATTGACGGATGACGAGTGGATTGGGAGGGGGGAGGTGTCCGATGTAAGTTTATTCGGGAGATCAAGGGTGGCACAGTCGGGTTTTTTACAATCGGATTTAATTGTCTTTTTATATTAAACCCGATCATCTGAGATTGGGAGAAATCCGGTTTAATTGGTTCTAATTGCAGAACCGCACTTCTCAACGATGGGCTTCATCCATTCCAAGCTAAGGAACTCACTGGCACCCACGATTGTGGAGAAGCTCGTGTTCATCAAGACCAACCAGCCCGCATTCTACGCTCGCAGCACCAACGAGGAAGCAGCCTAAGCCGATCAGAGTTTCGTATTCATTAAACCAGGTTTTAACTCCCCGAAATCGGGTTTAATTGTATTAAATAAAAAACCCGATGCCTGCCGCTGGAAAAAAATCGGTTTTTCACCCATGCGGGAGGTCAGCGGCTCGCGTTGGCACAAGAGCCCCCACCACCACTCCACGTGCCACACAGGAGAGGGCCTTGGGACCCGAGACCGACGGATGAGTGGCGCTGCCAGGCAGCCGGCCCACTCACTTGGTAACAACAACAACAACCACCACCAACTCGCCAGCCAAGCCAAGCCGCTTAGTGGCTTTGTGACGTGGTAATGTGGTCGCGTCGTGGTGCAAAAGTGGGGGTGATGCCGGATCTGAGTGCGTGTGGGTGGGTGGGGGTGTGCTAGACGAGGGTTAGAGAGAGTGTGAGTGTGGGGGGGTAGAGGAGGAGAAGGAGGCGTGTGTGGGAAGTAAGAACACGTCTGTCCGAGTTCAAATCCGCTTGGCGAAGCCGGGCAGCCGTGCGTGAAGCGGTATATATTGCCAACGTAACCTCCTCCTCGTCATCCTCCTCCTCCTCGTTCGTTGCTTTTAATTGGTACATGTTTCGTGTGTGCGAGAGTGAAGTTGCGATTTAATTGGCGATTAGATTCCAGTGGATTGCTGCTGCTGCTGCTGTTGTTGTTGTTGTAGTAGTTGTTGTTGTAGTTCGTGGTCGTTATTTTGGCGTTGAGGGCGACAGTGGCGGCCGCTCGCGATCCGCGCGGCATCCCCACCACCACCACCCGCGTCTCGCTCGCAGAGTTTGTGGGTGGGTGGCGGGGTGTGTGTGGGTGGTGTGTGGGTGTAGAGGGTGTCGGAGTGTGTGGTGTGTGTGTGTGTAGAGGGTGTGTAAGGTGTGTGGGTGTGTGTGTGGTGTGTGTGTGTGTGTAGAGGGTGTGGATGGTGTGTGGGGGTGTGAGTGGGTGGCGGGGTGTGTGTGGGTGGTGTGTGGGTGTAGAGGGTGTCGGAGTGTGTGGTGTGTTTGTGTGTAGAGGGTGTGTAAGGTGTGTGGGGGTGTGTGTGGTGTGTGTGTGTGTAGAGGGTGTGGATGGTGTGTGGGGGTGTGAGTGGGTGGCGGGGTGTGTGTGGGTGGTGTGTGGGTGTAGAGGGTGTCGGAGTGTGTGGTGTGTTTGTGTGTAGAGGGTGTGTAAGGTGTGTGTGGTGTGTGTGTGTGTAGAGGGTGTGGATGGTGTGTGGGGGTGTGAGTGGGTGGCGGGGTGTGTGTGGGTGGTGTGTGGGTGTAGAGGGTGTCGGAGTGTGTGGTGTGTTTGTGTGTAGAGGGTGTGTAAGGTGTGTGGGGGTGTGTGTGGTGTGTGTGTGTGTAGAGGGTGTGGGTGGTGTGTGGGGGTGTGAGTGGGTGGCGGGGTGTGTGTGGGTGGTGTGTGGGTGTAGAGGGTGTCGGAGTGTGTGGTGTGTTTGTGTGTAGAGGGTGTGTAAGGTGTGTGGGGGTGTGTGTGGGTGGCGGGGTGTGTAGGTGTGGTGTGTGTATAGCGGGGTGTCTGGGTGGGGGTGTGTGTAGCGGTGTGTGTGGGTGTAGCGGTGTAGGTGTGTGTGTAGAGGGTGTGTGTGTGTAGCGGTGAGGGTGTGTGTGTGTAGCGGTGTGGGTGTGTGTGTGTCGGGGTGTGTGTGGGTGGTGTTTGTGTGTAGCGGTGTGTGTGGGTGGTGTGTGTAGGTGTGTGTGTAGCGGTGTAGAGGTGTAGGTATGTGTAGGTGTGTGTGTGTATCGGTGTGTGTGTCTTGTGCGGCTTCCCTGCGCGGCGAGCGTGGCGAGGCGGCGGCCATGGGGAGCAGGAGGTGCCCCCCCACCCGTCGCACTGTACGCGTGCTGGCAGCACCTCGTCCCTGCTCCCCACCACCTCCTCACCCACCACCTCCTCACCCACCACCTCCTCCACCTCCTCATCCACCACCTCACCCGCCACCTCCTCACCCTCCTCGCCCACATCCTCCACCTCGTCCACCACCTCACCCACCTCCTCACCCTCCTCCTCCACCTCCTCACCCACCTCCTCGTCCACATCCTCCACCTCCTCGTCCACCTCCGCCTCCTCACCCACCTCGTCCACCACCTCACCCACCTCACCCACCACCACCTCGTCACCCACCACCTCCACCACCTCCTCACCCACCTCCACCTCGTCACCCACCTCCACCTCGTCACCCACCTCCACCTCCTCACCCACCACCTCACCCACCACCTCACCCACCACCACCTCACCCACCACCACCTCACCCACTACCACCTCCTCACCCACCACCTCACCCATCCTCACCCACCACCTCCACCACCTCACCCACCTCCTCACCCACCACCACCTCCACCTCGTCACCCTCCTCACCCACCACCTCACCCACCACCACCTCACCCACCACCTCGTCACCCACCACCTCCACCACCTCCTCACCCACCACCTCACCCACCTCCACCTCCTCACCCACCACCACCTCCACCTCGTCGCCGACGTATCCGCTCCCACCGTGGGACGCGCTCCCCCGGCAGATTCCTTCCCCGTGGATCTCGATCCGCATTCCGGTTACGCCTCTCATTTAGTTCACTCCCCCCGCCCGCCCGCCTTTGTCTTTCTTCATCATGTCACTGTTGTTGTTGTTGTTCTCATCATTGCTTTAACCTCCTAACGGATCGCGCCGTCACTGAGTTGTTGTTAGACGCTGGGTGCCGCTGCCATCCGCTCCCGTGTCGGATTCGCACGAGGAGGAGGCCCGTGAGATGCTGATGCTGCTGCTGCGGTGATGTTAGAGAGGCAGCTGCTGCTCCTATCCCATCACCACCATCACCACCACCATCATCACCATCATCCCATCACCATCATCACCACCATCATCACCACCATCACCACCACCATCATCATCATCACCACCACCACCATCATCAGCACCACCAGTATCACTACCATCATCACTATCATCATCACCATCATCACCACTATCATCATCACCATCATCACCACCATCATCACTATCATCATCATCACCACCATCATCCCATCACCATCATCACCACCACCATCACTACCATCACCTTCATCACCATCATCACCACCACCATCACCACCACCACCATCATCACCACCACCATCACTACCATCACCTGCATCACCATCATCACCACCATCACCACCATCACCATCATCACCACCACCATCATCACCATCATCACCTTCATCACCACCATCACCACCACCATCACTACCATCACCATCATCACCACCACCATCATCACCATTACCGCCACCATCATCATCATCACCACCATCATCACTATCATCATCACCATCATCACCACCACCATCACCACCACCATCACCACCATCATCACCACCACCATCACCACCATCATCACCACCATCATCATCACCATTACCACCACCATCATCACCACCACCATCATCATCATCACCATTACCATCACCATCATCACCACCACCATCATCACCACCATCACCACCACCATCACCACCACCACCATCATCACCACCATCACCACCACCATCATCACCATAATCACCACCACCATCATCATCACCACCACCATCACCACCACCACCATCACCACCACCACCATCATCATCACCACCACCACAACAATCAACGCCACAAGCAGCCTGCGTGTTGCTGCTGTCTCAGCCTCTTGCGTGCGTAAAACACCGATTATTTAATGCTCAAGTCTTCTTGCAGTCATTATTTATCGTTCTGCGTGGAGGAGGAGTGGTGGTGTAGCAGTGTGATCGCAGTGTATCCTGGTGTCGGTTCAAATATGCGTCCTGCTGGTGTGTTATTAGTACAGTGCGGTGTTTATGGAGGCCTTGGTGGAGTCGTGGTGTCTTGGTGGTGCAGTGGATTTGGTACAGGGGCCTCTCTCAAGGCGCTGCCTGCGTCTTAATTACTCTGTGAAGATGACTGTGGGGGGTGTGGAGGAGATGATGATGGTAGTGGGAGAGTTGCTGCTACATCACTTATTCTCAAAAGCAATCTCCTCCTCTGTTACTTCCCCACCCCCCCAAAAAATATATAAACTGCTCGGACGGGACCGCGGATCAAATGACTCGACTCGGTTTGTTGCGGGGAGAGTTGATGTGGATGGAGGGGAAGGGAGTTTGTGGGTGAGTGGGTGGGTGGCTTTTGGGGAGGGATGTGGCTGCCCCCGTGGTTTGAGCCCACGGAGTGGGTGGGTTGGTGGGTGGGTGGATGGGCGGGCAGAGGAGTTGATGGGTGGGTGGGTGGACGGGCAGATGAGTTGGTGGGTGGGTTGAAGGGTGGGTGGGTTGAAGGGTTGGTGGGTGGGTGGGTTGAAAGGTTGGTGGGTGGGTGGGTTGAAGGGTTGGTGGGTGGGTGGGTTGATGGGTGGGCGGGTAGATGAGTTGGTGGGTGGGTTGAAGGGTGGGTGGGTGGGTTGAAAGGTTGGTGGGTGGGTGGGTTGAAGGGTTGGTGGGTGGGTGAGTTGAAGGGTTGATGGGTGGGCGGGCAGATGAGTTGGTGGGTTGGTTAGTGGGTGGGTTGGTGGATGGGCGGGCAGATGGGTTGGTGGGTGGGTGAGCGGGTTTGTGTGGGGGGCTGGGTCGTGTTTGGTTTGCTCGGGGGGGGGAGGGGTCGGAAGAACGGACTCGTCCAGGGAGGGAGTGGGTGTTTGTGTGTGTGTGTAAAACAAAAGGCACACATGGAGGAGGGAAAGGCCGTGTGACACACACACACACAGAGAGAGGTAGACGAAAGAGATGGACGAGGATGGCGTGGGGCTGATGTGGCACGGCACGGACATGGAGTTCGCTAACTTTGAGCTGGGACGTTTCTCGACCGCCTTTCGATCTCCCACCACGAGTCCGTGAGTTCGTCCTCCCGAGATGCTACACCCACCCCGTGTGTGTGTGTGTGATGGAAATCTAGCAGCAGCAGCAGCAGCGGCCTCTGTAGAAGTGGAATGTTTGTTGGGCAAGTGAGGGAGGCATGGCTTTTCCCCGCTGCCTTTTGTTCGGAATGTTGTGACGGTCCCCGGCCTAAATGTATTTATAGCAAAGCTTGAAGCGGGCTTTCGTTGTCGTTTCCCTACAAGTCTTAATCGGTTTTGGTTTGCGTTCCATCCCAAGCTGTTCAGTGCCGTATGATGCCTTTGCACAAGCAGATGTTGTTTGGGTGGCTTTTACAGTCATCTTCCGTGTGCATAGTGCAGCACCTCGACTCAAAGAGCGATGCAAACACAAGCTCGCGGTTGCTGTTTTACTGCTTGCTGCACGCCGTCGTCTTTAACAACCAGGGTCATTTCAGGTGGTGTCCCATTCATGCTGCAGACATGAATCCCGTGCAGTATTTTTCATCTGTACGCCTGCTTTCATATTTTTGTAGCTGTGATTATCGCTGCTGTGTACGTTATTGCCTTGTGCATTGCATAACATTGGGGTTCTCCACGCTTGTGTCTTATCCGTGGGTTAATTGTACTGCATTGACACCAACAGCATTGTTTGCAGAAATTGCATTGCTAATGACACAATTATACAATTATAATTGAGCCCGGATGTTTGTGATGCGCTGTTTGAATGGCAGGCTAAAGAGGGAAAGCTCTCCTAGGTCCACAATTAGGTTTAGTGGCACGTAAAGAGAACGTGCCAATTCGTTACTAATGCAGCACACCGGTGTGTCGGAGAGCAAATCTACAACATTTACAATCTGCACTAAGATTGTAAATGTCGGACAGCAAATCGACAACATTTACAATCTGCACTAAGGTTGTAAATGTCGGAGAGCAAATCCACAACATTTACAATCTGCACTAAGATTGTAAATGTCGGAGAGCAAATCCACAACACGTGCAATCTGCACGTGACAAACCTTACTAATTGGCTGTGTCGTGTGGTGGCGGGTTTAACGACACATTTATATTTATGCGATCTTAACTAAAAAAAAACCTCAATTATGCCTCCACAAACTCGGCCCAACACAGCCGAGCCGGTTTCTGACTGAAGCCGATGGCGTGGACCTTTTGAGAGTTTCTGTTTTTAACTCGTTCCTAATCTGTTAAGTGATCAGTAAATAAAAGGCTTATTGAGCAGTGGTGTTTATTTTAACTGAACAAACGAGGAGATGCCCTGGCGCTCGTCTGCGATGGCTTGGGGCATCATTTGTAACCTATGAAGGCTGAGAGCAAAGGTCCTCTTACACCCAATCGTAACCTTGTAACACGATTTATGTTCCTGGGTAGTGTTATTTCTAATTGCTTATGCCTGAAATGATAGAAAATGGCTATTACCCCACAAACTTTGCTTTTGTGACCAAGGCTTTATGTGAAGGAATGACACAAATGTACACGTTTTCTGATTGAAAAATAGGTACATTTCAAAATATCACTGTCCTGGTCGCAAAAGCAAAGTTTGTGGGGAATAATAGCCATGTTCTGTACTTTTGAGGCATAAGCAATTGGAAAATAGGATTTACTATCCAGGAACAAAAAAATATGTTTTTGTTACACAGTATAACCATCATTCATTGGGCTCTTGTAGCATGCGAATTAGTTTGAGCTCTCTCTCTTTATCTATTCTTGTTTGTGCGTCGATGCGTTTGCAACTGGGCTTTGATGCTATTGTTTCATATCCTCCACGTTGCTCCACGGATTGGCGTACTTGCTCCGATCATGCTTAACGCTGTTGCTCTACATTGAAAACTCGTGCCTTTATCCACTGCTGTGTGTGCTCAGTGTTGTTGTACCCCCGCACGTGCATACAGGTCAATAATGATGAGTGTACAGTGCAGTACTGCACGTGAGATTTTTCACTGAAATTTACACATCTGTATATTTTTTTTTTATAAATGTTTACCAGTATTTCGTATTACCTTGCTCTGTTGAAGTGACTTGACCTTTTGAAAAGTAAACCTCACCGAATTTCCACTCCGTTTCACTGTAGAAACATTGCTGTTCCAATGTTGTTAGGAGTTGTGTTGGATGATGGGTTGTAAATTGATGGTGACGTCGTAAATGTAACCGTCGTAAACCGGATGCAATGTTTCCCAAACTTAAAATCATAGTTCTTTCCTGATATACTCAATTGAATGTTAATGTTTCACAAATGTAAACAAATATGGGCGGAGTAACTACCTCACACTTGCTCCATTATAATAATAATTCAAATGTATAATGCGCATTCCATCTTAGGATCCACAATGTGCACTTCATGGGAAGCAGGAAACAAAAACAGAATCAGGGCCAACCGACCAAGCTAGAGAGAGAATGCGACTTTAAAGAGATGGGGTTTTAAAGCAGGCTTAAATATATCTACCGACTCCGATTGCCTGATTTCAAGTGGGCAAGGCGTTCCAACATAACTTGGGTGCCACGCTAACAAAAGCCCGATCACCAAAAGAGCGCAACCTCGACCCTGGGAGTGCTGAGCAGTTGGAGATGCGAAAATCTTAAGGACCTTGATGGAATATTTAAATGTATTAGTTCCTCAAAGCAATGTGGGGTGAGCCCTTTTAAAGCCTGTTAGGTTAATAGCAGTATCTTAAAATCCACTCGGAATTTGACCGGTAGCCAAGGAAGGGATAAGAGGCCCGGTGTAATGTGCTCACGTCGTGGTGTACGTGGTGTAAGCACTCTAGCAAGCTGCATTCTGAACAAGCTGGATTCTGCCCATTACTTTGCTCAGTATCCCAACCAGTGATAGTCGGGTTGGGATAACACAAAAGCATGGACCAGTCTCTCCAAGTCAGCAGGTGACAGGAAGTGATGCATTATGGCAATATTTTTTCGGTGGAAATATGACATTTTAACCACCTTCAATATATATGTGCCTCAAAGGATAATGACTGGTGAAACTGAACTCCGAGGTTTCTCACCTCCTGTGTATGAGATGACGCTCTCTGTGATCTCCATTCTGAGTACCTCTTCCGTGGGATGTTGAATAGTTGCACAACTCCGTGACTCTGAACGGACATTGCAGACAATTTCGAGATGTGGGTTTCTCATGAGTTTTGATTGGATTACACATTGGGCAAAGTATACGCCATTCAGGGTGTGTGGCGCATTTCTTGATAAGGGAGATATGCTTGCAAAATGCTATCTGGTGACGAACTGCCTTGACATGCACACTGGGATGTGAGGGCGTATTCGGTTTTGTGTACACGTGTCAAGCAATTGACACGCTCCATAAATAAGCCCCACATTGTATTCCAAAGTGGCACGTAACATTATTGGGCTACGTCAGCAAAGGAGTCGGTACAGCAACATCTATTGTACTGTACTGTGCTCTCCGCCTTAACCAAACCCATTCTAACCAGTGTGGTGAAGTATGATAATCTAATCTTGACAACTCGTACCATATGGGAAGACCCTCGCTCTAGCAGTGGATTGACAAAAGGGCTGTACAGTTACACATGTATTATTAGGGTGATTTAAAAGATTTTCACACAAGTTGCTTAAGTTCCGGATTGGCCCAGCGGGGTGGGGGATCTATGCGATGTAGGCTTCAACAACAGCTGGCGTGACTGGGGGACGGTGGACACTGAAGGCATTCCCAGTAGAGCAATCGTTAAAGACGCCACCAAGGTGCCGGCCGTAAATCCTCGTGATGGCTGTGCGCTATTAAACGGACCACACGCGTAAATGTTGTTGTGCTGCCAACGCCTTTAAAGTGGAAATCGTCAAACGCGCTTTAAAAAAGTCACACGTTCTCACGAGATGGACTGTCTCGGTCAAAAAAAAATCACTGCACAATTGAACTAGTATTAAACATAAACTGATTGGAAGAGGTACAGCCCAGCAATTCCTCACTCCACTCCACTGCTGGTGGAAGTGCCGTGGCTACAGTGCTAGAAAAATACCTCCTCTGGAGAGGGCATTTTTGGTCTACTCTTACATACTGACCAGACATCTTGGAAGAACATTAGCTGATACCGGAGCCTAAAAACATGCCTGGGATGCCTCCTAAATCTACGTAATGTCCTCGCCCCTGAAGTAACGAGATTTGCCAAATAATGTTTTGCTCGGGAAACCCAAAAAGTCGCTGCTAAGCCGCTGAGTTGGCTAGCTGTAATGTTGGCAGGTTTATCGTCGGTCTGTTCAAGCTATTTTAGCTGCTGGATACTATAGTTGTCCTCTTGTTCATGCATTCTTTTGGAGTAAAATTTTTATGGGTGGACATGAGAATGTATCGTATGTATCGTATGTATACGTTTCCCTGCGCTATGCATTGTTGCACGTCGTCCAGTGACATGCCCTGGAGCCTTTGTGTGGGTGACAAAACCCGTGGCGTGGACAGTAACTTAATATCGCCTGCTCAGCGTGACTTGTGTTTGTGCGTCTTTACGATGTAGCACAGTTGTCGCGGCCTCTGATTTAGTGAGACCACTGCACGGGTTGCATGTGTGAAGCTCTGTGCCTGAAATGGTTGCTGGGTTAAGAAGAAGAAAAAAATTTAACTTAAATAAACTTTTGTTAATTACTGTGTTTGTAATTGCAAGGGTGTGTGAAGTTTAATGTTCACAATTTACATGCACAGCCCTTTTCTATTCTATTCATATAGGATTTAAATAGCGCCCTTTTGCCAGCCCACTGCTGGAAGAGGGTCTCGCAGGTCATGGTGGATTTTACCGTGCTTCACTGCACTGGTCAGTGTGCGTTGTTGAAAGCGGGGAGCATATACGTACGGTACAACAATGCATTATGGTGCACTGCCCTCTGCTGCCCACCATCCAGACACTGTCCAGGCTTATCCTAACTCGGCTTACGAAATCTGGATAATTGAATCCGTGTGTAGACCGTTTAATTATGGATTTACCAACCCACACTGTCCAGTACTCTTAGGCATTGCTTAATAACACACCCACAACCCACACGGCATGGGAGAGCCTTCATCAACAATGCACAGGATATATATTCTATAAATATATTAGATGGGGGAGCGGTGCTGTCACAGTGGTTGGTGCACTCTGGAATTAAGTAACAAATTCACAATTGCATGGTGCCAGAAGATAACGTGTGAAATGCTGCTGGTTGAAAACAAAAACAAAACGGCTGGGGGTTGACACCGGCCGGTTCAGCGCAGCGAGCATCGGTGACCTACAACGGGGAGCGCTAGCGTCACAACGTGGCGCGCTAGCGTCGGACCGCGTGTTGAGCGACGCGTGCCGTGCGCGGCGTGCAGGGTGCGCTGGCTCCAGGATGTGAGCGGCAACAAGCAGCATTTGGACAGTGCCATGGGCAGCCTGCGCTCCTGGCTCGCCTGCATGGAGGCCACGCTGGCGCAGCCCATCGTCTACCACGACTTCGAGGCGACCGAGATCCAGCTGAAGCTGGCGCAGCAGCAGGTACATGCTCGGCAACGGGAGCCGGCGGCGATGGCACGGCTGACCTCTCGGCGCCGCACGTTCGTTCTCCTGCTCGGAGATCGCTCGCTCTTGCCGATTCGCAGCGAGCGCCGGCTATTACACACAGTGTAACACAGTACAGCCACGCAGATTCTCATCATTGAAAATACGAGTTGACAGCCCGTAATCTGGACGGGGTGACACGACGATCGCGTGACCCTCACTTGACCCCCCTCATCAGGCATTAACTCGCCTAGCACCACTCACTAGCAACTCACCTGACACTCACAATTCAGCTTGTCTAATACTCACCTGACCCTTGCCCCTCATCAACTCACCTGACACAAGTCATCAACCATGTGTCCCTTCACCACTCTCCGTTGTGTGATTTTGAAATGGGGTTGCGGGGCTCACGTCAAATGGTTGAGCCTATTGGCAGCCCTAGAATTGTGAAGCCAACTTATCAAGTTAGTGGTCAACGTCATAAAACAAATTGACTTGTATTATGAGCTTTCATTTCATTCCTCATTAAATCATAATGATGGCGTGGTCTTGGAGTTCTGTGGAAAATAGGAAAGTATGACTCCGTACTCGTGTACTCCAGGGTAAATCAGCAGCCATCAATGGTTGGTGCTGAGCCAGTAGTGGAATTTTGGCAGACAACGCCTCCGTACAGATGACCGTTGTTGACTTTCCAGAAAGTGGCGATTATTATCATTGACCCCCACAGGGATTACGATAATAATCGTGGTCACTGCATTTATTATAAGGGTGGTGATGATAATGACAATGATAATTATCATGATGGTGGTAAGGGGGATGATGATGACTAAGGTTGATTAATGCTCATGACAGCGATGATCATTACAGCAATGGTGATCATGGTAAGAACGGTGTGCTGATGATGATCATTATAATGACGATGGTGGTGGCCTGATTCGACCCCTGACCATGCGTTGAACTTGCTTTTCTGCTGATCGTGAGACACAATGCACCCTGCCCACAGTGCCATATGATCGGATTTCATACAAAATTGACTCGCATAGAGCTAGTCCACTGGGCACCACCCTGAACTAACAGTGGAAAATGAAGCCGGCTGTAAATAAGTGACATCATCTCCCAAACACAACACCACCACCACCAGCACCTGCACACCCATATGCACTTCGTGCCCTGCGTATGCTGGCCAGGCAAACATGAAGTATCCAAAGGGCACACAGGTGTGCAACTGCTGATTGCCATTTTATGGTCCCCGTTTGCTACCTCTTGGGAGGAAAAAATATTCTGGTGGTGGTGGCTATGCACGTAGCAATGTGGAAGCGGCAAGGGTTGGTGGATTGCGCAAAGTTGTGAAGCTCCCTTCCCGAGGGCGTCGAGGAGGTGCCCGTACTCTGACTCACCAGGAGAAGGCAGCACAGCGTGTGGCCTTGTTGCCATCCATTTCCGTCTGTACGGGGATAGTGTTTCCCCCCTTGCACGTGTGGGTTGCCTCTGGCTGTTCCGGTTTCTTCCCACTCATGTAAACACTCACGAATTTATTGTCTGAAAATATCTAAAGTAAAAACCCAATGCAGCAGCAGGATCCCTCCTGAAAATGAGTCCTACAAATCAGCGTGGCTCTGCTGGATCATTAAGTAAATGAATCATTCAATAGAACATTGTCTACGCCATCATCATTATCATCAGCTTCAGCCATGGTCAATCCACTGCTAGATGAAAAGCTGCCACCAACTCTCACAATCTTGCAATGTAACAATCCGCCTAACGCCGCCACATGAACCGATTTAATCGCTCAATCTCCTCTATGGACGTCATCTCTGGCACGTTCCATTGCTAGGCTGCCACTGTTATTATTGGAGTGCAGCTCATGACAGTCAGACACAGTAGTTGCAAACATGTCTATAAACAAACATCTGGTGGGCTAACTTTATTCAGTACTCAAAATAACTCTTAACCAACAAATCTACGAATCGCACCAAGACAAAAAAAATCCCACTCAGCACTGGTAGACTTCAGATGCGTTTTTAAGAGCTCAATCACTAAATTGAGGTCTCGAACCTAACGTTCACTGGCAATGCAAACCCACCCCAGTTAAGCTGAGAAACACAGTAGGTGTTGTTTCTCTGCTCTGTTGCAAAAATAAGCCAAGCAAATCAGGACCCTTTAAGATGGTCCATTGTATTCTTTCTTGAGAGGGATTGAAGACACACCCATTCGACATGCTTGCATTCCTGCAAGACGCCTTGCCTTCAGTCATACCATGGCCAAGTTTCCCAAATCACTCTGACCAGCATCCAGACCGCCTCTCAAAGCGGCAGCCTTGCCAATGCAAACCCAAAACACCAGTCCAAACCACCCCACCATGAAATAAAGCCACCGTTGCAGCCTCTTGGATGTGGCCGTGCTAATATATTTGATAAACTTTCACGGCGTGGCGTATTTTATAATGGACAGATTAGATTTTTAAGAGCATCGAAAGGCTGTGAGAATTGCGTAGATCAGTATTTTTAAAGGAAAGGTGTAAACCGATGGAAGGAAAACAAACAGGTTGTGTCGGGGAGTGGGTGGGGCTGACAGAGGGTGGGACAGGGTGAGAGACAACGAGCCCAGCGTGGCACAAGCTCGCTCACCTGTTGGCTCGTTCGATTGCGCTGGGGCGTAGTCAAGACATAGTCGAATGCCACGGCGCGGATGGAGGGAGGAAGTAAGGGGGTGGCGATGTGGAGGGGGTTGGGCGTGGGAGCCAACCTGCACCTGTATCCACGTGAACAGTATCCCTAGCAGCCGGCTTAGCTCGCTATTCCAACCGCCCAGAGGAGGGAGAGTGGTAGATCGAGCGAGAGAAAGAGAGGGGGGCGCACAGACGTTCCCGAGTGTGGATGTGACAAGACTGGGGATTCTGCGTTGGGATGAAATTAATTGTGGATACGGCCGTGCGACGACATGGTGCCTGGAGCGTACTTTGACTTGAGTGCATCGTAGCTTCGGGGCAAGTTGGGATTCGCCTGCAGGTACGGTAGTGAGATGTTGCCTCTGTTTGCTTACGCTGTACGGTAATTGTTGTGTGTGTGTGTTTTTAATGCGGGCTGTATGTATGCGTGTGGTGGCAGGTAATGGATGCCCCTTTGTACTGAATACATGGTAAATTGGTCGTAGTAATAATAATAACTATGATGTCATGGAAAAAGGGGCACTGAGATGCTTGCTCTGTGTAATAGCTAACATCTCCAAGACATTAACAGTATTCTGTGAAAGTCATTAGACGTGTTGAAAAACATAATAACTTAAACGTACAATCAGAAATCAAGCAGCAGAGTGGCTCACAATTGGAAGGTTTCCAGTTAAAAGCCCGGATGGGGGTCAACTCAGTCCATCATAATCTAGGATTTAAGCTTTCGTGACTGCAGACATTATGCTCATTGTTTTTTTCGGTAAAGTCACGTATGTAGAAATAAAATAAAAAATTTAATAAAATTAAAGTCCATCATCTCTTCGGGGCCAATATGAATACCACTTTGCGGGCAAGTTAAAAGTGGTTGTGCTATGGATAGGTTCACCCCTGCCATCATAATGTGGAATTTCCACCACTGGCCTAGGGCTGCATAGCGTAGATGAGCACTGCCTCAATGCTCATTTGGAATCCCTTCTAACCTTTTTTTACTGACAAACAGAACAGCAATCTCAGTGCAGATGGAAATGAAGTGTCGAATTCTGACTGGCGTAAAGTTTGCATATATAGCAAAGTTAATGCTTATTTACGGTCTCTCAAAGTCCCTTATGACGGCTGCACGTTGGATAGTAAACAGTTTGAAGTGGGTTTTTTTTCCTCTCCCCGAATCGCCCCGCCTGTGCGTGACGCTGGTCACGTCCGTCACGCAAGCGTGGGCTTGGCGCCTTGACACTCGTTCGGTCAGCGAGGAGTGAGCTTTTAGCATTGGGGCGCGAGTGAACTTCGCCTGTGGTGTGCACACGGTCTTGTTAGGGAGTGTACTGTCCCGGCACGATTTACAAGGGATGCATTAGAAAAACATATGAAACGCAACATCACAAAACCCCGCAAATTCCCGTCAACTGAGATGCATAAACATGGGTCTTTTAAATGCATATTTAAAATCTATAAATCATTCATGCGTCGTTTTTTGAAAGGCGAGTCTCGATAGATCAAAGGTGTGTTTGTGCGTAATTATATTCGGCACCTTTTAAATAATGGAAGACTTGTGAAGCGCGTCGAGATTTATTTGTCTTGCCGAGGGATGGGATTGCATGAAGGCGAATCGCTTTGCTAGTCAGTGACCACGTAATAGCGGGACCCCCAACCCCCTACTCACAATGAGACACCCAAGCTCTTTAAGCCGGCAAGAAGGAAAATGGGACCTTTCTCTATTGAGCTGCTGAAACAGGTGCACCATTGCCTCCAGAGCGTGTTTGTGCAATCACGCACAGGGATTCTTTTGTGAGGTGGTATTTGATTTGGTCCCACTGCAATGCGATCTTATTACTCTTGTGGCCTGCACACGCTTACATAAGGGCCACTGTCGCATCGCAAATCTGTGCAGTCTTTCAAACTGTACCCCGTTTCGAACTGTCCCCAGTGGATTCAAGAGCGTAAACAACGGGCAGCAAGTGATGTGTGAAATACAGCCGAGGTTCCTGCTCAAGGGACTTTGTCTTCCCCGAACTAAAATCCACACGGACTGAGATGTTGCTGTTAGGCTATTAAGCCTTGTCTAGCGGTACTATAGGTTTTTTTTCGCAAGTGGTTTCCCTCGTCTCTGTGTTCCCACATGACGGTGAACAGTTTCCATCGTTCAGAATGCCAGTCTTAGTTTTTTTGCCATTTCCTCTTAATTAATTGATCTTGTCATGCAATGCCGATATAGAGATTGGAATGTTGATAGAAAAAAGCAGATTCACATTTGGGATCTCAACGGTACTGGCTCAGGGATTTTACACTGTTAGACTTCAGAGGCATCCGACCACCTCTGCTTCTCTTAACTAAATATTATTTTGTTGTCGTAAACATCTGGTGCTGACTGGAAGTTGGTGCCCAGGAGGAGGGATGAAGCTGTGCGGCTCGTCTCGCTGGTCCGATCTCTCTCCATCTGTCTCCCGCAGGAGCTACAGAAAGACATTGAGGAGCACAGCGCCAGCGTGTCGTCGGTTCTGGGCGCGTGCGGGGCCCTGCTGCAGGACTGCGACGCGTGCGCCGGCAAGGCGGAGAGCGACGGTCTGTCGCAGGCGACGCGCGGCCTCGAGCGGCGCTGGAGGAACATCTGCGCCACAGCCATGGAGCGTCGGCTCAGGTGGGGCTTCCGTTCGTCCTGCGCCAACCCCTGAGTTTGGCAAGAGCAGTCACAAAGTATGAAGTGCAGCCGACTCGCGATTATTTGGGGTAATAGGGCGGAGGGACTGCACAGATAAAACAAAAATGTAGATAATTCCAAATCTATTTAAATCGAGTTGTACTTGCAAAACTAGCACTGCCCGTGCATTTGCGTGGGATACACATTTGGGGTGGGGGTAGGGGGGAGCGTGACGTCAGTGTGATGCCGGAACCCAGCTCGACGCTGTTGGATGCAGTGACATCATTGTGCAGATGTGGGTGGTAACATCAGCACCGTGCACTTGCCTGCCCATGCGCCAGCAAAACTTTTTTTTTATCATGACATTTCACCTAGATAATCAGTTGAGATGGAATATCTTATTTGCACAACATCAATCGATGCTTAACATATTTTATTTCGTGCCCATGTGAAATAAGAGTGACGACGTAGAATACGTCATCTGTATTTATTGTATTTTTAAAGTTATCTATTTACTTGCCGACGTGTTTGCAGTCATTTAGGCTCTGAGTCACATCGACTGTGAATCATCTAATAATAATTAAACCAGCAGGCGTAAAGATTTCGTGTTTCAAAAGATCCACGTGGACGGACTTGTAAACCCACTTCTTATACTGCAATCTTGGCAACTCAGTTTTTACAAATCTGTGATCCACTAACCTTTGCCTGCAAAGTGCTGCTTCTCTTGAGAACCTTCCCAAATTTCAAAGCCCATTAATTCCGAGCACTTTGCATTGTGGCACTTTTTTCTGGTGAAGTGGGGCACAATTTGGAAAGTTTTTACAAGCAAATAAAAGTGAAATGTTGGCAACGGCACCGCCATTGAGCCTCGCTATAACAGCATCGTGCTGTGCGAACCGTGTCCGGACCGTTTTAATTAATGCCGTGTTCACGGCTGCACACGTTGCTGTTTTGGCCACAGAGGGGTAACGGAGCTGCTGGGCACAGCGTGTACCTGGCCGTGTTGTTAATCGGGGCCGCGATGGAGTGTGGTCACAGATCACAAAGAGGAACGAAAGCTGAGCTCTCTCACCATTCAGGTTTACCTTGGAGGCACGAGCAATGCTTCAAGGGATCATTGCTGCTATGTTACATCCAGTTGTGTCACAACCGGTTGCCACACATGCCAATACGATGCCACTTAAGGTTTTTTCGACGATGCCACCGTTTTGTGTTTCTTAAGATGGACTCAACGCCTGTAGTGTTTTCTTATGATAATGTACAGCTCTTTGTCAGTCCACTGTTGTATGAAGCCCCCTTCCACATGGCGTGTCGGTGGTGGGGGTTGTTTGACCAGACGACCCAAAGGCTGGTCGCTGTGAGTTGTGAGAGGAAGGTGTCGTGGGGGTGGTGGGTGTCCAGGACGGTTCAGATATTGCCCGCCACTGATGTTGGCCGAGACCACGAATTGAACTCTGTTCACCAGGTTCTTAGCGCAGCGCATTAACCAATATATCACCACTCCACTCTTAATGTTGTATTGCTTGTGGTATTTTAATGGCTGGAGCGTACGCTATCTATCGCGTTTAACAAAAACATTGAGAACCGATTGTGGTTGAAAAGACATTGTAAATAAAATATATTATTTCCGTATTTGCAAAAATTCGAGAATAAATTTCGTAATATAGTTTATTGTGATGGGCAGTAGAGGGCAGTGCAACAAAAGATACTTTTGCGCTGCATATGTCACCAGTGCTGTTCATATTCCCCAACCATATCGACCAGCAGGGTGATCTATGGTCAAATAGCACGACCACACGGCATGGGGAGGCCCTCATTCAGCATTGCATTGACAAATGGGCTGTTAAGTATACATAGCTGTTTAAATTGTGCATTTGAATTGACGCCAGCATATCATGACCCACTCCTGCGAAGGAAGGTCAGAGTTTCTTTAACATGCGTTTTACTGCAGTCCGTGCCTTTTTAGTGGAAATGCCATCTTTGCACAGCAGGAGTAATTGAACCGTCAACTCGAATGCAAATGGTCCTGGTGGTGAGATAGCAGAGTACTTTACTGGTCAAAGAGGTGGCCTCTGCCAGCTGCCACAGCACATGATAGGGGGCCGTGGGGGGCAGGGTCCAGCGAGTCGTACTCTAGCGCAGCCACTTGCGCCTGCGCAATGCGGAGCGCGCCTCTCTTCGTCGAGTGCCCTCTCCTCGAGGGCTCTCGCCTACCGGCTCGCTCACTCCCTCGTTCACTCGCTACATCCTCGAGGGCTCTCGCCTACCGGCTCGCTCACTCCCTCGTTCACTCGCTACAACTGTAGCGAGGAGGCGGCGGCGGCGCCGATCGTGAAGCGCGCGGACCCATGCCGGGGCCAAAAATTGAAATGATATGCCGAAAATCGAGGTGATTTTAATTACAATGCTTTTACAATACAATTTGGATGAATATAGCGTCTAAATACAGCTGCATTTCAAGATGGTGTACAAAACAGTGTTATACATATATATTCTAGAGAATAGACAGTCAGTAACTCTAGCTGCTATACATGGTCATTTCTGTTAATTTTTGGTAACTGTTGCCAAGTCACCTTTTATTTAGTTTTTGTAGTCTTTGATCACCCCCTTGGACGGAGGTGCTGTGGGTATATGGTACGTGCTGCCCCCTGGTGCTCACCCGTGTGCCATATCGGGTGCGTGCCCCGTTATCTGTGCCCGCTGGCAGGATCGAGGACACGTGGCGGCTATGGCAGAAGTTCCGGGAGGACCACACGCGGTTGGAGGAATGGCTGGTGGAGCTGGAGCGCACGGCCGCGTCGCCGAGCTCCTCCTTGGTGCTGTACACGCAGGCCAAGGAGGAGCTCAAACGCTTTGAGGTGCCGCCCCCCCCCCCCCCTCTTCAACCGTGGGCGCTCGTGAGCCCTCATCACTCTACAAGCACGGATTTTAAACCGCACACGGTCATCAATACTCGACGCACGACAGCCGCAGACATTCAACTGGTTGTATTTCAACGTATCAACAGTGGTGGTCATAGGAAGGTGGGGCATTATAAGTACAGTCAAAGTCAATTGTTTCCTGAGTGCATTGGGCGGCGTTTATTGCTCTTGGTAAAGAGGGCAGCAGTCGCGATGGCCCCGCTGATGAGTTTATCAGCGACGCCGCCAGCGTCAGCATTGCCGGCGATCACGATAGAGCCGGTGCTGATGCCCGATGTCCCCTGCCTGCGATCACCACCACCCCCGCTACCACACCCCACCCCATCCAGGGCATCCAGCGGCAGGTGCACGAGAGCCTGACGCAGCTGGAGCTCGTCAACAAGCAGTACCGACGGCTGGCGCGCGAGAACCGCACGGACGCGACGTGCTGCCTGCGTCGCATGGTGCTCAGTTGCAACCAGCGCTGGGACGATCTCCAGCGCCGCGTCGCCGCCATCCTGCGCCGCCTCAAAGTGAGGGCACACCAAGATGCGGACCGCACGGTCGCGGCCCTATGGGCAAGGCCAAAGCCGAGCACAGAACATCAGCGGCTGCTCATGGGTTGTTGTTTTTGCATCTTGTTGGAATCGGTACGCACTTTATTTTTGTAAAAAGTGTGAGAGAAGAGGGGAGCGATGAAGGCGTTTCACTCAGAATAACACTCACGGGGCCTTGTGGTCTGCTGCATGTGCTTCTTTTTCCCTCGAGTTCTCTGAGATGTGCTCTCCCAATACCTTCTTCCTGTCTCCCTGCCCCGACACCACGCCCGGTCAGCACTTTGTGAGCCAGCGCGATGAGTTTGAGACGACGCGCGAGAGCCTGGTGGTGTGGCTCACCCAGATGGACCTGCAGCTCACCAACCTCGAGCACTTCTCCGAGTTCGACCGCGAGGTCAAGCTGCGCCAGCTGCGGGTGAGACGCCTGAACCGTCCATCATCTGATCACGTTTCCTTGAATCAGCCGTGCGGTAGGATCGTCTTGATTTCCGCTTTTTGGCAGCTGTCTTTTTTTTAAGCTTTACAGCGAAGGTTGAAAGTGCTTATGTGCTAGCCCTGCCCATTTACCTGTCATCAGCAGGGTTCGCGATAACTCTCATAAAGATAATCCATTATATATTACATTTGAGTGAGTTTTGTTGCAGTTCGGGACTTAGCTGATATAAAACTTAACTGATATAAAATGTATCAAAGGGTTGCCCATCACAGTACAAAAATCCATTACAAATAGATTAGCCTTTTCTGCCAAGGCGATGGCATCGCGCTTAATGCTCCTGCCTCATTTCTCCATGACTTCATTGGGTGTGACGTCATCTTCGCGACGTCACGTACCACGCGCCGTGTGACAACATCTCGTTGTGCGGCTTCAAAAGCGTTACACGGTCCGTGCGCGTGCACGATGTTCCATCCTCGTTTGCGATTGTCACGGCCCGCAGGCCTACCAGCAGGAAATCGAGCTGAACACGGCACGCATTGAGGAGCTCATCACTCACGCCGAGGAGCTGATCCAGAAGAGCGAGCCGCTGGATGCCGCCGTCATCGAGGAGGAGCTGGAGCAGCTGCGGCGAGATTGGCAGGACGTGTTCGCGCGCGTCGAGCGATATCTCACTCGCATCCACGGCCTCCTGGTGAGCGATGCTCTCTCTCGTCGGCACGGGCGGGCGGCCGGGCCAGACTTGTACCCCGCAGTCGCGGTCTGGGTTCATTCAGGAGTGCAGTGTGAGGTCCACCGCTGTCCGTACGTCAGACAACACTGGATATACAGATCAGCCACAGCACCCTGGGGCTACTTTGTGGGCAGCAGAGGGCAAGCAGAATCTGTATGGTTGTATACCATGCTCCTAAATTTGTGCTCAGTGCATTCACCAACCAGGAATAGTAAAACACGAACTCTCGCATGGATGGCCTCTCATGGCTAGCAGACCTCAACATTGGCGTTGAGCTCCTGAACACATTTTACATATGCAAGGGTTAGTATAGAACCAACCTACCCTGAGCAGCATGGTGAAGTATGGTCAAGTAATCCCCATGACCTGCACGGTATTGGGGCAGGCCCTCATCCAGCGGTGGATTACCAAAAGGGCTGTTCATGTACAAAGCCACCGCTTGATAGATAGACCATCCGTACACCATCAAACACTCGATATGTACAAACATCATACATGTACATCAGCCACAAGCCACCCACATATATAAGCTGTCCAGTACCAGCCACGTAGTCCGAGTCATGTCAAAGTGTCTCCCTGTTAATTGCTCTTGTTAATCCTGATCAAGTGGTGGATATTCCACATTCCTATAATGGGGACCTTTTTCTTTACCACAATACATATGCACGGACATCCATGTTTGTATCGTCACATGCATGCTTGAGGTTAAATTGCATGCGGTGATGGTGTCCATTGTCACCTAAACAACACTGCCGATGATGGCAAGGCCGAGACCAGCTGAACTCTCCTTTCCTTCCCTCGTTATATCTCAACGACTCGCGCACGGAGAGCGATGGTGAGAGATGAAGAGCTGAAAGTGGGATTGGATTCGATCCGATGGGAGTTTTAGCTATGCACCTGCTCGTGGGCAATGAACTCGTGAATACAAACTTAAGCAAAAGGGAACGACTGCTGAGATGCGTGCGCGTTAAACTGAACACCGCGCCGCCACCACACGGGGCCTCTGAATTGTGTGCAGGTGGTGGTGACGGACGATGACGACGATCAGTCGGACGCCGAGACGGAGCCGGAGGAGCTGGACGGGGTTCCGCCGAGCGTCGACGGCATGAGCGTCGGCGTTGCGAACGCCCCGATCGTGGGCTCGGTGGGCGATCCGTGCCTCTTGCGGCCCTCTGCCACGCGCAACGCGGCGCTCGCCCACCCTTCAGGACGAGACACGCCAGCCAGCCTCGAGTGGGACTACCAGTTTGACATCACCCGCATGGAGGGGGCACCTGAGAGAGGGGAGGATGACGACGATGACGGGGGATACGATGATGCTGATGGCACTCTTACCGGTACGTGGGGTCAAAGGTCGGTCAGGTGCCAGGGGTCAAAGGTCGGTCAGGTGCCAGGGGTCAATGGCGATAGAAGACCCTCTGTTTCTTCACAATACTTCCTTAACCACCAAATTGTTGAATGGTGAAACCCAGGTCTCTGTTAAAATACATTGATCTCATTGAATATATGATTACAAGTATGTAAATGTATGCGCATGTCCATGTTGTACAACTTCGTTTTGGGTATGAACATGAAAACTCTTAATTGTTTAAAGAAGCACTTCACCAAAGTCTAAAGATTATTTATGATGTGATTTGTCTAACAGGCAAGCCTTATTGAATCTCAGCACTC
Organism: Lethenteron reissneri; assembly: GCF_015708825.2. Taxonomy (NCBI): domain Eukaryota; kingdom Metazoa; phylum Chordata; class Hyperoartia; order Petromyzontiformes; family Petromyzontidae; genus Lethenteron; species Lethenteron reissneri. The sequence continues at coordinate 6,318,609 of NC_083792.1, forward strand.
TTTCTCAGGAAAACCTTGCATTGAAATTATTTGATTCATTCCTTTTTAAGGAGTGATTTCCACGTAGGAGGAACCAAAACACTCGGAGGAAACCCATGCATATGAGGTGGTAGCACTCAAAAATACAAGCAGATGGATTTATGAACCAACGTTCCTCCAAAGCACCTGATTACAGGCATGCACCACTACGCCCTGCTCCTGGACATCACTTCTTCTAGTAAAATTTTCCTCGGTTACAGAAAATACATTCATAATAATTATCTGCTTAATGTTCACATGGAACAAGCTGAGCCACACGTTTCAGCTCTTCGTGCACTGCAACATCGCAACGTTGGAAAGTGCAAACCGTTGACATTTTATACATTATCCCTGGGAATGTCAATCATCACAGACAAACCCGTTGAAGTGAAATCGCATGCCGTTTTATCACCGTTTAACAAATGCACACCACTCCAAGGCTGTCGACCCCTGGACAAACCTTCAGGCTGGTACCAGTCGCGCAGCCTCGTCCCCCAGACTCACACACAGCCTTGTGCTGGGCAGGGCTGCAGGCTGTGTTGACAGCCCAGGACGTGAAATTGTGCGGGTTTTGTCCTTTCAGATATAGCTGTCACTGAGACTCATGAGGCCTTCATCGCTCAGACAGAAAGTGTCCTCAGGACATCAAGGGGTATGATGCAAGGCACAGCGGGCGTTGCGCTCTGCATGCTCATTGCCAACCACCGCTACTCGTCCCCACGCCCCCCCCGGCACCAGGAAAGCGCTTTCCATCCAGCCTCGTGCCTGGCTAGGCAGGTCGGATGGAAATATGCCCGGCAACCTGGCTTCCTAATTCCCATGCTGTGTGGCATCTCATTTAAGAATAACCCCTTGCAGTTTTATAACTTTACGCACGGCCTGTTTACCAGTCACTAATTTCTGCGTCTGTGGGGTTACTGCAGCTGTTTGTCAACCACGGTCATCGCTGCTTTTGACGTTGGTTGTCGGTAATCATCGCTGTTCATTAACATCCACTGCCGACGTTACCCTTCGCTCATGCTTAACTGCATCACCGTCTTCGTGATCCATACTGTGAGCTCCAAAGTGGGATAAACTAAATGTGCGATATCAAACGTCTGTGCTCACAACTGGTAACGTAATGTCAAGGTAATCCTGAGAATGGCAATGTCAGAATACTGCATTTTATATATTTGATGATAATGTAAAATGGCAAACGTATTATCTATAATGAAAGCGGCTATCAATTTATATCGGAATTTTAATAGTTTTGGGATCCATAAAATGAGTGTCTGTTTAAAATGCATGCGTTGTGGTGTTCTTAATTTTCTTTGTTCTGGGGAGCTATAGTAATCTGCCCACAATTTATGATAAATGCTGACATGGCCAACAGCATGCATGAGAACATTTGATACAATTTTCAATTTCTTAAACTAATTTCTTACACATGTATATGTTTTTACCGCATGTTTGTTTTTCAATACAGCATCTCAGCATTATTAACATTGACCATAGGTCGACCTTAATTTGTTCAGTTGCGTGAGTTCAGCCAAATTACAAAACGTGAACGGACTTCCATTTAACCATGTTGACGTCTACTGTGATGTGTGGGGGTGCCTGCGCACGACTTGCCGATTCTGCTGCTGACAGTGATGGTGACGATATCGGTGACGATGTCGGTGACGATGTCGGTGACGATGTCGGCGACGATGTCGGCGATGGTGATGGTGACGATGCTTCTGAATTAATGGCAGATGGAAACGGCAACGTCCTTGAGCTCCAGCTGCAGCAGCTGAACATGGCATTGGAGGCCACGCGCTACCACCTGCAGCAGACGGAGCACTTCCTGAGCCGACGCACCCCAACGGGACCGGACCTGGATGGAACCTACGCGCAATACGTGAGTCCGGGGACCCGAGGGCTTACCCGAGTGACTACCTCTTGGTAGAACACCGCGGTCAACACATTAGGGGGGTATCGACAATAATACAGTTGGGATTTACATACCAAACTAAATGTGACCGCATCTCAAGATGCTCTGCAAAAAAAAAAGTGAGCATGGTTATTTTTTTTAAGGCAGTCGGTAATAGGTGCATTTACAAATTGCTTCTCATACTCTTAGGTTTTTTCGGTAAAGTCACGTAGGTTAAAAAATAAAATTAAAATTAATAAAAGTAATAATAGAAATAAAATAAGAATTCACGAGGTTTCGGAGGCAACACAAGTCTCCGTCATCAGGTGGGACCGTCACAGCTAGATTTACCTACGTAACTTTACCGAAAAAACCTAAGAGTATGAATCCTTGCAGTCACGAAAGCTTCAAATCTAAAATTACTTCTCGTTTCTTCCCTTGTGGCACATGCATAATGTATTTGTACTACACAACAAGTCCTAAACATGTGTGAATAGTAAATGATCAGTTATTAAAAACACGATTCAATGGTTCCAAATATTATTTTGCTTTAATTGGCGTAATTGTTTAAATCGTAGAATTAACTACCCACCGAGTAAGATCTCACAAAGCAACTGTGACACAACACATTTTCAGAAATAAAAAAATGTTCATCGAAATTCTGCCGTGATGCTCCTCGGTCCGTTTTTGATGAGCAGTCGGATTCATTGCTTGGACAGCTCGAATGCACTGCGAACGCTCTTAACTTACCGCATCATAGCCTCATTCTCTCTTCATGCCGGCCCCAGGGGAATGAAGCATTATTTGAACCCGCAGTCTTTTATGTGCGAGCCGCTCCACCTGCCACTGGCCTACATGGCCGGTGCACTCTTGAGTTTAATGTCACGAATATTTTACTCATCACACTCGTTTAACGACTGCTTGAATTCTAAAACCCTGAACCGTGGTGCTACTTGAGGACTGATGAACAGGAATTCATTGTGTGGCAATTGTGTAGTGCATGGGAACGGTGTGGTGCATGAGAATTGTGTGAACGAGCGGAGTGCCTACCTGCCGCATGGTCTCGCAGATGCAGCTTCTGACCGAGTGCCAGAGCAGCGTTGAGCGCGTGCGCTGCATGGGCGAGGCCTTGATGGAAGGCCAAGAAGACGGCAGCCACTCCACAGGCCTGCAGCAGCAGCTGTCCGGTACGCAATGTCGTAGCTGTTGAGTGTGAGCAGGTGGTGCATCTGCACCAGGACCCCATGGGTTGGACTACGAAGAGGGAGAGGAATTGGACAGCTCCTTCCTCCTCCTCTCTCAACTTGTTTAGATGCGGCAAATCCAGCCACCCAACCAAGTCATGCATTTTTTATTCTCTTATTTATTTGCATATATGTATTTGTGTGCACGTGTTTGTTTGTGTGTGACCTGATTTCCATTCTCGCCCATTCCTAATATCAGTGGCCAGTGATATATGAACCAGTCCCAGGCTTCCCCTAGGTCACCTCAGCCTTAAATGAATACCCGGTGCATTATGTAAACATCAATGCTGGGAAGATAAATGGGGCCAAGTGTGGTGCTGGCTACAGCACCCACACGGACACTGTGGGGTGAGGGTGGGTGCTGCTAAAAACAATAGCCCCATCATTCTGTAAAGTCTTACGGTGATCTTTGTTTTCTGACTTGCATGTGTGTGCCTGTGTGGCGCGTACCGGAGCGCAGGCGTGTTCGAGCGTTGGGAAGAGCTGCGCGAGCAGGCGCAAGCCAAGGAGCAGCGCATGGTCACGCGGCTGCAGCAGTGGCGGCAGCTGGACGCGCAGGCGCACGAGCTGGCGCTGTGGTTGGACGGTGCGCAGGCCACACTCGGCCAATGCCGTGCCTCCACAGCTGCTCACTCCCCACAGCTGTCCGCCTTGCAGCTGTCGCTGTCCCAACTGCGGGTAAGCACGCCGTGCCTTTCACGTCGCTTCGTGTTCACTGTACATGGAGACTCGACCAAAACAACAACAACAACAGGTGTTATCTTGCTCTTATAAACCTCGTCGTTAGCAGCAGCAGCAGCTGTGATCTATCCACTGCTGGATGAGGCTTCCCCAAGACATGTCAATCTCTCGTGGTCTTGTGATGCAGCGATTTATCTATCTCCTGCACACGAGCCGATCTCAGCTCCCATTCTATTGCCAATAGGCATGCATTGATTAAAGTCAATTATTACACTTATGATACATGCACTGGGATCATGTATATAAAAGTCACTTAAACATCACAAATGAGACTAACAATGAAGACAAATCGTCTATATTCAAGGTGTTGCTGCATTTTACAAAATGCGATTGTCTTCGGAAGTATTAATTAGAGATATTAACGTTATCTTCCAAGCCATATGAGAGGACCTCACACGGTGCATGGCGTGATGTCCTCTCACACAGATCTAATGCGTTAACGCTTTCAACCACACTTAAAAATTGTTGGAAAGGAAACGAGATGCAAAAGAAGTTGCATGGAATCATCGTCCTCTCAAAACATGACAATTCAACGGTCCGTCGGGTTACTTGATTGGGAGGTGGTTTTTTTTTGCGCGCGGTGTGCAGGAACTCCAGGAGGACGCGGAGTCGCGCCGTCCCCTCGTGCTGTCGCTCACGCTGGGCGCACGGGAGCTGGAGAGCTCGTGCGGCGACGGGGATGAGGAGGAGGAGGAGGGCGACAACGATGACTCGTGGTCGAGCACCGACAGCGAGGCAGAGAGCGCGGCGGCGGCCAGGGTCTGCTTGCCGGGGGTCCGCCCGACGGCTGGGCAAACCCTTCTCCAGCTCCTGCCCGACGTCCTGTGCAGGTGGAAGAGGGTGAATGGCAGCCTCGAGGAGCTGGAGCGCACGCTGTTTGACAACATCAGCAACATCCACGCAAGTCGTGAGGTGCGTTTGGGGCCGGCATTTGCAAAGATAATAAAATGTCAGCGTTGCGAGACGATGTTAACGATGATTCTGGTAATGGCCATTTAAATTGTTTCCTTGCTTAAGGAAGCCATTGGGCTGCGTTTATGTACGTTGGTCGTCTGATGTGCCATCATCAGCCATGTCCTCTCCATAGCTGTATACTACTTCTCACACTCTCATCACCCTTCTTGGGCCCCCGATGCCACAATTTGTAATCCATCGCGCTCCTGCGAGATGAATCTCACCGCTACATCAACTTGGTGGTCTTCCTCTTGGATGTGTTCCATTCTTTGGCTGCCTTCCATTACACGCCTTGTCCATTGGCCATCTTCACTTCTAGTGATGTGTCGTGCCTGAGATGACGTCGGATGTGGAGATGGAGCGATGAACACTCATGTGCTTGTGTTTGGTGAATTTTTGTATCACACAACTGTAAGAAATGCTAACGGCTTTTCAGGACTTGTAGTAACTATTCCAATAATTATTATTATACGTATTACTTTATCCAGCAGTGGATTATGGTTGACGATTTTCAAATAAAAAATTAGGCATCATGCCACGATTTTAGGTTGATATATTTCTCTGAACTTTTTATAGTCCTGATAATTTTGCTCCAGCATCTGCTTATTTTATGATGTTCACAGTAATTGCATCCTATCACAGAGCTCTCTCCCTGGCAGTATTCACTTGTGACGTCTGGAACCACCATCCCGTCATCTGAAAAGTGATTTGATTCCTGGAATACACGAGTAGCTATAGAGATCCGCTTGAAATCCCCCTACTAGTTTTAAGATAGTATTCTTCGTGTGTTATGGTTCCATCCCGCTCACTGCCAGCTGCCATTTGTAAATTACCTTTCATCAGCCTCCGTTTTACTGCTTCGATGCTCCTACTTTTGCCTGAGCCACTGGTGGCACTGTTTTATTTCCATGCCAGTGATCATTGTGTCTCTTGGACAACCACTGTTGACTTTATGTACTCATCTTATCCAACCTAGAAGAAATGTAGCGGTCTGTGGAGTAACTTGAATAAAAAAAACAATGGAAATAATCGTTTTGTCGGTTGTTTTCTTAACAGATGAAAAGAGGCAAGGGCAGCCATCCAACAGTGAATATCGACCATCCAGTTCACAGGTATTATTCACTCTCGCCACTACTGTGCAATGAAAATGAAACCATTCAATGTAACGTAGTCATGCTATTGCTCCTTTTAAATTAGATGTCCTGTGCTAATATTACAATTAGAAAATGTGTCTTCATAAGCTCTTCCAATTTATGTTTTATTGATGCAAAGTATTAACTGAATAACATTGAGAGATGAAAAAAATCAACTCTTCTCAAAGTAGAATTCATGTTTTAATGTTTGCATGTTCTCGATCATTATATGTATCTTCAACATCGCATTCCCCTAATTTTTTTTATCACGGCATGTAACGATGCATCCGTGCATTGATTTAAATAATTTCTTACAGTCAATGTGAAGCATGTACCGATAGATTTCGTATCGTGACCTACGTAATCGTGGTTGTAACTAAGATTTGTATCTTATCACATCTATACCGTGGCAGGACGCCCAAAAAAGAAACCAGTTCATTGGCTCTTCCTGCTGAAAGAAATATAATCTCAATCCATGATACCTGTACTGAATTGTGTACGATAATTGTTTAGTGCTTATGCAACCGTATGCAAACAACATGTCAAATGTCACATTTGGGCTAAAGGAGCAGAAAAAATTACTTTGGAGACGATACAGAAAATTGCAAAAAAAATAAATGAGATAAAGATAAATGTATTACCAATTCAAATCATGACGGTTCATCAATCGTTCCATACCTATTTTCTTGCAGTGAATGCCTCTGCGTGTTGCGAGATGCGCTAAATGGCGTTTTGTGTCTGGACGTGTCAATGCCTTCGGTTCTCGGCAGTCTCCACAGCGGAAGCAACGCTGCGGAACGGGGGACGTCAGCGGCGCAGAGCTCGGCGCCGGCTCGGAGCGCAGCGAAGGAGACGCCGGGGTCATTTGCGCGGCGCGTCGTGTTCGCTTCGCTGCCCTTCCAGCTGATGCTGCTCTTCACGTTGCTCCTGCTCGTGTGTCTGATGCCCTCCACGGAGGAGCACCCGATCTGCGCCCACGTGAACAACTTCGCCAGGTCCTTCCACCCGATGCTCATTTATACCAACGGGCCACCTCCAACGTGACAGCCCCTTTGCGCAGATGGAGACGCACACGCGCACACGCACACACGCACAGACGTCATCGTTCAAACGTGTCTCGAGCAGCGTCGGCACCTGTTATGCAGTGATCGGTCAGGCTGGGATCTGGGAGTGGTGGCTGTGGGGGTACAAACTAAATACAACATTTTAGTTTCTGTTTAGATAGCAAAAGATCTGACAGTTTTCAGTCAAATTCAAACGGTGCATCCCTGAAAATCACACAGGAAAACGGAAGCATTACATACTGTGCATCAACTTAAAGCATGACTGTTTCACTATATATGCAATAAACCTGCCTAGTAATTTTTTTCCAATATGCAAACACTGGGCGCATGTTGTCTTAATCTACAATCTCACGAATGAGCAACATTTCCTAGCTATTTGGCCAGCAATGCCTGTAAGAGGAGATTTGCGTCAAGGTTTCATTGCATTATCAGATACATTTTTCAACAATAAAATATATTTTGTATGACTTGTTGGCCACTCGGTAAACTTGCGCGTTCTTCGGTGCACTCCAATGTACGCCGAGCTCGCGTGAAGCCACACTCAACAATCGCAGGTGAATTGCCAATCCACACCAGGCGTAAGTACAAAGGGGTGAGCACACCACCCTCATCGGATTGCTTCGTGACACACTGAAGAGACTTACACTCGGGCAAGGCCTCAATTGTTTCATAATTACATTTATAAAGAACTGTGTGGAGTGGAGCCAGTGGTTTCTTGTTTTCATTTTCAGTTCTAATTCTTGTCCATAGATGAATGCAAACATGTTTTAATACATGCACAAACTCCATTGGGTAAATTTTATTTTAATTCAACACTGTAAAAACTTTCACCAGCAATTCTGACTGCAGACAGCCAATTTATAACATCACCAAATGCAGCAGCGGCTTTGTGGTGTCCACGCAGCCTCGCAACTGCAGCCGCCTTCTCTTACGACCAACAGTCGACACCAGGAACGGCAGTAATTTAGAATGGCATCTACCATTGCCGTATTCTAAATCTGTAATTTCAAACTACACCACATGCCTTTGTCTTGTGAGGGACCTACAGAAATCACGGGCAGCAGTCACGAAGAGTTGGAATGAGGTTCAAAACTGCGTTTTAGTCACAAATGTTAAGCCTGGCTTATATTGATGGCCACTGACTTCTCCTCCAGGCATTTGATCTCTTATCAGAATGTGTATTTATCCTGGAAGAATCCAATGACCTGGAAGCTCTTCTTCACCGCGGGTCAGCAGGAATCTAAAAAAACCCACACAGGCTCCCCCCAGGGCATCATTGAAATACACAACACCCCATCACGTGATCTCTGAGCAATTATTTTATCAAGGACAACTGAGCCCAAGTACTATCCAGCTCGGCCCAATTCGGGAGCCCCATTCAAACACTTTGGGTCTCGGGCCAACAATATAAAACACTGATAAAATTACAGCTCCTAGGTCACATGACAGGACTGGCTAAATTGTGATGATGCCCTGGGGGAGGCTGTTTTTAATTATTTATACGTGGCGTGGGTTACAGTTGACAAGTCTGGAGAAGGAGTGTGTCGGGAGGCAGTGTAAAACTCTCACAAAGCAAAGCCCATGTTCTCATAAAATCAGTCAAGGGCTACTGTTTTAACTTGAGATCCATCTTCTTTAAATATTCTTTGGGGGTTACATTAACATTTTTAATTATTCACAAGATGACTTTGTTTTTAAAATATGTTCGTATTGTGTGATTTGATCGAGTGGGTTTTTTCTTCTACATAGCCAGTCATTAAGCAAAGTAAATCAATTGTTAGGTGAACACACCGCTAAAACTCAGAATGGGCTCAAACAGTGCAAACGCATGACATTACAATTGATGCATCTGCCACCCTCACTCTAATCCCCTCCTCCTGGTTTGCAAAATGTGCCACGGCTGCGTTGACCCCCACATGGTGCTCGTACAAAAGGCAGTCTGTACGCTTGCAGTTGTGCCTCTTAAAGCACAACAGCCTTTGCACGTGTAAAACACTCACGGTTTGAATAACGCTGACATTGTACACTGTCAAAACGCGCCTGTGTATGTATTTGTATAGATATTTATAAAACTATACCGTAGCCTGTATATAACTGATGACCGATACTTGTGTTTTTTCATTTCAGTATTATCAGCATTATAAAAATAGAAGATATACACAAATTGTTGTAGTTATGGGATAATTAGTTTTGTAACTTTAATACAACAAATCCAATAAACACTGGATCGTAACAATTCTGAAAAACAAGTTCTGTAAACGTTTGCTTCCCTGATTGAGGGTACTAAACAATGAATCGGAATGTTTCAAGATGTTTTTGTCTTTGTTCACCAGGCTCTTTTGAGCTGTTCTTAGGGCATCAGATTTTTGGAGCATGGCCCTTGTGTGGCGTTTTGCATCACTAGCTCATCTCATACACCGGCTGTCCTCTGCAAGTCACATTTATTTGTGCTGTAAATGTGTTGATATTTTTTAAAATAAATGCTGTGTACATAATGCACATGAAGGAGTATGCGTACGCCATCATGAATAACATTATTTTTTTGGTGAGCGCTGTTGGATAATGAGGATTGCAGAAGGACTTGTTCTCATGAATGAACATGGTGTCTGTCTAGTGATGAGCATTAGCGTCTGTGGAAAGCAGGTGAATACCATGTGTTGTGCAAGAAACAAGTTAAGTTCTTGACATGAGGGAAGATCTCAACTCCATTCCTCAGCTGCCATCGACACAATGCAGCATTTCTCTTCGTCCAGCCTTCTGCATTTATCCTGTACTATATATACCGGATGGTGTACTGTAGATTATCATTCGTGTTTTTTTATTAAATGTTCATTTCCATTGTCTGTTGATTGGCACGTGAGAAAAGCCACAATGTGGTGGGTCCCAAATTAGGTGTTGAGAAGTGCTCACCTCCATCATTGTGAAGACGCAGTGGATATCTGTGACAACTGGAGGTCTAAGTGATGACACATGGGAGTTCACCACGTGGGAGTGAGGAGCATGCTCTTCACCACCAACAATAGTTTTTGTTTTGATGTATTTGTGTGTCAATGGTAGCTCACAAGTCTGATGGATAACTTTTTCTATGTGTGGACATTTGTGAAAATCCCACTTGTCTTTGGGCTGTAAAATTAATTGCTGCAATAAGGTACTGTTTAAGTGTGCGTACTTCATGGCTGTTGGTAAGCCGCTTGTAGTGATTTGGTAAATGAATAACATACAATTCTAGATTTGAAGCTTTCGTGACTGCAAGGATTCATACTCTTAGTTCTTTCGGTCAAGTCACGTAGGTAAAAAAGGAAATTAAAATTAATAAAAAAGAAAAACAATAAAATCATTGTTTTTATTTTTTTATTAATTTTAATTTCATTTTTTATCTACGTGACTTTACCGAAAGAACTAATAACATACAACTTTAATATCCCTTGGATCGACCTTAACTGGATCTAATATAAATCCCGTAGACATTTTCGAAATGACTGTAAATTTATTCAAAGCTATTTAATGAGTTGAAGGACTGTAAGGAGAATCGTTTCTCAAACATATACTATACCTTTGTAAAAACACTTTGCTATGTTTATTAGTGATTAGCTGATTGTGGTTGGCCTAGGCTGAAGAATGTTGAACACTAAACACATGGCTCAGAATAAGCAGATCATAGAATGTATAGATAAGGTTCATAATATCAGTGTTAAGAATTATGAGCTTTTGCCCTGGTGAGAGATACCAACCTTAAATTTATCTTTCATGTATTGAAAGTTGTGGAAATCAATCAGATATAAACCGATTAGTCACGTGAATTTAATTAATATTACGTCCAAGTGTAATGACAAATACAGTTCCAGTTTTGTTGGAAATAGTTATATGAACTAAGTACCGTAACCAGGGTGATGTTTGTTTCACAGTGAAGTTGGGAATGTGAACCTTGAAGCTTTCTTTTAATTGCAAAGTGTTTGACATGACATTTATTGAAAGCCAAAGGTTGAATTACATCTGTGGTTCATGGGTTTTCACTTTTCCCATGTAAGTTCTAGCATTAAGCCTTTTTGTTGCTGCCAATCCTTGAGTTAAACATTTGTTGTTGTTCGTGAAGTCACAAGATCTTTTATGGTAAGAGGTCGCGTGTCACCTCAAATGACCTAACCCCCATTACGTGACATGCGAGAACGTGAAAATGTTTTGATGAGCAAATCACTCTGTGAAAATCCTTGTTCTGTGAAAGTACTGTCATGCTAATTGTGATGGAAGCACATGAAAAACATGCATTGGTTCTGATGAGTTTTATTTTTTCATAGTTAATATGAAGCACAACAGCTGTACATAGGCCCACACCAGCCCACAAGGAGCCAGGTCTTGACGTGCACTACCTGCCCTGTGCCTTTTAAAATGATGGGCACTCATTAGATGAGCTGCACAAATTCCAGTCGAGGCATGGACTCATTACAGTACAGTACTCTACTTAGGTTTTCTATAACCCCATGTGCACTGCTGGCTCATTGCCCAGCTTTCCATTATGCCCATCATGGCCAAGCTTCAAAGTCCACCTCACTGAAAAGTCCAATTAAAACAATATGACCCTAAATAAGCAAAGGCATTGCAGGCAGGATTGCCTGCAAGTGAGCAAACGACTTTGCCTACATGTACTGTATGTGTCTATGAATCCAATATCCTAGCTTTAGGCCCAATGTTGACCTGAATTCAGGCTCCTTTACAATAATTATTTGTAGAATTGGTGTGCCATAGCTTTTTCCTAAACTTACGATACAAGACCTGGTGTTATTTTCCATCAAAATTAGAAAGTTTTTTTGTTTTCTGCTTATTCTGACCTGAATATAAAAAGTGTTATGAAAAATGTGAGATTTATGCAGGTTGTAGAACACGGTACAATTAGCCAAACAAGTGTTTTTAGACACTGTAATTCTACTGACGTGTAATATGTTTTTTTAGGGAAATGTTTCCAATGTATTTTTTTGTAAATGGTTCCAAAGAGATTGCAATGTACTGTATGAGATGTCTGCACTTTGTGATAAAAATTAATTAGCAGCAATTTCCTGTTGTGCGTCTTATCTATTGGTTGTGCCTTTATAATACATGCCTAAATCAAATACATCAATCACATTATCTTTAACATTGAACACTTATAAGAGAAAACATATAGGACGCACTCTCCCACCTTATCTGCTTTCGTGTAGCGGATGTTGTTGGTGGACCGTTTTTGCTTATCTGCTCGGAAAATTCAAGATATCTGTAATTTCCTGTGCATAATGGAATGAAAGTGCCACCGCGGACAGGTGAGCCGTCTTTTACTTCAAAATATGCGGATAATAGCATGAATTTAGCACTTGTGTGAGGCCACAACTTGTGCGGGTGACTTCTCTGATCCGCTTATACGGATAATACGAATGTGTAGATAACGAGCGTGCATCAATTGAGGACATGTTTAATTATGTATGCTACTAGCAGATAATATGGCTGTGTTGCTTTTGGGAAATATGAACGTTTTTCTTTCATCTTACAATGTAAAAAATATTGGACCAGGATTTGTGTAGTCTTCTAAGGCATTTATCGAAGACAAACACTTTTTTTGAGATGGGACTTGTGAATTGCTGCTGGCTACTTAACAGTTTGGCTTTGTGCTCAGCAATATATAACTAGAATAAAAGTATACAAGATAATTATTCAAATTCTGCTCAAGTTTAGAGAACATATTTCCCAGTTCAAGAAACATTACAATTTCCATTTCACATCAAGTGTCCGAAACAATTGCGGGCCACGTGCGCAGCGAACTCAGTGCGCTGATTGGTCCAGTCATAGGCGGGAAATTCAAAAACGGCCAATCAAAAGGCGCCCTGTGAAGGGCCGACATCAGAGACTTCCGATTGGTCACCGATGACGGGCAAAATACATCCTCTTAGGTTTTTTCGGTAAAGTCACGTAGGTAAAAAATAATACATTTTTTTTACATACGTGACTACCGAAGAAAGTGATTTAATTGATTGTTTCATGTATTGTTATTTTATTTTTATTTTATTATTTTTTACCTACGTGACTACTGAAAAAACCTAAGAGTATGAATCCTTGCAGTCACGAAAGCTTCAAATCTAGGGCAAAATACATACTTGAATATATTTGATATTTTTTTACCTACGTGACTTTACAAAAAAAAACAGAGTATGGAAAACTTCAAATGTAAAAAAAACTATTTTTGTTCTTTCGGTAAAGTCACGTAGTTAGAAATTAAATAAAAACAAATCACGACGCTTTGATTGCAACACCAGCAATCATCATCAGGTGGGAAAACCACAGCAAGAAAATGTTTTTTTATTTTTTTCTAACTACGTGACTTTACCGAAAGAACCAAAGAGTATAGATTCCTGCAGTCACGAAAGCTTCAAATCAAGATTGGGCAAAATACACTTGTGCGTGTTTTGACGTGGCGGTATAGAAATGCAGTAACAACGATGGATTATGTTGCACGGGCTATACGCTGCAATCTCTATTTTAATACTGCAGATAAATAATAAACCTCTTAAAAGATTACCTCACTAAAGCAGATTATTTTGAATGGAAAGATATCAGTGTTTTCGAATTCGCTATATACTCTGAATAGCCAAGCTAGAAAATGTCTGGCGCAACTTAGCCAAGTTCAATATTACCAGCCTTGGATTTTCACTGCTGGATGAAGGCTTAGAATGAGCGGCACGTGATAGCTAACTTACCTTATATTATGTACTTATACTGGTAGGAACCTCCTGGTTACACCAGCCCACAGGGGATTATTGTGTCCGTCGTGCAGGGAGGGGCTGGGTGGGGAGGGAGGGGCTGGGTTGGGAGGGAGGGGCTGGGTTGGGAGGGAGTGGGCCTGGGTGGGGAGGGTGGGGGGGTGGGAGGAGTGAGGCTGGGTGGAGAGGGGAGGGTGGGGAGGGGCTGGGTGGGGCTGGGAGGGGGTGGGAGGGGTGGGACTGGGTGGGGAGGGGAGGATGGGGAGGGGCTGGGTGGGAGGAGTGGGGCTGGGTGGAGAGGGGCTAGGTGGGTAGGGTGGGGCTGGGAGGGGGTGGGAGGGGTGGGGCGGGGAGGGTGGGGAGGGGCTTGGTGGGAGGAGTGGGGCTGGGTGGAGAGGGGAGGGTGGGGAGGGGCTGGGTGGGGAAGGTGGCGCTGGGAGGGGGTGGGAGGGGTGGGGCTGGGTGGGGAGGGGCTGGTCACCCCGTGGTGCCCTTATAAAACTCAACGTTTCACCTACTCACGCCGGCTTGTGCCCGCCCTCACAGTCGGGCATATTTGCGGAATACACCACGCCGCCGTTGACCCTGGCCATTGACCAGCTCCCTCCGCAGGAATGTGTTCTTATGCTATCTTCACTTATCCTCCCCATTTGCCAACCCGCACAGACCATTGTGGTGAAGTATGGTCAAACAACTGGATGTGTGGATAGGTCTTCATCCAAATTTTGACTTCAAACTTTAGTGACTGCAGGAATTCATAGTATTTAGTTCTTTCGGTAAAGTCACGTCCATATAATAATAAACAAATAAAGTGAATAAAAATGAAGTGCGTTATTTTTATTCACTTTATTTTTTATTATTTTTTATTACTGAAAGAACCAAGAATAAATCAGGTACCCGATTATAGACTGCTAGTATGCTCAGTTTAATAACCATTGCTACAGTCTACATTATGGACTACCAGTCCACTCACCCAGCTTAACCATTACTACATTCTACACTATAGACTGCCAGTACACTCACCAAACTTAAGAACCAGGCTTTAGTTTTTTATTACTTAATTTTATCGTTTTTATTTGTACAATATTCACTTTATTTTTTATCATTATGTTTCTATCTACGTGACTTTACCGAAAGAACCAAAGAATAGGTCTTCATCCAGCAGTGGACCAATTGCGTGACGTCACTACAAAGCTTCACCATCACTCGACGCGTATTTGAAAACTCAATCTGGCGCATGACATCTTTCACCAGTTGCGTGACGTCACGACTAAGCTTCACCTTCACTCGCCACTCGTTTGAAAACTCAATCTGGTACGTGACATCATTCACCAGTTGCGTGACGTCATGACTAAGCTTCACCTTCACTCGCCACTCGTTTGAAAACTCAATCTGGTACGTGACATCATTCACCAGTTGCGTGACGTCACGACTAAGCTTCACCACTCGCCGCGCGTTTGAAAACTCAATCTGGTACGTGACATCATTCACCAGTTGCGTGACGTCACGACTAAGCTTCACCTTTACTCGCCACTCGTTTGAAAACTCAATCTGGTACATGACATCATTCATCAGTTGCGTGACGTCACGACTAAGCTTCACCACTCGCCGCGCGTTTGAAAGCTCAATCTGGTACATGACATCATTCACCAGTTGCGTGATGTCACGACTAAGCTTCACCACTCGCCGCGCGTTTGAAAACTCAATCTGGTCGGTGACATCATTCACCAGTTGCGTGACGTCACGTCTAAGCTTCACCTTCACTCGCCGCGCATTTGAAAACTCAATCTGGTACATGACATCATTCACAGTTGCGTGACGTCACTACAGTACTGAACTCCACCAACTTACTCTTAGGTTTTTTCGGTAAAGTCACATAGGTAAAATAATAATAAAATAAATTAAAAATAAATGAACATAACTAAATTAAATCACGACGTTTCGGAAGCAACACAATCCTCCGTCATCAGGTGTAACTGCTCCACTAAAATTACCACCACCTTGCCGCGCGTTTGAAAACTCAATCTGGCGCATGACATCATTCACCAGTTACGTGACGTCACTCCAATACTGAGCTCCACCACCTTGCCGCGCGTTTGAAGTCTCAAGCAGCTACATGACATCATTCTTCCTCAAGGACCGTCATCTCTTGCGATGTGACGTCACCCCGTGGCCGTTTGACGTCGCCACCAATCCCCGCCTCCACCCCCCCCCCACGTCCGTTTGAGTGGAAATGGCGGCGAGTGCGAAGCGCGGGATGTGCAATAGCGGGAGCTGGTGAGCAGCAGCAGCATCAGCAGGAGGAGAAGACGACCCCGTGAGCTGGGAGTGCGGCCCTAGCACAAGCTCGAGCTGCTCCCCGCCCGCGTTCGTGTAGACGCGTCTCTTGCCCCTTCGCTTGGTGAGCAGCAGACGGCGTGTGGCGAGTTTCTTCCCCGCACGCCCCGTGCCTCTTGCCTCGCTCGTCTAGGCCGGGCGGGCCTTGGGCTCGGGCTTCGAGCTCCGGACAGGGCTTAAAGTTGAACTTGGGTGTGCGTTGAAGAAGGTGGTTCTTGTCGGAGGGATTTGGTCGCCATCGGTAGACGCGTCTGCGACCCCCGCGGTGACGCGAGGCGGTGGTTTCTGTGAGAGAGGCCTAAGTAAGGCTTGGGACGTGCGATTCTTAGGCTTCAATGGCTCCAACTCCTTGACTATTTAATTCCATTTCGATTGCAGGGCGATCAATGTACAGGCCCACAGATGATTGTCAACGGGCGATTGAATTCTGTGAAAGCAATATAGCCATGCCTTGTAAATATTGTGTTAAGAATATATCATTTTTATATTTCGAGGCTTGTTTCGAATTAAATGTTTGCAAGTTTTTTTTCCACAAAATGTTGAATGGGGGGTGTCTGCAAATGACGAATCATGTATAATCGCATTGGTGAATACTTGTTCTAATTGCAACGAGTCTGGCCGGGCATCACTTCTTCCGAAGCGCCATGGGGTTAGAGCACCAGTTTGGAGAAATTCGACCCATCATCGCTCTTCTGGGGTCGATAAAATAAATCCTTTACTGCATTTATAAAGAACCAAAGAGTATGGTTGGCCTATGGATAGACTCCTTCGACAAGGTCGTAAACATGTGGAGTTGGCACAAGTCGAGCAGGGGAGACGCTTAAGTATATCAACGATGTGTGCCGTTTGTAAATCAAAGTTTTCTTTGTGTCCCGTTATTTTACGTAACGTACCGGTGTCTCCATCGATATGCCAAGTCGATGTTCTTTCCGCTATCAACACGTGAATCTTTTCATGAGTTGATTCATTACTATGATTTTTCCACTGCGGTTAATAGCAGTGAACCTTGCATAACTGCAAATATTCCTAGTCAGGTATCTATTGACTTAAAGCTTTCGTAACTGCAGGAATTCATATTCTTTGGGTCTTTTGGTAAAGTCACGGAGATAGGTTCAAAGAAAATAACATTTTGTTATTTTCTTTTCTTTGAACCTATCTCCGTGATACTCTTTGGTTCTTTAGGTACAGTCACGTAGGTCGAAATAAAATGAAATGACTTTACCGAAAGAACCAAAGAGTGGATTCCTGAAGTCACGAAAGCTTCAAATCTATCTCCGTGACGTTACCGAAAGACCACACAGAATATCAGGTATCTTTATTATAATCAGCGGTACTATATGTAGTGGTTGATTTGGGGTTGACGCAAACGGAAATGATTACCTTTCATTTGAAACGCCGAATCTGCCCAGTTTATTTGAGTTAAAAGAAACCCGGCTTACGGCAAACCACGTGGCCTGGCCGTAACCCACACGGAGTACCGCATCACTTTACTTGTGCAATGTGACAGTTTTATCGCGTAACGGGTCTGTCGATTGGTTTCAGCATTGTTTTCTTGTCTGTAACAGTATTTGTTAAATACGCTTACCAGTCTGCTGATGAGAACCAGAAGGGCTAGTCAGGTTCATGGTGTGTCTTGCTGTACCAAATTTTGGAGGAAGAAGGTCTAGTAGGTGTGCAGGCTGGACGACTAAAGTGTGTTTGTATTTTCTTGTGGTGAGACAGACATTTGATAGGTGTATTTTAGACCCTGCTGAGATGTCTCATCTTAGGCAATTTAGCATTGTTGTGTATGAACCCACAGTCCCACCAGTGTTGGACTGCATCTTAAGTTGTGAGCGTGCACTTACTGAATGGCAAAGCTGGGCTTAAGACTCCCACCTCCCCGTGTTTATTGTGTACAGTACTGCCCGTGGCTACAGATTTAGTCTTCATCACTGATCCGTGCAATGTGTGATGACCAAATGTACTGTGGATGTTTGTGTTGAGAATCGAGCCTGGAGAGCATTGCAGTGGAATGAGTTCTGTGTTTAAATGTGCCTTGTGTTCTGGAGGGAAGAGCTTGCTGTTGTGCTTAGTAAGATAGGTTTGGCCACAGGCTGCTTAAGTCATCCCTATAAATTTACTCAACGTGTGAAGTAGTGACTGTTTAAAGGAGCACTGTGCAGCATTCCCAGCCACAGATTTTGTTATAGGTACAGTGCCCCTTTCACCAATCCTCACTGGACAGTGTGTTGAAATATGGTCAGACAACCCTTATTATTGACATGATGGAGACTTCGCAGAACCATTAGAAACAAGTGAAGTGGTAAAGCAGGTGCTATGTTTGATACCGTGAACAATCTCTTGTGTGACTAATCCCAACTTTGTTTTGGTCTGTTGCAGCAATAAGGCCAGATTAGTGCTAGAGCCAAGGCGTCTGGGCGGCCTGCAGGTGGCATGAGAGAGCTGCGGGCGCGTACCAGCAGCGGGCTGCTGCAGCTGAGTGCGGGCACCCGGCTCGCTCTGGGCACTGACGAGAGCGCGCATGGAGCCCCTCTGCTGGGACAGTTTGCAAAAGGTACCCAAGCGCATAGTAGCCCTTGCACATCACATTCAGCTGCCTCCTTCCTGCAGAGCAAACTGTCTTGGGTAGGATCCCACCTACCAGCAAATGTGGATTACGGTGGTAGTTTGTGGAATACATATATTTGACATGCGTGTACCCGTGTTGATATTTACTTGCACAATTGTATTGAAATCCATTATGTGATCTTTGGACTTTAACACACGTATAGGATATGCAAAATCAGTAATTGATGTTGATTTAGTAATAATTTGTAAATAAGCCGTAATATAAAATACCCTTAAAACCCTCACGTGGTCTGAAGGCTATTTTTCAGGACAAACCTACATAAGGATTTTTGGCCAGTTCCCTTTCAAGGGGTGTTTTACATGTGGGAGAGAACTTACAGTACCTACAAAGAAAAAAACACATAATTGGGGCTAGCACTCAAAGTCCACGCAGATGAGTTTCAACCATCCACTTGCTGTACTGCCATCACCTGGCCACCTCACAATTCAATGGGTATGCCATTCTCAGATCTGCATGGTCCAGCAATGCTTACCTCCAAGGTGCTGGATTACTGGCAAGCACTACCACAGTGGCTCAGCCTGTGAGGAAGTTGCACGCATGTCCTGGCTTGCACCCTGTAACTTCCGGCAGGAATTGACTTGAATGGCTGTTTATTTTCTGCATCAGATGTGGGCGTGAGCTGGCTGGCTCGCGGTGCCGTGCTGGAGGTGTTGAGCCCGCGCTCCGGTCAGCGGCTGTCAGCGTACTGCTTCTCGGGGCCCAGCGGGGAGCTAGCCGTGTCGACTGTAAAAGGGCTGACATGGGCTGGCGGGCGCTACTTGCTTGTGGGGCTAGAGAATGCACAAAGGCACGAGGGGGTGGCAGGCATTGGTGGTGAGGAGAGCGACTGCTCAGGCATCGTGTGTCTGTACGACCTGGGAACATCGCGCGTGACTCGTGCCATCGAAGTTCCTGGCAGGGTGAGATTTCTGCTTTTGTGTACCTTGTATATCTTTAGATGCATCGAATATCTTGCCTTTGCAAGTGATGAAGAATGATGCTGATGACGTAATCTTTGGTGCCATTAAAGCCTGCGCTTAATACACATTTTTAGCCTCGTGTGTGGAAGATTTTTCCACAAACTGCTCATTTGTATGTGAATAATAAAGTGAAGCGATAATCCATAGATTCAACCATAATTTCGGGAGTTGATAGCTGTGATTCTACATCTCTGTCCTTGTCTCAAACGAAACTTGTAGGTGAAAGCCTTGGAGGTGGTGAGCAGTAGCGGCGGTGCCGATGCCTCCACGCAGCACCTGCACCAAGACCTGCGATGGCTGTTCGGGATCGTGGCCGTGGCTACCCACACGGGGCATGTGCTCCTACTCGATTTGTGCCTGGACGACATGTCCGATGGCAGCAGTGAGGGCGACCCAATGGGTAAGAGGACAACGTTGGCTTGTCTCCATTTTCTTATGGCAAGATTTCCCATGCTGCAGTTTTCAGGACCTGCAACATGCCACCTTCCTTTGCCAATCTTCTTCGTTCAATTACAAGCCGAGTCGTTGCACTCTCTGTTACATGAGATGCATGCTTACGCAAACACAGCATGTCTATATTAATTTAAATTGGCACTTGTCATGGAGAATACAAACACAAGCAATCTATCTTGCTTTGAATTGACATCGAGTGGCACATACATGCACAATGTCACTTGTGTTCCATTTAAAACGTGTTCTGCATCATGTGGAATACATGTGCACGATCTCTACATTTTAATCATATTCTCTATGACATGGATGTGTATCAATCATCGGATACATGCAGAATGTAAGAACTTCATCTGTGAATGAATGGAGAAGATAATTTAAATGTAAGGGTGCACTGTGCTAGGTAGCAAAGAATAATGTTGGGGGGTGATTTTTCCTGGTAATTAGATTATCCTTTTTTTTGTAAATGCAGCAGTTCAAAATGTATTTTGTCATCTTGCATAGTGTATTTGCATGCACCCAGACATGGACACAGCAAGGGCAACTGGTTAAAGGTATTTTTTAGCATAACATGTAGTTAGCAAATATGAATGGACTAATCTGGCTCATGTTATTTGCGATTTATTCTTTTAATGATACACAAATGCCACTGAACATTTTTTTAAAATTGCGAGCAGCTGAATTTGTGAATAGTTTATCTGAGAACAGGTGAAGTTTTCCCCTTGAACACCTGTTTTTTTTTGTGTGTCTCTGCAGGCCTCGAAGCAGTTTACGTATCAGCAACGGGGTTGCCAGGGAAACGCGAGTCCGCTGGCAGAGAGGGGCGGCACATTGGCCTGCAGCTGTGCGGCCCAGCTGCCTCGGCGGCGAGGGGGGAGGCTCGCGTTGGCTCAGCCCTCCTGTACGTGCAGCGCACCAATCAGCTGGTAGCTGGCTTCTCCGATGGAAACATGCAAATCTGGAACCTCGCCACGCTCAAAAGAGTGTGAGTATTGAATGAATGCTTGCTTTAGCTTTTTTAGCTATATGCGCTTTGTCGTATGAAACAAGGTGTGTGCTCATTTAATGGGCAGTTGACTTAGCTCCTTGCTTTCTTCTTTGTTAAGCAGGTATCACACTCAGGTGGATGGAGGTACAATCCCTGTGAGTGCCTTTGCATTCCAGGAGCCAGAGAATGATCCACGCAACTGCTGCTACCTCTGGGCGGCACAGTCTCTGCCTGACGTGTAAGTAGTTGCGTAGCATTTGTACTCTAACATAGGATTGGTCTCAGCACCGGTACTTTGCGCAAATTACAAAATGCGTGTGTGCAAACTCAAATTTATTCTTCCAATTTTACAGGGATGGGGAGGTGGTGAGCTTGCATCTCTTCCAGATGCTCTTTCAATCTCGTAAATGCGTTCTTGGAGGCAAGGTCATCTATCAGGTGAGGCCACCCTGGTGAGAGTAGTCGTGCTATTCGGATGCGACGGCATTCAGCCGTCACTTCTCATCCGATCCAGCGGCTGACCCTAAAGCTTGCGGCATGTGCTGCGTTATTGGTGTGCACAGGGCCTGAAGTACTGCGAGGAGTGCTACAGTCAGGAGCTGACGGACCAACTGTACCCTGCCCAGGGCTCCCCTGCGGGTAGCACCCTGCTGGGGTGCCAGGTGGTTGAGCGCTACCGGCACAGAGAAGACACAATTCTCGATGAAGGCACGTCGAACACTTACCATACGGATGTGGTTCTGTCTTAGTATAAGTGGTTTTTATTTCCGTTTTGTGTAGTTAACGGGTGTGCTGTTGGTTGATAGTAATGTTGCAATTCCCCTCAGGCCCTCTTTTCATCTGAGTTGATACATTGTCATGGTTTGGCATGACAATTCAAACGCGATTTTTTTTTTGTCTTTTTAGTATCGTCTGCTGAATTCCTTCGCATATTTATATATTTTTTCTTTATCAACTGATTGATATTTATACACACAATTCAGTGCTTGTGTCAATGCATGAATCGGTATGTGCCTGCTAATAACGATGTTTAAAACAATGCATTGTTTTTTTACATTGTAATTCAGTAATTGTGATAATGGCATTTTTTTTAACTCACTGCAGGTTGTGAATTGTGAAATTATTTGAAGTGGTCCTTTTCTATAAGAACAATGTTTATGTTATACCCCTCAAGTACAATTCTGAAATGTAGCTTTGATTGTTTTTGCTTAAACATTTTTTAGAATGCATCAACATTTCCACAGTCCTGGAATAAGTGGTGAGTTAAGACACTAATGACGTATGCATACGCGTTTGTACACACAGGAGCCTTCTCCCCTGACATAAGCGTGGCGGTGTTTGTGTGGGAGGCACATTCCTTCAGGGCCACACAGCCTCTTGTTTATCTGGGCATCTTCGACATTAACCGCTGGTATCACGCCCAGATGCCCAACTCCATCAGGTAAACCAATGACAATTTGAACAACAATCCCATTATTTGGTCTCAATTCAACATGCATGCTTACTACCAATTCATACACTGTGCTTCTACAAGATGCAGCATACTACTACGACTACGAGTTTTGGTGTTTTACAAAGGTTGTATCCTATAGATGAATTGTAGACGATTGGGAATAAATATTTAAAATGCCCCAAATACAATCAAAGGGTTGATTTCTCTGCTAATTTCTAGATTATTACTTTTTACATGTCAATCTAGCTGTTCCATCTTCATAATGGTTTTGATAATTTCTATATATTTTATTAAGATCTTGATTTTTGAGAGCTTGTATTATCTCATTGTAGATAACAATCATCATGGTGATCTGTAATAATATAAAGCATTGTTTTAACTAAGTGGGCAGTGATTGACGACTATCATCATTGAATGTACATGGTGTCTTCTGCACATTACCCATCCGTGCGTTCCGTCTTGGCGGCAATGCCCACCGCAGGCTGGAGGACTCCATGCAGGGCTGCAACTACTTCTCGCTGTGGTCGCTGGAGGCTCTGCGCGACGTGGCTGGGCCCTCTGCGTATGTGCTGCATATGCTGGCTCTGGAGCGCAGCTTCAGCCAGGGCGTGCCCACCATCCACCCGCCTCCAGAGCAATTCTACTCCTCCACCTCCTACACCTTTGGTACATGCGACTATCCTTTAGTTTATAAGACCTCCTTTACCAGTGGCAAAATATAGTAGTTGTTTTTTGCCCTTTAAACTGGTACAAAACTGACACCTTTATACACCTTTTGGCGTCATCTGGTTCAACACCAATGGAGACTAGGCTCTAAGGAAAGCTGTCTCGGGTGTGGACCAGTCAACTTCAAGGACAGTGCATATCATTACCATTATCAGAGTTGTTTCTTTTTGTTTGCATTTTGACTGCTTGTGTTGTGGTTATTGCAAACATGATGCCTTGTATAAAGGTGTCAGTTTTGTACCAGTTTAAAGGGTAAAAACCAACTACTATATCCTTTAGTTGTGTGGATTATATGCAATGTGGTGGCCTGCGGAATGTTTACTAATTGGTGAAAAATTTACTTGATAATAACAGGAAAGCATTTGAGTGCTGAAATGATATATTGATTAAATAGACAAGTAACATTCCATTAAATAGCAGCCATTTAAAATGCTAGATGCCATGCGTATATCTTATAAAATGTGTGGAACCTGCTGAAAATGTTAAACATGCAAACGATTCTATTTATGTATTGTCACTTGTTGTCCGATTATGCAGATGTCACCTGCTTGATGAACAATGGAGTCGTGAACGTAACATGCCCAGGACTTCAAACAGAGGTGTGTGTTTACAATGTAATTGAAAAAGCCACTCAACATTCATCATCATCAACAGCCATTAGGGGATGTCACAATATACTGTTTCTCCCTTGCCTACCAGCCACCCCTCCCCCCACTCCAGTTCACTCGGTTTACACGGTATGGGATTGCCATTGCATGCAAAACTGTATATTATTTTAAAATATCTCTCTTGCTCCATCTTATTGATTTCATTGGCTTACAAGTACAATTGTAATATTACCTGTATAAACAATATGCAATGTTTTCATGAGCATACTATTAGTGTATTTTAAAAAGGAGATGCTATTTTAGTTGATGAATCATTACATGATTATCACCCATTGTCTCTCCTTTCGGTTTTGTAGATAACTTGAAATATACAACTGCTTAATGGCTGAAAACAAAAATTTGTCTAATTAAGCAATTCGTTCAATGAAGAGTTCAATTGAGTAATAAAGAAAAATCAGTTGGCTCAAAATCCAGAACACCCTACAGCCCTCAAAGACCATGCTTGTGCACCCCTGATCCTTCGACTGCTGGATCAAGGCTACACGCATCAGTCTAGTCGACTAAATAACTGGATTTGGGTAAATATTTAATTGGGTGCTGTTTTCTCCCATTCCTGTGTACAGACCCTGAGTCATCTGAGCCGTGCATTGCTGCTGACAGCCGAGGGGCTGCAGGAGAGCTACAGCCGGTGCCGAGTAGCTGGGCTTCTGCCCTCGCGGCTCGCCAACACCACAGCCAACAACCTTTCATGGGTACGCGCAGTAACCTAGCATGGTTGGCATGGGCCTCGGTGCAAAGAACAACGTGGGAGCTGTTTGTATTAAATCATCTCTCACCTCGTGGCTCCACGTGCCGATGGTCTGTTTCTCAGGCGCGTTTTCTTCAATGATGTTGACCAAGTTGTTTGTGTTATCATGAGTGCATTTCACGTGCATGCACCCACTACTCAGACCCATGCAACTGCAGAACTTTACATTGCCATACCTCCCAAATCCGATTAGCAATCCCGCACTTCCGATTAGTACTCCCGCACCTCCAATTAGCATGGTTGGCTACGTAGGGTGCGAAAGAAGTTCCATACATGTACAACTATTGGTGACTGGGCCAAGACCATTAACTTGGTACACATGAGAACCTGGTTTTGTCATGACTTGCCGTCAGTATTCAAACCCCATATCTAAGTTTTCCTAACTGAATTCTCTTGCGTGGTATTAGCCCCCTGAGCCCCACTCTTCTACGTCATTCAATGACTGTTATGGCATTGTAGCCATCATTGCTGTTGGTTCTTGTAGCGGGATACCCCAGAATGCTGTGGAATGTTGGCCATGATGTGTGATATTTTCCAGGAGGAGAAAATGGAGGCTGTTCTTTCTGTGGCACTGAAGAAAGGGATTCTGGGAATGATAACAAGCTCCATACGTGCCTGGGCATCCACAGGTTGGTGTTTTAAATTGTGTTGCAAACTACTGCTCTAAAAGCTGCACCGAATAACTGTTTCAATGGGTGTCTTTCCAGTCCATAGTTTTAGAACACACTCTTGTTGCGATGGTGAGGATTAACATGCATGCAATTGTCATTTTAAAAGCCCACTCAGTTTTTATTATTGCTGTGAGAGTTGCTTAAACAACTTACAATGTCCCAAATTGTATTTTTCCATTGTAAGCAAGGTAGCTATTGTCATTCATAAACATGATGATTACATCACTAATCATACAAATGGTTCTGCCTGTATCAGCCCACTGTTGGATGAATGCCAGCCGATGCTGTGTCAATCATGGGTGGTTATTTGACGATACTTTACCACGTTGGTCAGTGCAGGTTGGTGGAGTAGGTACCCAGGGCCGGTTCAGATGTCACATATCACTGATGTTAGCCATGGCTGGGAATACAACTTTGGCCTCTGGGTTCATAGCGCAGTACACTAACCACTTCACCACTCCACCTTTACATCTATTTATGTACTTAGAATATCGTCGAAGTTAAACGTGTTTGATGAACGTCTTGTTTTGTGAGACAGCTTACTTGGCTGGCTATAATTGTCAACTAATCCATTGATGTTTGGTTCTAAAGAAAGTAGGAGATGCCCCTCTGGTGTCGTGTGCCCGGGTGTGTTTAATAGCGGCGTGTAACGTGACTCCATTCACACCTGT
Organism: Lethenteron reissneri; assembly: GCF_015708825.2. NCBI lineage: Eukaryota > Metazoa > Chordata > Hyperoartia > Petromyzontiformes > Petromyzontidae > Lethenteron > Lethenteron reissneri. The sequence goes on from NC_083792.1 coordinate 6,344,679, forward strand.
GCCTTGTCTTTGTTTCAGGTCAAGTTGAGTCCACGAGCAACCTTCGGTTCCTGTTGGATTGGACTTGGAACAAAGTGGTGTCAACCAAGGAAAAACTGGATCAATTATGTAAGCGTAAATCTTTTTGATATTTAATATGCCTTCACACCAGCGCTCTGACTCTGAAATTGCACATGAAATATATGCCGGTTCAGACGAGGCCAATGGCGTTTTAAAATATGATACACGTAGCTAGCCTCGAAGTTCCGCATGGAGATTGTTTGACCATTCTTCACTTTGCTGGTTCGTGGTGAAGCAGGGACCCCAGGACTGAGTTGTCAGTTGCCTTTTTGTCTTGAGTGAGACGTGTGGACCTTGGATTGTGTTGCTGCAGCTCTTTAGGCCTTGATGTTATGTTCTACTTGTATCATTGTGCATTTATGATTATTTTAACAATTATTGCATTTGACCTGCTTTTGGCCAAAATCGTTAAAAAGCACATTCTCAGTCCCTCAGGGACAGTAGCTCAGTAGACAAATTGCAAACATTGCTCCAGTAATCTCTGGATTATAAGACTCGTGTCCGTATTTTAAAGCAATGGTTGGGAGTGCACCTGGTAAAACAGGAGGTGTTTGTGACTAAAGGTGTGTAGCTTTGTTGACACCGGCATCACGTGCAGCTTATCTAGCAGAGTGCCTTGTAATCCGGAGAATAGAATTTGGTGGGACTGTAAACACGTGTTTGTGGGTGTCTGTATGTGTGCGTTAGCGCGCTGCGCTATGAACCCGGCGATCCGGGTTCAATTCCCGCTCACGGCCAACACCAGTGACCTTTTTCAGAACCGGTCTTGGGCCTCCCCTAGGTCGACTCAGCCTCAAATGAGTACCTGGTGCAGTGTATAAACATTGCCACTGGGGAGACGAAGGCTCCCCGTGCTGTCCTTCACAGGTGCTCGCTAACAGCACTTGCCCCAACAGTCTCTTATGGCTATACGGGGGATCTTTGTTTGTCTTTGTTGTGACCCTGCAGGCTTGCCACTTTTTGACGGCTCATGCAACGCACTGGACCACCAGCGCATGCAGGCACTACACGGCTGCCAACTGGTGCTACTACGCCTGTCCTCCTTGCTCGGCTGCTTCCTCTCAGAGGCACCAGCCCTCCTGCCATGTGGTAAAGTTGCTTAATGCCACGCCTCAGAATTTTAATTCGTGAAGCCCATCCTATATAATTGTGGGTTGTTTTATCAAGAGAGTGGGCTGGTTTGGCCATTGAGATTTGCAGAATTCACCGTTGCTTTTGATGTGTGCTTTTTCCACTTTTGTGAGAGATTGCTTTGGTTTAATATTGGCTTCATTACTGCCAAGTGCCATGGCTTTGATGTGCGTAAATAACAGGGTATTAATTTTCATCTCCACAAGTCTTTTGTATTCTCTGCTAATTTAATCTGCTGATGCGATGTGGGATTTATATTTACCCCTTATAATACATGAGCACTGTAAACCACTGTAGGCTCATTAAACAAAGATGTAACTCAAAAATACATGGCTCTCATTTTAGATATGCACCTAGGCTGAGGTCCTGAGCTGTCGAATATGAGTTTGAAGTTCCATTAATGAGAAAATAGACTTTAAAGTGACATGAATATGTGGCTTTTATCATTGTAGCGATCTCAAAGGTTTACTTTTTAATACAGAATCTATGCAGTGGGCTTATTAGAACACACTATGATACGACGCCACGCCATACCATGATTTATTCTCATTATTGAAGCTTGAAACCACTGTCTTAGTGCCTGGGACACAGTATCTACAAGATGAGCTATAGACATTTAATTCTACTACTGACAAAAGCTGCCCCACATTATGAGAGTCATAGTGATTCTTTGACCATATTTCACAACATTGGTCAGAGTGGTTTGGTGAAGTCTGAGGTCCAGGACATGACCAGATATATATCTTGCCACCAACGCTCGAATTGCTGGATTCATAGCGCAGCACATGGTCCACTGGCTGCTAATGCTGTACACAAGAGAAGGGAGAGCTAGTGCATCTTCCTTTGATCACCGCTCACTCTCATTGTTACATTGTGTCCACATTATCTTTTTCCGGCACTAGGTGTGGAGGACGTGGCTGGCAAGCAGAAGGTGGTGGGGCTGATGGCGCAATATGCACAGGTGGTGTTCTGGTTCTGCCATGCCGGCCTGCTGCCTGAATCCCCAGGTACATTCTTAACATGCCCGCAAGGGCATCAACACTCCTTTATCATAGCTGGATTCCTTGCCAGCCAACTATGCACGATTAGTTTAGCCACTGCTGGTGACCATTTCTTTGAGCTCTAAACTTTATCGCGTGTTGTTGTTGGCTGTAGATGAAGAAGAGGATGATGCGGTTGGGAGGAAGGTGGTATACCGATGGATGACCCTGCAACACTACTACAGCATGCGCAGGCAACACCTGGCTCGGCTCGCCGGGTAAGCTACTCACTTTACTCTGCTGTCTGCCCAAAAGTGCTTGGTCAGCAACAACCTGGCAACCTTTGCCTGCCAAAATAGTCGGGCTGTACTTGACAAGACTTTTTTTTATAAATATATATACCACTTTATTAATCGACTTCTGAATAAGGGCCTCCCCTGTTTCGCATGGAGATTGTTTGACCATTCTTCACTTTGCTGGTTCGTGGTGAAGCAGGGACCCCAGGACTGGGTTGTCAGTTGCCTTTTTGTCTTGAGTTGTGGCTTGTCTCGTGTAGCTCGCGAGCATGGCATTTCAGTGATCATGATTTGTTGATAAAATCCTACTTTAGCGCTCACAATACATGCTTTAAATTGCGTGTGTAAGAATTAATTATTCATATTTAGTGTGTGGTTGGTGCACAGAAGGTCTGTAGATTATGTGCAACCTTGTAGACATTATTTATTCTGCATGAACCACAAAGGCAAAGCTAATAGATGTTTGAATCCAATTGTGACCACAATTTCGTCATTAATCATGTAGATGTAAATTGTGAAAAGTCTTGCATGTAACATTGCCGTGTTGCTCTGCAGTGATCGGTGGAATGCCGACTGCCTCCTGATCGATGGCTTCGTGGCGGAGATTGGGGAGAAGCTGCAGAGGCTTTGGAGAAGGGACGAGGGTGGCACCGGGCAATACCCCCCACGCTCCCTACACGTATGATACCTGACGCACCCTGCCTGTCCCCAGCACTCGTAGTGAACGACCTCGCTTTGTTCTGCAGCAGGGTTGGGGAACCTTTTCCTTACTGAAATCTGAATAGGACTTTCAAATACTTTTGTCGGGCTACCACACGGTAACATACACCCGAGCATTATCCGGTAATTTTACTGGATAAAATTGCACGTGTCATAAAAGAGTGACAGAAATGAATATATTGTGGCATGAAGTCATGGACCATATCAGCCTGCAGGCTGTAGGTTACCACCTAACCCTGGTCTAATGTCTCCACACAGCTCTCTGCGACTAGTGTATATATTATACACCTTTGTAGGAATCATATATTGTGCTCCATAGAAATGGTTGACCTAATCTTAAAAAAATATCCTTGGCATTGTTTTGTGTCATGTAAGCAGCATTTAATTCCTTTCACTGCTCTCATTTGCGTTGCAGGCCCTCCTGGACATATACCTACTGGAAGATTTTGACTTCCATACCAAGAACACCATTGTATCCATTTTTATACTTGCTGTTCACTAATAATTTTCCTCTAAGGGTTTTAAAAAATGCACAAATATTGTCATTGTATAAGTCAACATCACTGTGACTAGCATTAAGTTCCCAGGCCAGACTTATGTTTGTGTCTTCTGTGTTCCCGACGTGTACTCATGCCAGTCACTTAAGTTTGGGAGTTGAAGAACGTTTTCTTCGAGCTCAATAGGACTACATTTGGTGGGCGGCACATAAACACACGTTATCCAGAATGCAACGCGTAATTAGGGCTCACCTTTACAAGTAATTGGGCATGCAAAAACTAGAACATGAGTGTTGCGAAATCGAAATGATTCTACTCTAGTACACTGGGATCACAGATTTCTGAGATCTACCAATAGTGCTCTACTCGGCGTCCCACGCCCCAGGTTTTGAACCTTTGGTGACTACCGAGCTTTTGTTTGCACAGCACCCAGGTTCCGGAGTTCCCTGCGCTTGGAGGTCACAAATTCACGGCCGATGGAGAATTCTGAGTCCTGGCTGAAGACCCCACCTATTTAAAATGCCTCTCTAGTTCTCTACCATGTCTTTTAGTCTTCCTCTCCCAGGTTACTTTGCAATAATTTTCATCCTATATATTCATGGCTCTCAGGTCCATTGTTTAAGGACGCCTTATACATTATTATTTGTACCTGATTAGTGCGGCAGTGATACAAGGATTTATTAATGTCATTTATGGGTAATATTGAAGGTTCCGCCTCATTTGGCTGCGGAATGGGGATTGGTTTCATATCTTTCTCAATGCCTGGCCCTTCGGTCGCACGACGCCACTCGTCGCAACAGCTCACGTGTAGGACCTTGACGCAATTGCGCCGCGGACTAGGTGACGTACCTGCTCTTGGACGTGCAGCACTCGGGGCAGGAGCGGAGTGGCCCCACGCTCGAGTCCTTCCCGGCCTCCATGGGGCTGCCCCTCGACCGCTTGCGCCTTGTGCACGCGTACTGGCTCCTCGACCACAAGGACTTCCAGGTGAGGCTGCGTGGCGCATTGTGCGAGGACCGTGCGTGTAACCGTTTGCAGAATACCGATTGCTGAGATCAAAATAAATGCATTGGATGTGTCACGTAAATAGTGATTTGCTTTGAATCGTGCAACGTAATCATTTCTTGTCTGCATCGTTATTACGTTGAGTCATACACATAAGGATTTATTGGTTTGTGCGAATTGCAAATATATAATTGTTAACTTTGTGTAATTGTAACTGAGATTATACGGATGAAACAGAATGTATAAGGCAGAGAATGCAAATGAGATCAGGGTAATTTATTCTTGAATTAATCGTGACCCTTAAGCATGGCATTTAATTGATTCGCTGGTGTCGTGAATCATTGTGCCGAGCAAGAAGTATGTATTCACCATTATGGTTGTAGAATGCACGTAGTGCTTGGGAATTTATTTTTGTGTGCCATTCAGCATTCTTTCTCAGCTCACAATCTCATCCAAATACAAGTGTGCATTGAATTCCTGTTAGTGGTCGCATATTTCAACGTTTCAATGGCTGTTTAAATATCACAACAAATAAATCGTGTTTATATTGCGCATTTTGTTGTACCTAATCGTACTTCCTTCATACCACTTTTAGCTCTCACTGCTCGCCCACTCATGTAAATTCATCCAGGAGTAGTATGCAACAAATTACTAGAATTGTAAACCATCCATAATATAGTTTTTTTTAGGGGTTAGATCGTGTAAATATTTATGTCGTTAAACCCGCCATCACCCGACACAGCCAATTAGTAAGGTTTGTCATGTAAACAGAACATGCCGATTCGTTACTAGTACAACATACCGGTGTGCTGGAGAGTAAATCCACAACATTTACAATTTGAATACGGTGTTTCGCCAATTATTACAACTCTCCAACACACTGGTGTGCTGTACTAGTAGCGGATTGGCGTGTTTTTTACATGACAACCCTTACTAATTGGCTGTTGTGGGTTTAACGACATTTATATTTACGCGATCGAAGCCAAAAAAAACTCTTATGGATAATATTGGTCACGAAAGCCTACGTGTTAAACGAATTGTAAACTATATCTACTCTGATTAAAATGTCTTGACAATGTTTGTTTTTGGCTTGATATAAAATTAGACCACAATGCATAACCAAATCTAAAGGAAAATGGTTCCACAACGTTTAAGCACGTGTTGCAAAGAGCGCTGTCACCAGCAGATGGGCTGATGCCAAAAAGTTACGGTTCACTGACTGCAGTGTCCAAGATCGTTTATACGGTTTCATGAGTTTAGTATAGATTGCTTATAAGTTTGTGTGTGATTTAAAAATAGAAGCATACTTTAATTGCAAACGAATGCAGTTACTGTGGATTGTGTGAATTTTATATTGGCTTTGCAATTTGAAGGAAATGTAACTAACACGGTTGGCACTGATACCAGAAAAGTCATGTCATCAGAAACGTTAGTTAGCCGTGTTTGTCTTAAGAAAGCGTGCATTGTTTGTGCTGTTGCATGCCAGGCTGGGCTGGATGCCCTCTCCCACCCGGGCTGCCGGAACCCCCTCAAACCGTGGCAGCACGAGCGGGCGTTGCATGCGCTGCTGAGCCAGCGCGAGGTATCCCTCGCCCTGCGCTACCTCTATCAGCTGCAGCCCCCCGTCAGCGGCACGACCGACGTTCTGCTTCACATCACCATCCTCCTCGCAAACAGGTGCTCGCTTGGGCCGCCCGCGTGCTTGCCGCAGCGGTGTCGTAATACCGTACCTAATTTTCGATTTAAAGCTTTCGTGACTGCAGGGATTCATCTTCTTGGTTCTTTCGGTAAAGTCACGTAGAAGGGAAATAATAAAATAATGAAAAGAAAGCATAATAAAATACAATTATCCGACAGACCTGTTCTTCACCTGAGGACGGCTGCTTGCGTTGTGGCCGAAACATTGTGAGAATTGTATTTTATTATGTTTTATTTTTATTATTTTATTATTTCCCTTCTACATGACTTTACCGAAAGAACCAAGAAGACCGTACCTAATGTCTGAATCTATGTGAATCTACGATGTTTCTGGTACTGCAGCTGGGGCACATGGAAACATGGAATGTTTTTGACTGCTGCTGCTGCTGCCATTCCCCAGGTGCGTGCTGGAGGCATGGAACTTGCTGCAAAGGCACGTCCACAGAGACTCAGCCGGCGAGCTGCTGCAGCATTTCTTCTCAACATGCCTGGAGGGCGGCCTCATGGATCAGGTGCTGCGCCTGCCTTTCTCCCCAGCTGAGCAGGTGAGCCTCTAAAATCCTGAAGCCAGTGTCCAGATGTTTACATTCAGATATTCTAAGCCAGGAGTTCTGCTCTGATCACCCACCCCTGTAAGTCTGAGCTTAGTGTATTGTATTTAATAAGGATGATAAAGGGATGATGGCATGACGGTGAGATCAGGATTCATACTTACGTGGACATTTACCAGAGTGATGAAATGCGCTCATGTGCAGTTACTTGAAGGATTTTTGCAACGCAAGACCAAGAGTTGTCGACGACTTCAGAAGACCATCACGCAGCGGTGGATTGATAATGGCTGAAGATAATGATCAGCTATGGGGGGGGGGGGGGGTCCAGATGAGGGGCATTATGTTGTGTTGACATCTGACTGCAGCAGGAGTTGGTCGGAGCAGCAGCGGTGTAAGGAAGGGGGGGGGGGGGGGTATTGTCTTGGTGACCGACCGCAGCAGGAAAAGTGGTATTAAGATGTCTATACGTGTTTCTGACGTTATTTTATTAGTTTGGTTAAACCAACGTGTTTCCATTTTAATGATGACAGGTTTTCTTGAGTTGCAACACCTCGAATGATAACGGGGAGAACTCCCCCTCGGTTACAATCCACACCTTGAGAAACGCGTTCCAAACGATCGGATTGTGCGTTTGGCAGGAGGTGCTGGAGCATTTTCTGGACAGCAGCGAGCACCCGCTGGGCAAGGAGCTGCTCCTGGTCCACCACCTGGAGCACGCCAACTACCTCGCCGCCCTGCGCCTCGGGCACGGCATGCCAGGCGTCCAGCCCGTGAGTTTCACTTGGGACGAAGCGGTGGTGGTCTATGTGGACCGATTCAAAATGGTTTACCTGCAACACCAATCGTCGTCTAATTTTTTAAGCTTTACAAACTCAGGTCGCAAACATTAATGCGTTCGCTCTGTCGGTCTGTAACGGGGGTCACGATAACTCTCATAAAGATGATCCATTGCACATGTAACTTTAGTTACAATTTGTGCCGTTATTGGGTACTTAACCGATTGAAAACTCGCCAAATAGATCAAAGTGTTGTCAACAAAGGCGATCACGTCACAATGCCATGCCCCTGCCTCCGCTCTCGATGTCACACATCGTGCGCCACGTAACGTCCTCTCTTGCGGTTAGGGGATGTATTATTATCGGTACTTAAATATTTCGAGAACAAATGTTGGCAAGTGTCAGAATGCGTGCACACTCGTGAATTTGCTTCCTTGCTTTTCACTTGGGGTAGGGCGAGCGGGACCCACGCGTGCGGGAGCGGGTGGCCGTGCGGCAGCTGATGCTGGAGCAGTGCAGCAAGATTCTGCCGCGCGTGACGCGCCGCCTGGCCTTCTCCGAGCGACCGCGGCCCTACCACCTCCTGCAGCACAGCACTCGTGGTGGTCAATGCATTGCTTGTCTTCACTTTTTATACACGCGGGGCGAATGTTTATACACGTTGTGCTCGCGCAAGATGAATTTGAACGAGTCACAAGAAAACACAATGTAGCTGGTATCGGCCAAACATCCCATTGCTGAAAATTACTCACATGGTATGGCATACAATTGGGATGGTAATTTAATGACACTTATCACTAGTTCTATGCAAAACCCTGGCATGTATGTATGTATGTTGAACTTCTTTCGCACTGTACTTAGCCAACCGTGCTAATCGGAGGTGTGGTGTGTTGTATATATTGATTATGTGCTCGTCGTAAAATGAGTGGTGCTTGAGAATAAATCCTTTGCGTGACAATCGTTTTTTTTTTGCAGAGGATGTGCCAAAGCCCCTCTCGACCGTGGTGCACCGGACGGGCGGGCAGGTGATGTCGCGCGCCACATTCCTCGGCGCTCTGCTGCGCAAGATGCGGGAGGTGCACACAACGGGGGGCGACGCCGAGGGCGACGCGGGTGGGAGCACCCCAACCAGGTGGGATGTCTGCAGCTCGCACCTTGGCCACGTCTACGCTCTCTGGATGATGCCACGTGTATCTACAGCAGGGCCGGGGAACCCCCCCCCCCACCCTTTGGCGCTATTGTTTGCTATGACCTGCGCACACCAAGCCTACCACTTAGCAATGACTCGCACAACTATAACAGGTGTCTTTGCTGCACTCATTTTAGCATGCTCGTTCACTGTCAGAAGTGAATGGTTTGTGTGTTTTACCGTGAAAGGTATTTGAAAGCCTTATTCTGCCCTCGGTAAGAATAAGTTTCTCTACCCCTGATCTGTCGTTAACTGGTACAGCTTCTATGGAGCATTCAGAGTTTGAAATTTTAAGAAAACTAGTATTGCCTTTGATATTATATTGTTAAACCAGACATAGTGGCACACTCCGATATGCCGGCACTTGGGAAATGAAGATTTATAAATTATACAAATTTGTGGAAATCCAAACCAGTCATACTTCCAGCTGTCCAGGAGGTGGCAGTACAGCAAGTGGGTATTTGCAAACCTGTCTTCGAAGACCGATGTGTTATCCCCACACAAGGATGGGTTTTCTCCAGGTACTCCACTTTCCTCCTACACTCAAAACTCTCCTTAAAAATAAATTAGGCAACATTCAAATGCAAAACCCATGCCCCTCGGTGTGAAGCTTTGCTGGCTAAATACATTACATTGCTATTTTCGTGGTTAAACTGTGAAATGTAGAATCATTGTTCAATAACAATATACTTCTTTTCTGCAGAGAAACAGAAGGTGGAGGTGTGGAGAGCAATGAGCTGGATGTGTTTCTGGACACACCCATTCAGCGAAAAAGCACAATGGAGGCCAGGTGAGTGTACACAGGTGCATTGCGACAGCTCGGTGGTAAAGTTTGGATTAAATCCTTATGATCGTTCTGGGACTGCTGATTAGGCAGGGGGGGACAATCATTGTGAGTTTACGTTGTCAACACGGGTGATTTAGAGCGGCAATTTTTACTGCAGCAGCAGGACCTTAATCCTCAAAAGTGCAAGCCGACCTTGGCTAAAGTACAGGTGCTTAAACATTATATCGAGCTACAGCCCGGGGATTATGCAATTGTATGATGTGCGTTACCCTCGGTTGCCAATATGCCTGTGTTTTGCTGTCAATACAGATATTGTTTGATTTTTTATTTTTCCTGGACATTGTGTTCCTGTGTATTTGGAAAATATAGGTTGCAGCGCACCATAGTGGCGCCGAGCCCCATGGCGACGCCATCTCGCAAGACCCCTGAGCGTTCGCCAGCTCCCCAGCTGGTGTCGCCTGCTGTTGGCTGGAGTTCAGCGATGAGGTTGGGGAGGTTGTTGTCTCGTCGGCTCACCAGCCCGGGCACCGGCCAGCAGGCCACCGCCGCCACCAGCAGCAGCAGTGCCCGTGAACTGCTGCAGACCCCACCTATCCTCAAGGTAGCCGCGATGCCTCCACCAAGCAAACTGACCACTTGCGTTTATGTCACAGGAATGTATATAATGACACCTCACGCACGTGTTCGCGTACATGTGGAGGCGTGCGCAATTTTTGTTTATCAAGGAAATTATTGAGTCGAATTTTCTTGCGGTAAAATTATATTGTCTTTTTAAAAAATATCTGACCTGGTGTTGGTGCAGTGGTTCAAGGACACGAATCGCATTCGGAAGGTTTCAAGTTCAAATCAGGAGACCACCGCTTTCTGCTTGTGAGCGTGTGTACACTACGTCGTCTTCAGCTGTACTGTTGAGATCACATTCAGAAGTGAGTTGTGTGTGTGCTGCGCCGTTACAGCGAGCGAGATCCATGGCCACCCGCGCAGAGGTGGACGGCTTCACGCCGCACTCCATCCTGCGCAGCCGCCTACGCGCTACGCTCGCCGCGTCCGAGGTGCCTCCTGCCTCCCTGCTGCACCGCTCGAGGATCTCCTTCAGCCTGGTGGACAAGGCCCCCACAGCCACGGACGTGGTACGGCAGAACCACTGCACCCACGCAGCCCCCGCGTCGCACAAGGCGACAGCACTCTGCATAGGAAAGCCTCGCCGAGTCTTTATTTAGAGTGTCAGGAGGGTGCTGCTGCTGCCTTCGGATGTGTGGACTGTGCTAGAAGTGTGCGTGTGGCTTCATGTGGAAGGGCAAGTGTATGAGAAGGTAACATTCAAATCTCCACACAGATTTAATACTATTGCTGTGCCGCCATCTTATTTCCTCCTCACAACCCAAGCCTTCCGGCAGTCTCCTTTTCAAGTACTAACCTGTCTCCAGCCTGCTTAGCTTCTGAAATCTGATCTTGTGAATTCAGGGCGATTTCGTCATCAGCATCATCGTCTGAGATGTTTTTTCATTTGTCACAATCGAGATTAATCAGTTTTTGCTCCCGTCTGCTCGGGCGCAGGCTGCGCCAGCGGATGGTCAACAGAAACCAAGTACAAGCGCCGCTGCCTCCAGGGCGTCCTTCCCAGTACCTGCACCTGGCCTGGAGAGGGTTTCTCACTTGGCATTGAGCAGCAGCAGAATCTCCTCTGCTGACGTGGGAGACCGCAACACCAGGCTGCTTGGAGACATCACCAGCAGACCCAGCATCCTGGACCGAATCTCCAGCTCTCACTTCAGATTCTCCACCACGCTCGGAGATCAAGGAAGGGGAAGCTTTGGCACGAGTGAGAATGGCCTCGGGTAAGTTTGTCATGGGTGCCGCGGTTCACACGTTGCACTATCAGTTTTATCACGTAGGCTTTCGCGACCAATATCCATAATACAGGTTTTTTGGGTTAGATTGAGTAAATATATAAATGTGTCGTTGAACCCACCTCCACATGACAGCCAATTAGTAAGGATTGTCAGCCAAATCTGGCTGTCGCCTGATGAAGCTAGGTGTAATTGCTGTTGAAATGTCGTACTCGGATTGTAAATGTTGTGGCTTTGCTCTCCAACACACCGGTGTGCTGTACTAGTAACGAATTGGCATGTTCTGTTTACGTGACAAACCTTACTAATTGGCTGTGTCGGGTGGTGGCGGGTTTAATGGCACATTTATATATATTTACGTGATCTAACCCAAAAAACCTGTATTATGGGCGGTGCACTATGATGAACCCGGCTACATGGGTGATGGATTCCCAGCCACGGCTGACACACCAGTGGCGATCGATAACTGAACCACAGAACCGTTTTGCCCTCACCCCTTCAACCCGCATTGACCAACGTTGTGACGTATGGTCAAGCAACCCCCACTGACCAAAAGGCGTGGGGAGGCCTTCATCCAGCAGTAGACAAAGTGCTCTTAACTTATCTTAAAATTCTTAGGAATTGTCAGACAAATACACATCTTGGCATACCTCAACAATTTGCACATTAGTCATAAATCTAACTTCACCTTTTTTTTACGCATCATTCTTATTATTACATGTTCTGTTGTGTTTTCATTATTACGTATTAAGCTTGTATCCAGCCTTGATGTCTGTTCCTGTATGCACACAAATGCATTTTGCAATATTAAACCATAAACCCTCAGCTATTGGGGAATATGGCATAATCTTCCTATTATTCACATGTCGATACGTGTGAAGAGCTGACGTTTGCCTCTCAAACTTTAATAAATAAACACCGTTGTAAAGACCTTTGTTCAAGCCTGAGACTGGTCCTTCAAACATAAGACTAGTTAATTGTAGCAGCTACTCTATATTCAGCATCGTTAATTCACCAAGTGTCGCAATGCGCTGTGGCAGTGCAAGCACTTTGCAGAGGGAAGAGCCTGTGATGGAAAGACATTCACCTCAAGAGAGGCTTCACGAGACGGAGAAGTCGGAGGAGGAGGAGGACGACGAAGAGGAAGCAGGCCACGGGCAGCATTCCGTCGTCCAGGAAGCGGCCGCCGGCAGGAGGGACGAGCACGCCGGCGATCGAAGTCCCGCAACCCCCAAGGTTTCAACTGCCGTGGAGCCGGAGGACAAGAGCCTTGCGGAGTACGAGAACACAAGTGGCACGGTGGCAGAGACGTCAAGTATCAACGCCCCAGAAGACTCCATTATCCTCGAGCTGGAGGACTCGGACGATTTGAACGTGAATGCACCAGAGTCGAGTGTGGACGAGCCTACGGAGGAATACATGTCCGCAGAGGAGCCCATGGACCTTACGTCTTACGACGATGGTGTGTGCTCAATTCGAATCAGGAGTCGGTACTCAGAAGTCCCCGTTGTTTTTGTTTCTCATTTGTTCTGTCTGGTTTGCACAGTTTCATTTGTTTCGCTCGCGTAACTTTGTACTTGTGCTCATATTTTTTTGAATTTCAATAAATCAGGAATAATGCATATTTCACACAATGATTAATATATTGGTGCCTAACAATTGGGGTGAATGTATGAGCGTTCAATGCTTTGTGAAAACACTGCCCATTTTGATGTGTTCTCAGGTTAATCCTTGTCGGTTACTGAAAGTGAGGCATACCCTCACTATCATTTATATTTGTTGGCCAAGTATAACTGAAAGACACGATCGAAAGCCTAAATTTGTTTTTAAATACAGCAACCTAAAAGGACTTATGTTATCTGTAAGCACCTCTAAAGCGACGTACGATGTTTACATTCACAGAATATTGTCCGGTCTTCATTGTACGGTGTCGATTGACGCCATTGTCTTTGAACCGCAGATGTTCCTATCAGCAACGGGCCGCAGAAGGACGCACTGGCAATGGTTGAGATTGAGGCAGAAGTGCCGCAGTCAACCGTGGCCACAGACCCTGAGAACCTCGTCTCTGCATTAACGAACAAGGAGGGCGATTCACCCGACGACTCGTAAGCAGCCCTTACGTCAAGCCCCGTCTCTGCAGGAATCTGGCGACTGTTTCCGTGTGCTGATTATGTTGAGACTATGCGGTTTCTCTTGCTCCTGTTGCTTAATAATCAAAATGCGTTTTCAAGGAAGTTAATCTTTCTGTTGTTTGTCAAGGTCGAACGATGCCAACTCCACAGTGGATTTGTCCAAGCTCTGCTACGTCTCCTCGGAGGATGAGGAGGATGAGGAAGATGAGGAGGATGAGGAGGATGAGGAAGATGAGGAGGATGATGAGGATGATGAGGATAATGAGGATGATGAGGATGAGAAGTCAGAACAAGAGCAGGAGGAGGAGTCTGAGCAAGAGGAGGAGGCTGAGCAAAATGATGACGATAGTGAGATCACTTTCAAACCCTGCCACAGAGAAGCCATACTTGCGATTTCCAAAAGCGCTACAACCCAAGGCATGTACACGGCACAAGACACATCGCTTGTATTTTTAACTGACGTTTGCGGATCACAAACACAAGTTTCGTAATTTTTAGTTGTGCAGCATTTTTCAATTCTGTAGTTGGTCAAGTGAAGAATACTTTTCATTGTGGGTGAAGTATCAATATGTGAATATTTTGATTATTACACAAATTATCTTTTTTTACTTTGGAAGGAGCGTTTGGAATTTCCCTGCAGTTTCAATGGAACGATCTGATGATTCCAATTGTTATCGTTTCGCCCATCGTTTAAACGCGCTTTTTATCTCAAATAGCTGTGTCCTCTGCTGGCCATGAAAATCGAAGTCACGCAGTGGAAGTGCTGGAGGTGAGGGAAGAAGCCATTGACCTGGCCCTCCCCGCTGCTGCAGTGGTTGAAGAAGAAGAGGTGGAGCCTCTGACAGGGCCTGAACCTGTGTCCACCATGGCTCCGTTTCCCGTGGAGGTTCGAGTCGAGGTATGAATCCATTTGAACACAACTGACGTGGAATGTTGCACATTAGCGTTCATGTTTAATCGCATGTTCCCTCCTACGTACTTTGTGTTGGTGATGTTAATTTGTTGTTTTGATGTTAATTTTGGTGATGTTAATTTGTTGTTTTGCTACATACGGTGCGAAAGAAGTTCAATGCACATACATAATTAAAATGTTTTAAATTTAGTGTTCAACACTTGACTCATAGACGGGTACATTTTTTTGTCCAGGATGCACAAAAAGTTGAGGTGGATGTTCCAGAGATGGACAAAGAGAGGCAAGAGACGTTACCGGACATTGCTGACACATCCGAGACCAACTCTACTTGTGACATCAGAGCGCCTCGGGTGAAGGAAGTTGCAGCTGAAGAGTCGAAGGAAAAGGAAGAGGCTGCTACCACAAACACAAGTGTGAGCGAGGCATGTGAAGGCGAGGAGTTTGATGATGATGATGCAGACCTAGCACTGCCAGATTTGGAGGAATCTACCTCATCTGTGGAGGTTTCTCTAAAGAAACAGTCAAATACCAGAGCAAAGAACAAATCCAATTACACGCAAGTTAAAGATAAACAAACTCCCACGCGAAGATCAGCCAATAAAACGTCAACTGCCAAGCGTGTTTCAGGTGCAAAAGATTATTCTGAACAATTGTCTCTGTCTGGTGATAATCAAGGAAGTGTGAGGACGAGTCTTCGCCGCAAGGGCAGGAACGTGACCACTGCCAACGAGCGTGAGGGTCACGTGGACAGCACGGCTGCATACGACTCCGTGCCAGCTATCGCCGAGCAGCCGGAAGCTTTGACGTTGACAAAAACCTCCGAAACAGATTTCGCTCCCGATTTGGCTGCAAGCGACGTACCCAGAAAGCGTCGCAGTCGGAGGCTCCTGCAGGCGTCTCTGGTCGAATCGGTCGAAGACCACCCGACCACCGAAACTCCGGTGACGCCCTCGCGGGCGCTGCGACGCGGCAGACGCTCAAACCTCAGGCCCCTGCCGGAGGTGTTGGCCGAAACCCTAGCGGATGATGCCACCAAACCCGAGGTGCAACCGGCAACTCCCCTCGGCTCGGCCAGCGCCACGCGCTTTGAGTCGAAGCGGGCCCTCCGCTCGGCGAACAAGAGCAGCCGCACCTTGCCTGCCATCTCGCCCGTCCCGGAGAACGCAGACGGCGGGGAGACTGTGCCGAAGCCAAGGCGCGGCCGCAAGAGCGCAAAGGCAGTGGACGTGTCCCTTGGTGTCGCCGACACGCCGGCGGCACCCGGTACCGTGAGCCGGGAGCCCTTCGAGTTCTCGCCTCCCATCAGACGATCCACCAGATGCATCGAGAAGGGTGAGGCTGCAATCAACAACACCTATAATCCTTTTACCCCCTCCACCAAGTGTTATGGAGGAATTGTTCCACAAAGCAAGGCGATCTTTTATTTGTTTATTTGAAAATGTATAACTTTATTTCCGTATTCCGATTGGTGGCTTTTTGTTTCAGCCACGTTGCTCGACAAGTCACAAATCGAGCTGCCCGAAAGGCCCACTGTGGTGGACTACGGCTTTTCCTCACCAAATACTCGGATGCGACAATACAAGAAGTTACGGACCCCTGAAAAACAGCCGCATGTGGATGTACGTATGTGATGAGGCCTTAATAAAGCACATAGTTGCAGCATGCGCTTGTTTTTAAGCATCTAAAAATCCCCCTATTCTAGACGGTTTAGTATTTTTTTGACACTTTGAGCTCACGATTGATTCAAGAATGAATGATGTTTTGTTGTGTTTACAGTCTAAATCGCAAAATAAGTATGAATGTAATATTTGCTTATCATTTCCGTAACATTCCCGAAAATCACAAATCATTATTTTGCATAGAATTTTTTAAAAATATTTTAATCAATTGTTCCATGCCCTTGTATCATGGTTGATAGGAGCGTTTATGAGTTGCTGGGAGACTTTCATTACGTTGTGTGTACATTACTTGCAAACTACAAGAGGTGCAATGTACGTTACGTATGTGCTATGGAAATTGTCCCCTACCTCAGGTGGCCACCGAAGAAATAGTGGAGATGAAGATGCCACCCATGGAGGACGATGAGCCCATTCCTGTGCAAGAGGCAACAGTACGGCAACGCCTTCCAAGGAAAGCCAAGAAAGCCAAAAGGTACTCAGTCTTTTCGCAGCCATGACGTGCTCCCTCCGTCCTCTATTGAGCAATGAACTCCGTCCCGTAGACTGGCTCTTCAAGAATATCTGGAATGGAAAAATAGCTCCGACCAGAGCACATCCTGTCTGTCTTGAGTAGTCCTTCCGACAAGAGTTAATCTCTGATGTTCTGGAGACTTACGCTGCCTGATTTACGCTCTTTAAATTGGCGAGTAGAATCTTGACTCAGCTTGGATGCCCATCCTTCGTTTAACCTCTTATCAGTTGTCAACAGGCGGTCGATGAGGTCGGATTAAATGTTTCCACTCTTTCCGGTCTTTGGCCACGGCAATTGCTTCCTGCATGCAGTTCCACGTTTTTTTTTACTGTAAGTTCCCCAAAAAATATTTGGGCAGTAATAAAGTGTTTTCTGAAGTTTGCACCAAATACAGTGTGGAAATAAAAATAGAAAAATGGAAATTTCAGCATGCAACAACTGCATTTTAAGATGTTCTGCTATTTCATGTGCCGCATATGATGGGTCGAATGTTGAGCAACCTAGCTTAAAAGCCTCGTGCTTTCCACAGGAAGACAGAGTGGGTGCCTCCTGAGATCGAGCTGAACTTGATCTCTCCGCCCGTCACGCCCGCATTCCCGAAGTCCTCGGTGCGGAAGAGGGGGCTGCAGGAGACAGAGCCGTCACTGCAGAGTGCCGAGGAGACGTCAACGGCCCGCACAGGCCTGCGACGGTACACGCGAAACGCCTTTGGCCGTTCCAGGAGCCGTGTGAAGCTTTGAGTGGGTCCCAGCAGTGTTTTAGATTTTCTTAAATTACTGTACTGTACTAGAAGTTGTTAGCTAAACCACCAAGGAAGGTGTTTATAACTGACATCATTATTTTGCTGCTGGTGTAATTTCATTTCTTGTGTAAAAGAGCCATCAACGTCACCGTTAAATATAACATGTACCCCGGAAATGATTCTTTTGATGGCTTTAAAGTTGGAACCGTTGAAAGGATAATATTTTCATATGCTTATATTTTATTGCTGTATAAAAGTGTTTGATTTACAACCAAGACAGCCATGGGAAATAAATGCAAGATAATGTTTAATAGGTGACATTTTATTTTTATTATGCCAAATGTCAAGTCCCGTTTTCAATAGGCTTTGTGCATTGATCATATTTTTGCATTCAACAAGATCTAATGTTGGGTGTCTTTTTTTTCCTAAATTAAATCAAATTCAAGGAAGGGTGTCACTGTTCAAAAGGATGAAAGGTACCTGGTGAAAATACACTGCAATTGCCCATGGGAATTTGACCACTTTGGTATATGCAAATCCTTTATTGTATAGAATTTGTACTTTGCATAATTCTAAAACTTTTCAAGGACTTGTTTGTTTATATGTGTAAATTATTGAGTGTCTTGCAGTTTTTTCTGCAATTTGTGAACAAGTTGTTTTGTACGTGGCTGACATTTGTGTACATTTTATTGAAAGAGGCATTTCTGAAAGATGAAAATCTATACTTGATCTAAGTCGCAAATAAAGCTTTAAGAATTATCACCTTATCCAAATTTTGTATGGTGCCATTTCACATTTCATCTTGACGTGATTTATTAAAGAACAAGTAATGTTTTAATCTCAAACGACACGTTTAAGCAATGAAACTTTTATGTTGTGGTGCACAAAGCCTCGAGTGGTACCTAATTATAATCATTGACTTGTTGATGTCCACCGGATTTGCGGTGTCGCCCAGCGCCACGATGTCACCACTGTTCTAACGCTCAGACCCTGCCCGACCTTGGTCTGGCCAATACATATCTGGGAAGTCGCCCTCGATCGGGAGGTCACCCGTGCGACCCTTGAGGCTCTGTGCTCCACGCGCCGGACTTTGTGCGGCCAACAAAAACTTTCGCTCCAGGGACGGTGAGGGTATTGTAACATAGCAGGCAGCAGGTGGCGGTGTAACTCAATTTTAAATGTGCTCCCAATGAGCACAATTGTACAGATGTTTTGCCAAACCACTCCTGGACGAGGATCTCCCCCCTGCCGTGCAGGTCAGTGTTGTTTGAGCCTATTTAGAGCACTTGCTATGGCCTTCATTCAGCAGTGGATTGACGAAAGGCTTTACGTTTTAACGTGGGCATCAGAAGTGTTTGGGCTGCTGGTGAGTGGGGGCTGGGGAAGGTGGGGAGTGAGGACGTGGTAGGATGGTGCATTGGATTTTTGCTGCATGCTCTCTGCTTAGTGTCTTGAGACGCAACGGGCATGGATTACGCTCTATAAATCATTACCAACGTAGGCCGGCAACGGGCTATGATGCATGTTTTATGTGTGGCAAATGTGTGACCAGTGGTCACGCATCCAAGCATTATCCAGGCTCAATTCCTGCTTGGCTTCCGAGATGTGGTGAGATTGTGTGCGGCATTCCAGGTGATTTGGTCCGCAGGCTTTAAATCAGTTTCGTATTCAGCACTCGTATTTATCACATAACACACGGACTGTTGGGTTTAATATTTTATTACGTACCTTTTTTTTACATTTACTAAGTCTCTTAACGATGGTATAAAAAAATAAATGTGTACAAATTGGCAAACATTGAACGCCTAGGCGTCGTTACGTTTTCATGGAAAACAAAACGTTGACAAACGTCGTAAAACTCGCACACACTGCCTACTCTTATGAAAATAAATATTTCAGTACGTAAATATTACATCAAAAATATACCTATGTTTTATATATTAACTCTCGATTTCCGTCAGTTTGTAAAATGGTTTAATTTTTTAAGAAAATAGAGGCATGCAGTAACTCACACAAGATCGCCATGCAAATTACCATATCTTTTCGAAATTCACCAGAACCTGCATATATTTTATTTTTGTAAACTACACATCGGCATACAAAGCTTTGCTTTCCAAACTAAGATCTAACACTCTCCATGCAGGGAAACACATCGAGGCAGATAGTGGCTTCTGGCCCAATCGGATTTAATACCCTTGCCCAGGGGTGGGCAACCTGCAGATCCAGAGCCGCATGCGGCTCTTTAAGGACCGCTTCTTCGTGATGTTATTCACCTGCGTTGCTGCTCTTGAAATATAGTTTTTTAGCAAATTCGAAAAGAATGGCTGCTCTTGTTATCTTTGCTTGCCGACCCCTGCCCTCGCCCGAACGCTCCTTCAACTCACGGCCTACAACTCGGTGCCAACTGCAGCCTCAGTCCGGAAACACACCACCCGGTCACGCTATACACGCCACATGGGCCTCACTGTTCAAAACTAAATTCGCGATCCACATCGAGTGAACCACATTTCGCGTGCGCCGCGGAATCCGATAAATGCGCCCGTGTTTATTTTTCGTCGCACAGCGCCGACGCAGGAAGCAGGACCGAAGCACGCCGAGCGATTGCGTCCACGCGTAAACAACTGCGCTTCAACGTCACGTGAGCGATCGTGACCATGTCGGTGACCGTGCTCGCGCCCTAACAATACCGACACACATAATGTAGGCCTACTTTTGCTGAACACAATGATCCTGGGGTCCGTACGCCACTTGAGTTGGCAGGGTTGCACTCATTTCTGGCTGCGATTCCTATGTCGGGTAATGTCAAGCGTCTGTGTTCAAGTGCTAGTATGTTATTCCACGTCCCTACGATAAAGTGTATACCCAACGTGTTTTGAATCCAGGATGGCTCTAGTAGCTGCATGATGTCTGGGTGTATGGGTTTTTATTTATTATTTTTATCATCTACGATGATGATGAAGAGTTGATTTGATACCAACTTCTGGCCACCCCAGGCACTGATGTAAAAAACTACAGTGGCACACATTTCAACAAAATGTAAATATGTGGATATTTTATGGTATGCTATTTGCATGTTGTGAAGCCAAGTATATTTTCTCGTTGGAGACCAAGTGCATTATTGCAAACTTACAAGTAGGGGCAATTATATATATTCAAAGGTAAAAGTCTCGCCTTTAGAAATACATTACGTGTTCCTTTTGTATGAAAATAATGTCCTATAGCTGACTTTGTTGAAGGTAAACAATCACTGTTAAACGGAGAGCACTTCTCTTACGTATCTTTTGTCAGTGGAATGGCAGTGGCCACTCGGCGAGTGATTACCACGACTCCAGGCTGCCTGCTGAGGAGGTGAACGATCTACGTTTGCTCACAAAATGTACAAAAATATCTGTAAACATGACGAGTGGAATGCCTGCAAACTGGCAGTGTCACTTGGCGTTCGTCTCGTAAGCGCGTTCGCGTGTTAAAACCGTTGCCATACGATGCCAACGTGGGTTTCACATCACAGTGGTGACTTGGGTTTCCACGTACCGGAAAGCACATTGCGCCAACCCTTTGTGTCAAGGACTTCGTCGACTCGGTTTCAAAATGCCACTGTTGGCACCATGCCGGCAAAAATAACGTACAATTCAATAAATTATTTAGCGGTACGAGCAAAAGTGCTCCGCCAAGCTACTACGCCCATTCGCTCGTTTATAATCCCGGCGAAAGTCGTATAAAGCCCTTGGTCCTAAAGTATGGCACCACAACTGATTGTCTGGCCGCACGCGGGCTGGTCAAGACACCACTGCGTTATTACATTAAGATAAACTACGTTTCACAGTTGTATGCACACGATATTAAGAGCTGCCTTCGTTTGCGTTTTCCCATCCCTGGACTCGGCTGCCCTCCTCGGGCAGCCGCCTCACCCCGTTAGCGATGGCGTCGCAGTACAGGTGACTTAGGGACTTGCTTTTTCACGAATCTTCTTGAAACCAGGGTGGGGTGCCAGGGGGCGGTAGGCCACAAGTTGTGCCCTCGCCGAATATCCTTTCTGGACCCTCTCGGCGACACGATGTGTGCCGACATGGCCACTGGTCCCCCACTCCCAACAATTCCAAAAATGATTCCCACGCACCGCATACTTCAGTCGACGACTCAGTGCAAAAAGATTTTTTTTTTTAACAAAATAAATAGTTCGTAAAACTAGCTTCATGTTTTTAAAACATTTGTTTTTAAAACGAGCCGAACGTTGACACCAAACGTACAAATAAATAGAGATAACCTACGAGGAATAAATAAATAAATACGAGTCACCGCGGTGTTGCGCGATCGCGAGGCTGTGACCATCCTCACGCGTGCCGCTCTCCACGGTGCCGTAGGCACCAAACGTACGCAGCGAACAAACATTGAAAAGGCCGGACGCCGCAAAGAGTTGGCAGGGTACGTTGTTAAGAGCACACGAGCCAAGACAAAACTGGAGCCACCCTTAATGCTCACCAACCAGCCATTAGTATTCGCGTCACTTCTAAGCCTGATGCAAGCACCACAGTGGCCGAGTGGTTGGCATGGGCCGTGTTCCAGCGATTGAAACGGGGGCTTCCCCTGTCCAGCTCCCCCCCTCCCATCTTGGTAACCCAGTGCCTGGGCTCCTCCTACCCCGTGAGTCCATGTGCGGTTGTACCGCCCGCAACTCTGACAGCAGCGCCACTGACTGCGCCCCAACTCCCCACGTTTTCACTTTTTCTCCGCTTTACACTCTCGGTGGGGGGGGAGGGTCTCATAGCGCGAGCAGCGTGGGGGACCCAAGTGAGTCGGGCGACTCCTGCCCCCCGCCGCTGCCTCCGCCACTGCTGCTCACGCTCAGGTGGCGCAGGCTCCCGACATACGAGGCGCATCCTCCCCGCCTCCTGCGATCCGCGCTCGCCGCCGCCCACGGCCACCGACGCCACGGGGCAGCTGGCGTATCCCGCGTAGCCGCCGTGTCCCTCATGGCCGGGGTAGCCCAGTTGCCCGGCGTAGCCCGTGTAGGCGAGGGCGCACGCCGGTGCTCCGGCGCTGCTCAGCGGCTCCAGGTCGAAGTAGTAGCTGCCGGAGATGCTCACTTCCGGAGCGGGCTGCATGGCACAGTCCCCGGCCGCCGGAGCGAAACTTCTGGACGGTGGCGGTGGGGCCAGAGAGGACGGCTCCTCCCGCTTGGACAGAAGGTGCGAGAGGCACGGGGAGGCACCGACCATTCCCTCGCGCTCGTTCTCCTCCTCGCTGGGCATCTTGCAGACGGGGCGGTGAGCGGCCAGGATGAACTCGAGTCGCTCCTTATCCTTCTTCAATCTCTCGATCTCCGACTTGAGCCCCGCGCCCTCGTCCTCCAGCTCGTCCGTCTCCTGAGAAACATTGAAACGCGTTGTCGTAAATTCCTTGCGCGTGGCGGAATGAATGGCGACCGACGAGTCTGTGTCCAGGTTCGTTAGCTGCCAGGAAGGGACTTCAGCCGATTGGAGGTGGATTTCTCCGACGCCTCCGCTGAGGGTTTGGGCTTGACAGCGACTGACGTTGTGTTAAGTGAACGACAAGTGGGAGCACGTTTACTACCAACCCCCCCCCGCCCATCCATACTGTGAAGATCACACTGTTGTAACACATCGCTGACGAGTTGCGCTGAGAGAGGGCCTCCCATATCGCCCGGCGCCGGCACGAACATCTCTCCGTGCACCCGTCCACCACCCCGCCAATTAAAACACTTCTCAGGAGCGAGCTCGACAAAAACATGGGCACCGGGGGCCGTCGTCGCACCGAGCGAGCGCCGCGGTGCGGGGAGAAGAGCCCACGGCGAAAATCGTGCCGCGGCTGCGTCGCTGAAGATGGGAGGTAGAGCTGGCGAATCGCCACCCCCCCCCCCACTCTGGACAATGGGCGGTGAGACGAGGAGCGGATGAAAGAGCGCGGCACGGGGCAACAACCGCGAGTTTTGAGAGAGCGGAGCACGGCAGGTCGGCCACGTAATTGCGCTACAATCCGTAGCGGGGTATTAATTTTTAAAGAAAGGGGATCTGGATAGAGAGAGCGAGTAGCGTACGCGCGCCTCAAGATAACCCCGCAAGCCTTCGAGCCCGCTCTTTCATTCCTTCCCTGTGAGATCGTCAGGTGGGTGGATGGAGGGCACCGGTGTTGGGCCCAGATTATACTTTTATTAGCACAGGGGCCAGAACCTGGCCTGCAGGAAAGTGGCAGCCGCTGTCCGACAATGTTGTTGTGATGAGAAGGCTGAGCGGGGGACGGTCGGGAGGGGGTTCAGTGTTGAGTTGTGGGGGGCGGCTGGGACCCCATTGCGTGGGGTAGCTGTGTGTGTGTGGGGTAGTTGTGTGTGTGTGGTAGTTGTGTGTGTGTGTGTGCGGTAGCTGTGTGTGTGCGCGTGGTAGCTGTATGTGTGTGTGCGGTAGCTGTGTGTGTGGTAGCTGTTTGTGTGTGGTAGCTGTGTGTGTGTGTGTGGTAGCTGTGTGTGTGTGTGCGGTAGCTGTGTGTGTGTGTGCGGTAGCTGTGTGTGTGGTAGCTGTGTGTGCGGTAGCTGTGTGTGTGTGTGTGCGGTAGCTGTGTGTGTGTGTGTGCGGTAGCTGTGTGTGTGTGTGTGCGGTAGCTGTGTGTGTGGGGGCTGTGTGTGCGGTAGCTGTGTGTGTGTGTGTGCGGTAGCTGTGTGTGTGTGTGTGCGGTAGCTGTGTGTGTGTGTGTGCGGTAGCTGTGTGTGTGTGTGCGGTAGCTGTGTGTGTGTGTGTGCGGTAGCTGTGTGTGTGTGTGCGGTAGCTGTGTGTGTGTGTGCGGTAGCTGTGTGTGTGTGCGCGGTAGCTGTGTGTGTGTGCGATAGCTGTGTGTGTGTGCGATAGCTGTGTGTGTGCGATAGCTGTGTGTGTTTGTGTGGTGTAACTGTGTGTGTGCGATAGCTGTGTGTGTGTGTAGTGTAACTGTGTGTGTGTGCGATAGCTGTGTGTGTGTGTAGTGTAACTGTGTGTGTGTGGTGTAGCTGTGTGTGTGTGTGTAGCTGTGTGTGTGTGGGATAGCTGTGTGTGTAGTGTAGCTGTGTGTGTGTGGTGTATGTGTGTGTGTGTGGGTGTGGTGTAACTGTGTGTGTGTGTGTGGTAGCTGTGAGTGTGTGCGATAGCTGTGTGTGTGTGTGCGATAGCTGTGTGTGTGGTGTAACTGTGTGTGTGTGTGGTGTAGCTGTGTGTGTGCGGTAGCTGTCTGTGTGCGGTAGCTGTGTGTGTGTGCGGTAGCTGTGTGTGTGTGTGTGCGGTAGCTGTGTGTGTTTGCGGTAGCTGTGTGTGTGTGTGCGGTAGCTGTGTGTGTGCGGTAGCTGTGTGTGTGCGGTAGCTGTGTGTGTGCGGTAGCTGTGTGTGTGTGTGTGCGGTAGCTGTGTGTGTGCGGCAGCATCGCCGTTAGCGCTACGCTGCTCTACGAACCCGGCGACCCGAGTTCGTTTCCCCCTCATGGCCACCAACACCGGTGACGATTATCTGAACCGGTTCTGGCCCTCCCCTAGGTCGACTCAACCTCAAATGAGTACCTGGTGCGCGGTTTAAACATTGCCACAAAGGAGAGACGTGATGCTGGGCTGTCCACCCCCTTCAGCCTTCCCAGGTGCTGCTCTCGCTTAACAGCAATTGCCTCAAAGATCTGCTAAGGCTACATGGGTGATGGTGGTGGGGGGGGGGGGAGCGATGGTTCTCGGTCTCTTGGAGCTGCACCCACCGCCTGGAGTCGCTCGGTGAGCTCCTGGCGCCGGTTCCGGCAGCGGGCGGCCGCCTGCTTGTTCCGCTCCCTGCGCACGCGACGCTTCTCCGCGTCCGCGGGATTCAGCTGCGGGGAGGAGGAGGAACGGGGGGGGGGGGGGGAGACGGAAGAGGAAAGGGGGTGGCAGGTACAGGAGATGAGATATACTTAAACGTATTCCTGGCATTTTCCCACTCCCTGTGGAGTTCGGCCTTCCCGATCCTCCATAATATGGGTTTTTTTGGGGGGTTAGATCGCGTAAATATGAATGTGTCGTTAAACCCGTCACCACCTGTCGCAGCCAATTAGTAAGGGTTGTCACGTAATCTGAATACCCCAATTCGTTTCTAGTCCAGCACACCGGTGTGTTGGAGAGCAAATCCACAACATTTACAATATTGAGTACGACGTTTCGCCAGTAAATACAACTCGCATCATCAGACGACACGTATGTAACACGATCTAACCCAACAAAAACCTGTATTATGGATGATATTGGTCGCGAAAGCCTGTGTGTTAAACTCACTTCATCCAGCAGTGGATTGACAAAGGGTTGTTAAAAGAGACGCACTTTGCGACGTGTGTATGCGATGATTGTCATCAGGGATTTATTCCTCGCTCGCTATTTTCTTGAACGCTGCTCGGGCTTGGCTTGGGATAGGGATTTTTGGCGTAAGGTACTACCACTAGAGTACCAGATATTCCTACCCATAACAATCCTATATATTGTCCCCCTACATATGTTAGAATTCTTTGAACAGGTTCAGGACAAAATAAGATGAGATGGATGTGGCGTGGGCAAAATTATTTACGGAACAGCATTCCGGACTCGAATTGATGCTCACATCATCGTCTCTCCTTCGCCTTCCGCCTCGGTTGCTCCCATGCGGCCTCACATGCTGCTGCTGCTGCTGGTGGTGTTGGTGGTGTTGGTGCTGCTGCTGCTGCTGATGGAGATGTGAGATGGACGCGAGGGTATGTGTGGGGACCCCCCCCAGCGGGTAGGGCTCCGAGTCCGGGCAGCAGGAGCCGGGAGGGAAGGCCACGGGGAGCGCCTGGGGGTCGTGCGGGGCCTTGCGGGTCCCCGAGGCGATGACCGTCGGCTGAACCATCCACTGCAGTTCCCGGCTCGTGGCGACGTCGGTGACCGTCGGCACGAAGAGAGGGCCGGCTCCCGGTGCGTCGCGCACGAACGCCTAGGGCACGCCGCGGACACGCGCACAACAGGGGGGTGGGGGGGGGGCGACTCCTGTGAGAGATGGACGTCAGGCGGGGCTGGGCTCCACCGATCATCGCGACGGTGATCAGCCGACTCAAGCCGATCGGATAACGCGCATAGAGTGGAGGAGAAAAAAAAGGCCCCTCTTCCTCACGTGTGCCGCTGGACGGGAGATGGCAGGCGGGGACTAGGTGATGCCATCGGCGTTATCGACCGCTATCACGCTGGGCGTGTTTTGGAGGGGGTTGCCTGCCTTCTCGAGGCAGGGCGTCTTTTTCTTTTTTAGAGGGGCCAGAGGAATCGACTACAAGCAAGGGGGAGTCGATTACAATTTATTGCGGATTCATCGACCGATCGTCCCAGCTCTCGATGCCACTCACCCAGGTAGAGCCTCGCCGAGTCTCAAGGCACGCGTGCCTGAGGTTGCTGATACATTGGAACATTCGCTCAACTCCATTCATGATAGTTTGGCTTCGTGTGGGAGGAGACCAGAGACCCTGGAGAAAACCCATCTACCACGCATTATACGACGAGGGCGCGACACTCAGCAGACACATCTCCTGGCTGCTACCTCGGCCCCACACCTACAACACGCGGCAAGCCCCGATGATCACCATAGCACGCGCTCACCAAACTCAAGCCTGCTGAGCTGAGATCCCATTCAGTGTGAGCTGGTCGTGGTGGATTGAGAAGGTGTGAGTGCAAGGTGGTCAGCAGATGTGTGACGTGGACTGGTCGCACTCACTGGGCTGTGGAGTGACACGGGAAGCGTGGTGCAGAGAGTATGCTCACAAACACGGAATTGCCAAGGTTTGGCCAGAGGCTGTATTCCAGTTTTCCCTCGCATGAAGTTCACAACACGTTGAAGTGGAGGTTGGTGAAATATTCTAAAGCAGTCTTGAGACTCAACGGAGTTCAATGGGATGCTATAGTTTAACGTGCTGTATATTTGTATAACGTTGCGTGATTCTAAACAAGTATAAATAAGCAATTTCCTGGTGCACGATTGACTAATGAATGGGCCAGTACTAGGTTTGGCTTTTTTATCAACATTAATTCACCAGTGGTTGTTCCGTGGATAATCTGACAGCGTCATCGGAACGTGGAATTTCCACTGCTGGTTCGACAGAGATGCCCATCGTCCCATTGCTGACCGAAACACAACCGTGCACCCATCACCGGGCGTTTGGGCGTATTTGTTTTGCCACATTGGCGTGATAAATGCAGACATCGGGAACGTTGGCCAGCACGTGCGCGTCACAGGTCCTGACAGTCTGACCTCAAATATCACAATCAGCAAAATCGAATCTCCTGCGCAGCGGCGTTGCGTTAATCGGCATGTGCACTCCCCCCCCCCCCTCCGCATCTAATGATACAGGGCGCCTATCAACCTCGCCCCACAAACTTCCCTTTATGTATCCAGGCGGCTGAGTCAACTCCGGCCCGTGGATCCCAGGTGTCAGTTGCGCCGCCTGCACGCTGCAGTACTCGACAGCCACGACACTGCATGTGTGCCCACAGCGTGATGATACACTCGTACAGAGACCCACGAGTTCCGTGACTCGCGGAGAGGTCCACAGACATTGTCGGGATGTGGTTGGAAGAAGGAAAAAAATGCTCCCCCCCCGCCCCCCCGCTATCCCATCCATCTCGATTTCCAATCCCGGCCACCCACTCTTCCCAGCTCGGCGCATTAACCCCCCCCCCCTTCCCGAACGCGGCCGCGACTCTCGGCGACCTGCCCACGAGACGGTTACGCGCACGTGCTCGGTCGCGAACCCGTTCAAGAGTTTTGGAAGCCCCCCAAACATCACCCGTCCCGCCTCTCGGTAGACCGCCGAAATTCCCACGTATCCATTCCCGAGCCGAGAGACCCTTTTCCCATTTCGAAGCGTCACTTTTGGGAAGTGAAAGGCCACGTGGAGCGGCGGAACTCGCTCCTCCCACGCGATCGACTTCCCGGAGCGCCGGTTCGCTGCTTGAGAGGCCGCGCTCGCGCGCTTGCTGTAACTTCACCCGCAAACATCGTCCCTGCCTCAACCCCCAACTCACGCGGGCGGCAGCTTCCTTAAAGTTACCTACCGCGGCCTTATTGCCTTTCATCATCATCATCATCCATCATCGTTGTTAACCATGAAGGTCTCTCCAAGCCGCCGCCGCCGCCTCCTCTCACGACCAGACGATGTCATTACCAACCCACCGAGCACCTGCCCGCACATGCACTGATTTTTGTCGCTCCATCTCCGTGATGGACGGACCTCCCACACGCGTTGCATTCCTTTGCTGCCACTTTATTTAGCCGTCGTCGGTTTGGTTTTGCTCGGCACGAATGTGATGGGGCACCATCGCTTATAGGGGTATTGCACCATTCACAACCTACTTGCTATATGGCCACCTCACAGTCCAACGGGTTTGGGAGATTCAAACATCTCTACGTGATCTACCAACCCTTGCACCCAAACGCGCCGGATCGCAGGCGTGCACCACCACTCCCAGGCTCACCCTGGGGACAGACTGGCGCTCACCATATGCATGCGGAATTTCCACCTGCGCTCGCTTGAGCAGAGAGACGTTCTCGATTTACAATTGTAGCACCTCCTATAGAGGGGCCCAGGGCACTGCGCTATTGAACCCGGCTGCGACCCGAGTTCGATTCCCGGCCACGGCTAACAAGTGCCCGGGAGATCCCTGAACCGGTTATGTGCACGCCCCCCCCACCCCACCCCACCCCCCTTCCTTAATCAGAGAATGGTGAAGTATGGTCAAAATCATCATGAACGGCATGAACGGAGATCAATTAACACGCCAAATCAAGGAGACTCTTTCAAACCAGCAGTAGAGTGGCGGAAATTACACATTCCCATGGGAGGAACCAGCCTGTTGATGAAACAAACTATTATTTGACTGCCCACAAAGCGGTCTTGAATTTCCTTGCCCGAGAATCTAACTCAGGTGGGCCAAGTTCATAGCCACAGTGCGCCGACCACTGCGCCACCGCTCCACCCCCAGCGTGTACTGAGATATACAGCAATTAATTATACTTCCAGACACGAGCAGCAAAACGCGTGCAGTGATTCACTTTGCACGCCGCCAGCACACACGTGTCACATGTCACGCACAACGCCTTCAAACACACCGCACGCCACACCACATACACACCACACACACACCACACACCGAACATACACCGCACACACACCGCACGCCGCACACACCACCCACACACCGAACACACTACACACACACTGCACAAACACACCGCACACACACACCACGCACACACAATACACACTACGTGCACACACCACTCACACCGCACACCGCACCGCACACCACACCACAAACCAAACACACACCGAACACACACCGCACACCACACACACCACGCACACACCACCCACACACCGAACACACACCGTACACCACACACACTGCACAAACACACCGCACAAACACACCGCACAAACACACCGCACACACACACCACGCACACACAATACACACTACGCGTACACACCACTCACACCGCAAACCACACCTCACACACCGTCCTTCTAGTACATATTCGCATATACAGAGCTACGCTCGCTACACCTGTGCCTGTAGCACGATGAGTGGAGTTCGGTCATACACAGCAGCGCTTCTCGATTGGCTATCGTAGACTCCGGATGCACATGGAACCCTCACGTAGCCCCCAAGAACAAAACACTTGTCACAATCATTAAGGAAACTTGCCTAAGCTTCCGGTGCAGGACCCTCCTGGACCACTCGTCCTGAGACTCTGCCCCGCTTCCCCCGTCTCACGTGTGAATGAGCGCTCCTGCCAAGCTACTCGCACAGGATGTCGCTTTGTGTGACGATGTCATCATCGCCCCCACCACCAACAACATCGCCTGCAGCTGTTAAACAACAACAGCGGCCAGCTAATAGCGAGCACAGCTTCCACGTGCGTCTCGTCCTGTAACAGTGTCATCAACGTCACTTTGATCATCCGCCGCTGTTCCCGTTAAGCAACTTGCACTTTAGCTAAAAGCTGCACGCGTCTTACCCGCTGTTATATATATCGTACAGCCCTGTAACATCGCCACCACCACCACCAACATCGTCATCATCATCTGCGGCCGCTATGAACAACAGCACCTAGCTAGCGAGTTATCCGACAGCCGGCGTTCGGCACCAAGGCACTGAGGCTCTGTGTCCACTACGTCCTCTGTGCTCCCACAAGTCTCACCTGGCAAGACGCAGCAGCGGCAGCGGCGGCGAAGACGGCATCGGCGCTCATGAAGGGAGGGGAGCCGTGCGCTGACGAGAGGCTCTCCCGGGAGCCGCTCTCCCGTTCCAGGTAGGAGGAGGAGGAGGAGTCCTGTAGCATCTCAGAGTGGGGCCCCTTTCAGAGGCTGCCTTCGGCCCCGTGGCAGACGAGAGGGAATCTCTCCTTGCCCACTCGGTCAGGTGGCAGCAGTAGGTAGTAGTAGTAGCAGAAGCAGCAGCAGCAGCTAAGGCAGCGTGCGCGGCGATGATGATGATGATTGTTGTGTGGAGCTCTCGGGTGACTGCGCCGGCTCTTATAGCCACAACCACCACTCGCCAACCCCGCCTTGCCCACCCACGGCTGATCCACCCCCCCGTGCGAACGCGAGAAGGAGCAGATACAACGAATGTGGATTTTTTCCTCCGAGCTCGGGAGGACTGTGGGGGGGGGGGGTGGGGTTAGGCTGCGTCCGTGTCCACCGTTCGGTTGTCCACCACGTGGGCGATGTCTCTCTCTCTTCGTCTCTCTGCGTCTCGCGGAAGCCTCGGGCTGCTGGCTGTGTCGAGGCGAGTGAGGCTGGCGGAGCGAGTCCTCGTTGCGTGAAGCGCGCCTCGGCCGCTATTGCCTCGTCGCGTGTGGAGCTCCCTATTTAAGCCACCGCACTTCCCCTTTTTCTCCATATATGGTATTGTGCCGGGGGGGTATCCTAACCGTGACGTACTTGGGATTCCCTCGAGCGTCTGTTTTTTTCTCTCTCTCTCTCGCTCGCGGTGACGCGCATTATTTTTAATCCTCGCTTCGACACGGTTCTCGATGCGCCCTCAAGATGAACACGTGCATCGCCCGTGAAGTGGGGGGGGGGGGGGGGCTCCTCCCCCCCCCCCCCCCACAGTGAGAGTTGTAAGACCATACTTCACCACGCTGGTCAAGTAGCTGGTTGGTTGAATGTGAGTGGGGAAAGTACAAAACTACAATGGATTTTTCCTGCACCGCTCTTTGCTCTGCCCCCCCCCCACCCCCCACCGAGGAATTCCCGTAGCACTCCGTGGTGCGTGGTGGTCGTCCATGCAAGCCCTGGCCAGGCTTGGACCTGCTTAGCCACCAGTGTTGAGCCTGAATCGTGCTGGGACCACGGGCAGCGAACACAAATTCAGCTCTTGAATATCGCGGGTTGGCGTGAGAAGTCCCGGAGCTGTGGGCAGCCAATCTCTCACAGTACAAAGACAAAGGTCCCCCGTATAGCCTTAACAGACCTTTGTGTGGCAAGTTGTGTTTGCGAGCACCTATTAAGGCCAGAACGGCACACCAGGGGGTGGGTGGCCAGCACCACGCACGACCGCCTTTGTCTCCCCAATGACAGTACAGTACGCGCAGCTCTTTATCAATCCACTGCTGGATGGAGGCCTCATCACGCTGTAGTTTGGTTGTGGTTGGGGGAGGGGGGGGGGTTGATTGACCATACTTCACCACGCTGGTGTGGGAGGGGGGGGGGTTGATTGACCATACTTCACCACGCTGGTGGGGGGAGGGGGGGGTGGTTGATTGACCATACTTCACCACGCTGGTGGAGGGAGGGAGGGGGTTGATTGACCATACTTCACCACGCTGGTGGGGGGAGGAGGGGGGGGGTTGATTGACCATACTTCACCACGCTGGTGGGAGGAGAGGGGGTTGATTGACCATACTTCACCAGGCTGGTGGGGGGAGGAGGGGGGGGTGATTGACCATACTTCACCACGCTGGTGGGGGGAGGAGGGGGGGGGTTGATTGACCATACTTCACCACGCTGGTGTGGGAGGGGGGGGTTGATTGACCATACTTCACCACGCTGGTGGGGGGAGGGGGGCTGGTTGATTGACCATACTTCACCACGCTGGTGGAGGGAGGGAGGGGGTTGATTGACCATACTTCACCACGCTGGTGGGGGGAGGAGGGGGGGGTTGATTGACCATACTTCACCACGCTGGTGGGAAGAGAGGGGGTTGATTGACCATACTTCACCAGGCTGGTGGGGGGAGGAGGGGGGGGTGATTGACCATACTTCACCACGCTGGTGGGGGGAGGGAGGGGGTTGATTGACCATACTTCACCACGCTGGTGTGGGAGGAGGGGGGTTGATTGACCATACTTCACCACGCTGGTGGGGGGAGGGGGGGGTGGTTGATTGACCATACTTCACCACGCTGGTGGAGGGAGGGAGGGGGTTGATTGACCATACTTCACCACGCTGGTGGGGGGAGGAGGGGGGGGGGTTGATTGACCATACTTCACCACGCTGGTGGGGGGAGGAGGGGGGTTGATTGACCATACTTCACCACGCTGGTGGGGGGAGGGGGGTTGATTGACCATACTTCACCACGCTGGTGGGGGGAGGAGGGGGGTTGATTGACCATACTTCACCACGCTGGTGGGGGGAGGGGGGGTTGGTTGACCATACTTCACCACGCTGGTGGGGGGAGGGGGGGGGTTGATTGACCATACTTCACCACGCTGGTGGGGGGAGGAGGGGGTTGATTGCCCATACTTCACCACGCTGGTGGGGGGAGGAGGGGGGGGTTGATTGACCATACTTCACCACGCTGGTGGGGGGAGGAGGGGGGTGATTGACCATTCTTCACCACGCTGGTGGGGGGAGGGGGGGGTTGATTGACCATACTTCACCACGCTGGTGGGGGGAGTGGGGGTTGATTGACCATTCTTCACCACGCTGGTGGGGGGAGGGGGGGGGGTGATTGACCATACTTCACCACGCTGGTGGGGGGGGAAGGGGGGGGGGTTGATTGACCATACTTCACCACGCTGGTGGGGGGGATGGGGGGGGTTGATTGACCATACTTCACCACGCTGGCCAGCGCGGGTTTCTGAAGAGCGGAAGGTTGTGACCGAGACTCGAACTGGCGTTGACAGGTTCGCAGCGCAGAGCGATCGCCACTCTGACGATTTTGCGATTTGACGAATAATCTTTTGGGGGGGGGGGGGGTCGCTACTGGATTCAATAATAATCGATTCTATTTGTCTTGTGTTCGACATCAGCCTGCGTGGAGCAGCAGTAGCGTCGCACGTGTGCGCGATGTTAGTTGGGTTATGAATGGTACGCGCACGCGCGCGTGTGTGTCCTTGGAGCGGTGGTGCAGCGGTTAGCGCAGTGCGCTACGAAGCAGGCGAGCCGAGTTCGATGACCGCTCACGAGTGGCAAATATCTGCACCAATCGTGTGCTTCCCCCCTTGGTCGACTCAGCCTTAAATGAATACCTGGTGCGGTGTGTTAAACATCAGCGTTGGGGAAATAAGAGGCCGTCCATAAATGGCGTCACGCGATTTTGGACGATTTTTGACCCCCCCACCCCCTCGTCACACGGCGTCACAAAAAGTCAGACCCCCCCTCAAATGTGACGTTACAAAGCTCTGCCCCCCTCCCAAAAAATATAAAACATTCTTCAAATCGCTTTAAACTATTGTCATTGTAGTGCGTATTTAATGTGGCGCTGCACTCTGATGTTGTAGGAGAACACATTTATTAAAAAAGTATATTTAATTAAGTAGAACGTGTTGTCTATATTTATTTAAAGTTGCGCATTTTGATGTGACGTCACATTTTTCACCCCCCCCCCCCCTCGTCACACATCGTCGCAAATGTCTGACCCCCCCCCCCCCCAGGTGCGTGACGTCATTTATGGACGGCCCCAAAGGCGTCCGGGCGTGGTTGCTGGCCACCCACTCCCTCGTGTGCCGTGCCGACCCTTAATCGAGGCTCGCAAACATAACTTCCCCATCGAGTCGACACACACACTGGGGGAATCTCTGTCTGGTGTTGTTCCTGTGGGCTAAATGTGGTTGGAATCTTCGCGACTGACTCAGCGGTGTTGGACTACCTTTTGGGGTTCCTCTCGCCCCAAGTTGCATCAACAACCGGCACGCTGAGACTCCCATGCACGCGATGCTTTATTGCGGCCACGACCGTTCCGTTACTCCCCAGGCAGCCACATCCATCCGAGACCTTCTTAGTTATCCCCCGTCAGTTTTACAAACCCTGCTCACGGGATTATGAGGATGTAGAGTATACTGACGCCAGTACTCGAGTTAGTGGTAGTGCCTTATGCCGATAATCCATGCTCCAAGGCAGCCCTCGCAGCGTTCTGGAAAATATCGAGTGAGGACTGAAGCTTTCATAGCTGTCAACCCATACGGTTTACCCCGTATTCTTGTCCAGGGAAATAGAGTTTTGAGGTCCATAGGCGTTTCAATACGGGCAAAAATTAACGTGTTGGTTTTTTTGTCTGTTTTTCCCTTGTGATGGGACTTTGGGATGTGTAAGGGCACGGGGTGACCAATACGGTCTGAATTGGTTTCATAATAAGGTAGGGCACTGGTAAGGAGTTGCCAAGTATGAGCTCTCACGGCAATCACGAACACAATAACACACGATCACTCCAGCGGAGAGCAGACCAGAGCATGTGTTTTGTTTGCATGTCCGCCACAAGCACGTGTGGTCAATGCAGACATTCCTTGCAAAAGGTTTCTCTTTGGTGTTTTAACATCTGAACACCTCCTGTTGTATTGCCTGAAGGGATAAACCTATTTTTATATGTTGATACTGGCAAGCGAGTTCCCATGATGCAGATCGTGCATATTCGCGCCCATGCTCTATCCACTTCCGAATAAAGGCCTCCCCGATTCGTCATCATCCCTCACGGCCTGGCGATGCAACAAACCCCACTTGGCGCCTGCAAAACGATCCCAGCTCATGGCTCCGTCTCCTCCCGATGGAACCTCATCCTCGGAAGCTTTCCATTCCTTGACTACGGCTGCGTCATTATTCCTCACCGTCGTCATCATCATCATAATCATCATCGTGGTCGTCCCTTCTGGCCCTGGGGCGCGTCCTGCCCATGCGCCCGTCGCATCTCCCCGCAGTCGGCGTCCAGCCTCGTAACCTCCTGCGCATGACCCCCCGGCCTTCTCAAAGTCACTTGCAAGCGTGAGCTGCTCCCCACTGCTCCTTCTGGATCGGCCGTGTTCGAGTTCATTTGGCTCCAACTCAGTCGCTCGTGCGTCGCGTGGACGACGCACGCCCCTGCTCAGTGCCGATTCTATTTTTTAATCGCGGAGATGCTTATCCCGCAGCTGCGAGTCGCGAGTGGGAGCGCGCCACCAGGAAATTCCCGAGGCTCGGACGCCGCTGCTGCGGTGGTGGTTTTCGGGATGGTTTCAGCCGCGTTAGGTGGCGAGCGCACGTGGAGTGAGTCTGCGATGTCGCAAGTCGCGGCTGCGATTCGATGCGAGAATCGACATTTTATTTATTTGTTTATACTCGAAACCTGCACGTCCATCGGACGTCGTAGTACGTCCGTCCCTCCGCCCAGCCAGCCAGCCAAACTTTTTTTTCTCATCTCGCATGATATAACATTGTGGTGAATGTAGCGGCCGCTAGTGGCTGCACGGTCATGTGAACCGGCTACATACATCACATCCGTGCTGCCGATACCCTGCCCTTGTTCAAGTGAAAGCCGTTTCTATGGCTCTGCTTATTAACGCACTGCCTCTATTAACGAGCTTACCCATTACTCCCTATGTCTGTGCAACGCCTTGAGATGCTGTCACACTTAGAGCCCTATATATAAACCCACAATGTGGTGTGTAGTCTCACACACAGACCTGGTATAGACACAGATAGAAATTCGAAGATTTGCACGGACACCCACAGACTCACACGGACCCATACTCACATAAAACCCATGGACTCGCACAGATACCCATTGACTTACAGAGTGACCGATGTATGATTGCCTCTGTACACCATAAATGTGCGGATTGAGATATTGTCTCATTAAGACGCTCTTTTAATTCATATTGTGTAATTGAGTAATTGAATTATCCGGGGCTCACACATACCACCACAGAGACCCACAGACTCTGAGTGACCCATACACTCATAGAGACCCGTGCCTTTCTCTACAAGGCAAATAAAACGTTCCAAGTTTTCTGTGCAACGTCTGGAGATGCCGTGCCGTGTAGACTTTGCTCTATGATCAACCCCGCGTTAACCTCTGTAGTCGTCCCGTGTGAGCGCGATTCGATCAATGGTCACCCGCAAGCCATCCAGCAAACTCAGTTGTTGTACCAGTTGAAAGGGTAAAAACCTATTACTATATTTTGCCACTGGTAAAGGAGGTCTCATAGTGTAAATGCTTACCCCGAGCTCTCAATACTCTGATAGTGCGCTGTCTTTGAGTTGTACGCCTTTTGGCGTCATCTGGTCCAACACCAATGGAGACTAGGCTCTAAGAAAAGCTGTCTCGGGTGTGGACCAATCAACTTCAAGGACAGTGCATATCATTATCATCATCAGAGTTGATTCTTTTTGTTTACATTTTGACTGCTTGTGTTGTGGTTATTGCAAACATGATGCCTTGTATAAAGGTGTCAGTTTTTGTACCAGTTGAAAGGGTAAAAACCTATTACTATATTTTGCCACTGGTAATGGAGGTCTCATAGTGTATCATGCGGAGTTGTTTAAAATCCACACAAAGCAGGGATTCGCGGCAGACGGAGCTGTTCGGGGCCGAGCTCTGGAAAACATATACATTTCCCCGTAGCGGGAAACATATTCGCGAGAAAATGAGCTCTAACAAAGTGGATGCTTAATATATTAATATAATAAAGTCCTCGGACGCGTATCTTGCGTACAGAGGTTCACGTTAGGGCCGATGGTGACGCAGTGTGTGTGTGTGAGAGAGTATATTTATCTCTCTCGCCCTGTATGAGAGAGAGAGAGAGAGGGGTGGGTAGGGTTTATAATTAAGTTGCTTTCCTGCTTTATTCATTACTTCGCGGCAGCGCTTGGAAAACCACGTGGAGGGTTCCGCGCCGAGTGACGTCGTCGCATCCGGAGGCGGTGTCGGCCCGTGACGCCACCGCGCAGCGAGTTCGAATCGCAACGAGGAGGAGGAGGAGCAGCAGCAGCAGCGTCGTCGTAATCCACCCACGCTCGATCCTACTGCCGGATGAAAGCCTCTTGCCCCGTACCACCCACACAAACCCAGAGAAAACCGTCGCCGTTCTCTCACGAGCTCTGCGATGCCAACCGAGCCGCTGACCTGACTCGCATCGCCCATCGTCGTTACCGGCGACAGCCAGGCTCAGTCCACTGCTGAGTGATTATCGAGGAGGCTTCCCCCCCCCCCAGCTCCAGTGTCGTATACGGTCCTGGGGGAGGGGAGGGTTGTAGTCGTTGTCCATTGATCAAATCGCTTTGCAATTCGCAATGTAGGCGACCGCCGTGCATAGCAGGTGTTACAGGCTTTGGGAACGACCTTGCCATCGGAGAGCAGTAGGGGGGAGGGGGGAGGGATACATTGTTGTACTGTACTATGATCTAACGCGTATGTTCCCCGCCTCCTTCACGAACTCGGCGTGGCGAGGCCCTCATCCAGCAGGTGGATTGACAATCGGGCGTGTTAGACGACACGCGTGATACAAATATGGATCGGCGATGCTGTTACTTCTTACGGTTATCGGTGAATTATGGAGGGGGGGGGGGCTGTACATCACCGGCAGTGCTGATTATAAACAATGATTCTGTGAGAACGGTGATGATAACGGTGATGATAACGGTGGCGACACCTCGGCGGCTAATTGGGGTTGCTATGAATAGACAACATCCTATCCGCTCTCGGCGAGACCTCATTCGCTCGCTGGTTAACGCAGCAGCAGCAGCAGAACTACGGCAATTATAGACATTGTGGGGCATGCAGGGGCAATTAGAATCCTCGAGACGCCATCCCGGCCCTGTCAATGATGCCGGCGATCGCGCTGACGGTGAATCGTGATGGTGTCAACGCGTTGCCGGCTGGCCACGGCGAGAGAGAGAAGTGGGGGGGGGGGGGGGCGCTTTTTTAATTCACTCGCGAAAGAAATCGTGCGTGTTTCGCCGCAATCCGTGAGCCCCCCCCACCCCTCCGTCAGCCACGCTCAATCCACTGCTGGATGAAGGCCTCCTCCCCGTGGCCGCCTCTCGCGACGATCCTGCGACTTGGCGACGAACCGCTTCGCGCGTACGCACGAGGCGGTTTCATCGCTCCATCTCCCTGGGTGGACGGATCATCTCCGGGCGCGTTCCACCACCCCCCCCCCCATTCCGGCTGCCGCTCCGTTCTGGATGTTCACCGGTTGCCTCGTCACCCATCAGCCCTCCTCGCGCCGTGTTTTGGCCAAACCCACTCTTCTTCAACACTCGACGGTCATGTGTGGTACATGTAATTGTAAACACAACGCTCAGTGCATCAAATGTTTGTGAATTAATAGACATCTGATGATAATGTATTGGGTTGTCTACGACGGTGAGCGAGAGAACGATGAGCATTTATATTCGAAGGCAAAAATTGAGGCCGTTAAGAGTGAGAATTTGCCAGTGAACTTCTTTCGCACCGTACGCAAGACGCGTCACGGCGACGAGAGTCGACGATGGCCGATGGGCAAGGCAAGTGAGGGAGTAGCAGCCAAGGGATGGAAGACGAGGCGATGGAAATCCGTTCGTGTTGAGGTGCTGGGTGGATCATGATTACGTCGCAGGGTCGGGATCGTCTGCGCCAGGCCTTGGGGAGGCCTTCATCCAGCAGTGGCTTGACCATGGTTGATGATGGTATACCGCTGCAGTATGTATAGACTGCCGTGCACGTGTACCACAATGCCCTTTCTCAACCCATTCGTGGACAGAGGCGTTGTTAGACAATACTTCACCAAGCTGGTCAAAGCGAGTCGTAAACACGGGGGCGGAGCAGGGGGGGGGGGTGACCGAGGACCAGTTCAGATGTCACTCGTCACCGATATCAGCCTGGAATCGAACCGAGGTGGAATCTCAGGTTCACAGTCGCACAGCGCGCTAACCACTGCGCCACCGCTCCACCCCAGAGTATTCTAGACTGTATGGGCGCGCGCGCGCGCGCGTGCGTGAGCGCGTGACCTATATTCGCGCATCGTGAGTCGCCGTGAGTAATATCATTACGTGATCACACATTCGTGAATTTTACGCTCTCATATTAAGGGAACCTTTAACGATGAAGATGTAAATTGAGATGGTCCAGGTGATAATGATGCTGATGATGATGCTGCTGATATTGTTCGTGTTGGCGATGAGGAAGACGATTGCCGAGTCCTGGTGATGAGCCCATCGAATATAATGATGGTGATGATGCCGATTTTGCTG
Organism: Lethenteron reissneri; assembly: GCF_015708825.2. Lineage (NCBI taxonomy): Eukaryota > Metazoa > Chordata > Hyperoartia > Petromyzontiformes > Petromyzontidae > Lethenteron > Lethenteron reissneri. Next base: position 6,384,612 of record NC_083792.1, read on the forward strand.
ATTATAATGAGTTTATATGAATGTTGGTCTCGATGATGATGATGGTTATGAATGATGATGATGGTGGAAAGAATGGTGCCTTTTGTTCATGTTGGTTATGATGCTAATTCTCGTGATGATAGTGATGTCTCTTGACGTTGTTCATTACCGTGATCGCAATGATAATTAATATTGATGTTTTCTTGTTGATAGTAGCGAACATCTTGTATCCGTGAGCTTCATCATCACCACAATTTGTTGCTGCATATATCCCGACACAATTTGTGCTCGCGTAACTAACGGCGGCACGGTATTGCATCGCTAATAATAGCGACGATAACCACGACGGCTGTGCTTATGATGTATTTTTTGACAATGATAACCGCCATCGTCACCATCACGACGACACACGTACACGCTTGTACGTGTGACGCCACTGTGCTGACGTCACTCCGCCGTGAGCCGACAGTGATGACTCTAACGGTGTCCGCGCGTCACCCGCCCCCGCCTCCTCCTCCATCCTCTCTCGTCTCCTCCTCTTCCTCCATCCTCCCTCGAACATCCTCTCTCGTCTCCTCCTCCTCCAACCCCTTTCTCGCTTCCCTGCTTCTCCATCCCTCTGCTTCACCCCCCCCCCATCACCTGGGCTGAGAGCGCGCGTCAGCACGCGCACAACTGAGTCAGCGTGTGTTGCGCGAGGAAGAGGGAGCGGAGCGCGCCAGCGTCTCGCTCCTTATATGGACGAGCGAGATCGAGACGCACGCGCAACCCACGTAGACACGCCGACTCCCTCTCTTTCTCTCTGTACGACGTGATGCCACCGTGTCATCACGGACACACCACCGTGTCATCACGGCCACGGCACCGTGTTGTCTCAGCCATGATTTACAAGTGTCGTGATCTTCATTGTTTTCTTAAATTATCATTACGATCATCATCATGATTTTAAATCACATAATTGTTCTTATTTTAATTCAATATTTCCATCGTTGGCTTGGGGAGGCCTTTATCCAGCAACGGATCGATCGTGGCTCATGATGATGATGTTGTTGAATGCCGCCATCGTTTCAATAATCGTTTTCAATTAAAATCATTGTCATTTTAAACTTTCATCATGGTAATATTAAATTAATATCAATTTAAATAGACCACAGTCTTACCTGTAAAAAAAACTTGGGTTATCATCATCTGAAATCAACAACGTTGTTATGAATGTTCATCTTAAATCAACATGAGCTAAACGCATTATTGTCATCATCATTTTAAATCACCCAGTTTTCAAGATCTTATATCTTGAAATCGTTATTATCATCATCATAATTACGACCATCCTCACGATTATTTCCATTATTTCAAGTCATCATCATAATTTAAATCGACATCATTGCTATATTCCGAGTAATCGGTTTTGGGGTTTCACAGCTTTATTGTAAAACTATGTTCAGCGGTGTGGAGCCGACGGAGAGACAAGACAGACGGACAGAACAGCTGAGAGCTGCATAGCGATAAGTGTTCTATGGGCAGCGTTAACAATGAGCTGAGAAATAAACGAACACAAAACCCCCCCAAGTAGTGGCCATTCACGCGGAGTGATGCACAATAAGCGATGCTGCGATCAGGGTCTAAACACAAAGCAGCACACGCAGCCGAGGCAGCGGTGTCACCTGCAGATACACAGCGTGAGAGGCATCAACCCCTTCTCTAGGCGACCACTAAATGTGAATGAGTTGACACGATATAACCTCCCCCAATAGCCACTGGTGCGTTCATTCAGAGCTTTGGGAGGTCTGCAACGGTTACCTCACTGGACTCCTGACCCTAACCTCGAGTAGCATACAGCTTCACTTCTTATGCGAATTATCAGCATTTTCTGTGACGTCTGACTTGCTAATCACTGCGCAACGATGTTTTATAAACTAAAAGAACAACAATCATCAGCCATAACCAGTCTATTCCCAGGCCACCTCTCGCAGTCTCTCAATGCCACAGTATGCAGTACTGCATCTCGCACCGTGAACGAGATGGTCATTGCTCCATCTCCACAGTGGACAACCTCTTCAATCCGTGTTTTAGAATGTTCCGGTAATTATCCCTTCACATTTCGAGTGTCTACTACATGCTAAAGTTAACGTCAGGCGTCGCGGGATATCCTAAACCAGTGGTGGAAATTCCACGTTCATATGAAGGGGGGGGGGGGAATTTATTTTGAGAACAATTACTCAATAATGAATAGTCAGATAAAAAACATTTTCAGGAGTCATATTATCACAACACTTGTGATTTTTTTGCGTGATGTATCCCAGGTCTCCCATGCAAAAGAGGCAATGAATTGTGTCTCAGTGGCAGGGATGCCGAGAGGGAGGGGGGCGGGATGAGGGGGTAGGGGGGAATTTGCCGCCGGCGTTGAAGAGAAGGGGGCCCCACGTGGCGTCCGTGGTTGTTGGGACGCGGGGCTCCGAGGGGTCCCCCACGTGGAATTCTGCCCCGGGCCTCCAAGAGCCTCTGGGCAGCCTGGCTTCACAGGTCGGTATTTCGTCTTCAGATTAAATTAAATAATAATAATCGGTGTAATATATGTATGAAAACCAACATTGGTTACGGCGTTTCACCATCCCAAGTTCCGTCCAGATGGAGCGACAAGTAGCTAAAGACAAATGTGACTGCGTTACGCATCACCCCACGCGAAGCTCGCGGTTGCTGCATTTCCTTCTTGCGAGCCGAGCCTACGCGTGGCAACGTTAGCCGAGGAATGAAAGTGGAGTTGAAGGTGTGAATAAAACATCTATTTGTCTCGTGCGGCTGCTATATATATGTTGAAGAGAGGCTATTTCGGGGGCGGCGCGCGTGCGCACGTTCGCTCGGCAGTTATTTCAGAATCTGTCATTATTTCCCACCCTCCCCCCCCCCTCTCGTTGCAACGTAACCTTTTGTTGCTGCAAGCCGGAGATGGGCGACCGACGCGGGTTCACTCGCCGTTCAGAGCGCACTCGATGCGGGTGTGCGCGTGAGTAGCGGGCGTTGCACGTGATGCGTCGTCTATTTAAGAGGGAGCGGTGGCACAGCGGTTAGCGCAGCGCGCTCCAAAAAACCCGGCCACCCGAGTTCGAGTCTGAACCGCAGCCTAAAGTCAGTGGCGTTGCCCGACTTACTTGAGTGCCTGGTACGGTGCGCAATCTTCAGCACGAGGGAGACAAAGGTGGTCGGGTGGGGTCCTGGCCGCATCATTGCCTCGTGCACCGTTCTAGCGTTTGCACGCGCTCGCTGGCATCACTTGCCCCAACAGTCAGCGTGGCTATAAAGGGGATCTTTGTCTTCATTGTTCATCGGCGATTATTACATTTTGTAAAAACAAAAAAACATTTCGATTTAAAGCTTGCGTGACTGCAGGGATTCATCTTCTTGGTTCTTTCGGTAAAGTCACGTAGAAGGGAAATAATAAAATAATAGAAATATAAAACATAATAAAATGATTCTCACGACGTTTCTACTCGACAGACCTGCTCTCCACCTGAGGACGGCTGCTTGCGTTGTGGCCGAAACGTCGTGAGAATCATTTTATTATGTTTTATTTTTATTATGTTATTATTTCCATTCTACGTGACTTTACCGAAAGAACCAAGAAGAAAAAAAATCACTAAATGTTTTTGTTGTGGCGTACTACGGTCCCACATCTGTGCTCCCCCCAACGTCACCAACATGACAGTGCCAGCGTGAGCGTAACCCAGCCCCGCGTGAGCCGCACAGTGCGAGAGGGCTGGCTCCTCATCCAGCAGTGGATTTACGTCACCGTCATTGTCTCCGTCCAGCGCTACGGACGCTGCAATCGCGGTGTGGGGGGTGGGGGTGTTGGGGTGAGGTCTACAAGCGATGAGATCCGGGCCCGTGCGCTGTTTGAAGTCTCCCAGCTGAGTGAGAGATCGGGGCAGCTCGGATCAGGAGAGGTTGTCAGAATCGGTGAGATGGCCGCTGTATGTGACGCACCATATTTGAGATTTAAAAAATATATAGGAATACAATTTTAAATAGTGAATAATTAACAATGCCAGTTCACATTTTGGGGGGGGGGGTTGTGAATAATTAATAATAATTAGTAATATTGTAGTGTACTAATTCAGAGACACTAGTTGGAGGCGTTATCCCTATTGTTTATTCCGGCTCTCACAGCCATAGGGGAGAACTCCATACCGGGTCGGGACAGCCAACATGCTTCCAGACCCACAGCTTGAAGAGGCGAAGACCACGACGACAGCAGCATGACGAGTTCCATTCCCGATGGCAGTCGGCCTCGACTGGGAGCCGGAGCTCGCCTTTTATTCTCCCCAGCGTGGCCAGGCTCCGCCCTCGGCCACGCACCCTTCTGGATCCCCCAGGGCTTGGCCCACGGGTCCAACTGGTAGAATGAGCTGCTACTCCCAATTCCATTGTCTACCCATCTCTCAGCGCCACGTGCTACAGTGACTCATTAAATGTCACTATCACCCCCACCCCATGAAAAAAACCAGCTCTCCTGGCTGATCTTTATACGTCGTGTAGCGGGACGACTAACACAACGATATCCACGTAACATTCGCAATGCATGGCAACAATCCAGCTCCCAAAATAACTGCAACAAAACGACAAGTAGGGGTGGTCATCTGAACCGAACAGTCTTGGAACGAGTCCTTGTTGCCGGCCCCTCATTTTGGGCCGGCACGGGTCCATAGAGGACCCCGGGGGTAACCCAAGGATGGCCCAATGGGCGCGGACCCTCCTGGGATGAAGATGGAGTAAAATGAGAAGCGGGTGGCGGTCATTCTGTCCACCCCGATCCGCCTGTGGGTGGCGCCTGCCGGCGGTTCCACAGGCGTCAGGCCCTAGGGATCCTGCAGATGGAGGAACAGAGCCTCACTGAGGCGCATCATCCATAAACGTACGTCCAGCTCCATCGGACACAAACACCCGGCCATCAGATGGTGGGATGGAACGCCCTCATAAGGTGGAAAATAGGGCTTCAGTCGTGACGGGCGTACATACCAATGTCTGCGACTAACGTAGATCCGCACACACTGCGGCCTCCTCACCTCAATTACCTCCACCGGGCCTTGTCATGTCCTATGTAATTTAGGAGCCGTGCCTAGAGGCACCTGGGGGCAATGCAGCCATGCCCTCTCCCCAGGCTTCCACGGGTTTCCGGACTCCTTAAGCGTAGCCAGTTTTTCATTCACAGCCTGCCGTCTTGGCCAAATTGCTACGAGACGCTTCCCGCACTTCCGTCAACCGCTTAAGGGTGAGGCTCATAAGTCCCGGCACAGTGGCTCTCTTCTTGCTCGGCTCAATATTAAAATGGGCTTCCATGGGAGGGGTCACATTCTCTCCTGTACATTAAAAAAACCGGTAGAGGCATGAGGGGCTATCCTATAGGCCGCAAAAACCCCCGGAATGTGCTGTGCCTCATTGACTTGTTGGCACAACATGGATGTAAGAGTTCTATGTAAACGTTCTACCATTCTGTCACATGCCTCTTGCAACAATTTAGAAGAACATTTTCCAATACATAACCATGCAGGAACGCATCTGTAATGGACGCCGCCGACTGATCCAGCAGGGGCCATTCCACCGGCCACCGTGACAGGTACTCGACCCCTACCACAAATAAATTTTTTCCCCTCGGAGTGGTGGAAAGTGGCCCGAGGATGTCGAGGGCAATGAGGTCATTTACATGGGACACCCCAATAGATTGCAACGGTGGTCGGGCCAGCCTCGGCGGGGGCTTCCGGCGAGCACATTCCACACAACCTTGAAGCAGGTTGTGGACTGCCTTCTGACATCCTGGGCCAAAAGAAGTCACGCTTCAACGTCAATAATGTTTTCTGCACCCTAAGGTGCATCAGCCACACATGGGCAGCTCTCGTTACCCTACCCCACAAAGCAGTTGGCAACGATACAGTACCGCTGTACCTCCGTATCCCAGCGCATTAGTAGTCCGATCTCAAAAGGACCACGGGGGACATACCCCCTGGACCCTTCCTATCACTTGGCGTACCAACGCGGCGCCGTAGTTTCAGGTAAGGAGGCTTCCTCCGTCGTGGAGGCGCACCCATTCCTCATGTGCAAGACCAATGGTGTTATCGCGTGCCACCTCCGGCGAGACTCGATTCCGCCCTTGGTCGGCAGTGAAGGTGGAGTCGCCCGTTTGCTGCACCCGAGATGCAGCCCCCTCCACCAGCTTTTCCTTAACCAGCTGCCCGACCAGCGCCGTCACCGTGGAGAGCAGCTCCACGATGCATGCGCTGAGTGCCCGCAGCCCTTCTCCAGCTGGCGGCGACACGGGATCATTGTCCTTTGCCCGCTGCTCCCCGGGACCGCCTCTCCGAGACCACCCACCGGGGTCCCAGCTGCCGGGTCTGCCCGGGAACCCTCATTGCTCGAGGATACGCTGATGCGGGCCCTCCTCTTCACGGATTTCGACATAGCCTATGCCCCCCACAAGGATTTCGCAAGGAAAAAATAAAATTCCTAATAACCCTAAAAAAGAAAGAAAAATGTCGGTAACACTTCTGACACCAAATGTAGTGTACTATCTCAGAGACACATGTAGGAGGCATTATCCCTCTTGTTTATTCCGGCTCTCACAGCTATAGGGGATAACTCCATACCGGGTCAGGACAGTCAACATGCTTCCAGACCCACAGCTTGAAGAGGCGAAGACCACGACGACAGCAGCATGACGAGTTCCATTCCCAAAAGCAGCCGGCCCTGACTGGGAGTAGGAGTTTGCCTTTTAGTCAACGGTTTTATTTAACTTCACTCCTGTTTGTTGTGGTAAAATTTATAATCAAAAGTTAGTCTACTTCCTGTTGTCCAATCAATTCCAAATTTTGCACACGTACTCAGATCCGGAGACAATGCACGCCTGTATCAAAATCGGCATCAATTCATCAATTAATTGGCACCTTTCAAGCAATTACAATTTTAGTATGGACGCCTTATTAATTATATATTTTTGTGTAGATCAAAAACGCCACGGTTCCTAAGCTGTCCAATCGCCTTGCACAAAAAGCAGGCGCTGCGTGTCTCAGGCGCGCCTGCTCCGTGTGAACAAGTTACGGGCACCATCAGTCCACACAAAAAAGTGGTACATTGAAGATTAATTTATAAAATAAACAATTATTTCAAGTAAGCATTGATGTGGGAGCAGGCACCGCATCATTGACGTACTTCTCGAGGGTGAGTTAAACGAAGTTGTGAATAAAACCGTTGTTTAAAAAAAAACTTTTTTTAAGGAGTTTATTTTCCCCAGCATAGCCAGGCTCCGCCCTTTCTGGATCCTCCAACTGGAAGAGCGGGCTGCTACCCCTAATTCCATTGTCTACCAATCTCCCAGCGCCACGCGCTACAGTGACTCATTCAATGTAACTACAATATGAATAAACACATTCCTGCGGAGGGAGCTGGTAGGAACGTTGGGTTGCTCGGTCAATGGCCTGCAGGGTCAACAGCGGCGTGGTGTATTCCGCAAATATGGCCGACTGTGAGGGCGGGCACAAGCCGGCGTGAGTAGGTTAAACGTTGAGTTTTATAAGGGCACCACGGGGTGACCAGCCCCACCCCTATAACCCCCCCACCCAGCCCCACCCTCCCCACCCAGCCCCTCCCCACCTTCCCCTCCCCACCCAGCCCCTCCCCACCCTCCCCTCTCCACCCAGCCCGACCCCTCCCATTTTTGGATGCACGACGGACGGACACAATAATCCCTTGTGGGCTGGTGGAACCAGGTGGTTCCTACCAGTATTATTCACAATCTGCCCCGTCCCAATCGTTTGGCTGGAATGCGTTAGGGCCGCCGCACACAGCTCGTGCTTTTGAGTTTAAATGGCAAGCGCTCTCCGAGTGGACGCTACGGCAGGGGCAGTGGCACGATGACTGGTTCAGAAAACAGTTGGAAATTGTGGAAATCAGACTTGGCAGCCTTCAGTCTAATGTTTGGCCTTTTCTTGATTTTTTAAATGTTGACATTTCACGTGTCAAATTGCGGTGCGCTCATGCGCCGTTTCGCTCGAGTTGGCGTCTATGGGATAACGTTCCTAATTCAGCCAATTAGGGTCGCGCTTTCAGCCCAGATGTGAAGACGAAATTAAACGTGAAAGGGAAGGACATCGTCTTAATGGGTTGCAGCAGCAGTTAGCATCCGGCAAGACGTCAGCCGTGAAGATTGCTCAAGAGGTCCCGTCGCAGATTCATCAATCGGGGCGCGTTAAAAAATAAATCCACTGGCCACAGAGAAAACATTTTAAATATCACGAATTATTACAGCGAGTTAGGCTAATGTGGTCAGCGAGCACACGCCTGTGGCTTCTTTTTGTTGAAGAAGCACCGTGCCTATAGACCCGATCGCTCACGTCTCACCACACGAATTATGTCCACCCGATTGAGTGTGCTCGTTGTGGTGAGGCAGCATCGCGGGATAGAAAATAAGGCGCGGGTGGAGAGATGTCCCCTCCCGAGTGATGTTCCCACCCGAGTGATGTCCCCACCCTAGTGATGTTCCCACCCGAGTGATGTTCCCACCCTAGTGATGTTCCCGACCCACGTGATGTCCCCACCCGGCACGCACGCAGAGCGGTCGGTAGTGGACTCTTTTGCGCGATTTCAGTTCAAAAAGAAGTTTCGGTTTGTAGCACTTTGTAATTTGCATATTAAAACGTCTTCACATATTCTCTTGGATGTTTGCCCATGACAGTTAATTTTTGAGCTGTTAAAGTTGCATACAAAATAAAACATTTATCCGACCAGGTAACCCTGTCTGCAGGTGGTCAATACCCCATTAATTTTATAGTGGCATGAAGGGAAGACAACTTGCGTGGAAGCATGAAAATATATAAAATAATAATAATATTCACCGTTTGTGAATCCACTGCTGGATGAAGGCCTCGCCCGCATAGCTTCTCGCCATGATGGCGTTCGGTCATACTTCCCCATCGTGGTTGGTGAAGGTGAGGGAACCTGGACCGGCTCAGATATTCGCTCGCCACTTGGTTTGCCGTGGCTGGGAATCAGAAATGCGTGTCGGCAGTGACATCAATATATTTGTCCTAGAGTGCGATTAGAGGTGGATATCTACGCTACGGGCTGCACAACCTTTCGAGGCCAATAATCTCAGCGGTCTCGACACTCTGCCTGAGATGGGTCCTCAATTCGGATGACCGGCAAACTCCACGATGTTTTTTGTTGTAATATGCCGCATGCGTGTCTAGCATACTCTTCGGTTCTTTCGGTAAAGTCACGTAGGTAGTAATAAAATAAAATATTTCTACCTACGTGACTTTACCGAAAGTACCAAAGAGTATAGATTCCTGCAGTCACGAAAGCTTCAAATCAAGATTGTGTCTAGCGCGTGTGTATATTTAGGTGGTCGCTAACGGCACTTGCCCAAACAGTCTGTTTAAGGCTACACGAGGGATCTTTGTCTTTGTTACGTTGTGTGTTTTGCATTGTGTGGAGTGGTTGCCCAGGTGTTACCGCACTGCGTTATAACTTGCTGTGACCGCCAGTTCGATTTCTGCTCGCAGCCAACACCAACGACGAGTACCGAACTCGTCGATTCAACTTCAAAGGAGTACTTGGTGCGATCTGTCAACATCGCCACGAGGGAGATAAAGGCGGCCGGGCGTGGTATTGGTCAGAGCGGGTCGAAGAAGTAGGCAGGGAACATATAGGGGCAGGAGTCATAGTACAGTACAACAACTGATGTTGCTTGTACTGCCAGTGGCTTCGTTGTGGGTGGCATTGCCCATCCGAGCACTCTCCAGGCTGAACCCAGCTTAGCTTGTGAGATCTGCTGAGATTGGGTGCGTTCCTGACGATACGGTCATGGGCTCTGCATTTGGCATTTTGAGCCTATTTTTATTATTATTCTCATTATGGAATTCCACCGTTGTAAGACGATGTCCGTAACGTGGAACGCGGCGCGTTGTGTTCAACATTCGACGCGCGCACCACCGCAGTCGTCAACAGCCACATTCCTCGACTTCTCATCGGACATCCCAACCACGGTGGCCTTCCCCCCCCCCCCGCCTGATCCCAACTCCGACAGAGACCCCCGTTCCGCACCACACGAGACGACGGACTCCCGTTCCCGCGGCGCGTGACGCCTGCTCAGTCTCGACAGCAGAAACTCGTCATTTCCAACAGGAACGGATCATCCCGCCCGAAAATGCCGGCAAACGAACACGCAGGGAAAGAAAAAAAACATGGAATTCTGCTATCGCCAGGCAGCCTAGGAACACTGGCAGTGCACACACAAACACGCGCGCGCTGGCGCTAATTTGCCCGCACGGCGTGGAAAGAGCCAATGGAAGTTGCCACACAGCCACACGGCTTCCTGTGCTGTTGCTGCTGGCCTGCGTCATGCGGCGAGCAGCCCTTTTCCAGTTGTGTTCTGCAAATTCCTGCTCTCGGCACGATTCTTCTCACGATGGATCGGGAGTGAAGAGGGGGGGGTGGTGGTGGCGTATTGGAAGGGGCCGTGGCAGCGCAAGTTCCCGGCATAACGAGGGGGGGGCAACAGACGAGAGGAATGTAATCTGCGGAAAGGAGATGGGGAGTCACTGGGAGTTGGCTGAGCTGCGGTCAGGAAATGGTCGCCGCGTCTGTGGGAGTCGGGGGCTCCGCGGGCCCTGGAGCTGTGAGCTCCGCAAGGAACATGCGGGAAGCGAGCAGGGCTTGGCCTCTCGGGGGGGGGGGGGGGGGGGGGCTGCGAGAGGAAACCGCCTTTCACCTGCTGCCGAGCGATGATATTCGCCGTGGCTGTCGACGCGCGCAGCGTAAACTAGAACGCGTTCCGAGAGCGATGGACAGCGGTGAGAGCGGCTCGGCTCGCGTGCAAAGCGGTGGGGAGCGTCGTGGGGCGGGAGCGCGGGAGGTGGCGGCGGCCTGGGCCGTGTCTTCATCCAGCAGTGGATTGAGTGTGGCTGATTATGCTCACGTTATTGAAGTGCCTCTTTATTGCAATTGATTGACAATCGCTGTGTGGGATTGCGGGGGTGGGGAGTGGAAGCGCTTTGGTGAGCGCGTCGCGATATTAAACCGCCCACCGGAGTTCGATTCCCGGCCACGGCTATAACATCAATGGTGAATGTATATGCGACGAGTCAGTGACCCCCTCCTTCACCAACCCCGCACTGACCGGCGTGGTGAAGTATGGTCGAGCAACCCTCCCCCGATGGCCTTCATCCAGAAGTGGATTGACAAAGAGCTGTGCGTACAGTTTCTGTACTGCCACCGGGGAGACAAAGGCGGTCCGGTGTGGTGCTGACCACCCACCCTCTCAATGTGCCACAGTGCCGCAGGCCTTCATAGGTGCTCGCTAACATCACTTACCCTAAAAGGTATGTTAAGGCTATACGGGGAACCTTTGTCTTTGTACTGTGAGAGATTGGCTGCCCGTGGTTCCAGCACGATTCAGGCTCAACCCTGGTGGCTAAGCAGGTCCAAGCCTGGTCAGGGCTTGTATGAGCCACGACCATGCACCACAGGGTGATATAGGCTGCTACGGGGGAGAGTGCAGCAACATCCCTCCAACCCGCACTGACCAGCGTGGTGAAGTATGGTGAAGTAATCCCCGTGACCCTCGTGGCATGGGCAACAACACCTCCTCCGGCGGTAGATGCTAAGGGGATGTTCACGTGCATTCCATTAGACCCTGGTAGTCGCGTGTTGACTCTGCACACAGCAGCGGGATCTGGCAGAAGGAAGGAAGCGACGGCGAGGCGTGATGGTGTCGAGATATTTCTGCACTCATTTACAACTCGGGTTCGCAGCGGCGAATGCATTCGGCTCTGTACGCCTGTGTACAACGTGGGGTGGCATCGCGACCTCGTGTTGAAGGTGAAGCGATGTGCGGTGCGAGTCGTCCAAAGTCGCGTTGCTGCCACTGGAGGACTCGGTTCGTGACACCGCAGGGCCCTAGTCGGGGCACTGCAGGGCGCCGCTGTTATCGGCGCCGATGGAACTGCCGGCTTCTAAGAATAAACGCGCCGCGTGGGCAAACCCGTGACGGAGCCCATGCACGCGCACGGGGTTTCTTTGTTGTTGTTGTTTTTGTCGCTCGGCCCAAGCTCACCGGAGCTGAACGCATCGGTGGGGGGGGGGGGGGGCGTGAGTCGTCCCCCTCTCTCAACGCCAGGGGCGTCTCGTGATGGGTGTGCAGGTGAGCGGCTCGCTGGGTAATTCGATTCGAGTCGATTGGGGCGATCTCCCGGCGTGGCAGGCCGGGGGCGTCCCTGCTGCGCTCCGCTACCCGACACGGGCCCGGGTATCGTGGCCCCGTGTCGGGCGTCCTCCCGGCTTGAGCACCGGGGGGCTCCAGCTCCTTGCCTGCCAGGGGCGCCTGCTGCTGCTGCGTGCATACCGAGCAGCAGCAGCAGCAGACCGAGTGGGGGTTGACAAGAGCCCCCCACCCATTGCACCTCGAGGCTGATGATCCCTAGACTTACGTCACTCTGAGAGATCTACAGAGCACGCAATGGATGATTTCACCTCGTGGCTACAGAGAACCTGTAAACCTTACGAATGGCCCACAGACACACGTGACATGCATGTTGAACTTGTTTTGCACCGTACGAAGGCGGCCGTGTTCACCTGAAGTGCGGGGGAAGGACAACAAACTAAGCACACAAAAGCAGTTTTCAAGAAATTAGTTTTCGATCTAGATTTAAAACCGCATAGCTCCGGTGGCTTTCCTTATATCGGAAGGAAGAGCGTTCCAGACGGCCGCACGATGCAGTGACTGTCTTTGTCCGATGGCTACTCAGAACCCACAGACTTACACAGGACCCATCGACTCTTACAAATGCGTCTATGGTGGTCTCTTGAGGCCATGCTAGTCTCACGAGCGCTCGCCCGATTAAACAAAAATGAAGTTGACTTACACGCGGGTCGTCGGCTCACACAGGGCCCACATAGCACGCGTGGACCTGCCTAGGACCCATTGACTTCAAGGAGCCTCACAGAGACAGACGCGCGATCCACAGAGTGGCACGAGACCCCTTGGACGGAGGAGGTCCGTGGGCCCCCAACGCTCCGTGGCCAGGGGCCGTGGACATCGTCTCGTTGTAGCGCATTCGCCGTTTCTTGCAAGAGGTTCGCGGTTCGAATCCAGTGGCCGCCCCGATTAACCACAATAGTACGGATACGTCGTCCGCTTCACGTTGGCCGTTGCACATCCCGTGAACGTCATTCGCGAGAGTAAGCCGTTGCGTTCCGTCAAAAAGTCGCCCAATTTCGAACAACAATTATCACCGTCAAAATGAATTACTCAGCTGGGATTACAAAGAGCGACCGTTTCCGCCCTGCTAACAAACCCAAAAACTTGACAGGACCCTCCTGAAAAGCAGCATTGCGACTCGGCAAAGGCTTGTTTTCTCTTTCTGGGCCATCTCGCTCCAACTCACCCGTGGCCGCGTTGAATTAATGAATATCCATCACAAAAGGGGAAAGTGTTTTTGTGTGTCTGCGACGGCCGTGTGTGCGCGTGCGTGTGCGCGTGTCAATTTAGAGTGATTCTGCTCGTGGCGGCGCTTACATCGGGGAGGAAATCCCTCGGCCTTCTCCCGCCCTCTTCTCCCTCCCTCTCTCTGTCTCTCTCCCGCCTCTCTGTCTCTCTCCCTCTCTCTGTCTCCTCTCCCTCTCTCTGTCTCTCTCCCTCTCTCTGTCTCTCTCCCTCTGTCCTCTCTCTCTTTTTTACGATCAGTGGAAACAAGAAGATGCTCGGTGTATTCGGCACTCTGTTTCGTTCATCATTTCGTAAAATGTTTTTTTTTTTAATAAACGGGGCTTTATGTAACTCTCGCTCGCTCTCTCGTTCTGTACGTAGCCCCCACCCCCGCAGTCGGACGGCCTCCGACGGGTAGCTCATAAACGCATGCAGAGCTCCCCGTCATCTGCCACCGAGCACACGGCCTCCTCCGTCTCTCTCTCTCGAGGTGCAGGGGGTGGCGATATCCCAGGATCGTCCTCACACCTCGCAGCGGGGTCAGGCAGTACGTGCGCCCCCCCGTTGCTTGAGGCAAACGACGGCGGGAGCCGAGCCGAGCGAGCCGAGCGGCTCGGCGCCACGTGGTGCCCCACGTGCCACGTGGTGCCCGTGGTGCTCCCACGTGGGACTCGAGAGTGGAGCAGAGCTGTTGCGTTGACAGTGGTGCACGACCACAGACAGGCAGTAATTGTTAATACTCTTTGGTTCTTTCGGTAAAGTCACGTAGGTGGAAACAATAATAGATCACGACGTTTCGATCGCAACACAAGCGGCCGTGTTCAGGTGAGAGAGAGAGAGAGAGAAAGTTTCAGTGGCATTCTCTCTCTCGCCTGAAGACGGTCGCTTGTGTTGCGATCGAAACGTCGTGATCTATAGAATGTTCTACCTACGTGACTTTACCGAAAGAACCAAAGAGTATGGATTCCTGCAGCCACGAAAACTTTACATCAAGAAGCAACTGTTAACTCAACAAGTTCGTCAAACGCGTTGCTCCATAGATACAATAAGTACTGCTCGCCTTTTGCACGTCCAAGGACGGGTGTATTGCAGTAAATCTGAAACTTGCAAGCGAAAAGCAGACCGCCACGTGATATTCATTGCGTCAATTCGTGTGCAATTTGTAAGGGTGCTGTGACACAGACATGTTTCATTTTAAGGTTATACTCACTTACTGTCTGGTTCTTTCGGTAAAGAAACGTAGATAGAAAAAATTATAAAAGAAACCACTGTTATTATTTTTTTATATCCATGTGACTTTACCGAAAGAACCAGAAAGTATGAATTCCTGCATTCACGAAAGCTTCAAATCAGGATTATAATCCCTTGTTCATCACGACGTCCTTTTTACTTCGATGTCTCAACAGCGTTACGGAGATCGCGTGACGTGAGGGTTCTGCCTGTGTCGTGAGGGTTGTGAGTTGACGCCGAGGAGGGGGGAGGAGGCGCCTCGCCCCCCATGTGGAGTGACGTCACTTATGAATGGTGGGGGGGAGGGATCCATTTGGAAGACGACACCTGTTAGTGATTAATAATTAGGGGGGCTGGTCGATGTGGAGTGACGTCACGAACGTTGAAGACATTCATGGGTGATTATAGGAGGTACATGTGACGTTTCAGGCATAAGGCCCATTTTTATAGCGTCGAGAACAATGCACTATACGAAAGTATTTTTTTATAATTATTATGTATCACTTGCAGTCACTGTCATTGACATTAGTTTTCCGTCTTATGTGTGTGTATATCTTCTATGTGTGTTGCCCATTATAATCGACATGAAATATTAATATTTACAATTCACGGCCCTTTGTCAATCCACTGCAGGATGAAATTCCCCACTACGTCCGTCAGTCGCTGAGATTGTTTGACCATACTTCACCACGCTGGTCAGTGCATTCCGGTGAAGGAGACATGGCCGGCGCCCGAGACCGGTTCAGATACCCCTCGCGACTGATTGTTAGCCGTGGACGGGAATGAAACTCAAGTTTTCGGATTCGTCGTGCCACGCGCTAACCACCGCGCCACCACTCGGCGGCCTCCGTTGCCTGCCGCACGCCCAGCGCCCTCCCGATGGCTCTGGGGGAGAGAGACAGAGTCCCTGCGGTCTCTGCATTCCAACATCGTCCACTGCTAGAGAGGTTACCTCTGTTGCTATGGAGGTTACCACTGTTGCTATGGAGGCTACCACTGTTGCTAGTGAGGTTACCACTGTTGCTGGTGAGGTTACCACTGTTGCTGGTGAGGTTACCACTGTTGCTGGTGAGGTTACCACTGTTGATGTAGAGGTTACCACTGTTGGTATAGAGGTTACCACCATGGCTATGAAGGGTACCACTGTTGCTAGTGAGGTTACCACTGTGGCTGGTGAGGTTACCACTGTTGCTAGTGAGGTTACCACTGTTGCTAATGAGGTAACCACTGTGGCTAGTGAGGTTACCACTGTTGCTATAGAGGTTACCACCGTGGCTAGTGAGGTTACCACCGTTGCTATGGAGGTTACCACTGTTGCTAGTGAGGTTACCACTGTTGCTATAGAGGTTACCACCGTGGCTAGTGAGGTTACCACAGCGGCTATGGAGGTTACCACTGTGGCTAGTGAGGTTACCACTCTTGCTGTAGAGGTTACCACAGTTTTTACAGAGGTTACCACTTCCAAGGATGCTGTCGTGAAGGCAGCGATGACATCTCAGATCTCAGTGTAAGCCCCTCAAAGGAGATGGCTCTAAAGGAAACGCATTCTGGACTCTAACCAGGCCGCCGTCTGGCACTGATCCGTGAGCTCTCTCTGGGTTCTCGGTTTTGCCTCCACGTGAAGCCCAAAACGCTCGCCGAGAGCGGACTTGGCTAAACGTCGCAAGACAGCCAGGACCCTTCTTGATTGACAGCGTCTTGAGAGTCGGTGAAAGCATTTCGTGATAGGTCAAGGGCCGCGTGTGTACGACGTTGCCCTTCGCAATGAAGCCGGTAACTTCTTCGTTTCTGATGTTTGAGAGTTGCGTCCCACGCATGTGGACGGCGGTTACGTTTCGGGAACACGAATTCACATTTGCCTATGGTTGTTTGCGTGCGTGTTTATTTTTAAATAGATGAAATATTCTGCGCGGATGCCCTGCTGATAACAAACCCGGAAAGTTTTTTTTTTCGCAGCTTTGGGTATTAATAGTTCCCCCTGCAATTGACCGAATCTCGTGCGCTAATTTCGGCTCGGAGCGAAACCGATGACATTTGAATGTCGTCCCAGGGATGCCCTCTCACAAAAAAGCGGACCCATAATTTGAATGTAAATTCTAAATGCAGAGCGCCGAGTGGCGGCCGTGACGCTCTACGCAAATGCGAAGCGAGTGGCGGTCTGCACGCTGCGGGGATTTTCCCCGCAGTTTGTCCAGATAAACAAATAACGTACGTAACACTCTCGTTATATTCGCAGGCCACGGCCGCGGATTACACCCCCCGACTCTAGCAAGGTGTGCGCCCCGCAGATCCGCGGGTATGGCCCCCTCGTGCAAGGGACGAGAAGGGTGCCCCCCCCCGTTCTTGAATTCCCACACCGCATCCCCTCTCTTCATAGCCCGGCGCCTGGGCAATTCTGTCCCCGTGTGCCCCACGCAGCTGCACGAACCGGCTCTCTCGCCGTCGTCACTGCGTCTCAAAAGCTTTCTGAGAGCAGAGCTGAGTTTCATCGTCCTGCGAAAGAATTGTGAAATCACAAACAAAAAATGTCCCCCTTCCTTGCATTTTTGTTTGTTTGTAAACATAATGTAGCTCGTGCTTTTGTATTGCTTCGTTGTTTAAGTTTTCGGCCGGTTGCTTATCCCTGCATCGCGCAAAGCACGCGGACCCGGGTACTCACTGTCTGTACAACTATCACAGTACGCCCGTCAAATGTTGAACTAGACTGGTAAGTTGGACTTCCATGGTGAACTGGACTTCCATGGTAAACTGGACTTCCATGGTGAACTGGACTTCCATTGTTAGGGGTTGGCAACCAAAATAACAAGAAGAGGCACTTTTTTTCGAAATCGGTAATAAGACTCAATATGTAAAGAGATCGCAATGCAGTCCTTAATGTGCCGCATTCGGCTCCTGAGCTGCAGATTTCCGACCCCCTTGACAGCTCACTGGTCCCTTCCTGATGAAATAAATACAATTCGCCTCTATCTAAATGGTAAACTAGTATGAAAAGCATTCTTCAGAAATAATATTTCAGTTCAACATATTAACACACAAGAGGCCGAACATGCGTCAACTTGGCTATGGGGGAACTGTGAGGTTTAGACACCAACTAAACTGATGGATTTCCCACGATTGGCAATCGGTGTCAGGATTTCTCACTATTGCCAATCGATCCTGGTATGGCTCAGAGTAAACCCGTTAAGTTGCACATGCGATAATAATATGGGTTTTTTTTTAATGCTCGCATTAAAAGGGAAGGGGGGACGTGTTCTCGGCTAACGTAGGCAACAAACCTGCAGGCGAGACAACGACAACAACAACACCAATCAAGGAACGATACAAATGAGACGGTAAAAACGACGCAATAAAAGCGCACTAACGAACGTTTAATCAAATCGTTGTCTTGAACGATGACAAATCATCAATGCGCGGGGCAGCCCCAACCATCACCACCCGTCCTTGACGTACGTCTAGCAAGCAATCGTACTGACGTCGCACAAATATCTAACAGTGAACAGGTTCATTTACACTTAAACATATCCTGAGTTCTGTCGTGTTATAAGTAACGTTCTAGATTTGAAGTTTTCGTGACTGCAAGGATTCATACTCTAAGTTTTTTTCGGTAAAGCCGCTTAAGCGGTTTCGCTTTCGCTAAGTTGTCCCCACCTGAAGAAGGACGCTTGTCTTGCGCCCGAAACATCGTGATTTAATTTATTTAAATTTTTTACCTACGTGACTTTACCGAAAAAACCCAAAGAGTATAAGTAACGTGTAAATAAACAAAGAGGCTATATTCGTCAACTGTTCGTTTATTGAGTGGAAAATATCAGCTGGAACAAGTTGTGTGTGCGTGTGTCACACTGTGGGGCCGTCGGTCTGCGCCGTGGTTTGGCACGTGTTTATATTTGGAGGTCGTTTATCGCAGGAATATATTTTTTTCATTTACGAAACCCACGTAAATGAAAAGTACAAACACACACAGAGGCCGAACACGCTCCCGCTCGTACCACTGGAAAATCGGGAACGCGGTCAACTGTGGGTTCCACTGCTTTAAAAACTGTTGGCAAAATCAAATTGATCTACGGAACGCATGCAGTGACGGTAAATCCGAAATATGAACAACCATGAAAATATAGCGGAGTCTGAAGACCTGTCCAGCCGGGTCCTGAGTTCAAGGTGTGATGAGTGCTTCACACAATGCTGATCCAACACTGGAACCACTCATCAGCAATAGCCATCATCAATCCACGACTGGATGAGCGCCTTCCGCCGAGCGTCATCTCTCGCAGACGCTCCAGCGATGCATCGATCCACCTGCCACCCACACACGAGCTGAATTAACTGCTCCGTCTCTTGGTGGAGGTGGAGGGGGGCGTGTTCTCGGGCGCGTTCCTTCACGGGGCTACAGCTCGGCGGTGAGTCCCGACCATCGCCCCTCATCCCCCGCTCGCCGTGGCCACGAGACCCGCCTGAGCCCACTCCTCTTCTTAACAGTCAATGCGACGTCTCGAAGAAGCGTGCGTTCTCTAAACCACGTGGCTCCTCGTCTGTCTCTCGGTATCATTCCAAGCCCCCCTCGCCCCCTCCCCACCCGCCCGATGCTTTTCGCTTCTCTGTGCACAGCTTTTAACTCGGTCCCTGGAATTCCCATCGTTATGCAAAATAAGGAAAAACGGAATTCCCAGCCAAGGATTGGAACGCGTCCCAAAGCGCGTCCACTGAGAAGATGCAGCTATGAAACCTGTGTGTGTGTAGGTGCTGGGTTGATTGATACATCGTGAGAAGTGGCGGCAGTGGCTTGGGAAGGCATTCATCCAGCAGTGGATTTGACCATGGCCTACGATGATGATGCAGAGCGGCAGCATGAGTAGCGAGTAACGCCACTTTAACACGCATTTACCTGCTGGGGGTTCTTCGCATCTGCAAGGCGCACATGTGGTGACATCACCTCTGCATACTTAAGACCAAACCTAGGACGACCTCTTCGCAAATTCTGGCACTCGCCTGATGACGCCGTTGTTGTAATCGCCAGCGAAACGTCGACAACTCAAATTGTGACCGTGTTGTGTGCTTGCGCTCCAACACATACAGCCGGTGTGGTGCTGAAGTAGGAACGGAATTGGGACGTTTTGTTGACGTGACCAACCCCCCGCTAATTGGCTGCGTCGGGTGGAGGTGGCTTTGACGACACGTGTTTACATTCACGCGACGTAACCCACCGACACAAATGCGCGTTTCGTGCACAAGAAACGTGGACGCATTTTGGCTCGCCCGAGGTGTTTTGGGGTGCAGCGTCGCTGGTTCCCTTGAGGCAGCCTGGAAACACACACCCGAGGCTTTCCGCTGCAGGTTTTGCTCGCCGCTGCACCTGCTCTACTGGAGATATCTGATGCAGAGAGAGAAAGAGAGGGTGGGGGGGGGGTCGAGGGGGTTGGGGGTGGATTTGCTTACGGATGTTAATAACGAGTGCACTCTCCTTGAGTTTTTGAAAAAGAAGCACCCACACCCATCAAGGTGCGCTTGAAAGCGAAGCACGCGGTGCGGTCCAACCCGGTCCCCGACATGAAAAACAAAAAGCTGTTTATGTTTCTCCCACCCCCACCTCCCCACCCCCGCGCTTGGATCGTTCACGAAACGTCGCGTCCCCGAACGCGTCGATAAGAGACGCGGACCTCCCTCGCGTCTCGCCACCCCTTGACGTCGTCCCGAACAACGAGTGGCGGAGAGATTCGCCGCGGCCAGCAGCTCCGAGTGAGATTCCTCGATCGGGGGGGGGGAGTGAAATTATTCCCGGACCTCAGAACTGTTCTGGTCATCATTTCAAATTGAAGTCGGTTCTGTTCAGGTTGGTGGGCCGGGGAAATATTTATCCACCCGGCACACCGCATCCAGAATACCTCACCAAGCTCTGGCCGTGCATGCCTCTGGTCACGTGCCACCTGTATCCGTCTACCAGCGCCACGAGCGCTATTCAGGGATTAACTTAGATCCGTTGCGGATGTCGCTCCATTCGACGCGCTTGCGAAACTGCTGCAGCATCGCATCACCAGGATGGTTCACTCGTTGGATGTCTGGCCGGTTGGCATAGTGGCAGAGTGACGCGACTCGCAAGAAGCGGGGCTGCTTAGTGTTTAAAATCCTGGATGTGTGGCGGGGGGAGGGCAGAGGGCAACGGTTCCTGAAGAAGCTGCCAACACGCGGAGCGGAACGTCGGACACCACGCCGGACAACAAGGCGATGCAACTCGGCAGAGAGCCAGACCAGAGCGCCTCCCGAAACTGAGCGCCTCGAACTCCGAGATGGCTGTGCCTCGTCACCCCTCCCGTGTTTGTCAACAACAGAGCCTGGGGGCTGATCAGCAGAACCAGCCGGACGGTGAACCCGGGGAAGCGATGAAAGGCGGAGAGGTGAGGGCCTGGGTCGGCGCTGTAGAGATCACGACTCGCACGGTCACCGCTTTTGAAGCAGCGAGGCGTGGAGGCGTTACAAAGTGGCTTTGAAAAGCTTGCGTGATTGGGAGCCCCCCGCGGTTCCATGCGGGACACACTTGAGGCATCGTCCACAACTACCGCTGGTGCACACGCAAGCAAGCACGCACACAGATCCCCTGTATAGCCTTAACAGACTGTAGGGGCAAGTGCTTTTAGCGAGCATCTATGAAGACCGGCACGGCACACAAGGGAGTGGGTGGCCAACACCACGCCCGGCCGCCTTTGTCTCCCTGGTGGCGATGCTCACACATCACACCGGGTACTCATTTGAGGCTGAGTCGACCTAGGGGAGTCCCAGGACTGGTTCAGATAATCGTCACTGGTGTTGGCCGTGAGCGGAAATCGAACCCGGATAGCGCAGCGCGCCAACCGCTCCAATCCCACTCCGCACACGCACACACACCCGCACGGACACACGTGCAGGTGCGCACGTGTGCAGGCCGACGTTCACCCCACCGCCCTCGCTGGGCACGTGGGGAGCAAACGTCCGCCCCTTCGGCTCCCTCCTCCACCGCGTCGATCGGCTCCCGCTAGGCGCCCGCCGACCGGGTGATCGCCCCCCCTCTCTGAGGGACGCGGCTAAACTGCTGGTTCACCGCCGCACGGGGTGAACCCACACACCCGCCCGTGTGCACCACCACCACTCACGCCAACGCGGCGCACAGCTGCACCACCGCACACACACCTGCGAGCGATTCCCTCTTCGCACGCGCGCGCACGCTGCGTCTCCGCGTTCACTCTTTTGCGCATGTCCCACCACTCACACGCGCACCTGCCGGCGATTACGTCCTAACACGCGCGCACACGCTTCAGCTCCACGCGTTGCTCCACACGCAGTCGCTCCACACACGAATCGCCGACACCACACCGATGCTCTGTGCTAACTTTGATTCGCGGGGCAAAGACACACTGCCTGGGTGGAGTATTTCGCGAGAAGAGCTTAGCCGAAGGGGCCGTCCATAAATAACGTCACGCGATTTTGGACGATTTTTGACCCCCCCCCCCCCTCGTCACATGGCGTCACAAAAAATCTGACTCCCCTCAAAAACATATTTCCATTTTGAAAATAAAACATGCTTCGAATCGCTTTAAACTCTTGTCATTGTAGCGCGTATTTTATGTGGCGCTGCACTCTGATGTTGTAGGATAATTTATTAAAAAGTCAATTTAATTAAGTAGAACGTGTTGTCTATATTTATATAAAGTTGCGCATTTTGATGTGACGTCACATTTCTCAACCCCCCCCCCCTCGTCACACATCGTCACAAATGTCTGACCCCCCTCCCCTAGCTGCGTGACGTCATTTATGGACGGCTCATAACTCTGCCTACGTACCCAGTCACTCAAACGTCCCTTCCACGTACCTCGAAGCTGTACTCACGGCGTCGCACGGACGCTGTGAGAGTCGGAGGGAGAAGGAGAAGATACAACTTTACCGATCACTGCCTCGTAGCAGCACTCGCTGGCATCACACGGATGCTGCGAGCGGCTCGAGGAGGCAGGACGACAGGGAGTGGGGTCTTGACGGCCCGGAGGTTGAAGACAAGAGAGCGAACATCGTCTCGGGCTTCTCTTCTTATTCCCTAAACTTCAAAGGCCCAGGGCGACATCGCACCACGCGGCCAATCGTGCGCTTGCCTGCGCCCTCGCTTGTTTTCCATCCCTTCCGTGGCTTAATCCTCTCACTTCAAAGGGCCGGGATGGTGTTTGTATCGCGCGACCAATTGTGCGCCTACCTGTGGTTACCGTGTCCTCCGTCGAGTGCCGCGGGGACGGCGCCGGCCACCCATTGTCCCTCGTTGCTGGGTATCTGGAAGGGCGCCCGGCTGGCGAACACATCCCCTGCGAGTGTGTGTTCGGTATGAGGGCCGATATGGGGGGCGGCAGTGGCGCTGCGGTTCTCCCGACCTCATGCTCTTATTGCTTAATATTCCACCCTCAGTCCGTCCCCCCCCCCCCCCAATGTCGTGAATTACTAGTTGCGGTTAGCCCAGTTAACCTTTTCCTTCTGCGCCCATACAATGTTAAGCCAATTTAGGGGCACCGCAATGTAACCTGTCCAGTGAGGGTCGGCCAATCTCCTGGCACCGGGAAACCGTGGGACTCTCCCTCTAGGGGCCCTTCGGATTAAAACCCGATGTGCCAGGCAACCCCCCGCCAGGACACTACGTGGGTGCGCTGCGGGTGTGTGTCTGCTCAGTGTAGGGGCCAGGGGGGAGTCGCGGCGCTTGCGGATTTTCTCCACGGCCGTGGCACCACACACGTACAGCATGCTTCGAGCTCTCAGACGTATTTGGGAAACGAATACAAATAAGCACCCAGCGTGAATGGTAAACACAGTCTGTCTGAGTACGTGCCACAGCAGTGTTTTTTGCAATAACTTTTCCCCTTTATTAAGGAATTACAGTCTTAATAAGGGAACAAGCATTGGCAGATTGCCAAGCACTAAGTGAACCTTACACAAGTACTCAAAATACATTTTAACAAACATCACACAGGTTATCGATTTGCTGCTGCTGATGGAGTACTTTTGTTCCTGGAGATGTATTTCTACGAAACGGAGGAGTCCTCGATTCTGAGTTCGTGGTTTTGAGTAAAACAGAATTTCAAACACGGACCTTCCCTCTCGACCTCCATCTCGGCTCGATGACCCGGCTGATAAAACATTAATTCCCAGCATGTTTAGGATTACGCCATCAAATATTCAGAGACATTTATTCAGTCTTAAATTGATTAATTTAAAATATACATCAATATTTTTTGAAATGTCTTGAATTAAATATTCTAAAATTTAAACATTTATATCAAAACCGCATCTGAGACGAAACGCGATGATAATTTCCCAGCCACCCCTCCCCCCAACCAACCAACGTCTCGATAACGTTGGGACGGGGGCAGTTTGAAGTCAATGCTTTCACGGCCGATCTCTGCGCGCGAGTTTCGCCCGTCAGGCAGAGCGCGCGCCCCGCCTGTCCGACTTGGTCACTCACGTACGTCCTGCCATTCTTTCGTACGGCCGATGTGCTGTAGAGGCAGAGCTAACGACTACAATGTGTCACATTGAGGTGGGCACGCCAGGCGACCGCGCCAGGAGGCAGCTGAGTGCCTTGCCACGATTTCTCCTTCGTATGCGTGGATCGGGGGGGGGGAAGGGGGCATTGCGTCGTTGTACGTTGCACGGTGTCTGGATAGCCACAGTCGCACACTACTGGAGAGTTAAATTTCGATTTAAAGCTTTCGTGACTGCAGGGATTCATCTTCTTGGTTCTTTCGGTAAAGTCACGTAGAAGGGAAGTAAGAATTATTTTATTATGTTTTATTTTTATTATTTTATTACTTCCCTTCTACGTGACTTTACCGCAAGAACCAAGAAGATACTGGAGAGTTGTCAATGTTCCATTCGTGCCTGGGGTATCCGCACCCAGTGCCATGGTTTGTGCAGCGGATGCGGTTTAGGGTGGGCAATGAACTCCGTGGAAAGATCAAACCCAGAGGGGATCTTCTGCGTTGCGTCTTTCACGTGAATCTGCCTCGAAGTGAGGGCGTGCGCTTGGACGCTCGAGGCGCTGCCATGGAGAGGCTTCTCGATGGCTCGGGGCGTTGTCGTCTCCAGTTTGCCACGATAATCTCCCCCGCGGACACGGAGCAAACAATCGGGACCCAAATCGGTGGCAATTGCCGCGTTAATGTGTTCGTGTGTACAAGCAGAATCGTTCATCATAATCGTGCACTCTTATCAATCCACTGCTCCCGATGTCGTGGGCGTTATCCATACTTCGTCAAGTGTTGGTTGCCCTGTGGAAGAACTGGCCCCCGGCATGGGAATGTGGAATTTGCACCACTGGCTCAGGGCCCAGGAGTGGTCGTGAACGGGGTTGCATTGCATTAATTTAGGAGGTAGACAGATGTATCACGTGACTTGCATTTCAAATCAAAATGAGTTGAGCTACATCATGGGACCTCCTTTGTCGGTACTAAAATATGAGAATAGGGTTTTCCCCTTTTTTCTGGCAACAAAACAGGTGTTAAGTTGTTAAAACACCAAACTGAAACCTTTTTACAAGGAATCATGTCTGCATTAACCACAATACTTGTGTTATATTCGCGTCAAAGTAGCCCATGTTTGTTGCCATTTGAGCATCGTATCACCATAATTTATGCTAAAATCCGCCCTTTCGTCTCGTCTCCATCTCGGGGGCCGCGGGGCGATTGGCCGCTTTCGGGGGGGAAATCTCGAGAGCGGAGTCCACGTGCCCTGCAGGGAGTGCCGAGTCATCGTCTGGCCGTGAGTCGTGGCCACTCAGCAGAATTGTAGCAGCCAGCGCTGTGGCACGACCACCCCCACAGAACTGATCGAGTCTCCGCGCGCGCGTGTCCGCGTGCCTTTGATTGCAATTGATTTTTTACATCGTCCGCATAATATCGGTGAGTTGTGTGTTTGTCGATGATACAATACAACAGGTTATTATGAGAAATGTTGCAAACAGTGGCGGCTCCTGCAAAATCTCTCAGGGGGGGCAAATGTCTGGATGATTGATAAGGATAAGGTCTACCCATGCAATGGATAAATTAACAGCTTAAGCATGTAAAGGCAACTTCACTTCTTTAATATTAATGAAAAATAAAGTGACTCTTACAATACATCTTGTTTGTTTCTATACTCACTATTAAAACAAACCACTCAAGTTTATTTTATTAAAGATTCCACTAGGTGGCCACAAATTATATTGTTGGATGAAACGTGCTTACGTATGATGACGTAAGCACGTATGATGACGTAAGCACGTTAGGGCGAGCCCTCCCGGAAGCCATAGAGAATGCATTGGCAGCGCCCCCGTTCGAAAAAAAACATCTTTGAATGTAAGTCTATGGGACCACTCGGGGCGATTCTCAGCCGGAGTGAAATCGCCCAAAAAGAGGCGGTACTCCACAGAACGTGGACATGACGCTGATTGGACTATATCCAGAGGCTGACAGTGACGGCTAGCTTGACTCTGTGGTTCAATGACATTGGTGGTACGTCGCCCAATCGCCCTAATGAAGAAACCGCCCCTGGTTGCAAAGCATCAACGTGTGATAGCTTCTCAAGATGCTCAACACTTTCTTCTTTCTGCCTAAGACACTCTCTTCTCTAGTGCATGTACACTCATGTACATCGGGGTGTGTTCCCATAATTCGGATTCATCCGAAAATTCTGACAAACGAAATTGCGGATAATCCAACTTTTAGATTTTGGTTTGCGAGTTAGTCCAAAGTTATGACGTCACACGACATGACTTCATGACGTCACTCGTGGCATCGCTTCTGTGCTGAAGCGTCAAAAGTTGCGTCACGTGGCATCCAGTGATGCCACTTTTGTAAGCACGAAGACGCGTTCCATGATGAAGCGATGAAAAGCATCTGAAAATCTGAAGGAAAAAAAGGAAAATTGTCCTGAGAAATCCAAAATCCCACTTTTAAATCCGAAACGAATCCTTCACATATGCAGGATGTCCCCACTACATGAGTGGTTCCTAACCTGCGTAGACCTACGGACCAACCGTCAACCCCAGACACTCTTTTGCGGACCACCTTGCACCAATGACATTTTGTAAAAAAATAAATTAACCAAAGACTGCAATCACCACAGTTCAACACAGCGGGTTTAACGACATTCATATTTACGCGATCTAACCCACCCCCCCTAAAAAAATCTATATTATGCAACCCAGTTCCACGGACCGCTTGCGGACAAGAGCGACCCATGGAGCACCGATTGGGAGGGAGCCGTCTTTACGGGATGCGCGTGACACGCTGCTTTTGAGATGCTGCAGAAAAAAAAGCGTTGTCACTTAAGAGAAACAAAAACTGCTGTAGTGGCAGCATTGCCGCCCGAAAGGTGGAATTGAACCACTCTGTCGCTAAACAGCTACAGGTTTGAAGCCTGCACCCCGGACCACCGAGGCTCATCCGGGCAAACATAAACACTCATTGAGCCGTTATATATACCAGCCCAGTGTGGACACGCTCTACGCTATGGGCCCAACAACTACAAAACTTTACATGTAAGCTTCTAACTCGAACATACGTAATAAGTTTAATATCCGCATTGATACGCGTCTAATTGTGCGCCCTTTTTCGGTACATTTTGACAGCAAGGTTGGTTTCCATTTGAGCATCATATCACCATAATTTATGCTCAAATCCGCCCTTCAGTCTCGTCTTCACCTCGGGGGCCGCGGGGCGATTGGCCGCTTTCGAGGGGGAAATCTCGAGAGCGGAGTCCACGTGCCCTGCAGGGAGTGCCGAGTCATCGTCTGGCAGTGAGTCGTGGCCACTCAGCAGAATTGTAGCAGCCAGCGCTGTGGCACGGCCACCCCCCCACAGAACTGCTCGAGTCTCCGCGCGCGCGTGTCCGCGTACCTTTAATTTAAATTCACTTTCACATTGTATGTATGTTGAACTTCTTTCGCACCGCACGCAATCAACCGTGCTGATCAGCTCATGATCAGTTTACCGCGTAAGGCTTTCGGTCATAACGCATTCGGACCGCATAATCAGCTGCGTGTTTGTTAATGACACAACAACCAAATTATTTCCATATTCTTTGGTTCTTTCGGTAAAGTCACGTAGATAGAAAAATATTAATAAAAAAGAAAGTGAACAAAAATAAAAGTAATAAAAAACACTAATGTAGACCGTAGCCTGGTTCTTAATCGGAGTGAGTGTACTGGCAGTCTATAATGTAGATAGTAGCCTGGTTATTAAGCTGGGTGAGTGTACTGGCAGTCTATAATGTAGACTGTAGCCTGGTGCTTCGTCAACATGATTTCAATGTTGACGAAGTGTCGATCGCATCTGTCGATCCTGTACAAAAATAAATACTGCGTTAACACGAGATTAAATTCTACTATCATCTTCTTGGTTCTTTCGGTAAAGTCCTGAGGACGGCTGCTTGCGTTGTGGCCGAAACGTCGTGAGAAGTATTTTATTATGTTTTATTTTTATTATATTATTACTTCCATTCTACGTGACTTTACCGAAAGAACCAAGAAAATGAATCCCTGCAGTCACGAAAGCTTTAAATAGAAATTTAAATTCTACTAATATAGAGCCCTTTCATAATCCACCTGCTGGATGATTGCCGCGTAAGCCACAGGCGTTGTTTGACCATACTTCACCAAGCTGGTCAGTGTGGGTTAGTAAAGGCTGGCGCCAGGGATCGGTTTAGCTATAACTCGCCAGCGATATTAGCCATGGCTACAAATCAAACTCGAGTGGAGAGCACGAACCAATACGCTAACGTGGCACTAAGTCTAATAATCTCATATGATCTAATACATCATATTAGAGATAGCACCCCGGGAGGTAAGGGGGGTGGGAATGATTTGGGGAGCGGAGAGTTTAGCTAAAGAGGCGTGAAGAGAGATCTTCGACTGCAATTTCATAACTCAGGTGGTCGAGACAGACAGCCGCGTCAATTGGCAGTGCATCGTCGCTGTCGACAGATGTAAGTGGTCAGTCGCGAGTCAGAGAGAGAGAGGCGCGCGCTCCAATGGAGTGGCGGTGCGAGTGGGAGACGAAGATATCGCTCCACAGAGACAGGGCAGCGCTGGGAATTACTGGGAAAGCGTCCAGGGACGTCTGCTGCTGCACGCGTTCTGCACGCCCTCGTGAAGTCCGTTGAAGAGGTGTATAGATATAGAAATTACCAGGTAAGTCTCACTGAGCTGCATAGCTCTTTTTCAGAAGCGGCGTGGCCAGAAATGATACCTCAACGAAGTGGCTCATCACGTGTAAATGTATAGCAGCGAAATTCTCCAAACGCACGTTGGCTCAAAAGGTGGAGGGAAAAACCGGAGGACCCGGAGAAAAATGCACGCGACCACGGAGAGAGTGAACATACAAACTCGAAATATATAGTTTAACACTGAGGCTTTCGCGACCAATATCCATAATAGGTTTTTTTGGGTTAAATTGCGTAAATATATAAATGTGTCGTTAAAACCCGCCACCACCCGACACAGCCAACTGGTAAGGGTTGTCACGTAAACAGAATGTGCCAATTCGTCACTAGTACAGCACACCGGTGTGTTGGAGAGCCAAGCCACAACATTTAGAGAGGGCTCCCATCTCCGTCGAGCAATGGCACGTGGACGAGCCCACGACGCGCCCTGCCTGGCTTCGGTCTTCAACGACTTGGCGCTGCCCAACAGGTTCCGGCTGCCCGCCAACAAAGCGGCCTGCACAGGTGGGGCTCAGGCGACAGCTCGAACGGTGGGCGCGCTGCGAGACGGACGGCGAAGGCCGCGCGTTGTCCAGGACGGAGGCCGAGCGACGCCTCGAGGATCGATGCCCGCATCCCACACACAACGGGGCTGCTGCCTGGCTCGGCGCAAACGCCCCATTAGCAATGCGCCACCACACGCAACCTGCCCCCCCCCCATCCGACTGTGTTGCTCCCGTTTGTTCTGCCGTGCGGACAGAGATGGGGGGGGGGGGGCGGTGGTGCTGTCCCAGGAGATAGAGCCTCCTGGATCGAGCCTGCCAACGACACCATCGCACCGCGGCAGCGTCCCTAACCACGCAGCGTTGCTCGCTGTGGGTTTTTTTCTTTAAAAAAAATATTCGATGCTTCTGACGGTGCGGACGCGGTTCTAATGGGCGACATTAAAATGGCCATTTCCTCGGCGAGCGCACAAAGCGGGCGGATGCGTCCTGCTTCGCGAATTGTTCACGGCCGGCGGTAATGATCGGTCTCCATTTACCGCCACGTTTCACTCGATGAACAGAATCCTCGGGGCTCGGCTTTCAGGATCTTGAAGCTGCTTATTAAGACGACGCTCTTTCAAGTGCATCCCCCCCCCCCAACACCACCATCCATTCACGGCAATCCCGCGTTCTGCCAGACAAATCGAACCCCCTAATCCGCACCCACGGAGCACACGGAACAGCTGCTATTTGCCGTGAGCGCGCTCCGCCCCCGCCGCTCCTTGGCACACATGATTAT
Organism: Lethenteron reissneri; assembly: GCF_015708825.2. Classification (NCBI taxonomy): domain Eukaryota; kingdom Metazoa; phylum Chordata; class Hyperoartia; order Petromyzontiformes; family Petromyzontidae; genus Lethenteron; species Lethenteron reissneri. Next base: position 6,414,754 of record NC_083792.1, read on the forward strand.
CTCTCGACGACTCTTCGCCTTGAAAGCCAGAAGGGTCCTCGCGACCTGGGCCACAATTAAACGGAGGGGTGCAAGCGCAACCCCCGAAGTTGCCGTGCTCGCGCCACCGTTGGGCGGGAAGGATCTCGAGACCCCGAGGGAGCTCCGGAGAGGCCTTCTCTACCCCTTCTCGCTCACCAGGCATCTCGCAAAGGGAAGGCTGTCATCGCACCCCACGTGACCTGCCGATCCATCGACTCGGGTGCCCCCCTTTACGCTGCCGGGTGGACAGCGGCGGTGTCGGCATCGAATACGCGTTGCCATTTGTTCGACTGGCGCGCAGGGACATTGCATCGTCGATCTCTCGATCGCTAGTCCAGTGCTCCGCTAATCATTACGTGTGTATGTTGAACTTCTTTTGCACCGTACATAGCCAAGCGTGATAATCGGAGATGCGGGAGAACGACAGCAATCTAAACACGAAAAGTAGCTCCAGAGAAATGAATTTTCAATCTCGAGTTAAAAGTGCCAAAAGTTCAAGTGCATTTCCTAACATCGGAAGGGAGAGCGTTCCAGACGGCCGCAGAAGCGCACCTGAGAGCGCCGCCAGATGCGGTGATCACCGCCTTTGCTCGATGGCAGCAGCCAGAAGCCGCTGCTGCTGTGAGGATGACCACCGGAGGAGTTGGCGTGATGATGGTTCATGCTCCTTGACGAGATCAGCGACGTGTTGTGGTTCATTTGTGGCACGCATTGCCCCATGGCACCAGCATCCCACGTTCACATTTCGAGCAGGCGACGTTGTAATTGCTCCTGCTGCTGCTGTTGTTAGCCGTGAGCTTTGGGCCTCGATCCACATATTTTAATTTTAAATGCACTTTCTACCCTGTACACTCGTCTAAGGGGTTATCCAGCTAAAACATTTCATAAATAAAACGTTTTTTTGATTTGGCTTAAATTGTGGTCAGCAAACATCATCATTTCCTAGGTAGCAGGCGTGATTCTCATCAGCGGGGTCTTTCTCGTCTTTTACACATAAATCTCCGAGTCAGCTAATTAATCAACGCGTGGTTTACGCGTGCACTGGATTAGTTCAAAAGACATCACAGGCAACGCCATTGGTGCCGCAACACCCAGCCATTGCTTCCTTCCCTTTGCTGAACAATTCAGCTGCTGCATGGTCGGCAGCTGGCTGCCACGAAGCGCCGTCCGGCTTTAGGGTCAGGCACCAGACTCACCACCAGCCTCGCTCGCTCGCCCAGTGCGTGGCCTCAGCAACGCGCATTCGCTGCTCAATCCTGCACGCCTGTAGAATGCACCACGTGGCAGGCGCGCGCACGCTGTTGTACCAACGCAACACACCACGAGCACCCGCGCCACAAGAAATAATTGATCAGAAGAAGGAGGAGAAGTGGGTAAACACGAGCCTCGAGCCGCTGGGACGTGCCGTGCCAGCAGTCGAATCCTCAACTGCTGGCCGCTGGGGTGGGGTAAAGATAAAGGCGCTCTCGCTCGCTGTGCGGCTCGCTGTGCCGCTCAAGAGTCCAAATGTGGCCGCTGCAAAAGGCGCTGTACAAGTCGAAAGGCCCACATTGCTCTGAGATTGACTCATAACGGATGAAGGCCAGCCTACGCCGTGGCAGTCACGGGGTGTGTGTTGACCATACTTCACCACGCCTTGTCAGTGCGGGTTGGTGAAGGGAGCACGAGTTGCCTCGTCTCTGTCTGAGTGCCCCTATCCAGTGTGGCTCCTCGTGTCCACAGGGCACTCCGATCTATTTTACCCGGCAAGGCAGTGCTCCGTCGAGCAAGTGGTTGTTTAATATTCTGCACAGAGAGAGAGAGAGCTATGTGGACGCACTTGCCCTTGCAGTCTATGAGGCCATCGGGAGGATCTGTGTGTGAGTGTCGTGGGGAGCGGTGACGTAGGGGTTAGCGCACTGCACGACGAACCCGGCAAAACCGAGTTCGATTCCGGCTCACGGCCAATAACAGCGACGGATAATTGAATTGATCCTGGGCCTCCTCTGTATCAACTCGGCATAAAACGAGTGCACCCGGCGCGGTGTGTAAACATCAGCACTTGAGGAGACAAATGCGGCCGGGTGTGGCATTTCCCCCCCCCCTCCGTGTGCCGTGTCGGCCTTCTTAGTTGCTTGCTAACAGCACTGGCCCTACAAAGGGTGTGTATTTGTCTTTGCATGGGGGTCTCTGTAATGAGCTGCTGTCGAACGCGCGCTCGCCGTTTCTTTACAGCGTCTCGAGAAACGGTCGCATTTAGACGCTGCTCTAATTAAATCCACATTCAATCCTAAATCGAGCACAAATCACGGCTTCGTGAAACATAATTGTCACGTTCCACGCGAGCCCTTCTCCGATGGGGCACCGATTCTATTCGTGTTTGCTGGCTTAACGCCACTAATTAAGAAACACACGTACACACACCTTTAAAAAAATATATGAATAACCACGCAGCATTATATCGCATTTTCGAAGTCCGGGTGCAGCTGTCAGAGAGGGACTCCGCACAGCCTTAGTCTGCTCTGCTCACTCACCGCAAATATTCACCGGGAGGCTGATGGTGGTGGCGGTGGTTGTGTGGGGCCACGGGAAGTTTTTGGGATGGAAGCGATGGCGACTAATTAGGGGATTAGTGCCGCCTCCTCCTCCTCCACCAGCACAAGGCGGTGGTCAAGGGGAAGGAGCAAATGGTTGGGGGCTGCTCTGGGGGAGGAGGAGGGGGGGGGGCAGGCTGGGCTGTGTGTGTGCAGGGAAGGGGGGGGGGGCGCTTCAAACGACCCCGGCAGGCACGACGACGACGTTTCTCGCGGGCCCGAACAAAGCGGGCGCGTTACGAGGAGGTCCCGTTGTGATATTGGAGCCGGCGCAGGTGAGGGGCGCGCACGCCGGGCGCTCCGCTAAATCAGAGGGCGCGGCGGTAATGAGGCGGCCCGAGACGCCTCCAGTTTCTGCGGTCAAGGCCAGCGGGGTTATTTATTTATTTTAAAAATTGCGTTTAATTTCGTGGTCGGCTGGTCCCGGGTTGGAGGCATGCCCACTGCAGGGTCGCTGGGCAGGTGCGGCAGGCGGTGTCGGCGGGAGAGCGCGTGCACGTGTGTGTGTGTGTACCATGTGTGTGTGCACCTACACACACACGTGTGTGTGTGTGCACCTACACACACGTGTGTGTGTGCACCTACACACACGTGTGTGTGTGTGTGTGGGGAGCGGTAGTGTAGCGGTTAATGCGCGGCGCTACGAACCTGGCGACCCGAGTTCGATTCCCGCTCACGGCCAACACCAGTGACGATTATCTGAACCGGTCCTGGGCCTCCCCTAGGTCGACTCGGCCTCAAATGAGTACCCTCTGCCATGTGTAAATATCGCCACTAGGGAGACAAAGGCGGCCGGGCGTGGTGTTGGCCACCCGGCCCCTTGTGTGCCGTGCCGGCCTTTATAGGTGCTCGCTAACAGCACTTGCCCCTACAGTCTGTGATGACTTATACGGGGGATCTTTGTCTTTTTGTGTGTACCTACACACATGTGTGTGTGTACTTTAACTGCGCTCGAAACTCGGTGACCTGAGTTCCATTCCCGCTTACGGCAAACATCGGCCACATATCTGAACCGATCCTGGGCCTCCCCTAGGTCGACTCAGCTTTAAATGTGTACCAGGCACGGCGTGTAAACATCGCCACTGGGGAGTCGGCGAGGCGTGGTGTTGTACAGCCACCCCCCGTGTGCCGTGCCGCCCTTCAGGGGCGTTCGCTCACATCACTTTGCCCAACAGTCTGTTAAAAGCTTTACGGGGGATGACTTGTACCTACAACACACGTGTGTCTGCGTGCGTCCACTTACACGTGCACGCTTGTGTGTGTGTGTGAACGCATCCGTGCGTGTGTCTACGACGGTGCACCTGGAGGCAAGAGAGCAGTCGTACGCCGCAGTCCTGTTTCATTCGTCTATTCCTCGAGCAACCCCCCCCCCCTTCTCGAGGATCTCACACAACGTTGTGGTGGCACAGGAGGAGGGAGGGGGGAGGGTAGCGACTCCACCAAAGGGCGCTCTTCAACTTGCTCCGCTCCGCGTGCGTCCCAGCGCCTTTTCAAACGGCAGCGAGGAGCGGCTTGCGGGGAGTGTCCGAGACGCGGGCCGATTGGCCCCCACGCCGCGTCCAGCGCGGCCGGCTTCGCGTCCTCTCGGCCACCGCGCGGATTCAACAAGAGCACACAACGACACCTCGAGGACAGCCTCCACCGCCCGCGCTCCGCGATGGACACTGGGGGGGAGGGGGGGGGGCTGGCAGTGAGCATGCCCCCCTCCCCTTCCTCCGGATGAGCAGCACTGCTCTCCCCACCCCGCACCTCGTTTCACGCCTCGCCACCTTCTCTTTGTCCGCCCCAGAGCAGTGCGGTGGCCGCGGATGGCCATTTGAGTGAAAGTTTGAAACATCATCAACTAGCAATGCTGCCAACATCGCCACGCATCGCCACGAATCGCCATCGCTTCCTTCCTTTCGCCACACATGGCATCGCTTGCACAGTTAACTGTTTGCCCTTCGCAGCCTCCGTCAGATTCGTGTGCAGTTTGAACTTTCGCTCAGTGGCGGGGTGGGGGGGGTCACTCGTTCTCCTCTGCAGCTCCCATTGTCTGGAACTCCCTCCCCAACGGCGTCCGTGCTGGCGACTCTCTGCACTTGCACAAGTCCAAGCTCAAGTCTCTTGTGTTCTCCTCTGCCTCTGGCTACAACAAACATGTTCCCGTCGTGTTCCTGCACAGCGTCTGGCGACGCGGTAAGACGATGTGGCTGCAGTCGAGGCCACGGCGATGAATGCCCCCTCCCACCCCCCTCCACCATTAATTGGTTTCCCCACCCCTCCCCCACCGATGGCTTGTTGTGTTTTATATCTGTGACACTTTCATCTTGGAGTGATTATATCATTCTGGAAGCTCCTGGATTAGAGACGGACAGGGACGTGAGTCTCAAAGGGCCGTCTTTGTTTAAAAAAAACTACGTTTCTCTATAACCGTGATTATAGACGACCGGCGGTGCGAATGGGAGCGGTAGCGTGGTGTTCAGCGCGCTACACTACGAACCCAGCTACTCGAGCAGGATTCCATCTCACGGTCAAAATCAGTGGCGACTATCTAAACCAAGCAGAGGTCTCCCCGACGTCGACTGACCCTTAAATAAGTACCTGGGGAGACAGCGGAGGCGAGTCGTGGTGCATGGCCATACCCACCCCCTCGTGCGTCGTATCGCAAACCTCCGCAGGTGCTCGCCAAGAGCACTTGCCTCAACGCCACCAAGAGGCTACACGGGCGATCTTTGTCTTTGTGCGCGATGCGAGCGAAAGCGGTTCGAGGGGGCAGCCGGCCACCACGTGTGGGAATGCGGCGATGTGAGCGGCACAGCAGTTCGAGAGGCGTGCAGGTGATAGGAGAGAGGATTTGTTCCCGATCGCGTCCCTGCGACACGGAGACTTCAGCCCCCGTCGTCTTTACTCTTCATAAGTGGGGCTTAGTCCCTCACTCGATAGATTCGTGGTGGCTGCTTAGGCTGCCCTTGGAGATTACCGGCACTTGGGACTCGAGCACGATGTGCCCATGATAGTACTCCTACACTCGTGTACGCTATGTTGTTATACTCATATGAGCGGGTTTTGTAAACATGGACTCACTGTTGTTGTCACGTGTCAGTCAAAAAACTCAAGACACTAGGATGAGTTTCGTTCGCAAGAGTGAACTGGGGCATTAATTTGTCTGTAGGGGGCGATTGCTGCTGCTGTATAATCGCAACTGAGCATTATAAGCACTGGGTGTAACCATAACCAATTTAGCCAAGTCGCCACAGGTACTAGCCCTCCCACTGATGTTAACCACACCAACCACAGGTACTAGCCCTCCCACTGATGTTAACCACATTAGCCACAAGTACTAGCCCTCCCACTGATGGTAACCATACCAACCACAGGTACTAGCCCTCCCACTGATGGTAACCACACCAGCCACAGGTACTAGCCCTCCCACTGATGGTAACCACACCAACCACAGGTACTAGCCCTCCCACTGATGGTAACCACATTAGCCACAAGTACTAGCCCTCCCACTCATGTTAACCACATTAGCCACAGATACTAGCCCTCCCACTGATGTTAACCACATTAGCCACAGGTACTAGCCCTCTCACTGATGGTAACCACACCAGCCACAGGTACTAGCCCTCCCACTGATGGTAACCACACCAGCTACAGGTACTAGCCCTCCCACTGATGGTAACCACACCAACCACAGGTACTCGCCCTCCCACTGATGTTAACCACACCAGCCACAGGTACTCGCCCTCCCACTGATGGTAACCACACCAGCTACAGGTACTAGCCCTCCCACTGATGGTAACCACACCAGCTACAGGTACTAGCCCTCCCACTGATGGTAACCACACCAACCACAGGTACTAGCCCTCCCACGGGCCCAGCCTGAACCAACTATCGAAGCAGCCACGAGCGCTGGCCACTGTCACTATCTGTTCCCGTTTCAGTGTCCGCGTTCACGGTGTCTATCAGCAGCGCTCCCGGCTCCGTGAATGAGCTCAGCTGTGGCCCAGCTTATCCCTTCTTCTCTAAACACGGAGCCCCAGCTCGCATTCGCCGTGCAACCCAGAGGGGAAGCGTTGCAGCTGACAACCTCCAGGATTTGTTGCCGGATAGAAGTCGTCTGCCCTCTGTTGGGGAGTGAAGCAGATGTTTTGTTTTCAAAGTGGAAAGTGTCTCCAAGCCAAAGTAAACATTGAGCAGTTGGCTACTTATGATGGCCCTGATACAGCGGTGGGAAGTGCGCATTTTTATGGCAAGGGTCATTCTGTCGAAATAATAATCACTGTTGTTTTCCCGCAAAGCAGTAGTCATTTTATCGGCCCCTGAGGAAATGTTGTGCTGAAGTTGACCCTCGATCAGGATTTGAATTTGGAACGTTTCTAATGGCAAGTGAGTCCTTCCTTTCCTCTTGTCATAGAAAGTGGTGATTAATGAAGGGCAAGCCACTTTGAATGTATAAATTTTTGTGAAGTTATTTAGTAAGCCAGTAAGTCAGCTTTATTGATCACACACCAGTCGACATACCTGGCAACCCCGTATCAGTCCCTGCCTTGTTACAGACCAATTCAGACTTTATTGGTCACCCCGTGTCCCTTATAAATCTCAACGTTCATCCTACAAAGTCCCATCACAAGGAAGTGAAACACAAACAAATAGACACATTTTTTTGCCCGTATTGAAACGGCTGTACGCCGTATGGAACTGAAAACTCAATTTTGTTGTACAAGAACACGGGTAAACCGTATTGGTTGACAGGTATGAGTCGATGTCAGCGACAGCAGGTTGAGCCGAACTTCATCCTCATTAAGAACATCAGACAACAATTGCGTGATATTTTATAAAGCGCTTGTCACGAATATAGCACTCTCTAAACGCGGCTACAGAATGCGTAACGCGCACAGCCACGGAACAATAGGAAGGCAGCCAGAACCGGCACCAAACCCCCCCCCCCCCCTCCAAGCTCTACAGTTCTATATTTGGATGTTTGGCCAACTCCAATGATGAGTGTTTATACTTGAACCAGCCGAGTATAAACACCCATCAGTGTTCCCGCGCGACCCCTCTTTAGGGATAATATCTCTAGAAGCGGCTCTCAAGTTTGAGTTTTAATCTGATTTCTGAAAAAAAAGTATAAATGTTTAAGTGGAAATGTTTTATAGCCTGGGGGATGTCTCCACCTGCTGGCTGCCACACCCACTGCTGGCTTTACCCAGAGTCACAGCCACACTCTTTGGCTGCTGCTGCTGCTACTGCCACAATCTTTTCTCGTGAAAATGTATTCGCATTATTATCATCAGCCATGGTCAATCCACTGCTGGATGAAGGCCTCCCCCAGCCGCCGCCAACACCACCCTCATGATCCAGCGATGGGGTAATTCATCGGGCACCTGTACATGAGCTGATTCCATCGCTCCATCTCCTCGTTTTACATTCTCTCGGACTAAATATTAAGGGACTAATATGTAATAGGGGTGGAGTCGTGGCAGTGCGCTTAGCGCACTGCACGATCCCGGCCACGGCCAACATCAGAGTGATATTCGAACTGATCCTGCCTCTTCCACACCTTCGCCAGCCCACACTTGATGCACCTGGTGAAGTATGGTCAAAGATCCTTCATGTCCTTAGGTTTTTTCGGTAAAGTCACGTAGGTAAAAAATTAAAATTAATAAAAGTAAAATAAAAATAGAATAAAAATCACGACGTTTCGGAGGCAACACAAGCTTCCGTCTTCAGGTGGAACCGTCACAGCATGATAGCTGTATCAAGTGATGGGTTATTTCGGTAAAGTCACGTAGGTAAAAAAATAAAATTAATAAAAGTAAAATAAAAATAAAATAAAAATCACGAAGTTTCGGAGGCAACACACGACGGAAGCTTGTGTTGCCTCCGAAACGTCGGAAGCTTGTGTTGCCTCCGAAACGTCGTGATTTTTATTTTATTTTACTTTTATTAATTTAAAATTTTTACCTACGTCACTTTACCGAAAAAAACCTAAGAATATGAATCCTTGCAGTCACGAAAGTTTCAAACCTAGAATCCTTCATGTCCAATATGGCGAGTGGAGGCCTTCATGCACCAATGGATTGTCAAAGGGGCTGTAAGTTCATGATGTGTACACTACCGGGAAGCAGTGCCGGATTATCCTCGTAGCAAAAGTAACTACATATGCTACGGGCCCCGTACTTTCAAGCGCCCCGCGCTAAATGCTTTCAAGCTATCGATTCCAGTTCAGTGATTCTGCACTTACTCTATTACTATAGTACTATACCGCCTTCAACTTTTATGAACGACTGGGTGTTTAAGGTTAGCGATTTGTCGTATTAGGGGCCATCCATAAATGACGTCACGCACCTGGGGGGGGGGGGTCAGACATTTGTGACGATGTGTGACGAGGGGGGGGGGGTGAGAAATGTGACGTCACATCAAAATGCGCAACTTTAAATAAATATAGACAACACGTTCTACTTAATTAAATAGACTTTTTAATACATGTGTTCTCCTACAACATCAGATTGCAGCGCCCCATTAAATACGCACTACAATGACAATAGTTTAAAGCAGCGGTCGGGAACCTATGGCTCGCGAGCCATATATGGCTCTTCCGGTGACGGCATATGGCTCCCAGACAATTTTGAGTTGAAAAAAATAATAATCATAAAATAATAATAAAATCAGTTTGGAACTGATTTTAAAATACTTGTGATATTGCTTAATAATACTGTGTCATTTTAAAGTAAACAGAAATTCGTTTTAAAGATAAAATTTCTCGGGTCACGGGTCCCGTGACCAGAAGTCGCATTAAAAGTAAGACATATTTAATTTACTATACGTTAAAAATACTATATGGCTGTCAATGAAATATATTCAGAAATATTTGGCTTTTATGGCTCTCCCAGTCAAAAAGGTTCCCGACCCCTGATTTAAAGCGATTTGAAGCATGTTTTATTTTATTTTTTTTGGGGGGGGGGGGCAGAGCTTTGTGACGTCATATTTGAGGGGGGGGCTGACTTTTTGTGACGCCGTGTGACGATGGGGGGGGGGGGGGTCAAAAATCGTCCAATTCTTTACTATTCAAATTACAAATGTGTGTTTTAATATTTTATGTTGTTTTTTTTATTTATGGCTCCTTTATAACATATGCTACAGGCCCCGCACTAGCTTAATCCGGCACTGCCGGGAAGCCAATTGTGGTTGTCCTATGGATTACACCGGTCCCTGCCATAGGAACGTAGAATTCTCCCCACTGAATACCCTCAGGTGAGCGATTTACACCGTTTCACCTTCACTTAAAGCATTCGTGACTGCAGGAATTCATATTCTTTTGGTCTTTCGGTAAAGTCACGTAGATATAAAAATAACAATATAATAAAAAATATCACGACATTTCGATCGCAACACAAGCAATCGTCATCAGGTGAGACAATTGCTTGTGTTGCGATCGAAACGTCGTGATATTTAAAAAAAAATTCCATCTACGTGGCTTTACCGAAAGACCCATAGAATATGTTATTCCTGCAGTCACGAAAGCTTTAAGTCAAGATTATGCTCTGATAATATAAACATTGTCTTTGAAACTTATTGGCTGACACCAGACAGCCTTCTTTAGGGCCTGGTCTCACCAGTGTCAGACCAGAGGACGCCAAAAGGCGAACAGCACAAAGACGAGGCACTATCAGAGCATGTACAGCATAATATAGCTAGTCACCGCGAACTATAGATGCTCTGATAGTGCATCGTCTTTGTCCTGTTCGTATTGCGGCGTTCTATGGTCCGACACTGGCCAGACAAGGCCATAAAGAAGTCGGTCTCTGGAGTAAGGCCAATCAGTTTCACTGCATTATCAGAGCATTGTTTTAAATGTATGACTTACTGTTAGTAGCTCAGCTTATTGGAGAGTATATTTAGTATATTGATGATATTGATGTAGTTTATATTTTAGTTTTTTACGTGGTGGTTTGGCTGCTGCAGCTCCTTACTATTAAAATTCTTCCCTTTATTACTGATAACCCTACTTCCTCCCTTTATTACTGCTAATCCTACATAATACACGAGCATAATATGACTTTGAGACTCCCCCCCCACCTCCTACACATTCCACAAGTAGTGACTAATCCCATATCTGCATTTCCCATAAATATGCTAAATTCATCTGTTGATATGCAAATTCCTTTGTCAAGGCGCCCTTCCTCCCCTAACCCAGCTTAAATATACGCTGCCAAGCTTGGTGGTGTTCATTCAGACGCTGTCTTTCCGACAGACCTGTTCTTCACCTGAGGACGGCTGCTTGCGTTGTGGCCGAAACGTCGTGAGAATTATTTAATTATGTTTAATTTTTATTATTTTATTATTTCCCTTCTACGTGACTTTACCGAAAGAACCAAGAAGACTTTGTTTGCATGTTCACCACAAGTACGTGTAGCTAATGCAGACGTGATTCCTTGCAAAAGGTTTCTATTTGGTGTTTAAACATCTTCACACCACCTGTTTTATTGCCAGAAAGGGTAAACAAAACACCTATTGTTTTTTTTTATGAAAGAACGATGTGATTGCGCCGTTCTAGCAGGGCACTCTGTCTTGTGTTCAATCGCAGACACTGTGGAGGCAAGGCTTGACGGATCGTACAAACTCTGCGGAACCACCAAAACCGGCTCGGCTGTGCGGTGAGTGGAAGATGGCGGTACAGCAAATGGATGTAATGCGATAACATAATCTCTGCAGATCTTTGGGTGCTACTCACTCAGATGTATGAACTTTCTCTGGATACTCCATATTTTTTTTACCCACACGCAAATCCTCATCAAGCACACTCCCGCAAAAAAGTCGCGAGACTCAAAGTATTCCCTGGATAGAGGGCATTATTGTGATTCATATTTTGACTCTGCTACTTAAACTCTCGAGTCGGGAAGAGAGTATGCACAATTGTTCATGTGCTTTCATCTCTTTGTCAATACTACCGAGTGGGTTGTCGCTGCTGAGTTGTGTTTTTCGGGTTGTTGTTTGGCATGTTGTCAGACGTTTCGCATCACCTGCTCGGAGCCAATTCTGGATAGTGATTTGGAAGGGCAGCTGCAATGCACAACAGGTATTATAGGCTACGGGGTTACGTTTTGGATAGCAGAGGGCAGTGCATCTCTGCGCGTCGCCCGCACAGACCAGCGGAGGTTACGTCCGGTCAATTAACCCCGACAGCCCTCACGGCGTGGGGAGGCGCTCACTCATCCAGCAGTGGAGCCACAGAGACGTCCCCTGCATGCTCGTGGCTTTTCAATGAGAGCTCGTGCATGACAATGGGAGCAGCTACACGGCGGGTGCGACGAGAATGCAACACCAATACACTGCACTGTCGTAGGAGAAAGAGAGAAGAAGAAGAATGACCCCCGCATAAATGACCTCACGCTTTCTGACTCGACATTTTTTTTAGCCCAGGAGTCATTCATCACGGCCTTAATAGTACAAGCGCACAACACACAGTATCGATCAGCCGCTTGCCTAATAAGATGAACACGGAGCATTACATCTGAGCCTGGCAGTCGACTGGGACGACGCGTGATGATGGATGGATGCGTGGGTGACGAGGAGGGGCACTCCGTGGAGAATGGTCGCATCTGGCGCCACCAATGCGGAGTTGGCATCGCCCTTTGGGGGCCGCAAATGAAACCCGAGACGATCTCGCAGGATCGACAAACGTGCCTTCTTCGTCGCCACCACAAGAACGACGAAGCCGTTGTAGGACCATCAGCCGACGCGTATTTCAGGGGGAAATTTTTTTCCAAGCAGGATTGGTTTTAAGCGGCAGAGCCTCAGGCCGGTTTCTACTTTTGAAGGTGCATCAGCAAGGGCGTGTGAGCCGTTACAGAAATGCTGCTGGTAGGTTGTGTAGGCAACGGCTCTTTGTATAGTTTGTACAGCTCGGAGTAGAAGTGTTCTGACTCTCGCAACGATGTATAAGCTATTCTATTGTTGGCCATATCAGTATTAAAATTGCTTAACACAAAAGCTTTCGCGACCAATATCATCCATGATAGAGGTTTTTTTTTTGGTTACATCGCGTAAAATTTAAATGCGTCGTGAAACCCGCCACCACCCGACACAGCCAATTGGTAAGGTTTGTCACGTACACAGAACATGCCAATTCGTTACGAGTACAGCACACCAGTGTGTTGGAGAGCAAATCCACGTCCACAACAATGTACACAATATTTTGATGTGTGCTGTACTAGTAACGAATCGGCGTGTTCTGTTTCCGTGACAATAGGAGTTATATGATTTGACATGCATGCGAATTGTATTACAAAAATATAATGCAGGCTGTTGTGTAGAAATAAGACCGAAACACTGGTGCATGCAGTCTAACCGAGACGACGAACAGTGCAAACGAGCCAGACAGAACGAAACAAACAGCACAAACGAGCCAGACAGAACGAGACAGACAGCACAAACTAGACAAACAGCACAAACGAGTCAGACAGAAGGAGTTAGACAGTACAAACAAGACAAATAGCACAAACGAGTCGGACAGAACGAGACAGACAGCACAAACTAGACAAACAGCACACACGAGTCAGACAGAAGGAGTTAGGCAGTACAAACTAGACAAACAGCACAAACGAGTCAGATAGAAGGAGTTAGGCAGTACAAACGAGAGACAGAACAAACAGCACAAACGAGCCAGACAGAACGAGACAGACAGCACCAACTAGACAAACAGCACAAACGAGTCAGGCAGAAGGAGTCAGGCAGTACAAACGGGCACGGTGAAGACGGACACTGGGAGGCGGACAGTGCTCGCTATAACACAAAGACAAACGAGAATCGATTTATTGAAGCGTGAAAAGTTTGCGGGCTTTCTAGATTTTGGGCGATTCGTCGCAAGCCTCCAGCCAGCCTGGGTGGCCAGGCCAGGTGAGTCTTGCTGTGGTGGGGGCTTCGGGTTTCAAGTTGACAGGCGACTCGCTTCGGGTGAGGTCCAGGTTCAAGTTTGGCTTTGAGCTTAGTCGCACGCACGTGGCATGGCCACGCCCGTACGTGACCTTGCCAATGCTGCCCTTGCCTCCTCGTTTGACTTGCATTCAGTCGGTTGACAGCACGTGTGTGCGTGTGACTTTATCGGTACGTCAATTGCATATGCAACACAGTCTACGTATCAAATATAAATGACAGCGATGATGACTGGGGCATTGGAGTAATTTATGATGATGATATTCTAGAAGGGCTAAGAAGCTGAAACGTGGTCCATATATTGCTGAACCGAATACAATAAAAAAAAATATAATTGCATCCAACACATTTGAGTCCACTAAATACACATTATTCGTCGAGAATGTTTGCCCGCTGTGTTGTCGAAGCTAGTTAGGCCTGCGAAAGTTTGTTTCTGGAGGTGACAAAAGGTGTTAGATCAGATTTAAAATGTGAAAACCAATTGTTTACATTTTTGAGCTCTCATATTGTAGGAAGTGGCATACACTGTACAGCGTGTTGTTTGCGCCATGTCGCGCTCTGTATAGTTTGTGCATAATACAGAGTACAGCATGTATATAATATACGACTTATACATGATATCTTTATGGAGTGAATGTGTGTACATCATGCATTACACGTGTATGCATAATACACATACAGACGTGACTTCATGAATATTTGGTTGCACGTATGTGTGAGTATATCAGGCACGCAGCCCGTGTGTAGAGTCAATGTCGTGCGTGCATGAACACAGGATGTGCGTGGCATGTATGCTACACGTGTGTTGCGTGTATGTATCAACTGCGTGTGTGCATGTATAACCGTACTCATCATCCGCGCGGTACGTACAGCGTCACGCGCCCGCTGCACGTGGCACGCCGGCTACACGTGTTGCGGTGTGCATGTACATCATCATCATCACATTGGGTGCATGTATATAGTTTAATAATGAATGCGGTAGTCCGCCCGTCGCCAGTGCTCTGCGTATCGCGAGAGTTGGTTGCGTCCCCTCCTCCTCCTCTCTCTCTCTCCCCTCCCAACACCGCCCGCTCACAAAGGCGGCAGTCACGCAGTCTCGGTGTCTCACTCACACCCCGTCTCTCTCTCTCTGTCTCTCAGCTCCTCTCGTCTCTCCTCGTATCCTCTCTCCTCCTCCTCTTCATCATCATCCTGCTGCTGCTGCTCTTCTTGCTGCTGCTGTAGCAGCAGCAGCTGCTGCCACTATCCTCTCGCGCCGTGGCCATTACAACGAGTCCGGCCTGGAGGCTGTGTCCAGGGTGCGTCTCTCTCTCTGTGTCTTTGTGTCTACGTCTGTGTCTCTGTGTAGCTGTGGTGCTTCTCTGTGTGTGTGTCTCTCTCTGTGTGTCTGGGTTTCCGTGTCTCCGCTCTCCGTATGCCTGTGTGTGTCCACGTCTGTCTCTGCGTGTGTCTGTGTGTGTTTCTTTGTGTCTGTGTTTGTCTTCGTGTCTGTGCGTTTGTCTTTGTGTGTATGTGTGCCTAGACAGTATCTCTGCGTTGTTATCTGTCTCTTCGTGTGTGTGTCTTTCTCTTTTGTCTCGAAGTATCGGCGTCTCGTGTGTGTTTGTGTCTGAGTGTCTTTGCCCTGGTGGCGGTGTCCGTGTGTGTTTCTTTTGACAATCTTTGTGCCTGAGTATATGCGCGTTTTCCTGTGTCTTTCTGTCTTGCTGTCAGCCTGTTTCTTGAGTGTCTGCGTGTGTGTCGTGTGTGTCTCCCCACGTTTGTCTCTCTCCCTTGGCAAATGTGCACCTCTGCGTGTCTCCCATGTCTGCATTGTTGTCTATCTACTCGTGCCCCTTTGTATCTCTCGAACTCTGAGTTTGACACCCTTATTGTTGTTGTAACTTACACAATGGTGTTTGTCTTCCTTGTGTGTGCCCTACTTGTGTGTTTATGAGTTCCGCCCTGGCTGCGTGCGTGCGTGTACATCATCCGTCTTGTTTTGTAATCATAATCCCAGGAAACCCTCGCTATCCGTGCACATCATCCCTGTGTGTGTGTGTCTCTAGTTATTGTGCCCATGCCCCCGCGCCTTTGTGTTCCCTGCCGTGATAGTTGTGCGTATCGCGTGTGCTCGTGGCTGTGTGTACTTCTATGGGCAAACACGGTGTCGACAAGACCGCCCCGTTGTGTCTCCATCCGTACGCGTGTGGCCATGTCGCTGTCTCTCTCCCCACGTGTGTCCATCCGCCTGTATCTTTTGTCCTTGCGTGACATTGCTCTGATGATGCCCGTTACAGGAAGCGGGCCGGGGGTGCAGGGCTGCACTCATGTGCGAAGGGACGACACGAGGAGGACACCTCGCCCGAACATCATCATCATCATCTTGTGTGGACACGACGCTCACCTCGTGACCCCGTGACCCCTACGCGGGGGTCACGGCACCGGCGCGATGCTCCGGGTGCTCACCAAGAGGCTTCGGGCTCAGTCGCTGAGCGAGCCATGGCCTGGCTCCGCCAAGGTAACGCCGACCAGGGTCCCCTCCCGTGGAACTGCTGCCAAATCGTAGTGCCAAAAGTTTGGGAGCGGGGGCTGGTGTCTGGATAAATCCCGTTATCCGTTGATAGATAACTTTTTTCCTAGAATGCGTTTTTTTTTATTCGCGGATAAGCAGAGTGGCCCAGATGTGTTGGCAAATTCATCCCATGTCTCGTTTATTTTTGGATAAGTCATCCAAATGTGGTCTCGGAAAGCACTAAATCCGCATTCGCTTTTTTGTTTACAGATAAGCGGAGTGACCCAGGCATGGTAGCAAGTTGATTTAATTACCTGTGATCTTTCGTCTGCGGATTACTTTACGGATATCAGGATTATATTTCCATGGACATACACGGATAACAGAATCAGCCACTATCCCACCCCTGTTTATGAACGTCGATAAGCGGCTGGTGGGTGGCTACACGTGGTGTGTGGCGCCATGATTAGAGCCGGTGACTCACAGCCGGAAGTTTGCGAGCTCATATCCTGCTTGCGGGCCGACTCGGCTCATCGCACTGCGGCTCCGTCGTGGTAAATAAAATGGTGCCATGTTTGTGGGAAGCACCGTCTATTGTCTGGCACTTGCCATATACACGTGGAATTTCCACCCACTCATTTAGGGTCTGTCGGTGAACGTGAGCACTTCCCCAAGCTTGTTCGAGCAAAGACGTTTAGGCTGTTGGCTTACCTTAAGACAGGTGCATCGGGACGTTGGAGTTGACATGATTACAGCATTCACTGAATAATTGTTATTCTGCATAAGAATTTGGTGTGTGTGTGTGACCGTATGGCTCGATCTCGCCAGACCTGGGAAGCTCAGCCGGGTTGTGCCTGGGCATTGCTTGGATGGGTGATTCCCAGATGGTCAACAGTGGCTGCAGAGTTGTGTTACTGGACTTTCCGCGGAGGGCAATGGAGCAAAAACCCACTTGTTGTTGTTCTGTGTTGCGCACAACCTTCAACCCGCACCAGGCAGTGTGACCGGTCAAATAACTCCCACGGTGGGGGGGGGGTGGAGGGGGGCCTCATCCAGCAGTGGCTTGACAAAGTGGGCTGTACACGTGCGTAGGAACTTCCTTCACCCTTCCGCTTGTGTAAAACTTGACGCTAAGACAGGCCTCCACAGAGCCGAACATTAAACTTTGGACAAATGAATGTAAAAAAAAACATTCTTCAACCACCCAATGTACACACGGTTATTCTCTTTCCCGCGGCTCGTAATTTATTGCCCTGTCATGACCGTGCCATTTCTTTGTAGACCCAAACTGGTGCTGTACAAAACCAGCCACGCTCGGCACGTGAATGTGGTGAAGCGTTCGTGACAAAACACAGATACTCCTGCAGGCTTACTTCGTGCACTGTACCGTGGTCCATTGCTGTGAGTTGTAGACGCACACAGCACGCGCGCACACACTGAGCGTGCGTCTACAGCCCACACACACAGGCATGGCGGTGTCGACATCATTGTCCCATTCATTGAGTTTCCAAAAAGGCTTTTTTTTTCACCGACAACGGCTCGACCCCGTAGGTCAAATTTGAGATACTGCATTGTACGGTCAATTCTCAGTTATCTCCGGGAGGGGGGGGGAAGGTGGGCGGGGGCATGGTTTGGCCCGAATAAAACAGACACGATCATGAAACTGATTGTAAATGTTGTGGCGTGACTCTCCAACACACCGGTGTGCTGTACTAGTGACGAATTGGCATGTTCTGTTTCCGTGACAACCCTTACTAGTTGGCTGCGTCGGGTGGTGGCGGGTTTTAACAACACATTTATTTACGCGATCCAACCCAAAAAACCTCTTATGGATGCAACTATATTACATAAATTTGGCCTGAATAGATATTTATTGTTTGGCTGCATAGGACAGGGGTGAAGACACAAAATGCATGCTCTGTTTTTATTGCCAATTAAAAAGTTATCGCTTTACTCGCCCACGTGTTTGCGGGCACCGAGTCGCAGGCCCTCGGTGAGCGTGGAGCAGCTGGTTATAGAACTGGCTCGCGTGTGGGTAATCCGCAACCCGGATAATCGACCACCACGCGGAGTGGCTCACCAGTGACCCGGTGTGAGCAGTGTGCCACCTCTTACGCAGCGAGAGCCAGCAAGCACAGCTCTATGTGCCGGGCGTGTTGCTGCTGCTGCTGCCTCCTAATCAAATAACCAAAACGACGACAAAACACGTTTTTAATTTTGCTGCAGGGATGCAAATGTTCCTTGCTGTTGGTCAGTCTGCTGGAACCTTCCGGGGGTTACGCTGATGGGAGTGGGAATGTGGAGGCTGGAGGAGGAGGCAGCTGCTCCCACAACATTTGGACGAGGGGGGGGAAACCCACGTGCTGCACCCTCCCCCTTGAGCGGCGTTTATAGGCTCCCTTGGCTACCTGCCCCCTCCCGCACGACCACAAAACAACGACGGCTAATGTTGGAGGAGTCCAGGCACGTTGATTTGTTTAACCGAGCGCAAGGATAGGTCTCATTTACAACAGGGACTAAGGTCACCAAGATGACAGATGCTATAAAATGAAAACATTTGATTACTAACAATAACGAAAGCCAGACTGGGGGTGCACAACATCTCCTTTTCGGTAGAGTCCTGCATTTGGGATGTTTGGCCAGATCCCTTGAGGAGCGATTGGCACTCTTGAATTGGGATCGAAGCTTGTCCCCGCCACGCATGCACGCACACGCTTGAAGAGAGCCATGTTGACGTCTTTGAGGCAACGGCCAAAGCGGGGGGGGGGGGGGGGGGGGCCTGTCGCCCTGGCACTTTGCCCCAGCGTTGGTAATGGAAACGTTGGCGTGTTATCGCCAAACGTCGAGGGGGCTAAAGGGAACGTCCGCCAAAGCGAGAATCGGGAAGGTGGGGGGGGGTTGGGAGTTGGCGTTCCAAGCGTTCAGGAAAGTCGACTTTTCTCGACGCGAGGGTGGCGGAAGAGGGGGTGATCGGCTTGCCAGTGGATTTTGTTGGACTTTGAAAGAGAGACGGGTTGGTGGCGGTGCTTTTGTGCAGGTGACGTGCTCCTCCAGCGACGAAGATGAGACTCAGGACTCGGAGGATGAAAATCAGGAGCTGGCCCTCATCGACAAAGGTACCGCGATGGTGCACGTGGCTGGCACGCGCGACGCTACACCTAAATGCGGCGGCATGCGCCCATCGTCCTCGCGGGCCGGCATCTATCCACTGCTGCATGTAAGCGTCGCCGGAGCCGCCGCCATTTCTGAGGGTCTCGCGGTGCCGCAATCCTTCGCGTTCCTGCACCACGAGCCGATTCACTCCGCCGTCTGTCACCACGCTCCTCGCCCGTCGAATAGCGTTGCGTCTCCCTTGCGTTTGCAAGGTAATCCTTGCCAGTCAGTGATTAATTGAAATTATGTTAGTTGCTTGGTCACTCACTATGATGAAATTGTTCTTTAATTATATTGTAGAATGTGTATTGGTTGCTAATGCATTGTTCATTGTGAATGCGTTGCTGTAATTGTTGATTGCTAATGCATTGTTTATTGTGAATGTGTTGTCGGTCGTTACTTTATTGTTAATTGTTGTGCATTGTTGACCGTTTCAGGTCATGTTGATATCAGGTTTGTGATCGCCAGTGTTTGGCTTGCTAGTTGTGATGGTTTTACCCGATGTGCCGTCTTAGCTAGGTCCCCATTGCAACGGAGCCCTTTCGTTCTCAATTGGCTCTAGCTGGCTTGGGTTGAATAACGAACGTTGGTAGAAGAGCGCCGCGTGCACTACCGTAGGCCACGGGATGAGCCATCAGGGGAGGTGCACCGCACGTGCGTGCAAATCTGCTACAACTGCCTGGCGTTGTGTTCAGTGTTTCTCTGAACTCTAAAAATAAAAAGACAAAATACCCTTGTGTGTTTGCCAAGTGCCAGTGAGTGGAACGTACCGAGAGGGGGGTGAGGGGAGCACACAATGATTGCGATGCCAGGAGTGGTTGTGGGGAGAAGAGGTGGGAGGCGTTTCCTTGGCTGCCCCTTTTTGGTTTGGCCACTCGAGTTTTTGGTGACCGACCCCACGGAGCCACAAGCTGTGCCACCAGCGTCAGGGCACAGGCCTAACCCAGGCCTAACCCTGGATGCAGCCTTCAAGCAGTTCCCACACTCATCCCAGCTGGTTATATAAAGTAAAGTGGAGGCGGAACCCTTGACAGATCTCCATTTCACCGTGGTACTGTGTGCCAGCAGTAGGCGAGGCATATCATTGCCTTTGTGGTCATGGTTTGTTTTGCAGGCATATATGTGTGTGTGTTTGGGGTTTAAAACATTCCTTGGCTTCACCTTACAAGTGTAGCACTCTCTCAGCTTAACCGCTTCAACATTTACAGTTGTTTGGACGTTAGAGCACGGGATGGTAATAATATTATCGCTTGTTCCGCCCGTTCGAGTGAGGTGGCTCAGCAGCACTCTGAGCTGGATACATTGTCATTGCGAATACACGGACATGGTTGGAATGATTTATCTTATAGTGGCAGCACCTTGTGTTTCTGTGTGCCGAAGCCATGGGAACTGGTTTATCAACATTGCTTGCAGAAAAAAAAGACCCTGACTATTTAATTGAATGTACTTTATACCCACGGCAAAGTCATCGGCGCGGATTGACGATGTCGTCCGGCCACGTGCGCGTGCAGAGCACCGGCGGTGCGGCGGAACGGGAGCGGCGCAGGCCGTGCACCATCAGTGGGAATTCCGCGCGGTTTCGCGGACCAGCTCGGCACCGGAGCGTCCCGGCTGCGAAGACGACCCCGAGCGACCTCCTGCGGCGGCGACGGTGGCGGCGCCGGCGCCGTTCACCGACCGGTGCGGGTGCGGCACGGTCCAGCGGCCCCAGTCGCTGCCCGAGAAGCGCAAGCGCGCCCCCGTGGACATTTGCTCGAGCGACGACGAGGTGAAGGCGCTGTGCGTCGACGCGGGGACCGGCGGCTGCGGCAGCGGTGCCATCTTCGGGCCGCTGCCTCCGCAGGCCGAGCAGGACCTCGGGTGCGAGCACCCCAGCGCCTTCAGGCCGATCCAGCAGAACGAGCAGGACGGCGCGTGCGACGCAGTGCGTGGCGGCGGCCGATCGCAGCAGACTCTCCACCACCAGCAGCACCAGCAGCAGCAGCAGCAATATTTGTCGCCGTGCAAGCGGCTGAGGCCGGGCTGGGAGCAGGCGGCCAGGCCCAGCCTCGACCTGGAGAAAATGCAGCAGGTGAGGCGGGCGCGACAGTCCTTGTGGTGTCGTCGTCATCGTCGTCGTCCGTTATACAGAGTGATCCGTTTCTAGATACCCCACCCACCGATTTCTAATGACCCCATCGCACTTTTTTCTCAACTTCTGATTGGATATTGTGACTGGGATGGCTCGGTAGCATACGGTGAGTGCTACACGGTGTAATAAGTGCATTTAAGATTGGTGGGAGACGTGTGGAGGCCTTGAAACTAAACCAGTTTTTTTCTGTTAGTTTCTCAGTGTTATTTTAGTGGGCTATCTAAGAGTATCTGTGGATCACCCTGTACAACAATACAGGAACCCTTTGCTTCTGGTATAGTTCTCTGCACGCAGAGCATGGTTCCCAGAGGCAGACTGTACGGATGAGTCCGAACAAGGATGAATCTGATCCACAGTTGTCCGTCTCTTTATCACCGTTCCTGTCGGTCACATTTGCTCAACTTGGCTTGATGGCGCCCAAAGTCAAGAGGGGCAAGATGCACTTGCACAGGAACGGCTGATGGTTTTTTGCACGATACATAAAGTCTGAGTGCTTTCTACATATTTCCTATGGGTCGTTTGAAACCTACTCAGAGCATCCCCCAGGGCACTTTACAATTAAAAGCACAACCCCAAACACTCATTTGGCCGATCAATCCACCTTAACAATAACGTGAATCGGACTCATCGTGTGGGTTTATATTTGATCTATAAGATTCGAATGTGCCAGCAACAGTCCTGGTGCGGCTGCGAGTAGAGTTGCAGAGGAAGGACCGGTGACGCCTTTCACCACGCCTCACCATGCCTCACCACATCTCACCATGCCTCACCACGCCTCACCACGCCTCGCCACATAACCCCAGAGCTGCTCCCACCAAGGTGACGATGGTGGTGGTGCTGCTCATCTGCTGCTTACAGCCCCAAGCCAGTAGTGGCATTTCCACGTTCCTATGACCAGGGCCTCCTGGTCTCTGAGCCATTGGCAGACAGAAAGAGAAACACGTGGCGTTCAGGTGTCGTCGTGGCCGTCAATAAGAATTATTGGGCAGGGCACGTCGCTGCAAGGGGCGACCGGCCGCGGGTGGAGACTAACGACGGAGTGGCAGTCCAATCCGAGTGGACGCTGCTGAGAGGACGTCCGCCGCGATGAGCTGGAGCGATGAAATCCGCCCGCGTGCAGCTCATAGGTTGATTGTTGCATCGCAGGATCTTCATCCAGCATTGGAATGATCAAGGTCAATGGTGGTGAAAAGCACGACTTATTCTAAAGCGGGGTACCTATCTTATCGGCCACGGAGGGATTTAAATTGCTCCAAATTCCTTTCCGCACGGTACGAAATGTAGGACTCTTAATGGTTTAATCGACGCTCGTGTTTACTATGCCTGTGCGTAACGACCAGTTTGGCGAAATTAGTACCGTAGGGAATTGCCGAGGGGGCGCTTCGTAAAGCCGAGTGGAGCCACCGCCGCCGTCTTCGTTGTCGTCGTCGCGAGCGAGCGAAATCCTTTCGAGCGAGGGCAGGTGGGTGCACAAGCGCCCAGAGCCTGCGGCGCCTGCTGGTTTTATTTGCTTGTAAAGCCCCATCATTTCCAACGACCCCTATCTCTCTCCGGGCACTGCTGGCTGTAAATTAAGTTTGAGGGGTCTCCTGCTATTATATTGATGGCCATCTATAAAAGCCCAAAGCGTGAGCTCGTGTTAGTTATGTATGGATCGGCAAATAAAACGGTAATTAAAAGATACGCTGTGTTGGACACGGTAAAAAATATATGAATTTGACTCGCCGTAAAATATCTTGCAACACCCGCACGTAATCCGTGGAGGTGATGTGTACCCTATTCTATAGATTATCAGAAGCTCTGGAACGTAAGAATTAACCACCAACCTGTGCACGGTGCCAACATCGTGATACAAATCTGGTCACAACAACAACAGCCGCCGAAAGTGGTGGCGACGTCACCACGGCGCTTGTGCCATGCCAGGTCCACTTGGAGGTCACGTGAAGTGTGGAAGGCTGGCTGCGAGCAGGAAGTCACGGGACAGACCCAAGGTGGTTGTGGGTGTTTCTGGCTGAGATGACTGGCGGATGCACCACCTGTGTGCTCCCCAGTGGAAAATCTGGTCACACAAAAAAAACACACACACACCTACCCAGCTTTTCCTTTAAAACACAGGGGAAACAAATGGGTCTTAACGGCCAACGCTGAAAAATATTACATCGTAGCTCAAAATGTGTTTTTGCATGATGTGGGAATAACTGATCTATTTCTGACACATCTGCCAAAAGGCAGAAAACGTCAGCGTATTCTGACAGAACAGTCGGTAAACAGAAGCAAAAAGAATATTTACGCAAATTAAATAGCAGAACTTGTGGTTTCGTGGCTCTAGCCAGTGGCCCAACGGTACCGTCCCAATTGGAGCTAAATTCAGTGTGTGTGTACGTTCCGCATGTGTGTGCGTGGGTTTGTGTGTGGGTGCGGTAGTGTAGCGGGCGTTCGACACTTCACGTGGCCTCAAGGTGCACATAGCCTGGCACAACCGTCGTGGTGACGTCACCGCCACTTAGTGGCGAATGGCGGTTGTTGTTGTAGCGGTTAGCGCGCTGCGCTATGAGCCTGGCGACCCGGGTTCGATTCCCGCTCACGGCCAACACCAGTGACGATTATCTGAACTGGTCCTGGGCCTCCCTTAAGTCGACTCGGCCTCAAATGAGTACCTAGTGTGGTGTGTAAACATCGCCACTGGGGAGACAAAGGCGGTCGGGCGTGGTGCTGGTCACCCACTTCCTCGTGTACTGTTCCGACCTTCATAGGTGCTCGCTAACAAAACTTGGCCCTACAGTTTGTTATGGCTATACGGGGGATCTTTGTTTTTGTGCATGTGGGTGTGTTTGTGCATGTGTGTGCGAGTTGGGAGCAGGTGGCACAGTCGTTATCGCGCTGCTCTACAAACGGAGTGACACGAGTTCGATCCCTGCTCAAGGCCAACACCAGTGATAATTATCTTAACCGGTCATGGGTCTCCCCTAGGTTGACTCGGCCTCAAATTAGTACCTGGTGCGGTGTGTAAGCATCGCTACTGCAGAGACAAAGGTGTGGTGTTGACAACCCACCCCCCTCGTGTGCCGTTTCGGCCTTCATAGGTGCTCCTCGCTAACAGCACTTGCCCCAATGGTCTGTTAATGCTACACGGGGGGAGCCTTGTCTTTGTTTGCACACGAAACTGTGGCCAACCTTGACCAGGGTGTTTTTATGGCATTCTGTGCATGTGACTGCTGGCCTCTTCGTGGTCGTTTCTGTTGCCCGTTCGTTGGATTTAACCCTTTAGCCCAGTGACTCTCGAGCGTTTTGGTGCCGTTGCGGTGGCCCCCCAGTCGACACGCTTGGCCCACGTGCCCCCCCCCCTCCACCGCCCCCACCCTATTCCCACGACCTTCCAACCCCTGCGCCCCCCAAGGTTACTCAGGCCACAATACACAGAGAGGATCACATGTCCCATAGCTCTAGTCAACGCGGCATTAGTAAGGCGCGTGTTTCATGTCGTACGTTCGTGTTTTTTGTATCAGTAAGCACGTGTTTCATGTTGTGCCTTAGTGAGTTTCATCACCACAACGTGGTGCTGACGTTAGCTCCGCAAATTCTCCGGGGCCGCCGCTGACCCACGTGGTGCATGTCGCGGTGAAACAGTTGCCGTGAACGACGTGTCGTGGACAGGTCTTCGTCTAGCGGTGGAGTGATAGCCACCGCTACAATGCGTAACAAAGGGTGAGTGACCCCTGAACAGGATTGAAATTAGCAAACGTGTCGTTCGGAGCCGAGTCCCCGTGCCGCCGAGCCACCCAACCAGTTGATTGAAGGTGTTCATCACACCGGGTGCCACGGCGCGAGAGCGAGCGGCTCGCTATCGGAAAGGTTGCGAGTGCACATCCTGGTTGGTCGTCGACTCAGCCCATCGTCTCCAAAGGGTCAATGAAACGAGTTCCACCTTGTGGGGAAGTCAACCAGTGGTTGTCCCATGACTAGACTTTCTCTCACCGTAGTTACAGAGGGGTCAAATACTTGTTTCCCTCATTAAAATGCAAATCAATTTATAACATTTTTGACCTGCTTTTTTCTGAATTTTTGTTGTTATTCTGTCTCTCACTGTTCAAATAAACCTACCATTAAAATTATAGACTGGATCATTTCTTTGTCAGTGGGCAAACGTACAAAATCAGCAGGGGATCAAATACTTTTTTCCCTCACTGTATGGGGAATTTTCACCACTGGCTCAGGGCTGTAAACAGGAGGTGAGCACCGCCTCATTGCTCATTTAAGCAGCAGGAAATCGCCCTGGCTTGACCATTTGACCCTCACTAATACACAGCGCCGCCTGGCCAGACCTCGTGTGTAAACAGCGACTGCGAGCGCACGTTAAAAACACAAACAGAGGGAAGGAGGAGGAGAGGAAAAGAAAAGAAGGGAGAGAGAGAGAGAGAAAGTGTTAACGCTGACATTTTTGCTTCAAGGAAGTGTGAAGGCCAGCCCTGCTCGTGAATTCCGCGGCAGAGCGCGTTTGTAGGTTCGGGTTGATTGCCTCCGCGGTGCTCAGAGCCTGGAGATGAATTGAGGGCAGAGTCCACAGCCAGGAAGTCGTCGTTGTCCTCTTGCGTGGGTGATGCTGCTCTGGGGGCTTGAGATGTGGTGGAACAAACATCCGCGGCGTGATTCGCATCGTGCATATTCTTACCGCCGCACGGTTCTGCGCTGCTACGTAACGGTTCTGCGCTCTGTGAAATGTCACGATTTGGGGGTCACGATTTGGGGGTCACGATTTGGGGGTCACGATTTGGGGTCACGATTTGGGGTCACGATTTGGGGTCACGATTTGTGGTCACGATTTGGGGTCACGATTCAAGGTCACGATTTCATGCAAAAATTTACTGATTATTTTCATGTCCAATTTGTATTGCTACATTGACATTCTTAATTCCCAGAGCTGGAATGGATTGCCAAATTAAGTGAATACAAAATGTAATATCATGGGATTTATGTGCAGTCATGAGTGACCGGGCTGAGACCATTAACTAATTAATGTACTCTTTGCTTAATCACATCTCATTCCCCGTGAGTTTGTGGGTCTCTGTGTAAGTCGTCTGTGAATATCTACATCAGTCTGTGTCTCTGTGCAAGTCTGCGTAAGTCTGCGCAAGTCTGTGGGTCTGTTTTATAAATCTGCGGGTCGCCGGTGGCTTGGCTGAGACCGCTAACTCGCTCCGCTTGAGAACCCGGTTCAATCACGTTGCGGCTGAAACCCAGATTCAGGTACAGCGTCTCGGCAGCAGTGCCGGCACGGTGTCTCGTTGAGCCCTGAGCCACCCATTGCCACCTCTCCCAAGTGCATTTCAATCCAGCCCAGAATACGTCCTGTTGTGAACGGCGGCGCTTGTCGTTGTTTCGGGAGTCAGTCCCTCGGCTTGTGAGGATTGCACAGAGCTGCCGCACAGCCTGGGCCCTTGTGGATCTGCAGTAACGCTTTGCCGATTATATATCAGCAACGATTTGTTCATGTTTCACGTGAATGTCCCCTTGACACTTTAATTTATTTAACTTAATGGGATTTTCTTTTTCCCCTTCGCTTAAATTATACAACTGGGAATTATAGAAACAAAATGGGGAAAAAACCGTTTGTTAACGATGTTGACTCTTTGCCAGACATTAGTTGTGCCGTAATTGAATCGCGCGAGATCGGAACGGAGGCAACGGTGATTGGTCCCAAGTGAGTGCCGGCGAACGGGAAATTGGGCGGCAACGCGGCCCAGAGGCGGAAGCGCGCTCGCCGCTCCTTGAAGGGGTTTGGGGTTGGAGCCCGGCGGCCGGCCTGGTCAATACTGCGAGAGTATCGGCCCTAAAATACTACTATTGCTACGCACCATTTGCTTCACAGCGGACGTTCGAAATCCGGTAATGGGTTTTTTTTTATTATAAAGAGCAGTAGGCCATGCGTGCCGGTGTCACGGTCCAAAGTTGCCAAATTCGATAAAAACCACTCGGTTTAATTACATAATTGGGTAAAACTGTGTAGCAACATCACCCGCCTACTGGCAGACTCTCGATTTATAGCGCCGCGCTTTGATGAGAATTGTTTTTATTAAAGGGGGGAGTGGGCTGGATAATTTTGTCCACATTTCCATGACGCCCGAGGCTGAACGGCACCGCATGTTCGGCGCTGCTCATCACTGTGGAGCTGCCACGGCACTGTAATGGTCCGTGCATTGCCCTTGCAATCGAGAGGTCACCCGTTCGATTCCATAGAAGCAATGTGCAAATGTATTCATAATTGGGTACGCCACATTTGGTCGATCAGATCGTATGTGGTGGAGTTATTGTGGGTATTCCCATCGTTTCCAACACATCTGATCAGTGTGGAAGAGTAGACATATTGCCCTCTAGAGCTCCCTCTAGAGTAGAGGTTCTTCCGCCAGCAGTGGCGTTAGTGAACTATTGCAGGGCTGCGCCTGTACCTTAACATTTTTATCCGTGCGGCTTTCTCTGGGCCGAGATGCAGGTGCCTGTAACCATCCCGGGTGTGGTAAGCGGTGCCAAATGTCCCAATTCGGCTGGGACCGGCCCTTTTTCAGAAAGATCTGTCCCTGGTCCTCCCCTTCAACACTTTTGTGAACAGCTGGATTTTGTCGTTGGTTTTAAGCGTCCCCGCTTCGTGCTCGACTCGCGATACGAAAATACAGAAGGACGTGGTTGGATCCTCTGCAATGTCGCACCTTGGCCCAGTTTTCGTACTTTGTCGGATGAGTCAGAGAGCCGAATGCTCTCACCTCTTGTGTGTACACCGTCAAGTCAGAGTGATTTCCTGCTCTCGTGAGCTTTAAGGCATCAGTGTTGATATCCTGTTCATAGCCTTGAACCAGTGGTGGATTTTCCACATCCCTATGACGGGGCGAGTCTCTTAACAGGGCAATCACGATTGACTTTGCCTGCAAAACGTTACTCATATATCGACCCCAGATGAATGATGGGCTAGTATACACTGTGGTGGCACAGGACAGACAGTTGGTCGAATTGACGGCAACGGAGACGCAGAACGGATAATAACAAAACTCTACGCGTGCATCGTTCTGGGGATTTACACACCGTAAATGTCCTCAAAACGGCACGTCAGTGAGACTCATAAAAGAACCAATTTCATCGCGCTGTATAACATCCAAACATTGCTTCTGTAATGTTTCGGTGAAGGAGTGAAATGGCATTGTACATGTTTGCGAGGTTTGTTTTTGTTCATCGCTAATGTACGTTTGTACGGAGCAACGGCTCTTAATGGCTTCATTACCCCACTTCCGTTCTCTAACAATACGCCACTACTCGACGTGCCTCGCCGCACGCGCGTGCGATGAGCCGGCAATCAAATCGACTCCGACTTTCAATCACGCGTCGGGGCCAGCTGGCCCCCCGTGCAAGCCACCGGCGCTACTGCGTGGATAATTAAGTCCGACTGGGTGCACGCGCAAGCCATCGATCACTCGCCGAGCCGCGCGTCCCGACGTGCGTCCCACTCCGAGGTGCAAATAAAACCCCCGCACCGAGAGCGAACCCAGGCAGTCGCCTCCGCCTGGGTTTCATCTTCACAGGGAAGCCGTCGCCGTGGCGGGGTCGTCGGCACGCGGGGCTTGGAACCCAGAGGCCGCCGGTTCGATTCCATCTGCAAGTTGATTAACTCCCCTCCACGTGCTCGCACCCAGCGGTGTGAATGGGTTCGCCGCGGTCGATCGGCGGGCCCGTCCACGGTGGGGTAAAGTGTGGGTACTCCCATCACCTTCCGAGACGTCTGGGCCGGCGTGGAAGAGTAGGCCAAACACCCTCTAGAGGGGCTGTCTAGTGCTCCCTCGCGTGGAGAACCTTCCGTCAGCAGTGGCCCGAGCAGGCCATTGCGAGGGCTGCACCTTTGCCTTTTTTTTATTTCTGGTTTCTCCCGGCGTAAAAGAGTAAAACTGCTGCGGTCGGTCGAGAATTTTCTCTTGTAGAGAATAGAAGCTGAAAATAAGCACACCTTTTATGAGCACAGTTCTGATCTAGTTGACGCAGGCTTACATTCCACTGGTGGGGGAAGGCCAAGGGTAACCATGGAGACGAGCACGCCGTGCTGGTACAGCTGGCCGCGCTCCCTCGGGCTGAGCTCGTGCAAAGCTGCTTCTGTGTGCAGACACACACGCACGTGGATGCATCAGGTGGTGCAGCGGTTAGCGAGCTGCACTACGCTCCCGGTGAGCGGATTTTTATTCCCGGCCATGGCTAACGCCTGTGGCGAGAGAAATCTGAACCTGTCCTGGGTCTCACCAGGCACCAACCCGCACTGAACAGTGTGGTGAAGTACGGCCAAACGGCTCGCATGAGCGAAAGGTGTGGGAAAGCCTTCATCCAGCAATAGATTGAAAAAGGACTGTCAATTATTTTGGTTGGGGGCCATCCATTGAGTACGTACGCATGGAGGGGGGAGGGGGGGTTAACCCAAATGTGTATGCTTGCGTATGGGTAGTCTACCGGGCGGTGGACTCGGTTTTATTAAACACGTTTATATTATTAATCCTTGATCGTTTCTGCATGGAATAAATATCGGCCGTTCTCTAGGATTCGGGGGTGGGGGGTGTAAAAAGTACAGCGTGTGTACAGGGAGGGGAGGAGGGGTCAAGTTTTGACAGATTTTTGCGTACGTGCTTAATGGATGGCCCCTTGTTCTATACACAGCGGACACACACACACCGTACTGTGCCGTCAGCTCTTCTGGGAATAATCGTACCAACTGTGCCAACTAGGGCCACATGGCGATGCTGTTTGCCCGGCACCATCACACTTATAATTAGCATCATCTTCAATCATCGTCATCTTTAATCATCATCATTATCTTACGTTTTTTAATGGAAATTCTCAAAAGATGTCTCAAGACATTTACTCGATTGCACCCCAACTTAGTGTTGGGCTGCTTCTTTTTTTAATATTTCAACTTTTCTGAAACGATCGTCGTTGTTCATCCTAGAGTATCTTGTCATGCCTCTGAATGACCTCACAGGCTTGGGTTGCATTCGGCGAATAGAAACCACGGGGGGCCACACACCACTTGTGCTCATCGGCATGGCGTAGCCGCACACTCTCGGTGGTACGTGGCAGACAATTTGCGACGTCCGTGTCGTTTGACGACGTTGGCGTACGGCGTGCGCTGTCCCCGTCGTGAGCGCGCGACGGCCGCCCGTCGCGCCTCTCGCTCCGCGCCCCCTAAGCCCTTCGTTTGTCGCTGTTTTGCAGAAGATGGCGTGGCGCAGGCAGTGGGGCCACGGCGCCAGGACGCGCATTCTCAAATTCCGGGTGAGTGTCTCTCCATCTCCCACCGCGCGTCGTCGGCGCGATGTCCGACGTTTCGCTCCGCGTGCTGGGAGCTTCTTCGGGAGCCGAATTGTGAACGGCGCGCCGCGTCCATGTCACGGGATGAAGGGTCCGTTCGGAAATCTCGCACGGAGAGCGGTGTGCCCCCGCGCGTCAGGATGGAGGAGAGGTCCCTTCGCAGGACTTCTCCTCTTGAGTACTCGAAGAGGCCTAGACAAGAAGCGATTCGTGAATTTGAACGACATCGCCGAGTGGGTGGGGGTGGGGGCGGGGGGGGTTCGTGGGGAGGGGGGGGTGAAAGCTCATGATATGTCAGACTCCAGGGGTCTCCCGTTTTGATCTCCCTACGCGGCAGCTGAAACAATGGGAACGGTTTCTCAACTTCCCACCCCCCCCCCCCGTCCCACCGCATCTGTCCACTCGGCAGCACAAATGGGTTAATCACAGTTGATCGGCAGGTCCCGTGCGTTGGGGCAAAGTGGGGACACTCTCACTTCTTCCAGGACGTACTGCCAATTCTAAAAGTGCAGCCAAAATACTCTCGAACGGGGCCCATGCGAGCTCGCTTAAAAGGCAGAGGTGCAGCCTCTGCAATTGCCTTCTCACGCCACTGCTGGCGGAAGTGCCTCCACTGGGGGGAGCCTCGCGTGGAGGCCTTCACCATTTAGCGGAGGCCCTTCCTGCGGCGGCGGCGGTGGTGTGAGCGGGCAGTTGCAGGGATGCGCCTCTACCTTTTTAACGGCGCGTGCGTGCGATCGCTACTGTCTCTCTGCGTTGGCTACGCGCCCCCGCGGTTTGCTCGCCACCCGGCACGAGGAGCCGCTGTTAATTTGCTTGGAGGTGAGGCCCCTATTTATATGCAGATGATGCGATCGCAGTGGGCGCACGGAGCTTTCTATTGGGAGCAGTGTCCGTTTGCTCGGCAGGCAGCCAGGCGTCCAGGCGTGCGTCCAGGCGTGTGCGGCTGGCGTACGTGCGTACGTGCATGCGTCCGCGAATGCGCAGAGCAAATAATAGTCCCAAGACCTTTGGTCCTCGAGTTGCTGATAGCAGCAACGCTTGACGTCATCCAATTGCAATCAAATTATTTGTAATGGTTTATGTCTCATTGTCATTGTAAAGCCGTCGCAAACGCGGCGTAGTTAGTGTCTTGGCAGCCGTAATACGCAGGAGCAACGTAAGGGTTTATATTCTAGAATAAACCCCCATCGGTTGGAATGATGTGCCGGTGTAGTAAAAACTTACTGTACGCTTTCGAAGTAATTTGGCAGATGTTGGAAAATCTTGGTATGCGATGCCGGGCGAATGCTCTTACACGCTATTACAATTTTTCTCCTTCATCGCCGACACTTTTTACTTGCAATGGGATTCAATGGAAAAAAAAACCATGCCAATTGGTATGAAGAACATTTAACTGGAGGCCCGTAAAAGAACTGTGGCCCCGCCGTGGCGCTCACAGCGGACCGAGTGCACGTGGGCACGCCGACCTGGCTTTTGCGGTGAGAACTCGACGGCGAGTGACCTGCCAAAACTTTGGGCCCGCGAGTGTCGCGTGTCAAGTTTCCGCGTTTCCCTCCGGGATCCGTGCAGGGCCCCGAAGTCGCCTCGGCGAGGTTACCTTTCCTTGAGAAAGCAGGAACGACAGATTTCTTTCGGGTACCGCGCGCCATCACGGTAGAGCGCTACCACCGCGCTTAGATGTGAAGCAGGCGCCGTTCTCCCTGGCCGCCTGGAGGTTTTACTGTGAGACAAAGATCCCCCGTACAACCTTAACGGACTGTCGGGGCAAATGCTGTTAGCGAGCACCTTTTGAAGCCCGGCACGGCACACGAGGGTGTCCGTGGCCAGCACCGCGCCCAGCCGCCTTTGTCTCCCCAGTGACATGTTTACACGCCGCGTCCGGGTACTCATTTGAGGATAAGTCGACCTAGAGGTGGCCCAGGACCGGTTCAGATAATCGTCACCAGTGTTAGCCCTGAGCGGGAATCGAACGCTGGTCGCCGGGTTCGTAGCGCAGAGTGCTAACCGCAACACTACCGCTCCCCACTTACTGTTAGACCCACGCACGCACTCCCACACACACTGTGTACGTTATATCATGGCACCTCCCTTGCCAGTATCAACATATAAGAATAGGTTTTACCCTTTCTGGCAATAAAACCGGCGTTAAGATGTTAAAACATCAAACTAAAACCTTTTGCAAGGAATCATGTCTGCATTAACCACATATACTTGTAGTGAACATGCAAACAAAACACGTGCTCTGGTAGTATATGCATTTGTCTTTTAAACTGATTGGTCCACAACAGAGACAGCCTTCTTTAGAGCCTCTCTTGTGGACCAATCAGTTTCAAAGACAATGCATATACTACCAGAGCGTGTTTTTTTGTGTGTTCGTGCTCACCCCAACTGTGTGTGGTTCACGCAGACACGATTGCCTGCAAGAGGTTTCAGTTCTTGTATTGTGTACGTTATCCTGCTGGAAATATAGCGGCGGCGCCATCGTCACGTTTCCTCCGAGATCAACACTGCCGGCCGCGGAGTGAACCGTGAGCGAGCCGCGATGGGGCTCGTGTTTGCCTTTTCCCCTCTTTACCCCTTTGGGGTTGTTTAGCAAGGCCTCTGCTGATGAGACCCTGGAGGTCGAATCCGATCCAGAGTTTGCTTGCTTTAAACAAACGCTGCTGCTGGATAATGTTGGCCTGAAAACCCGAGAGGCCGATGGGCTACAAACTGAGATCTGTGTTTGCGTGCGCGGAGACGCAGAGTGGAGTTCTGCTGTTTGCTTTCATCCTGTGGCAGATGAGTCACGGTCATAGATCGGCTCATCGACCCATACATCCATCCAGTGTCCATGTATACACTCTGTTTAAATGCCGCGAGAAATGTACAATAATACCACTTCGGGGAGGTTTATGCAAAGGAGGTAGAATGAAGAAGTTGGAGCCACACCAGGCTTCACTTGTATTGTCAACACGGCAATGGAGGCGAATCTTTAGAGCAGTGATGGGCAGCCTGGACGGGTCGGTGAGCCACAGGGGCGGCCCTCCTTCGCCCCTGGACGCACCGAGACGAGGCCACCGCGAGGCCCACCACAGGACGCAGGTTGCCCACCCCTGCTTCAGATGGGCGATGCGCGCGTTGAGAAGAGACGCAGACGTTGTGATGAGCAGGGCCGCGGGAGACCCCGACGGCGAGACGGGATGAGATACGAGGCCGGTGGATGGCACTGGAGAAGGGGGCACGGAATGGAAGCTCGCAGAGAGAGAAAAACCCCGAGCAGTAATTGGACTCCTGGCTTAGATGGAGAAGAAAGTGGGAAGTTTAACTTGTACCCCAGAGAGAGAGAGAGAGAGATCTGTCTCTTCCTCATTGTCGAATGCCTCGGAGCACCTCACCTTGAGGTATGCGGGCTGGAAAATTGAGCGGCGCGTGAGTGATATGCAAAGCGAAAAGTTCTGCCCTTGAACACAGCCGCACGGACGCGAGTTCAATAAAGAAAGTGCAATGTGTGCACAGAGCAAAGGCTCCTGGCTGTAAAAGTGGCAGCTCCCCCGGCCCTCCTCGCAGCTTCGGAATGCGTGTTCGACCGGTGGCACGGTGGTTAGCGCACCGCACGGCCATAGCTAACATCAGTGGTGAGTGATATCCAAACGTGTTCTGGGGCCTCAGGCTAAAATGAGTACCTTGAAACGGTGCGGTGTGTAAACACCAGCACCGGGAAGACAAAGGTGGCCGGGCGTGGTGCTTAGCCATGCCACCAGCTTGCGCAATGCGCCGGCCTTCTTAGGTGCTCGCGAACAGCACATGTCCCAAAAGGCTATGGTAGGCTACCCGGGTGGTCTTTGTCTATGCGCACAGCTGCTAGGAGCAAGATAGCAGTAATTCCTGGGAGCAGCGCAGCGGTGAGTGGTGGGTGTTTGTGGCGCATGGCGTTAGAGATCCAGAGCTTTGGCAGCGACATCTTGCGCTGTTGGTTAGACCCCCTTCTCTAATCAGCGGAGGCGCACGTGTCCGCGTGTCTGTGCGCGTGCGGGTGTGTGCACGCACGCGTGCATTTGTGCGTTGATGCGTGCGGGGGGGGGGGGGGCTTTGGTTCGGTAACCGACTGTCGCTTTGACTCGATCATTCAGATGTGGAGAACAAGTGACAGAGGCTGGAAACAAACTCTCTGAGTGGGTGGTCTGAATGTCAAAGTGAACCACACATTCAGTTCTTTTGAGCTGGTGGTCTGGGTGAGGCTGAGAGCTTTTGCAAATGCAATGCTGCGGTGCACAGCTTTGTGTGCTGTGAAATCTTTTTGACTTCATTATCAAACCTGTCCTACCAGCTGGATAAGGGCGCCGCCCCTCCCCACGCCGCCGTGGGGGTCGTGCAGGTCGTGCGGGTTGTGGGGGTCGTGGGGGTCGTGGGGGTCGGGGAGGTTTACTGACCATGCTTCACCATGCCAGTCGGCGCGGGTTGGCGAATCCACAGGGCGCAGACGCGGGAGCATAGACACACAGTACAACACATTTCGCTGCAGTGGGTATTTCTCGGTGGGCGCCAGGGCAATATCGACAAAGTGACAGGAACCCAGCTTTCATGTAAAAACAATTCCAGTCTTCACGTTCGCCGTTTGGCCTCTTAATGTTTTGAACAAAGAAGCAGCGATGCTCCACCGGTTCTGGTTGTGCAGGTGTGGTCCCGGCCGCCTTTCCTTCAATGTTCGTTTTCCACGTTCGATCCGAGTTTTTAAGACCTCTGGGCAATGCAATGCTCGTACAGTGCATTGCATGAAAATAACCTCGGCTGTCGGTTTCCTTTGGACTGCTGACGGCTTCAGCGCCACCGCACTTGGTGGCACAGCCATCGAGCGGCACAGGCGGTGCAGCGGTGCCACGGCCCGGAGGAGCCCGGGTGCCAGGCGACGAAGAGGGGCGGGAATTTGGACCGGGTGGGTGAGGTTCGGGGGTCCTTTCGTTCCTCGCGCCAGGGCCCATGCCAACCGCGCTCCAGCACTCGTCACATGCGCGCGGGCGCACGCACGGCACCGTGCCATGTCTGTAGGGCAGCGGACTCACGTGGCGCAACTTGAGAAGGCTGATCGAGGGATTAATAGCGTGTGTGTGTATGTGTGCGCGTGTCTTGGGTGTGTCCTCTCCTCCGCCCCCCCCCCACATCGTCAAAACCGTGGAGCAGAGCATCGGCGGAGGCCCCACGTCCCCGTGTTGCCTGGGTGACACTTCGGTTTTTGCGTTCCGCCCGCCGGGCCTGCTGGTGCCCGTCAAGCCCGTGGCATCTGCGGAGGGGCCCTCCTGCGCCTACTGATGGCGCGGCGCACCCTCGCGGGCCGGGTCCGACAGCGGGGCCCTCTGGATGGGTTTCCGGTGTCTCTCGCGCCCACTCCCCCTGATCTGCCCCGGGCCACGCCCCCTCGTGGGCTGCGGTGGAACAGTCGGTGACCATGCGGTGCTGTCGGCCACCCGCCCACCCCCCGAGGGGAGCGTGCTGGGAGCGGGAGATCGTCTCGTCAGGGTTATTGTTTGGAATTGGAGACGCCGCGCGCTCGGCTGCGATCGCCGATGCTTCTGTCCGGCTGTGCGGCCGCCGCGGGGCAAGGGGACGCTTCCACAAACACGTCAAGGATTTGTTTTACTTCGCTCTGCCTTCACCCGGCTCGTGTTCAAATCTGACGGATACACGCACGCACCCCGCTGTAATTTATTTTGCTTTCACGTGTGGCTTTTTTTTTTGTTTCACTTGCGCGAGTTGCCCCTCGCAATCAACTCGGTGCCCCGTGTCTGTCCGCGGGGCCATGCACTTGCTAGTTTCCCAAATTACGCGAATGCGAATTATTTCCCCAAAGTAATCGGTTGGAGTCGCGAGGTTCGCCGTCTCCGGAAACCAAACTGTCCAAGCGTTGCGATGAACTTGCGTAATAACCAGAGAGAGGTGCAGAAAAAGCGGCATTCGGAGTTTATTTTACACGACTCCTTCGCTCCGTAATTATCCGGCCCCGTGGCCTCTGGAGGGAGAAGTTGTGCGGCTATGCGCTCCGAACGGCGTGCGCCAAATTGGAGGCCAGGTCCAGGGAGGGGTTCAGATCCAGGATGTTCGGCTGCCTGTGATTGAACGGGGTTCTCAAGCGCAGTGGGTTTATAGTTTCAGGCCAGTCACCGATGACTGAACAAAAAGCCCCATCACATAAAAAAAAAAATCTGCACTTTGGCAAAATTTCTGCTCTGAGAATGAAATCTTATCGGTTTTACCGTTCATTGCGATGAACTTTGTCCTCATGAGACAGCGGGTTGGGAAAGTTCTGCCCTCTGCTGTGTGGACCGGAGCTCACTTGAAGGGTTCTCAGATGTAGCTCTGTGAAATCCACTTCTTGTGGGCTGTTGTCTTACGTGAAGGGTTCCGCTGTTCCCAGAGGTCAACGTGTTTGTATTACATCTCGTGACGCGATACCAATGACTCAATCGAGGTAAACTTGGTTTTTAGTTTTTTGGTTATTGAGCAAGTGTCCAACTCACCCCTCACTTGGCTTCTACGTCTCCTCTGTGTCTCCGTCTTACCTCGTGCCCCTCCTCAGCGTGGCCTCGTTTGCACCACAACCACGCTCGCAACGATCCATGACCAGCGCGTCGATTGTCAAAATCATTTTGCGGAGACTCGGGGACCCTGAATGAAATCAGCCGCTGTGACCTTGCAGTTTGTAATTGTGGCAGTGCATTGTCTCTCTGATGAATTAACTGCACACCATGCCACATCACGCTCTCTGGTTTGATCTTTTTAAAATTCGCGATGAACTTCGGGCACCCATCAGTCGGTGACCGCTCGCCATTCACGGTCTAACATTTGGCTTATTTCCGCATGAAGCTCTGGCATTTTCCAATGTCTTGTCTTGAGTCGGACGTCCTAAGCTTCTTTAATAGAATGTTTCACCGAGCCGATTATCTGCTGTGCGAAACGTGTTGCCTGTGCTTTGTTTGAACACGACGTTATACTACCCTCGGATATTATAAGCTGTTTATTTTAAGCGCGGCGTTCGGTTGAATCAAAAGGCAGTGAACGGCAGAGCGGAAGCGGTACTGTTTGAGTTTTAGGATCCGACGAGAGAAGGAACGCTCCGATAACGTTCGAGACTTTGGCGTATTTGCAAAGCGCGTACGGGAAACTGGGTGGCGCTCGTCAACACACTTGCACAAGGAGCACAAAACAAAAGATTGTTCGGCGCGCAAGCGGAACCGGTGGGTGGGGAGGGAGGGGGGGTGTGAAGCACAATGGAAAGAGAAGGCTATGATTTACCGCGGACCGTTTTTCAATCTCACATTCCGTGAACCTCGCACCGCTCGCACACATTCCCGTCCGGGTTGAAGGAGGTGTTTCCTGTTTACAGAAGAGTTCGCCGCAAAAGCCGGGAGACGCGTTTTCTAAAGACTCGCGCGACGCCGTTGAGCCAGAAGGGCTGATAACCTGGTGTTGGTGATTGTTGACAAATATTCTTTAGAACCTTTTCAGTCGCTTTGTGGCCTTGAGTTTGGTATTGTTCCGGGCAGGTTCAGTACAACCGGACTTTGCATATGCGTTCATAAATCGGTGAACCGGAAACGTTGCAGTCTTTCATTTTATTTCCTCCCTCCACCGGTGAATTTTCCGTGTTTTTGTTCTAACCTTCATGACATTTGTACAAACACATCTGTGCAAAGGTTTTAATGTCGCCGTGCGATGGCTACTGAAATTGGGACGGCTTCGGCCGGACTCCCCCCCCGCCCCCGTCCCCGTTTGGCGGTGGCACGGCACCTCGGCCGTACATCGGCCGAACGTTGGCCAGTCCGTGCAGTCTCTTGTGCGTCGCGAACCGCTTCGTGTCTTCACGCGTTACGCACGCTGCGCACAAGAGCCCATGTCCCAGAATGAACTGCAGTTTCTCGACGGGGGCTAAACGCTTCTGTGTTGATTATTGTTGCTGAAATCTGCTGACGAGCGGATTTTTATAAGGAAGAGATTTTACTGCCGTTGCTGTTGGACGCTGCGTCGGAGAGCTGTCGCAATTCCGAAATATAAACCTCTTGCTTGCCCTGGGGCCAGTGAAATGTAGGCCGCAGCAATCCGCAGCTCCACAGTAATTTAGTTGCCAAGAAAACGTAAAATACATGTGTATTGCAATGGAACTTAGGAAGTACCGAAAGTCGTAACACAAATATTTCATAATGAACGTTACGCATTCCAGCACTTTAGAGGTCGCATGTTTAAGGCTGACGGCGTCGTGATTTTGGTTTTCAATTTGCTGACGGTGTTGATATTGATCTTGTTGTTGATGTTGATCTTTGCGCCACTGGGGCTTTAGTGGCGATGATTGTAGAGGATGACCCCGGGGCGTGGGCCACCTCGTGTCGCCGGCGCAATGGTGACCTTTGCGGTCGGTGGCCGAAAAGCCCCGCGACCCGTTTGCGTGAACCACATGACCCCGACGTATCCTAGCAGCTGGGCCCGCACTCCACTCCTGTCCACACCCCGAGTGTCTCCCCTTCGGTGGCCAAACGACCTGCTTTGGCCAGAACAGGGCAGTGTCCCCCTCCCCAAGCTTTTGTGAAAATCTGGATTTTGTCGCCGGTTTAAAATGTTCTGGGGTCATGCCCCCGACTCGTGATGCCAGGCCAGTGGCAAAGGCTCCATTAGCAGTGGGAGGGGTTCTCTGGACAGTGGGAGGGGCTACGTGCGTGGGGGGTGGAGCCTATGGGAAGTAGGTGGGGGCTATGGGAAGGAGGCTTGAGCCATTGGCAAACTTGAGCCGGTGGGTGGTGGATCAGGGGCGTTTATGCAAAGAGAGAATTCCCTGATGGAGAGAGGGGGCCGCCAGCCCCTCCATGTGTCCTGGTTGAGCCTCCCCAAGGCTCAAACGAGCATCTGGCATAGCTCCTCATCTCTGTCAGCCACCACGAGACGGCAGTGTAAATTCCACAGGCTGACTCCTTAGGGTATTCGTGGGTCACTCATTTTATTTATCCCTGATAGATGATGGTTAGATGTGAATCCCGACAGGTATTCGAAGCACATGCCAAATAGTCATCGAGATTTTCAGAGAGACATTGATTGTTTTTTTGGGCGGGGGGGGGGGTGAGGTTGGATTTTGCGTCCACAGAGATGGAGCAATGAGGGTTCAACTCGTGTGCAAGGTTAGATGGCTCGCATCGCGAGGCCACACGAGTGATGGCGATGACTTGGAGAGGCCTTCACCCTACGGTGGATAGATCACAGCTGATGGACGATAAGGGCAACGCCTGCTTTGCGTCCTGCGCACGTCTATTCGGTGGCTGCTGCGCATCTGCGCAAGCCGGATTGGCTATTAATATTTAACTGATCATTGTTAAGAGTAATTGTTAACAGTAATCGTTGTTCATGAGCGCAGGGAAGCCCAGAGGGGGGGGATGTGGACAGAAGGGGACATTTGCTGCGGGCGTTACACAAACGAGGGCCCGCAACAGGGGCATGTGGGTAGTGGAATCAGGGAGGCCCACGTGGCATTCCACCCCGGGCCTCCAGGAGCCTGCGAGCAGCCCGGGCTGAACGACACTGCACGCACGCGGCCACGTGAGAGCGTTCCTCGCCACGTGGCCTTCTCCAGCCAAACGGACGCTCTACGGCAGAATTGACGGATCATGCCAGCCGGGGTAACGATGGTTGTGTTAATGAGCGACTCCTTGATCAGCATCGCTCACACGACAAGACCGGATTCTCCTTTTAATTACGATTAACAAAATTGCTTTATTATTCCAAGAAGACGTACCGAGGTAGGGTTACACGCAAGGTAGGTGCCTGACCCAAACCCCCTAATCCTGAAGCTAACTTGGTTGAGGGCGCTTGGTTGGCAGACAATGGCAGTGTGGCCTCGTGTCAGGAATGGAAATGTGAAGTGAACGCGAGCGGCGAATCTGCCCTGCGGATTCATGCGGCAGATTTGTTGGGGTCCGTCAAATGGTGCGGGAGTCGAATGGGAACGCAAAACGAGCGACCCTCGGTGTACTCGAGTTGTTATGATGGTGACGTGTATAATTAGCCAGGAAAACAATCCACGTGGTCGGCTGGCAATGCTTAGCTTTTACTCGTGCACACAAGTTGGGGCACCGCCCCCACCACCCATCCGTCCAACAAGGGAGGCGTTTTGACCGCAGGGCGGAGATCGTAGCCACAGCAGGAGGTGCTATCGGGGATTAATTTGCCACCGAAAAATAATCCAGGTCTCTGGTCGACTCGAGTAGGCTTTGCGACTAATAGCTGTAGCAATAGCAGCGATGGGTATGGTGGATGTTGGTGGGCCGGGGTGTGCGAAAATGTTTCCTGGACTACCGAGCCGGGGACAGAGCCCGGCTGCAACCAACGAGCAGGTGGGGGGGGGGGGCAACGGAGCGGCCCGTTTTGTGTGCGCGGCTTCAGTCTCCAGCGTGACACGGCGAGGGTGGTGGCAAAGCGGTCGCCACACCGCTCGCCGCTGTCACATTGGGGGGTGTGGGGGAGAGACGTCTCGGTCCGGTCTGGTCTCGAGCGTTCCCGTTCGAAATTCGAACAAGCGCTAATCCACGTTCACGATGACATCGCCGCTTTCTCCGATGAACACTGCCGAGTGACAGAATGAATACATTTCGTAACAAACTTGATTTGGAGATTTCGTGACTGCAGGAATTACTCTTTGGTTTTTTTGGTAAAGTCACGTCGAAATAATTTTTATGATTATTTTTTCTTTCTACGTGACTTTACCGAAAGAACCAAGGAGTAATACATATCGTAGCCTGACGTTTTGGGCAATCAGCCTCTGCTCTGAAGATGAGCCTTTGCCCGAAACGCCAGTTTGCAATGTGCTGCAAATAATCTGTCTGTAAAGTCACACGCTTAACTCTGTGCACCCCAAAGTCTGCCACGGACCTCAGGTTGGCAACACACCAAGGGCGCAGCGGGAACGCACCACTCCCATCATTCCTCGCTTGCATGGTCATGTGGCCACCACATTGCACGTGCGGTACAACGCTTCTCAGCCTTGCCCAGACCTCCAGCTCTAGAGCTGCGTGTATTGCCACCCGTTCTTACTGAGCTTTGTCAGTTTGCGTCATCAATCGCGTTGTTGGTCTCCTGCGTGGGTTTCCGACTTTAAATCGCATGCGCCACTTCGCCCCGTTGTCACAAGCACCAATTCGCTGCGATGCTTTGCGCTGAAGTAACGGCCCCCTTTGTGCGTGAAATGCGCCCGAATTGAGTTGAATTCGGTGGCGACCTGGGCGCTGCCTAATTCGCACGGCGTTGCCTCGCGATCGTGCGGTCGTCTCTCGCACAACCGTCTCCACCGTGACCGCTCATTTTCAATTCTCTACGTCCGGCGAATTATTCGTACACTTTGGGCGGCGTATTCCAGGCGGAAAATTGTCTTGCGTTGACGACGCACTGTGCCGAGTCTGTGGAATTTCGTTTCCACGGGCATGTGTACACTCGCTCACAAAAAAATAGAACAAATTCCTGCCGTTACCAATCCACCGACGGATGAGAGAGGCCTCGCCACGCCATCTCGGCCACGGGTTATTTTTTGTTTGTTTGTTTCGTGACCACACTTCACGCTGCTCGGTGGAGATTGGGGGCGTGAGGGCAGGGGCAGCGCTGATAGCGCTTGCCACCGATGGCTATAGCCGTGGGCAGGAATCTAACTCGCCCGCTTCACTGTGCAGCACGCCGAGCACTGGAGCACGTACTTAAGGAACACACTGTATACATGTATATACATACAGTACGTACTTAAAACGCTGTGCAATGAACTGTTGATATTCGATATTATGGAATGCGCCTCGAACACAACATTATCGTTAAAGCGTCGTTGTGGGGAATGTCGAGAACAAAATAAATAGCGCTCCTCGTAGTTTGCGTGTCCAAAGCAGGACCCACGTCTTATACAGTGGGTCCTTGCCGATTGACATCGGGCAGTGCACCAGCATTGGTTTGAGCAAGCCTGACTGCTGATGAGACACTTGAATGCTGATCCTGGCCTAGAGTTTTCCTTGTGCTG
Organism: Lethenteron reissneri; assembly: GCF_015708825.2. NCBI lineage: Eukaryota > Metazoa > Chordata > Hyperoartia > Petromyzontiformes > Petromyzontidae > Lethenteron > Lethenteron reissneri. The sequence continues at coordinate 6,457,389 of NC_083792.1, forward strand.
CTCATGGAAATGCACTCCACGGGAAGCCCTGAGGCCCGATGGGTTTCGTTGGAGAGGCGATCGTGTGAAGAGAGAGGCGTTATTTGTTTTGTACCATCGCTCGGTCATGGAACCAACTCGCTCATCATCAGCGCGTTGGGAGCTGCCCCGCTCCGGGCTCGAGCTGCCGTTGACAGGCCGTGAATGTTTGGCCAAGGGCCTCTCGGCGAGTAGTTTGTTGGTCGACCGCATCCCTGTAAAGGTTACCGCTTTAATTCCACGCTCACCGCTAGTGGCTTAACGACCCCCCCCCCCCCTTCCTCCTCGCTCTTCACCAACGAAATCACCAATGGACTCCGTCTTATTTTATAACGCCCCCCCCTCCCCCTTGAAACAGACTGCAGAGGCAAGGTTCACGGCTTGACAAGGCTCATTCTCACTCGACCTTCTCTGAGAAATGTCCGCTTACATCTCTTTCGCCACCACTGACGAAAATCACCCAGGCACTGTTTGTCAACGTGTGAATCTGGTCCCTGGACATAATGGCCTCTTTTCTGGTCATACACCTTCATCCAGCAGTAGTTTCACCATGGCTGCTGCTGATGATGAAGATGGTCATCGTGAAGAAGACCTGATCATGATGATCTCTTCAGTGGCCGAGGATCACCGCTCGAGTTTGTTATGGACTGGTTGACAGAGGACTGTGGCTGTGGACCCGTTTGTCAAGTTTGGTCAGCTCTGCCTATTTCTGTGCAACGATATTGACATATTCTGAGCAGTATCGATCTCTTCGGCATTTGCATGTTTGTGATCCTGCGCTCCTCCTGACGATATAATTCATTCGAGTCTTTTGATTTTCTATCGAATTGCTCAAAAAGGCAAACGTCAGCGGTCTCCCCTGCTCAGATAAGCGAACTGGCGATGCCCTTCTTCGTTCACGGCTCGAGAGCCGGCGGTGTAAGTTTCGCATTCCCGTGGCAGGCAGCTAGTCCACTGTTTACTTCCCACAAACTCGTGCTGAGCTCATCGACCTGAGAGAGGAATGTGTTATGGGCTGAGTTGACCCCTGGACCAGGATTTGAACTCGGCCGTGGCACGGGCCGGATTGTGCGGCCGGGCTCGAGCGTGGGCAGAGGAAGGACTCTGCAGGAATCGGTTTTGGGCGGTTCGATCGCACTCCATTACACGTGACGCGAGACGCGGCGCACGCTGGTAAACGATGTTGCGTCAGCGGCGCTGGATGCGTATAAAGTATATTTTTTCACAAGTTCAGCGCTTTATTAGTAAGGTGCCCTCCCTTGACGAGCTGTTGGCTAAAATTAGCGCGTTATCGGTCATCGCAAATGTAATGGGAGTCCAAGCAATTATACGGAGGCAATTAACTTTCGTGTAATAATGATGACAACATATATTTTCTTTCGTAAAATGGCACCGTTTGCTTTTCTTTGTTTAAAAAAAAAGTTGTATTATTCCGTGATGTTTATAAACATTGTAAAAATAAAACAACCCAAGAGGAATTCTATATTCCTCTCTCGGACAATGGCAGGCGGCTGCCCGCTGCTGCCAAGTTTATCGCTTCCCGACGGCGAAGTTGAGCCGGTCCCCTGTGGGATCCGCGGCCTCTGTGTGATCACGGCGGCTACGCCACACAGCTCCAAACGCTGCTGCCACCGTCAGCTCACCGTCTCGCAGTAACCGACAGGTATTACAAAACAAACTGCCGCAAAGAGGTTTACAAAGTTACGGAATATCTGGCAGTAGAGGGATTTTCTTTTGTTGGTCTGTGTTCACGCCTGTTTTGTCATCTTCGTCGCCGGTGTAACCTAGGAATGCGTCGTTTTATTCGCACGTGCCGTGCCGTGCGTGTCCCGTACATTTCCCTACAAAGACGGGCCGTTTTATAATTGCTCCAAGGTGACGTTTGCTACGACGATAATGGCCGTATCTATAACAATAAAATAATAAAACTGACGAACTTTAAATAAAGAGCTCCCCCCCAGCAATAAAGACGGAAGGCTCGCGAGTGGCCCGGGAGAGAGGCCGTCGTCACCTCCCGATGCAAAGTTCAAGGCGGATGAATGGCAGCGGTTTCTGCGTGGAGGACCGACTCCGGCAGAGGACCGACTCCGGCGGAGGACCGACTCCGGCTGCGAACGCGGTCGCTTTGAACGATCGAATCCCCTACAGCGGGGTTACCTTGCGTGGCGTGACTCGTGAGCGGTGGTCCACACAGTCGCACAGACCTCACCACCCCCCCCCCCTCGCCGCCGTTATCAGGGTGGCTGTGTTGGTGGTCGACGACGCTGTTGGGTGGACAGCGTCGTGGGGAATTCCGCGCGGCTGTCGTGGGCATTACGGGACCGACGCGCGCCATCGGAGCGCTGCGTCTCGGTACGCAGCAGAGGCCACTGGCCTGCGGCACCGTGCGTAGACAAGTAGCGTGTGAATGTCTGTACATTTCTGTGAAGCTGTTGATAGTCACTGAAAACAACTCAGGCTTTTCCCTGTGCCTACTCCACTATGATTTGTTTTTCCTACTGGACTCCTTGGGTGTAGTCTTAATAAAGCAACTTTCCTCACTCTGTTGTTGTCTTCCATCATTAATTTTTCCTGCAATTATCTGATGAGCACTGTACACAATTATCTACCCAGACGTCTGACCGCTGTGTAAAAGTAGGCCAAATGTCCCCGAGTGGGGCACTGTCGAGCTGTCTTTCGTTGAAGCCCTTCCGCCAGCGGTGGCGTTGCAGGGCTGCACCTTTACCTCTTACCATGAAGTGTACTGGAGCTTTGTGGACAGTCTGTGCACAATCCACCAACCCGTGGGTTGCCCTGCACGGGGAGGCTCCACGCTGGCGCACAGCGATCACAGCGGCCAGCCGTACTCCGGCCGTACTCCGCTCCGCTGTGCGCTGCCGGGCGAAGTCCCCCGCCCGACTTGAAGTGAGAGGTCACAGGTCACGACTGCGCAGGCCGGTTGGTGTCAACTCGCTCTGCCGTTCTTTCAGAGAGGCCGGTGCACTGCGTGGGTGATGTCCGACTCCGTCGCTCTGTCGTCCGCCCTCTGTTCACATTGCTGGTCTTGGTTGCGATTGCCGTTGCGTGGACCCCGAGGCTCCTGATCCCTACAAAGACGAGCACGGTGTCGCCACCGCGTTCTCGTCTGGTTAGAAAACAACGACTTGCTTTATCGATCGAGTTCCTTCGTGGGCAGATCAGGCGGATGAACTCGTTGCACGCGAGAGAGGGAGGATATGGGCTGGTCGCTCAGAGGTCCGAGCACTGAGCCAACACCGCCGGAGATCCTCAGTTCAAGTCCAGGCAGCGGACCTTGTGATTTACCCGGGTTCTCAAGTCTAGTGAGTTGGTGGTCTCAGCCCAGTTGTGCCATATGGCTCAAGGACCCTGGACTCGTCCTCTGCGATGTCGAGGTTTTTGTCTTCGTTGTCGTTGCTGCTGCTGATGCTGTGCTCACGCAGCACCACGGATCTCCCGTGTAAAATACTTGGGCAACTGGGAAAAAACGGGACAAATCCGTGTAACAAATGAAATCAACTTCAACTGAAAAGAGTCGCTGCACTAAACAAACCCCATCGTATTGAATTCGGTTCTGCAATACATTTTTCTAAATTCCAGGTCTGAGAATTCAAAAGTATCGGTTTGACTCTCATGTAATGAACATTTCTATCTGAAGTAGGGTAAATGAGGAAGTGCAGCGGCCCCTAGTGTGGACCAGAGCGTCACTGGAACTTGAAGGGATCTCGAAGGTAGCTCTGTGACATCCACTTCCACGGGACATTCTCCAGCACGGGTTGTGGACGAACTTTTCGTCTCATGCCGTGACACCGAAGGCACAATTGAAATACAATTGGGGAAAATATAAACACTGAGGAGAGGTCATGCTGCAGACGCCACGCGTGGGATGGGCGACTGGAAAAGGGCGATATTCAGTTTGTCGTAAACATGGTGACTGCAACTTTACACCAAATGCAAAGCTGTCAAGCTGTTAATATACAGGGTGCACAAGTTGTAAAACTAAATGACTTAATTCGGTGCATTGGCAATGGAGCGGCACGACGACTGCCTTACGGCGGAAAAGTAGAACAGCAGAGGTCCCGTTTCGGGCAACGGGCCATGGCCAAAAGTGTGAGCTGCGACGAGACTCGGTTTTGGTTTGAACGCGCAGACACACAAACGGCTCTGGTTTCCTCTCAAGTGGCAATAAACACATTCCTGCTGCAGAGGGAGCTGGTAGGAACGTTGGGTTGCTCGGTCAATGGTCAGGGTCAACGGCGGCGTGGTGTATTCCGCAAATATGGCCGACTGTGAGGGCGGGCACAAGCCGGCGTGAGTAGGTTAAACGTTGAGTGTTATAAGGGCACCACGGGGTGACCAGCCCCTCCCCACCCAGGCCCACCCCTCCCACCCTCCCCACCCTCCCCACCCAGCCCCTCCCCACCCTCCCCTCCCTCCCCTCCCAGCCGCTCCCCTCTCCACCCAGCCCACCCTTCCCATTTTTGGATGCACGACGGACGGACACAATAATCCCCTGTGGGCTGGTGTAACCAGGAGGTTCCTACCAGTATCATTCATTGGCCGACGCCACCTTCATATACACAGGACCGTAGACCTTGGACAACTGCTTGGATCGGCTCAACGCGTGGCCGTGGTCCCTCGTTCCTCGCCCCTCCGAGTCGTCCTCTCTCGCTCTCTCTGCACGAGAGAGCGAGGAGTGAACACCTCGCGGCATATTACAAGTTGAATTACTGTTTTAAAAATGTCAACTTACAAGACGGCGCCGTTCGTTCAGAACATTGTGAGTTTTATTGACTCGTGTTAACGCCACTGACAACGCAGTCCGCTAATTTATTGTTTAGTTGCGAGTAGCAACACTAAACATGGTGATAAGACAACTCTACCTCTGACGGGAACACACGGGTGACATATTTACACCCATAATTGTGCTCCAACCCCTTCCTCGTGTTTCACCGGCGTTGTGGTAAATGCTGATAAATTACGCGGAAAACATAGACGCGTGGAAGAGAAACAGTTACTGCTAATTTAGATGTTGAATTTTAATTACCGTTGGAAAGAAGTGTGTGTGTTTATTTTTTACGGCCAAATTAAAGTGCTCGTTTATCTCGGCGCCGCGTGTATGGAACATGATTCTGCGCGTGTACACGTGCGGAACAAAAGGTGAGGAGTGCGTAGAGGTACGTGGACTTGCACCGAGAGGCAGCCAGGGAAACGTGCGTTAGAGGACATACCCCAGGGACCAGCAAACAAAATAAGAAGGAGAGCCATTTCGCTTTCGGTAAAAAAAACCCTCTATTTCAAGAGCCGCAATGCACTGGCTGGTGAATAGGAGACGGCGGTGGTCCTTAATAAATATCGTGTCACGAACACTGTCATTAAAGAGCCACCACATGCGGCGCCGGATCCGCAGGTTGCCGGCTCCTGACGTACTCGGAGACGTCGAATTGACTTGAGCAAAGTAAGCGGCGCTTAGGGCACAGTCGCAAGGAAGAGTCGATGGCCGGTGGTCGAGACGAATGAACGAGTGGCAGTCGAAGGAGGGAGCCCGTCGGAGAGAACGTGTGCCCTGGAGAAGGAGCGGTGCGCTCGACTCGTGTGCGGCAGCGAGATGGATCGTGAGACGTTGAGAGATGGCGAGAGTTTCGGAAGAAGGCCTTCGTCCGGCAGTGGATGGATCGTGGCTGATTACTGTGGATGTGCGCGATCCAGGAGCCCCGACTGTGTAGAGATATAAAAACACTCTCCTTGTATCCGGCTTGCTATGGGGGGGGGGGGGGGGGACGCTTGTGACGGATCCTATCATCCGTGTTTACTTGTACAAACGTTTCTCCACGCGGTAAAGCGTGGAGAAAATTATAAAATGTCCATCCCCCCCCCCCACCTTTGTTATCCGCGCGGAGGCACGCATAAAAGGAAGAAAACATTGTTGCGCGATGACAGGGCGATCCATTTATAGACACCCCACTGATATCTAATGGACCCCCCCCCTAACTTCCCAACCGGGCGTAGTGATTCCTGCTGAAATGAGTGTCATCGTCATTGGTTTTGTTTTACTATCGGGGGCAGTATTTTATCGTCGGCCGCTCGTCTTGCCGAGCCGGGCCGGGCAACGGCCGAAGCTTCGTCAGCGGCGGCGGCAGCGGCCGGGATGGGCCCTGAGGTCGCTGCGCTCGGAGTCCGGGCAGAGCGGCCGTGACGTGGTCCGTCGCTCGGCACACCCGGTGCTCCCCCCCCCCCCCCAGTTGACAAGGCTGAGCCAGTGGTGGGCATTCCACATTACTGTGGCAGACGCGAACTTTTTTTCCGGGCGATTGGATACTGTGAGAGCGATGGCTCCGTGGGACGAGATTCGATTTGTGCGTTGAGGTTGGTGGGTGGCGTGCGGAGGCTTTAAAACGAAACGTTGTTCTCTCTCTAATGTCTCTGAGTTATCGTGATGGGGTATCTGTAAATTGATCGCTCTGTAAAAGCGTGACTATGTTCACACGAGAGGCGTTTGGCAGAGTCTAAAGCTGGCAGATTTGCATATCCCGATCAAACGACCAGTTACAAAAATAGAACAAGTGATTTAGCGCTGCTGTAGGACAAGAGCTTGCATTCAATTAGGGCGATCTAACATAGCCGACGATTTAATTGCAAATAATTATCCTTTACATTATTGCTTTAAGGATGCCAAGTTAATCAGTTGCCGCGTATACGCAGGCGTGTGCTCGCTGTATTATTATTATTTTAGCAATTTCAGGGCCGTGTTAAATCACAATGCCTGCTAACACGACGTGTTCATCTCAATGAGCTGTGAAACACTGCAGTATTAAAATGCAGATTAGTTGCTAATCTGAGCTCTATGGTAATCCTTCATCTGGTGTTATTTTTTAATGTCTTATTCTAATATGCATTGTTATTCTCAGGTTGCAGGATTGGCAGTGTGATCTTTGACCCAACCCCGCCAGCAATCTGATTATTTGTCACGATTCATTAAAAAGGTGATTATTTCAGCATCATCTCCTTTCTGCTTTCCAACGAAGGTTGAGACTGTTAATTTTATCGCGTGCTGTTTACCACGTAGGGAAGCCTCGCCAAGTCTCATGACTCGTTTTCATGAGGATCCTGCCAAGCTGTCACAGTAGGGAGGGAGGGGGGCGATGATTACCGTATTCCAATTGAGTAGTTAGTGGTGTAATTTTTTTCAAATTTGGCAAACTTGTACCATGCAAACGAAGACACGACATCTTCAACTTACACTGTGAAACAGGCGGAATTCAGTATTTTTAGGGTTAATACGCACGACCGCAGTATTAATCAGGGCGGCCCGTTGGTTTCGAGCCGTGGAGCGCTGCAACAAGCCGCTGGGCCGCATCGCCGTGCGTTAAGCTCTGTTTGTCTCACGGCAGGTGCTCGATAGCGCGTAAAAATCATCCAATATGAATGTTATTACAAAGATGATCCAATATGAATGTTCCTATAATGTTCGTGTATGTTGAATTTCTTTCGCACCGTACGTAGCCATCCGTGCTAATGGGAGGTGTGGGGGAGGTCAAGGTTGCGCTATAAAAAAAAAGATCCAATATGAATGTTATTACAAAGATGGTCCAATATGAAATGCTCTTTTAAAGATGCGTTGCTCTTCGATATTTTTTTCCCGATAGCCAACCAGGAAAGTTGATCGAGGGTTTCCCAAAAACCTCGGCAAAAAAAATAATGAACCCCAGTTTGATTATTTTATTATCACCCAGGCCACTTCACTCATCGCGTTGACGTCAACACGCCGAGCGCGTGACTTCGTCTCCCGGTGACAGCGGGCGGGTGGCTGCACTGCCCTCTTGCTGCCATCGGCAGCTCTGCAGATCTCTCCGTGATCCGCCAACCTTTGCCTTGGCAGTTCTCGATCACGGGCGCGCGCGCGCCAATTCGCCCAGCTGTTTGGTCTCCCACAAAATCGTTCCGGCTTTGTAAGACGTCCGCAGTGGTGGCATAACGGGATATTCTGCTCCCCTGACTATGGCAAACTTTAAATACAAGCAGAACAAAATGTGTTGGCTCCACGTATGAATGAATGTACGTTTTAGACCGATATGATTAAGCAGCGTTTATGCAAGCAAACGGTGGACTGGTTGTGACCTCCTGGGTCTCATAAGCAGAGTCAGGATTTGTGGTTCTTCTTGGCTGCCGCCCACAGCTATGCAGTGGAAAGCCTGACAGATCAAAGTTGAGGGCCGAGGCTTTAGCAGATTAACTTTTATTTGCTGTGAGGCTGAGCGGATTCTTGCTGCAAGTAAAAACGCATCCTGTCCATGTGTGGGGGGAGCGGTGGCACAGTGGTTAGTGTCGAGGACCGGCCTTCGGAGGTGCTCGCTAACGGCACTTGCCCCAAAAGATTGTAGAGGCTATCCGGTGGATCTTTGTCGTGTGTGTTTGCGAGACAGAAGGATGTTAAGAGCACAGAATCCATACGCCCAGGACTGCAACCCTCATTCGATATTTTCCGTAACGCTGCTACGGCTGGCTTGGAGTATGCATGTTAAGGCGAGAGTACTCGGTACGCCTATCCGTAATAATCCGAAATGATCGTACCCCATGTTTCTATAATCCTAGAAACAGGTTTATAAAGATAATCATGACAACTTAGGCGGCGAGATGGTTGTGGCGTGCCGTCATAATTCCCGGCAGAGCATTCCGGACTGTTCTAGACTCCGTTCCCAACTTCACATCTGGCCACCACAAGGCCTGATCCTACAACCCACAGCAAGCTGCGTTTACAAGGCAGGCTTCCATCCCACGCAATAACCAGGCTGGAACCCGCTTAGCTTCTCAGACTAATTTGTCGCGGTAACGTGACCAAGCAGTCGGGCATTTTCCCCTTGTTGCGGGGATTCGCGGTTCGAATCCAGCGGCAGTCCTGGTTATTACAGCGAGTGTAATAACAGCGAGTGTAATAGCCACAATATAATGCTCCCCGCCGTCTATTTTCACGGTGGACGTGAAAGATCTCTTGATGCCATACGCCGGCGTCATCATCCGAATTTGAGAAACGTTACTCAATTGTCATATGCAATACTTTACATAGCAATCATCGCCCCGAATGCAAAAAAATACTTGGCAGGACCCTCCTGGCAAAGAGTCGTGAGACTCAAGCGAGGCTTTCCTGGGTAAACATGCGGAGTGTTTTTTTAATAAATGATTTCATACACTAGCAGCACAACGGATTCGACGATGGAGACTTTAGCTCTGAGGTTGACGTCTGTTGTTGTCATTTTCTGAGCCACCCCCACTGGACATTTGTGCGAAACAAAAGAGCTTCATCGCTCATCGGATTCCTCCTGCAGGCTCAATCAAGATTCCGCCTCTGGTGCGTCCATTGAGAATGGTGGCCACGCATCCAAGCAATATGCAGGCCCGACCTCATCCCAGGTGATCGTCCATTGACCATAGAGAGAACAAGAGGGGGGGAAGGGAGAGGGTGCGGAGAGGGCAGGGGCAGAGCGCATCGACCGCCGCTGGATTAATGCCCCATACGCCCGGGCCGCCTTCCCCGCCTCGTGATACCCGTGGCAGTAAACGAACTTGGGGGGTTGGGGGGCTGGTATGGTTCTTGATCGCGGCTATAAATGCAATTGGAATGCTCGCGAGGGAGGGCCAGGGGCGCGTGTTTTACTGCAGGCCGAGTCAATGCTATCACGTGCATTGTGAAAACAAGGTCTGTCGTCGCTTTGAGCGTCGCACTCCATCACGTGACAATGGAGCATTGTCTGGCACCCCCAATCCCACGGTATAACCATTCCCCCTCCTCGCTCGCGCGTTCAAAGGAACCTGCTGAGATCGCAGTATAAACCATACCTGTGTAAACCGCGCCGTGTCAATAGACACGGGAGCGGGGCTCGGGTCGCGGGAGTGTGAACATTCTGCTGCTGCTGGTTTTGCAGCTCCCAGTCGCCTCCCAGATGAGTGTGCCAAACCATGCGAGAGCGAAGCGGGCTCGAGGCTGCCTTTAGCCTCGGAGTTGTAGCGGCAGTGTGATTTTATTGGTTCAGTGTCGGGACACTTGACTTTGTGCGAGTCTAAATGGGCGGAGTCGGAGAGCCGTCGAGATGGGTTTTTTCTAAATTGTAAATGGTGCGTGTCGCGCAGGTGTTTTGCACACACGCACCTGCTCGTTTCCTTTGTTCAGACATTCCTGGGGCACGTTGGTGAAGGTGCCGTGGCCCCTGGCGATGCTCTGGAACTCATCGGTGCTGCCCTTATTTTCCCCCTGGGGCTCGTGGCAGTGATGGGCCCTCTCCCTCTCTCGCCCCGCGTTTCTCTGCCCGGACTCCTCCACTACACCACCTCGCCCACCCCACCCCCCCACACCACAATTCTCTATCCAAATGAAGTTATTCACTTTGGTAAAGCGTCTTGAGATGCGGTTGCATGTAGACGCTGTTTACTGTCCTGTAAATTGCAACGTGTCGATGATTAGGGAAACTCTTTGTGATTAGCAGACACACCGAGCGCTTCAGAGAACTGCCTGACACCTGCTCGGATTTTTTCGTAAAATTAATTATCGAGACTTTTTTTGTCACCAGCACATCAGGTGGAGCTGGCGTGCTTTCTCAACACTGCGTTTTTTAAATATTTTGGTAAAGTATATTTGTTATTATTTATTAAGCAATGTTGGAACCGTGCCTGCTATTTCACGTCAGCCGCCTCAGGCGTAAAATAAAAAAAACGCTACCAAATATCCACGTTTAATTTCTAGCGCGAAGATTATATCGCTGCGCGAATCTGCGAGCGCTTTCTGAAGCGGTTACCCTCCGCGATTTTGTCGTGATTCAAAAAAAAATACTCGGTAATGACTTCTGGGAAGCTGTTCGTACTTCGCGGTTCCACATGAATTAGAACAGCGACGATTTTTTCCGAAAGCATTAGCGGTGATGTTGACAGACTTGTCACTTCCAACTCAAACGTTTCGCTATTAAAGCATAACCCCCCCCCTCACCCTCCACCCCCCTCCCTAAGAGAGCACCACAGCCTCAGGGTGCATGCGTGGGGGGCATGCGGGGGGGGGTGGGGGGCACGGAAACGGAGGGGTCTCGTGGTTCTTCTCTTTTCCTTTGATAAAAACATTTTTCTTTCTTTTCTCTCATTTGTGATCGCGCGCTATCGACTGCACGCCACGGCTGGGCGGAAACGTCCGGCTGGGATTCTAAACCGCGAGCGGTGCACCAACACGTGTCAGAGAGCGGCCCGAAAGGCGACGCCGGGGGGCTATTTCTCAAATGCCGTCGACGGGCCTCGTTGTCCACTCAGGAAAGCACCCCCCCCCCACCCCGTTCGAGTTGGTCACGCGATGAACCAATACCGTTCACTCCGAGAGCTGGAGGAAACCCAAGTCGGTGAACCCGCTAATCTTTATGATAGCAGTTTATTTGTGGTGTGGGGGGGAAACAGTCGTGCAGCGGTTAGCGCGCTGCGCTCTGAACTCGGTGAACCGAGCTCGCTTCACGACCGCGGCGAGCATGAGCGGCGAGTGACATCGGAATCGATCCCGAGCACCACCTTCATCGCATCCGCAGTGACGCGCGTGGTCGAGGAAAGTCAAACAAACGCCGAGCCGCGATGGATTGACGAAGGGCTGCGCGTGAGATGACTCAGAGTTGACTTGTGCGGTCGCTGGTGACCGCTCCAGAGGCCATTAACGCGCTCCACTTTGTGGTTCAGTCGAATCGCGGGCGGCCAACACCCGGATCCTAACCGACGAATTGCAGCGGTGCCAAGTCCAATCTCTGACACGGCCATTACGTTTACGTATGTTGAACTTCTTTTGCACTCTACGTAGCCAACCGGGCTAATAGGTGCGGGGGAAGGCCAACAAACTAAACACAAACGGCAGTTCTAAAGAAATGGGTTTCCAATCTAGATTTAAAAGTGCATCATAGCTCCACTGGCTTCCTAACATCGGGAGGAAGAGCGTTCCAGACGGCCGTAGAAGCGCATCTTGAAAGCGCCGCGCGATGCGGTGACCCCACCGTCTTTGTTCGAGAACAAAGCCACCACCCCCCACTTCTGATTCGCGCCTTTCCCAAGGCACATCTTTGTTGATCTGTCCTGCGTCGTGCACGCAGATGAGTCAATTTTCCCGAAGTCTATTCGGCTTCTCGAGAAAGACGCGGCATCGACTCTAAAGACCGCCGCATCAATAACGGTTCAGATCACACGCTGGAACAGAAAATGACTCTCCGAGCACAGCTCCATCAGCACCCTCCCTCCCACGTGTCATTTTCATCAGCCGCAGGGTTATTGTCAAGGATCTATATATTTATTTTAATCTGCGCGTCTCTGCTGGAGTGGCACACCATGCAGGGAGGAGAACTGAGCACGTGTCTCTGCAGGCCGTGTTCTAGTTGCTAAAACATTGAACGTCAGAACCTTGCTATCAACTTGAAGGCGCAGCCAACGCTGCCGTTTTTGTTGACTGGGATTTAATCAAAAAGTTGCGTGGGCATGAGATACTGTAAGTTTATGGGCAACCCCCCCCCCCCCACATTAATTGAACGTAAAATACCATGCCTTTGGAAAACTTAGAAAACGGAGTTTGACAGTGAAAGGCATTTTAATGTTCCAATCGTTGCTTTTTACCCGCGATGAGACGCATGGATCGGAAACGTGGACGCTGGCAAATGAAGTAGATCAACAGCTGACTGGTGTCGCGAAGAAACCAGCTTGGAATATCACCCAGACGGCAAGAAATGCGCACGGGTCAGGCACCACCTGTCGATGTGAGAGAGACATCACACTGACTGCTGAAAAGACAGTCAGCTTCACGAGCAGCCTCGCCTGCTCTCATGTCACGCGTTCGTTGTCCGCCAAAATGAAAATCCGCAGCTTCGCCGGCTGCGTCGTTGTGCCCGCGTGCCGCCTCTAGAGGGGTGACCTCGCGCGCTCTCGACGCGTCCGGCCGAGGGACGTCGCTCCGTGCGGGCCGCGTGCCCACGTTGGAGCTGGCCGGTCGGTTTTGGGGGTCCGAGGCCCCCGTCAGGCCGAGAGCACAGCCGCTGCCTGTAGGCGGTCCCACCCGCAGGTGCGGTTCAGGTGGCGGTCGACGTTGGAAGCGGACTGCGGCCCTCTCAAGGAGGACGCTGCCCCACGTGGTCGCCCCCGCGAGGATGCGGAGCAAACGAATCGCTCGAGACGCCGGTGTCTGGCAGCAAGAGCAGTTCGTGCGAAAGCTGTCGCAGGAGGTCACTCGCTTGGCGAAACTTGCGTGATGAACGATGACAGATGCGGCACGATGGACATTTGTGTTCGGCCAATTGGGGTAAACCCGATTGTGCAAACGAAACCGAAAACAAAAACGAGGCGGACAAAACGAGACCAAGCAATCACGTCGGGGTCAAAATTCCTGAAAGGAATTTGCCAAAACATTGTACCAACCAAAGTTGAAATATTATTGTTACTTCTACATTTGAGTTGGTGGGGGGGGGGGCGGATGCGTCGCTCGTGGCAAGCATCTTAAAATTATAAGGTGGATGCTCTTCTGCAGCTCCATTTATTCTCTGCCGCTCCTGGTTCTGTTCAAGGAGCTTGGGCCTTTCCGAGTGATCCTCCTCCTGGCCTTGCCACTGCTGCCAGGAGGTGGCGGTGGCGCCGCGTCCCAGCGCCACGGCTCGCCTCGTCCACGTGCGCGCTCGGAGGGGGAGTCCCGTGGGAGAAGACAGAGCCAATCTCACAGCCACGGCCACTGGAGACAACCACGCACGCACGCACACACAAGAAAAAAACACATTCCAGCCGCAGTTTATCATGTTCAATTTGAAATCTAAATTGCATTTCACTCCGCCGAGCTCCGCGATGGCTCGGTGGTCCACACCGCAAGTCACAGGCCCCCACCACCCACCACCAGCCACAACCACAGCATCGGCCACCGGTGCCCCAGCAAGGTGACTTGTTCAAAGTCAGAGGCTACCGCGAGATGGGGGGGGGCACACGCCCAAAAAAGAAACAACAATGTTTATCAGGCGCCTAATAATGGACACGTAAAATCAATTAAACGTGCGGTGGTGAGAGTGAAATGCGGTGAACGTTGCACGCCGCTCACTGCTCGCGGAGGGCAAGGCTGCTGTTACCATACCGCGGCATGTCCTCGGTCTCCCCGTGACCTCATTGCCGAGCCGCGACCTTTCTCCCTCTCTCCTCTCCGGCGTCGCGGAGCCGTTCAGCCCGAGATAGTTTCGTTGTTGTTGTTTATTTTGCTTAACCAGGTGAGAACTCCAGGGACCAGGGTAGTCTCATTTGCAAAAAAGTGACCCGGGTCGCCCAAGTGACATGAAGAGGAATGCAACAAAACACGGCGAGGATGGAACGGGCAGCTGGCGCCCCGCGCGGCCTGGCAGCCTCCCCCCCCTCTGTTGCACAACGAGTGCTGGAATAATGAACACGCAGCTCACGGGTCGATGTGATCAGTCCTTCGTCCGTGCGTCCGCGCGTCTGTCCGTCCGTCCGTCCTTCCGGCCGCTTGTCTTTGCCTGTCGCATCGCACCTCAAGCTGCTTTTAATTTCTAGAAGGTCTGGTAATGGGTTTCTTTTTTTGAGTGCTCGAGGTCGGCGCTAAGGTCAAGATGAAAGGTCAACTCCGAATGTGGGGGGCCTGGTGGAATGCAGCGATTTAAGGGACTCCCCCCCCCCTCCATTGCCCCCACCCCCGCCGCCCGCCCAAACCCCCCAGCCCTCCCTCCCCCCTCCCCCCCTCCCTCCCGTGGCGCCGGCAGCGTTAAGCGCGTCCACCCTGCGTTACCGGACACTGCGGGTGCTGCAGTCCGTCGATCATTCACCATCACCATCGGCCACGATCATTACACTGCTCGATGAAGGCCTCTCGCGGGCACGTGAGTCGTGGAGGTTGTTTGACCTTACTTCACCATGCTCGCGAGCGCAGGTTGGTGTTGCTGGGTTGGCCAGGACCGGTTCCGATAGCTCTCGTCAGGCATTGGAAATGTATGTCAGTTATATATATTATGTTTGTGTATTCTTATGGGTTTTTAGAGATGTATTTACGCGCCAGTGGATACACGACTCCTGAGACCTTATCGGACGATCGGCAAATTCCTTCGTGTTTTGTCTAAGCCCGGAAAAACCGAACTCGGATGGGCGAGTTCACAGCAAGATGCGTGAACCATCTACGCTGCCGCTCCGGCCCCATAGATCAGCTGTGTCCGCACCACGCACAGCAGTGTCGCGAGGTGGCCGTTGGGTTACGTTGCAGGAGGGGTCCGGATTAATTGCCTTCATTGTTACCGCCTTATCTTGCTTCTAGAGGCAACGCTTGGCCAATGCTACGGTTGCAAAGTGTGGTTGGGCTGAAGCCAACCAGGGAAGTCACCCACTTAATCAAATCGAGACGTCCCATTGTTTAAATCTTTAATGACGCCGACCCCTCATATTCTGCGCATTGAGCCGTGGTTGATTCGCTCGGGTTTCACATTGATCCGGCACAATTTTAATAATTCGTAAGCAATTCCGGTCGATTCTGATTGATGAGCATCCATCAAATGAAACACGTGCACACGAGAAATACAAGCGACGGGGGGGGGGGGGGGTGGAGGGTTGGGGGCGACGGCTTTGATTGCAATTGACCAGAATCAGGTAGCAGGGAGTTATACATTGATTTGTAAATATACTCCATTGAGAGAGAGAGAGAGAGTCACAATATTTGGCAAGGAGCTGTGTTATTTAAGCGCCATAATCGAGGTCACCTTTATTAAGCCACATACTTCAGAAAGCCAAACAAGGAGAAGCAATTGTCTCTCTGGGGAATTGGAGCCCAGCAGGAACGACCCCCGCCGTCGTACAGCTCTCCATGGTTACCAACCTTCAGGTGTAAGCAGCGTGCAGTGGGCTTCATTTGCATGTCAGTAAGACATGTCGGCGATCACAAAGGGGTGGTCCTCCTGGCGCAGAGGTCACGGCGCTGAGCTGGCGCCGCTGAGACTCTGTGGTCCAATCGCGAATGTCTGCACACGCAAAAAAGATGAAACCACGGTCATGTTCAATTTTGTTTTGCACTGAATTTGGCTGAATTTGGCTGCATTCCAGCTGTGAGAATGAAGGCTATCGGTTTGACCGTCACGAGACGAACATCACTCCGAGTGGCAGGGTGGGTAGGAGAGTGCAGCGCCCGACTGTGGTCCAGAGATCGCTTGAATGATTTCAGAGGTAGCTCTTTGATATCCGCTTCAGTGGGCCGTGCTTTAACGTGAAGTGTGGCACTGCTCTGATGCAGACCGTAGAGCCGTCTCGTGCGTTACCAACATTCTGTCGAAGCCAAGGCGAGAGGCCAAGATGGGTTGTGCCCGTGTTCAAAAGAGACAAAGACGACAACAATGAGAAGGGAAGTGGAGATGCCACCGGCGCAGGGCACGAGAGCGAGCGGGCCACCGATGGTGAGATGCGAGCACGGTGGCTGTGACCAGAGGAGAGGCGTTGGAATTAGAAGCCCGTGGGGAGAGAAACTGCAAACTGCCGCCCGCGTGCAGCGATTGGGGCTTCTGGCTTGGAAGAAGATGGCAGCGACTTGCGGGAGTCGGGTTTCGCTGCGACCGGGCACAGAAGGTTGGGAATGACGTCCCGTCCCAGGACGACGACGTTGCTTCACGGCTTGTTATCGTCAAGGGCTCTGGGACCAGTGTTGTCAGAGTCCCCACCGCTCAACCACGCGGCCACCATTTACCGGCTGTGGGGCCGCAGCGAAAGTTGCGATGATATTTATAAATGCCTACGAGACGGGGGGTGGGGGTTGGTGGGGGGGTTTCGCATCGTGAAAAATAAGTGAGGATATTTATTTGTCACACAAAGGTTACCGTGTTTACTCAATGCGCGTCGTCAGCCGTAGCGGAGCGCGCGGCCGAACGGCCGAAGCGTTCATTCCGCGACGTGATTCCTCAAATGTCAGTTCGATTTCCAAACTCTGGCAGCAATTAAAATATAAAAATAGATTTTATTCCGTACGCGGGAGCTCGCGCGCAACACGAGCGAGCCCCCGCCCCCGCGTTGGTGTCAGGATGCGCGCTGAAATTAGCAGCTCTGTGGGGTAATTGCGCGGGAGCCTCGGCCTAAAGACCCCCGCAGACTGACGGCTCTTCAAGCCTCACGCACTCGCTCCCCATTTCGCACTGGCGAAAGAAGTTCAACAGCAACCGCCATTCGCCACTAAGTGGCGGTGACGTCACCACGACGCTTGTGCCAGGCCAAGTGCACCTTGAGGCCACGTGAAGTGTCGAACGCTCGCTGGCAGGAGGTCACAGGACAGATCCAGCAGGTGCCACGGGTCGACTGACCGAGATGACCGAGATGACTGGCTGATGCACCACCTGTGCCCCCCTACTGTACCAACTTGCTGTGCTTTAGTTCAACACGCACGCATGCACACACGCATCCGAGCCGCGCCGGGAACCATGCCCGCCCAGCCCGCTGCGCGCCTGAACCGCAGCGATCGCTTGTCACCGCTGCAGAAGCCCAAACCGTGCCGGTGACGGCGCTTTGCGGCGAACGAGCGGAGAGGCGACGCAGACGACGCCAGGGTTTTCCACGGTGTCCCTAACGATGTCGCACGCTGTGAACGGCGCGCCGTTATCCCCCCAGCCCTAGCCTTGTTTGGTCTCCTCCACACAGATGCAGGTGCATTGTGTGAGGCCAGCGTTGCGCGCTTTGGTTCTGGCTTGCCAAACAAGACAGTGGAAAAGCACTTTGAATTGGCTCGGCTCGCATTTGTTGACTTTCTCTCGCACCGTACGTAGCCAACCGTGCTAATCGGATGTGCAGGGGAAGGTCAACAAACTAACGCGCCAAAGCAAGAGAGGCTCAATTTGGCAATCTCTCCTCCGGAACACCAGAGCCCTTTTCTCTACATGAGGCAGTACAGAAAGTAGGTTTCTCATTGTCTGCGTATGTGGGGGTATGTGTGGCTTTTCTCATCACACCATAGCTTTCTCCCACAAACATGAATACCAAAACAAAGAGAAATAGCAATACATCCCAACGGTGGACCCGACTGAAAATTTGTTTTGCAATCTAAGCAAAGCTTTGCTGAGCGAACACATACATTAGTATTGGTGTTATGCGTGTATCAAGGTCACGCCGAGATGTATTTGCCCCCAGGACACCAGAAAAGCTCCCCGACCCCTCCTCTACTACCCCCCATTATAGCAAAGACAAATATCCCCCCTATAGCCTTAACAGACCATTGGGGCAAGTGCTGTTAGCGAGCAACTGTGAGGGCCCGGCACGGCACATCAGAGGGTGGGTTGCCAGCACCACGCCTGACCACCCGTGGCGATGTTTACACGCCGCGTCAGGTAATCATTTGAGGCTGAGTCGACCTAGAGGGGGGGGCAGGACCTGTTCAGATAATCATCACGGGTGTTGGCTGTGAGCGGGGATCGAACTTGGGTTTCCGGGTTCGAAGGGCACTGTGCTAACCGCTGTGCCACCGCTCCCCACACGGGCACACGTGACCCCCAGCTCGCGCTGCTGGGATGCACCTGAACGCAAATACCGCACCGTACTCGTTTTACTAATTCCAAACTACGCTCGACACCCCCCTGGACATCCTTGCCAGCAAAATGTTCCATCTCAAGGGATAACCCAGATACAATATTTGAATAAATGTAATAAGAAACACCGAGTAATGCATGTAAATTCGGTTTACACTGAAACAAAATTGCCTGTTGCAGGGATTTTTGTGTAAAACATAAGTCACGCGTATATATTTGTGTCGCCCCCCCACCCCACCCCACCTGAATCTAAAGCCGAGAAGACTTTTATGTATTCCGGCCGGGCTTTTTTTCGTGGTGTATCTGCAACAATTTACAGACGACTGGCAGTGCGGTGGTGTCAGCTGAGCTCCCGTTGTTGTTGCCGCTGCTGCTGTTGATTGTTCGTGAGAAAGCGCCTTTGTGAGTGTTTGGCGAACGCGGCACTTAATTTGGACGTGACAAGCGCTCCCGCACAGGGGCCCGGGGTCTGACGGACACTCATCCTGGCTCTTAGGTTTTTTTCGGTAAAGTCACGTACCTACGTGACGTACGTACCTACGTGACTTTACCGAAAAAAACGAAGAGTATGAATCCTTGCAGTCACGAAAGCTTCAAATCTAGAACTCATCCTGGCGTCCAAAAACGCGCACGCGCACCGGCGCTGAGACGCGTTGACGCCCGACCCCAACGTCTCCGAGACGTTCGCTCGTGTCTCTGTGCTCGCGGCGACAGCGCGCCCGGTGTGACAGCTCCCGACACGGGCTGTTAAACGGGCGGCGCCTGGCAAAGGCTGCCGTGGTCCCACTCCCGCACCGACGCTCCTCGTCTTCGCTCGTCGCGTTGACTGACACGCTCATCTCGGAGCCACTTAAAGAGCTAAATAAAGTCGCCGCGGTGGAACCCGCAGCGCGGCGAGTGCCTGTAATTATTTGAGAGTCTGTCGCACTCCCTGGCGCGGACGTGCGGTATTTCGAGGCCAAACAGACCCTCTCGGGAGTGACGCACGAGGTGACAGGACGGCTTTAACGAAAGCGGGTGTTTTGGAATTGCCATCGTCGTCGACGTCATTCGTAGCCAGCCGTCACCATCGCATTGGTATTACACCTCGCAGCTGCGTACCAGCTGATTCTGTTGCTCCGTCTCCTCGGTGGATGTGATGTTAGGCACGTTCCCTCCCCTGGGCTGCCACTCCGCGATTGTTCTTTACCCAAGGCCACCCCCGACCAAGTCCCCTCATTCTCCTGCGTGGATCAAACGTTGCCGTTAACCCTCGCGTTGACGTTAACCCTCGCGTTGACGTTAACCCTCGCGTTGACGTTAACGCGCGCGTTGCCCTTCCTGCGTCTGAGTGACATTTCAAGCGAGCACTCTTTCAGTTTTCATTCCCACGTGTTGGAGCACAGCCGCACTTGAACGTGTTCTGTAAACGGAGGAGAGCGGGCGAGCCGCAGAGGAGGCCACGTTTACGAGCGCGTGAATATTTGGCGCTTGGCATTTCTTCTTTCTCGGCACAGAGGGCGGTTGTTTACGCGAAACGTTCAGTCTTCGCTTGCCTCGCCTGCAATTACAATAAAGTGACAACCATTACGCATTGTGTGCATGCTGAATAATTTATTACGCCGAGGCCTGTCCATAACTGCTTCTTATTTGTACCTAATAGGGAAACGTAATGAGTTGGAGAAACGCGTCACGTGTGCGAGCGCTGGGGGGGGGGGGGGTAGTTAATGAACCACAACGCGCGCAGTTGTATGGGACATTTCAGTATCGGTAACTATGATGAATTACGCCTTTGTGCACGATTCGCGGTGCACTGTACGCACACCAGAAACCAGAGAGCGGCTCGCCGTGCCCTTTGAGTGGCACGTGCGCGGTGTGCCGCGTGGCCGCGCCTGCACGTGGCATCTTTGACTGCCAGGGCCCCCGTCCTGTACGACGTGAAGACAGAGCCCCCCACACTTTCTAATGAGGGATCGCACAGCCCTCCAACCGCCCCCCCCCCCCCGCCCGCCCCCTCCCAGCGTGAGGGTCCTCCTTGTTCACACGATGGACTCCGTGCTAACGATACGCTGTCCGTTTTTTTTTCTTTCTTTCTTTCTTCCCGTCAAGGATCAACGCCGGCGAGGAAAGAAAAAGGGCTGCAGGGCCAATTCGGGTCATCAGCGCCCGCTCCCTTGACCCCTCGAATGGGCACTTTGCGTTTCGCGGCGTTATACCTGGCCACGATCGGGCACGTGTAAGCGCGGCCACGGGAATGAGCGGCCCCCTTCCCCTCTGAGCTCCACTCGCGGAGGCCAGGAGGGAAATCATCCGGCAGGATGGATCGAGAGACGAGTGGTGCGGTTAAAAATAGGCGCCCGCCCGCCCGCGCGCTCTCTCTCCGTGGCTGCAGTGGCTATCTCTGCGAAAGATTGACTTTTTTTTACTTCTTCCACAGCACTGAGCTGTAAACCGGTACAATCAGATAGATCTCAACCGGTAATGTCCTTCACTAATTCTGATGAAGAGATTGCGAGAGAGCGCGAGTGCGCGCGCGCGCGCGCGTGTGTGTGAGAGAGAGAGAGAGACAGGCAGCGAGAGAGAAGGGGAGAGAGAAAGTGAGAGATTTTGTGCGTTTGCAACAAGAGAATCACGTAATTTTGACATTGCGTGTCACAAAAAAAAACCTCCCGATGAGCCGTGCTTGCTCAGCTGCATGGGGAGACGGGATGCACTTGGGAGGGAGGCGGGAGATTTTATTCACATTCACAATACGTTTCAAATTATGGGGACACATGATTTCATTAGCATAATCATAGCTTATGCCAGGCTGTATGAATTAGTCCTATGTGGCTGCATATGTTTAAAGAACGTCTGGATGAAAAATGCACTGCTGAAGTATATTGCTTTGTTTTTTTTGGAAACTAAACAATATTTTTCTCATGATTACATTTAATTTGTCTCTGAATTACTACGCAGAGTCACACGCGTGGCCGCATTGAATCCCGATAGTGCCTTATTCAACCCCTCCCTGCCTTTCCCGTTCGTAACGTCGTAGCCAGAGTCGAGGTTGTTTCGCGGGAATTTTAGGCGAGAGATAATATTTGCGGTGTCTTCTTCCTCTGCACACAAAGCGTCTTGCCGCATCTTACTCGGTTGTTGTGGAAGCCTGTGAGGTTGTTGTGTCGTTGTTGTTGTTGTTGAAGCCTGAGCAGGTTTCTGTGTTCTTGTGAAAGCCTGTGACGTTGTTGTGTTGTTGTTGTGGACGCTTGTGAGGTGTTGTTGTTGTTGTTGTTGAAGCCTGAGCAGGTTTTATGTTGTTGTGTGTGAAAGCCTGTGACGTTGTTGTGTTGTTGTTGTGGAAGCCTGTGAGGTTGTGTTGTTGTTGTTGTGGAAGCCTGAGGTTGTTGTTGTGGAAGCCTGTGAGGTTGCTGTGTCGTTATTGTTGTTGTTGTGGAAGCCTTTGAGGTTGTTGTGTCGTTATTGTTGTTGTTGTTGTGGAAGCCTGTGAGGTTGCTGTGTTGTTGTTGTGGAAGCCTGTGAGGTTGTTGTTGTGTTGTTGTTGTTGTGGAAGCCTGTAAGGTTGCTGTTTGTTGTTGTTGTTGTTGTGGAAGCCTGTGAGGTTGTTGTTTGTTGTTGTTGTTGTTGTGGAAGCCTGTGAGGTTGTTGTGTTGTTGTTGTTGTGGAAGCCTGTGAGGTTGTTGTTGTTGTTGTGGAAGCCTGTGAGGTTGTTGTGTTGTTGTTGTGGAAGCCTGTGAGGTTGTTGTGTTGTTGTTGTGTGGAAGCCTGTGAGGTTGTTGTGTTGTTGTTGTTGTGGGCCTGTGAGGTTGTTGTGTTGTTGTTGTTGTGGAAGCCTGTGAGGTTGTTGTGTTGTTGTTGTTGTGGAAGCCTGTGAGGTTGTTGTGTTGTTGTTGTTGTGGAAGCCTGTGAGGTTGTTGTGTTGTTGTTGTTGTGGAAGCCTGTGAGGTTGCTGCGTTGTCACATCTGAGCTCTTGATGTCGACGCACCTGCCCGTGTCCGTGACACCGTAGCAAGGCAACGTTGGCGTCCTTTAGCGGGCGCGCGCATCGGGAGATGAAACGCCACGCGAGTGCGAGAGCGGTGCGCGGGGCTCAGATGAATTACCGAAGCGATGCGCGCTCCAATAATAGGTCCCGGGGACGCGCGGGTAACGATGTCAAATAGCAGCGGCGAGCACGACGCATTACATTTCAGACTGCGTTGTTGAGACGAATGTCTCCCTCGGTTTTGACCGTAATGGCTTCTTCTTTTTTTTCTGGGCCCTTTCGCGACGTTTCGCAGCGCCCACCGACCTGGTTGTACAATTACGGGCAGCGCAAAGACACAGATTCCCCGTATATCCTTCAAACAGACGTCTGGGGCAAATGCAGGGCACCGATCAAGGCCGGCATGGCACGAGATAGGGTGGGTGGCCAGCACCACGCCCGGCCGCCTTTGTCTCCCCAGTGACGATGTTTACACCGGGTACTCATTTGAGGTTGAGTCGACTTACGGGAGGCTCATGACTGGTTCAGGTATTCGTCAGTGATGTTAGCCATGACTGGGAGTCAAACTGGGGTGGCCGGGCTTAACCACTGTGCTCCCAATACATGCTGCACACACACACGCACACACACATGCACATACACACACGCACACACACACGCACGCACACACGCTCACACACACGCGCACACGCACGTACGCACACACACACGCACGCACACACACACGCTCACACGCACACACGCACGCACACACACACGCACGCACATATCGTGCGTTGTTTATGCCTCTCGCGCGTGCAATTTGTTCGCTGGTTTATTTGCCTGCTTGTTATCATAATGTTTACCGACGAGCCTAACTTTATTTTTTTTAATTATCACTGAAGCACCTCCCACCGCCCCCCCCCCCCACACACAAACACACTCGCGGACGTGTTTAATGGGGGAATGTGTAATTAGTATGCCGCGTGTGTCCGCCGTCGCTCTCACGCCCGCCCGACAGTTACAATCACCGCGGCCCTGATGAGGCAAGCGCGCAGCTCGCGTGCCGCACGGAGCACATCTAATTGGGCCGGGGCGTATCTTTCCACGAGCTCCATCGCGGTAAACCGCCAGCAAACCCACGGCAAAATTGCCCACGTGGCCCGAGAGAGTGGCCCCCTGCGAGGTTGACGTCGTCTGAGCCATCAGCCCCGCTCTGTGCCCCCGACAGCGAGTCGTCGCCGTCGCTCTGCCAGACGGCGACGTTTCGGACGTCGGTGGTCGCGCCGCGCGGCGTTCGTGGCCGTGAGACCTCGGCCGCTCCACGCGAGGGGTCCCTCCCAGAGGTCGCAACCGGGTACCCGATACCCGTACCCTACCCGATACCCGGCTACCCATACCCGGCCGGGTACGGGTACCCGTTTGTGACCCTGGTGCGGCCGGGTACGGGTACGGGTAGGCCGTGAGTCACTGGTGAGTAACTGTTTGTCACTCATTTCCCAACGTCTTGTCTCTTCTCACAATTCAAGTTCCTCTAATCAACCCACCCGCGCCTGCAACATGGCTTCATCCCAGAGGTCGCAATCAGGTACCCGATACCCGTACGGCCGGGTACGGGTACCCTGGGTACCCTGGGTACCCGTTTGCAACCCTGGTGCGGCCGGGTACGGGTACAGGTAAGGAATCAAAACCCGTTTGCGACCTCTGGTCCCTCCGCCTGGCATAGCCCCGACCGCACCCCGCACCTCCGCTACGCCTGCATTGGCCCATAGTCCACCACCGGGGGTTGCGTTCCCGCGGGGCTTCGAAGCAAGGGGAACTTCTCCTTACCGAGGGCCAAATTGGACTTTCGAAATCCTTTGGCGGGCAACCGCAGATGACCGAACGCTCGTTGGCGTCGCCCAGCGATGATGCGACGAACGTGCGAGTTGACCCCGTCACAGAAGCCCTTGCAGAGGCACTAGCATTACGATCACAGCAGCGTCGTTGACTCGGTGATTAGAGTGGCCTAAGATGTTTGTCGGAGTGACGGACAAATGTCGCGATGTGGGGCGTTGTGCAGTGTTGGGCCCCGTGGGATCACGTGTCACGTGAAGTTTTACGTCGCGGGGGGCCGATTCCGGCCCACGGGCCGTGGATTGTGTGGCCCTGCTCTCGAGGGTCGCCGTGGCACAGAGGGGGGGGGGGGCCGCGCACGTCCGCTCGGTTCACACGACGCCTGTCGCGGTGGTCGAGTTTAATCGCGCGACGTTGCAAATGTGCTTCCGTGCACTGGAGTGATCGCTTGATTTCCAAGTCGTGGGGGACGTTGTAAATCACGGCGCATTGGCCTTTGGGTCGTCTTTAAAATTTAAACTGCCCCGATTCCTTTCCCGGTCACTGACCCCCCGCCCCGCCACCCTCGGTGCCTGGAGGCTTTGAGAATTGGAGCGCGGCCTCCACGAGATTCACGACCACGGTGTCACGAGACACAATGGAAGGACCTCCCCCCCCCTCACCCAAATACAATTCTGACAGCACACGTTTGGTTCACTCACCAAAACATATTGCAACACACAGATGAGCTACATCAGTCAATGGTAATTGTTTTTTTTTTTGCCATTGCAACCTATGACTAAATCACTCGGCTATGCACCTGATCCCATCAGATCTCAGAAGCTAAGCAGGCTTGAGGCTGGACAGTGCTTGGCTGGGCGACCCACGTGCAGACCAGGTTGACACAGGCGGCTGTGAGGCTGTGCCGCGCAGCGACATCCATTGTTGTGTGGCGGGTCAATGCTTCCTGCCTTCACGAACCGGCACCGATCATGAATCGCGGTCAGGCAAGCCCCCAGCAGCAGCAGCGGCTTGACCAAAAGGGGCTTGTACCGGCACGTGCACCGGCCATTGAGACGAGCGAGAGATGTAAAATCTAAACTATTAAACTTCACCAGGTGAGGCCCACTGAGCTATGTAGCTCTTGTTCAGACGCGACCCGGCCACAAAATAATAGGACAACGAAGTGGACATTTATAGCAGCCAAATAGTCTTAACGCGTGTTTATAAATGTCGATGGAAAAAAGCGGAGGACCCGGAGAAAAAATCCACGCGACCACGTGGAGAGAGAGACATGCAAACTCCAAATATACAGCAGCAGGCATCAGGGTCGGGATTGAACCCACGACCTCCTGTACACCAGGCGAGGTAGTTAACATCTCGCAACTACGGCACCCCAACGTGTTGGTGGGTGCGACATGCGCAGAGGGCACGCGGCACCAATTAGAACGCGGACACGGAGTATCTCGGCCTCGCTGTGCGCTGCGTTGCACCGCTAGCTGAGTAGTTAACCTCGCGTCCAATAAACCCTCA
This sequence comes from Lethenteron reissneri, assembly GCF_015708825.2. Lineage (NCBI taxonomy): Eukaryota > Metazoa > Chordata > Hyperoartia > Petromyzontiformes > Petromyzontidae > Lethenteron > Lethenteron reissneri. The sequence continues at coordinate 6,483,220 of NC_083792.1, forward strand.
GAGCCAGGGTGAACATCCGACTCCAAACGTCATTTATTGAATTGAACGAGGTAAAACTGGTAAGAAAATGTCACAGATACAGCATCTGTTAATACCCGGAAACACCAACACAATGAATGAACACCACAGCATCATAACATTGTCTTAGATAACATGTTTCTCAACAATACGTCCTGGATGGACCAGACACCTATCTTACCACTGAATAGCTATACAAGAGCATGAGCTACTGTGTTACATAAAGGCACATCGTGTATTCATCACACTGCATCCCAAATATACCGCACTACATATAACACTTAACTGTGGATGAGACATTGTATCATCCTTGCTCTCAAGATCGCAATGTAGTTACTTGGGTACAAGTTTGACTCGACTTATTAAATTACAAGTAAAATTCACAATAGGGAAAGTTGCAGGCTTCGTTGTTAACTAGGCCTCGTATTTATCATAACAATTGAACAGCAATATAAAGGCATCTACAGCATTATAACGGTCATTCTAACATTATAACAGCTTTCCCAGTATTATAAGAACACAAACGAACTTACAGATAATGCTTCCCGAGTGTGCTGTGCCGGCCTTCATAGGAGTTCGCTCACAGCACTTGCCCCAACAAGTCTGTTAAGGCTAGAGGAGGGATCTTTGTCTTTGTGCGTGTCTGTATGGGGAGCAGTAGTGCAATGGTTAACACGCTGCACTCCCGGCCAACACCAGTGATGGGCCTCCCTTACGTCGACTCAGCCTCAAACGAGGACCTGGTGCTGGCCACCCATCCCCTCGTGTGCCTTTGCCGGCCTTCATAGGTGCCAGTTAAAAGCGCTTTCCCCTACAGTCCGTTCAGGCTATAGGCGGGATCTTTGCCGTGTGTGTGTGAGTCCCACGTAACGCTAGCCGGGTTAGGGAAAGCCGACCTTCGCTGATCGTCGTCCCCTTGCCAATTAACAAAAACCGACGTGGACCCACCGCTCTGTGAGTGGGCGGTCGGGGTCATCTGAAGGTCGCCTCGCTCGTAACGGCGACGTCCTTCAAAGCGACCTCGGCCGATGGTGGATCAGCTGAGAGTCTCCGGCCCCAATGCAGACACCTCCCGCCGTCTCCCGGGCTCCGTGATTGCATATCATGTTTAATATGTCAGTTACAATTGCCTTGGAAATAAGTACAAGCTGTTCCTTCAAAAAAAAAAAGTCCAGGATATTGCATTATACATTTTAATTTAAATGTCAAAATTTACCATTGCGCAGCTAAATGCGCGCTCGGAGACGCGCGGCGTTTCGTCTGATAGCGCGGGGATTAATACGTTTCATGCGATAATGAAACATCGTGCCACACGTGTGACAGTCTAATGGCGTAATACGCCAGAAATGAAATCCCGTCCGATCGGCCCATTGCCCCCTTTCCGTGAAGGAATAATTGCACCATGGACACTAAAACGTTCAAACCCCCTGCAGTTGTTAGGAATGTTTTTTTTGTTACTTTACGTCCGCTTTGTGAAACGTATCCATCTCGGAGGAGTTAAGAGGCGCGCTGCATTATCCCCCCCCCTCCCCCCCTGTGAGGGCTGGCAACACGAGGAGGCGCGACCTTGCATCGGCCTCTCAGTCCGCGCACCATCTCCGAGCGATCTGAGGTGTACGGAATCCGCGTTTTAATTACTTCCCGGCACAGGACCTCCGTCGGGGGGAAGGGCAGCGAGTAGGGTGACCAGCCCGGACATAAATGAAGCTGTCTTGTTGAATCAGGAGTTATTAGACCCCCTTGCCCATCAATAAACTCCTGATGAATAATCTCCACAAAGAGGAGGGCGGCCCGCTCGGCAATTGCGAGCGGCGCGCCGCGCTGCCGTATGGCGGCAGCGCCACTCGGAGGCATTCTCACGACAAGCCGCCGATAGACCTTCACCCAGCAGGGGATAACAAAGACCTACAAAATATTATTATTAAGTCAAGACAGAGTGCGTTGCTGGTCAGATGGAGCATTGAGGCATTGGTGTTCATTACCTATTTGCAGCCAGGAGTGGAAATTCCACATCCCTAAGGTGGTGGCGAGTCTAGCCTAGAGGATGATCACTGTTTACTTGCCACAAAATGGTCCTAAATTGATCGACATTCGAGGTTATGAGTCAACACCCAACCACAATTTGAACTCGCAACCACCCCATTGTGAGCCGCTCGCTCTAACGCTGGGCCACTAGGCCGGATCAAATCACGCCGGGCACCGTCTGGGATTTCAACCCCGGCACCGCAAGTGGAAACCCTTGAGGGCTGAGACCAACGAGCACAGCCACGTGGTTCCACCAGGGGCCCCCAACTCCACCCTCCGATGGCCGTGTCGCGCTGCCGCTCGGCGACCAGGGCCGTCCGCGTGCCGGGTCGATCGTCGTGTCGATCGTTGTCATGAGAGGTCTTGGGGAGACCTTCATCCAGCAGTGGATTGAGCATGGCTGATGATAATGTTGATGATCTTCGTGGTTTGAACAACATTGATTTACTTGGAATAGAAGGCCCTCATTAGCGTGCTGTCTCAATAACCGGCGGTCATGGGATGCAGAGTAACGCAACACACGAGTACCGTACCGTCTTTGCATAGAGTGGCATGTTTGTGTGTGTGTTGTACATGAATAATAACAATGCCCTCCGGCTTGTTGTGAGAAAACCAGGGTCCCCTGCTCAAAGGAGCATTGAGCGCAGTGCTCATCTTCCACGGTGGCCTTAAAGCCAGTGGTGGAAATTCCACATTCCTTTTACGTCGGGCCGGTCTGTTGAATTTTTTCGCCACTCGAGTTGACGATGGGCTCAGTTAATCACGTGCAGGACTTCAACTTTGCAAGCTCCCGATTTTGAGTCGTGCTGTGGCGGTGCGCTGCCACTATCCGAAATATGAAAAATGCAAATTCTTCGATCGGCATTTAGGGAGAGTATTTCACTAAAACGTATGTAAATGTTCGCTTCGCATTAAAGTGGCATGCTTAATGGCAGGGTAAACCTTGCGGGGATTGCCTCTCGCGTAGCGCACTATAAAACATATTGACTTTGTCGCCGCCTGAAGCTCGGCCGGAATGTTTAATGCGGATGGGGCGAGCGGCGGATGCACCTCGCGCGCACCCTGGAGCACAAAAGGGGATCTCTGAAAGGAAACGCTCCGACCCACGAGACGAATGACGCGAGTCCGATCCATCCCGAGGGGGCGCGGCCACGACTTGCCCAGAGTGCCGAGCTGGCTCGTGCATAGGTTCGGTTTTTTTCTCTCTCTCTCTCTCTTTACTTACTTACGTGGCGAGAGAGTAATTCGCTTTTCGATTTTATTTTTTTCTCTCTTCCCCCGGACGTCAATATTGTGCCTTTTGTGCCGGCGCCGGGGCTCGTGCGACGTGGAAGCTGAGAGATGACAGGCGCTGGCCCCCGCGGGGGCCACCGTGGCGGCGGAGGGGGTCCCGCAGCGAGCCCCCCCCTCCACCCCCCCCTCTTTCCCCCATCTTCGCCCCCCCCCCCGCGACCCCTCCTGCGCCGAAGCTTTCAAAGCTCAGTTCCCGACTCCGCCAGCTGCATGACAGATTGGCTAATCATGGAATACACTCCAAAGTAATTATATTGCAGCGCGTGCCGAGCATGCGGCAAGGGCGCTAAAAAACCTCCGCCGTGCTTCCGCTCTCAGTGGTAAAGCGATGCCCGTAAAGTACTGCTGCATATCGCCGCGTGGTGTAATTGGAATTTGGCTTAATTAGGGTACAGTGGTCACGGTGATCACCGTCTATTACCGCCCGTGCCAGGACCTCGGCGATAATTATTCAGCGTTTGGTTCCACGGCGGGAGTTGACGCCGTGGAACCGAGGGCCGAAGCGCCGCCACTCGGCACGGCGCTTGACGCTGCCGACCCTTCCCTAATGAGGGCTTCTCTGTCCGCGCGTCAAGCGAGGCCGAGCCGTGCGACCTCCCCCCGTCCCGCGGTGTCAGGGTGACGCCGAGTTAGAGTGGCTCACAATTGTCACCTCCTGCACGTCTTCGTACTCGTGCAGTCCTTCCGCGCACGCCACTGGTGGATGAGGGCCTCCCCCCATGCCGCGCGTGTCCCTGGGGCCATTGGGTCATACTTCACCAGGCGTGTCGGCGTGAGTTGGGGAAGGTCGGGGAGCATAGACGTTGGAGTGTGCCACAGTACAACAAAGCATGTTGATGCGATGTATTTTTCTTACTTAATGCCACACCACCCACTTATGTGCGGTAGTGGCCTTAATAGGGGCTCGCTAGCAACACGTGGCCGTCAAGTCCGTAAGACTGAACTCGTGGAGGCCAAAGTGATGTGTTGCTATTTTGGCGATCAGCCTGCCTCTGTTTGGTCAATTGATGGCAGCACTCTGCAATGTACAACATCTGTATGGACTATTCCATCGTCATGAGAACCCCTGACATTGTTAGCATCATGAACATCGTCTGCAAGATCATCACGATCATCGCCATAGGCTGTGACTTCCACCAAAATGTCTGGTCAAAAATATGCCCCTCCAGTACACGATTCGTGTGGCGAAGGACGCTCGCAGTGACGGATCAACGTCGTTTGTGGGCCCTTTCTAAGTGGTAGGCCTCACGTGAATTGATGTTGGGGGGCCGTATCCAGACCACGTGCTGTAGTCTGCCACCACTCGGCTAGGCCCATCGAACTCCCCGCCCCCCGTCCCTGCACGGCTTCTATCGGTTGGGGATGAAATGTTTAAGGGGACGCCCTGCCCGGTTGTATGCCAGATATTTACTTTAAGTGGATGAAACCACTTTGGCAGATCATTTCAGAGATGGCCTCTACATATTCATGCACAACGCGTAAAATTATAAATCCGAAAATGTGAATATACACGGCCCAAAAAATCCCTGTGCCACGGGGCCATATTTCACGTGTGGCCGGACAGAACCCCTTTTTGAAAAATGCACGCAATATATATTTTTTTTCTCGCCGGCGACTGCTGCCGAATCAATCCACGGATAATCGCAAATTACGCCGCGACTTGCGAGACCTGAATAATTCATGAGGAGGTGCCAGTTATCGCCGGGGAGGGCACAACACTTACCATTTCCTCTGACTGCCGGCTTCGCGCTGCCCACCCGTGTGCCGAGAGAACTCGCCGTACAACCGAGCTCAGGAGCAGCCGCGAATGTTTTTCCACCGCAGAAGCCGTGCCGTTACGTGCCGTGCAGCCGTCACGCTCGACGAACGGGTCAAGTCGAAAACGATTGACCCCGTCGTTGCGCAGCCGTGAGCCACGTTCAGATGTTTTGTGAGGCCGACTCGTCGCGGTTGTGCTTCTGGCTCGGCACGGCAAATAGGCAGTGGAAAATCGGCCCTACAAGGAGGGCCGCACGCTGGCTCGGCTCGGCCGACGTACAAAACTCCGATGTGGTGGGAAGCGACTCGTCCTCTCGCGCGCCCGTGGCTGATTGCGTGCCAGGCAGGCCGGCGTGTTTGTGCGAAGGGGCTGCCCATATTTTACACAAAAGGTAACATTGACGCAGCCCAAGACACGTCGGCGCACGGTGACCGAGAGGGACGTGGGAGAGTAATAACGACTTGGTGTGGCAACGCCTGCCCCGTAATTACCGCTCACACCTGCGTGCTCGCAGCAGGAGCCCGGGTTACAAAGAAGCACGCCGCGCTGGTGGGGAATTGTCCTGGCAGTCGTATGGTGCGCGTGTAGGTGGGGAGCCGGAGTGCAGCGGTGTTAGCGCGCTGCGCTACAATCCCGGCGACCCGGGTTCGATTCCCGCTTGCGGCCATCGCCAGTGACGAATATCTGAAACGGTCCTGGGCCTGCTCTAGGTCCACTCAGTCTCAAATGTGTGCCTGGTGCAGTGTGTAAACATCGCCACGAGGGAAATAAAGGCGGCCGGGCGGGGTACTGTTCACCCTGTCGATGTGACATGCCAGCCTTTGTAGGTGTTACTCGCTTTACAGCACTTGCCCCAACATTCTGTTCAGGCTATATGGGGGATCGTTGTCTTTTTGTATATGACTCTACGCTAGCATCTGAGTGTGTCAGTATAATTCCAGCCCATAGTCACATCTTCCAGTGCCAGAATTCCGTGACACGGCCCAGGCGCCACCTCCCAGTGCCCTCCCAGGGCCCTCCCAGCGCCCTCCCAGCGCCCTCCCAGCCACCTCCCAGCGCCTTTCCAGTCACCTCCCAGCCACCTCCCCTCCACTTCCCAGCCACCGCCCTTGCGCTCGTGTTCCTGACCCAATCGTGACCACCACTCGGGCACAGTGGGACCCACGGTCTGCCTCTGGGCGGCCTGCACCCGAACCTCGTCGGCTCCCACACTCGAAGCAGGGTTCAGACTTTACTCTTCTAAGCAATCAACACCCGACGATATTAGGACGCCACTGGATCGACGCACTTTATATCTAGGTTGAAAACTCATTTGTTAAGAACTGCTTTTTGTGTTTATCATGAAGCCTTTCTCATGCACCTCCGATGAGAACGGTTGACTACGTACGGTGCGAAAGAAGTTCAACTTAAGTTCAATAAGGGTTGATAAAGTGGGGGAGTGCCCCAGGATAGCCGCAGACAGCGCTCGCCGCTAACATCAGCCGTAGCTCGGGATCGAACCCAGGCCGCCAATACTTCCTCGCCAACCGCTCGTTCCTATTATTTCTATTATTTAACCCCCCCCCCACAAAAAACGTGAACATTTTAAACATTAATATCTCCATTGTTATTCTAAAAGTTGTGAAAAGTTTGTCGCTGCCGGCTATGTTTGCAAAAATAAGTGAAGGCATTCTCGTGCAGCCGGCGTTCATTAGCGCTGCGGACGAGTGGAGGGGCCGCGGTGGGATCACGTGGAGGGCCCCTCCCCCACTGCCAGGCGCCCCCCCCCCCCCGCCAGGCCCCCCCCCCCCCCCCCGCCAGGCCCCTCTGCCAGCCCCCCCACCTCCGCCAGGCGCTGCGTGCTCTCGCTACCCGGGATCCTCTCACGCTTCTCGTCCGCTGCGGTGGACGGTTCTGATTTGTCGCCATTCCCAGCCAAGGCGCTGCACGTAGTCCCCCCCCCTCCACCCCTGGGCAGGACGTCGCCCTTGCGGTGGACAATTTGACCACCGGAGCAGAGGGCGCCGGCAGAGCAGAGCCTGGCGCTGGCGATGGCGCCTACACTGGCTCGGTGGAAGGCAGCTCGGGGTCCGCTGTAATGGGCGCGGATCAGCATTTTGCGCATGAATCACGCCAACGTTTTTCAACAAGTTTGATTGGGTTTCCTTTTTGACTAAAATCACGTTTAAAAAAATATATTCTTTTTTTCTTGTGATAATTCAGTAGCGGCATCTGCAGAGGGCTCGGCGTGCCGCAGGAGCTGCGCGCTGTCTAACGGAGCGCGCCAACCGCGAACCGCCGCGAGGAGGACTCGTTGATTGCGCGAGTCGGACTCGCCAGCAAACTCCCTGGCGCGGACAATACGTGAACAAAGCAGCCATCGGCACGGCGTGTGCCCTTGTGTAGGCGATTGTTCACGATTGTTTTCGTTGCTGCCCTCATCGCCCGGGGTCACCGGGTTCGTAGGCGCAGTGTTTGGCAGACTGCGCCAACGAACCTGGTGGCCTGAGTTCAATTCCCAGCCATGGCCGATGATGATGATGATGATTGATGATTTCGTATTGCCAATGAAGGGCAAGCCACCGCTGATGTCATTGGGCATTGATAATTCATAATAATATTAATAGTCATGATAATCAGATTTAAATATCGCTCATTTGTGCGAATACTTTTCCAAGCTAAATTAATTCAACCTTTTCATGAACAGCGATGACCGGCGTGGTGAAGTATAGCGACCGTGCATTGGTCATCAATTCATATCAGTTCTCAAGATCAGAATGCATGCATTGACTTTGTAAGAATCAATGTTTTTATTATTATTAATATTTGCTTCACGATAAAACAACCCTCACGACCGTCGCGGCGCGGCGGGGGGGGGGGGACCTTCATCCAGCGCTGGGCTGACAAAGGGCTGTAGATTATTATTAATATTATTCTGCATGTTATGAGGTTGATGTACACCAACTACAGCCACTAGAGGCTGCTACAATCGGCACAAGGGGACAAACAAAATCGACCACCCCGCCCCCTCTCCCCTCGCCAGAATCAAATTGCGACGTGATCCCGAATTGCGTCAATTCATCGGTTGGCGAGTTGAAGAAAAAGTCGCCAACAAACCTTTGGGACGCAGCGACACTGACATGAGTCGCCACGGTGCCACCAACGCCGGGCGACGCGGCGCGTTCCCGCAAACGCTGCGGTGGGCGGCCGGCTAACGTTCGCCACGTCGTCACGAGCCGCGCTCGGGGCCCAAAGCGGACTAATGATTGCAGCAAACGACAAGAAAAGCTCACTTTGTATTAAGCCAGAAAATGCATCATTAGGGAGGGAGGGAGGAAGGAAGGCAGGCATTTGTGCTCCGAATCTGTAGTCGTCATGAAAATGCCATTATGAAGGGGCCATTAACCCAAGATTACACTTTGCTGGGGCAGTGGGAAATGCACGTGATTTTTACCCCTGGTAATTCCATGCGCTTAAGCACAATTAATATCCCGGCAAAACAAACGCAGTTTATTTTTTCATTTGTCGAATGTTATGAATTAATAAACACAGTCGCGCACGCGCGCGTGTGTGTGTGCGCGCGCGCGCGTGTTCGTTTCCAGCGTACATGTGGAGAGCGGTGGTGTTGCAGTTTGTGCGCTGCGCTACGAACCCGGCGACCCGAGTTCGATTTCCGCTCCCAGCCAACAACAGTGACAAATATCTGAACCGGTCCTAGGCATCCACTAGGTTCACTCAGCCTCAAATTAGTACCTGGGGCGGTGTGTAAGCATCGCCAGTGGGGAGACTAAAGGCGGTCGGGCGTGGTGCTGGCCACCCTCCCCCTCGTGTGCCGTGCAGGCCTTCATAGGTGCTACTCACTAACAGCACTTTCCCCAACAGTCTGTTGAGGCTATACAGGGGATCTTTGCATTTGTATTTGCATTCGTCAACAGCACACACTCCGGCCGCAAAACGAATTAGAGTCAAAACAAAATAACAGAACTGCACTCTACGGTTGCTTTAAACAAAGTGCTTTCTCAAATGTGTTTCCTTAAGTAATGTGAACAATCTGAAATACGCAAGTTGCCTTTTCGTGTTCCCACAAAGGCATTGTTCTGCTCGTGAGGAGAGGTCACGGCGTCCCCTCGCTCCAGTGAGACGGTGACGCTTTGACAAACCCCACTGACTTCCTGCGACGTTGTACTCGATTTATCAACCGCAGGGAACGTGGTGATGTGCGCATTGCGGGTGAGCAGGGAACGTGGCTGTTGGCCAGGCAACCGGGCCGATGTCTCCAGGCTCCTCTCATCTCTGTCTCACGTAACGTGTCCCTCGCTCATCTCAACTCACTCTCACCTCACCCTCCCCTGCTCGCTCCCTCCACTCCCTTATTTATCCGGTGAGCACTGGTGGGCTACGTACGGTGCGAAATAGGTTCAACATATTATGTGGGTCTTTCGGTAAAGCCACGTAGATAGAAAGATATTATAAAGTAATAAAAATAATATTCTTATTTTAGAAAAAATAATATTCTTATTTTATTATATATTTCCTATCTACGTGGCTTTACCGAAAGACCCACATAATATGAATTCCTGCAGTCACGAAAGCTTGAAGTCAAGGTTCAACATACACACATACGTCTCTATCTCTCTCTCCAGCATCTTCCTGAACTCTCTCCTATCTCTCCGCTGCATCTCACCGTCGAAACCACGTGCCCTGGGTCTCGGGGCCGCGACGTCTCTGCATCGCCGCCGCACGCGATCACGACGGAGAAACCGCCAGGTCGCACGTCTCTGCCACGGAGGTTAATGAGGCTAATTGAGGCGGTGTCACTTTGGAGAGCCCACGCTTGGGATGCGGAGGCGCGCGTGCGGGAACTTTAACCTCGCGCGGCGAGGCACGTCCGTCGAGTCAAACACGCGGGAGAGGTGGAATAATTGCCCCGGCGAAGTGTCGGCGTTAGTCGCCGTGAATGTAACAAGTGTTCGCAAGTTTTAAAGTTAAACATCAAAAGACAAATGTGGGTGGGTAAGTTTTTGACGATGTTTTTTTTTCTTCACCTTTCGCTCGGAAACATTTCCCCGCCGTTAGGGTAAAGTGGCTTAAATAGTCAAACATGATGATATTGGAGCAGACATTGATCGCCTTCCAGTGGATGCTGCTGATGAGTTTGCTCGGTGCGTGACCAACATATAAAAGCGCAATCACGTCTTCAAAGTATCGTTTGATAAATGAATCAATATCTTGGGCAATCTTTTGCCCACGCTCGTTTGTTTGAGGGCATAAGGATCGAGCCAGCGGTCAGAGAAACGGAGAGGTCTTCCTGCTTCCCATGAACTATGTTTGACTTTTTTTATTTTATTTTACCAGTGAAGGCCCACTGAGTTACGTAGCTCTCTTGCAGAAGGGACCCGGCTGTCACAAATGATAGCTCGGCGAAGTGGCTTATCACGTGGCCAAATACTCGATTCTAAATCTGGAGGGAAAACCCGGAGGACCCGGAGAAAAATCCACACGACCGCGGGGAGAGAGACGTGCAAACTCCAAATATGGTGGGGATCGAACCCGCGACCTCTTGCATGCAAGGCGAGCTAGTTAACATCTCGTCACCGTAAATCACACGGCAAGGTACACGTGGCGTCGTCCACAACGCTGGATCGTTCTGCACAAAGGCGGGGGAGGGGCGGGGGAGAGAATCCACGGCCGTCGCTCATAGTGAAAAATTATAAAATACGAATTGCGAGAGACGCTCTTTGTAAAATTGACCTCGCAAAAAAAAATCATCGCAAGCGAGACGTTGAGCCGTACCTCACTCTCCCTCTCTCCCTCGCTCCTTTCTCGTGATGAATGCGCCCACTGGGTGACACGAGTGGAAATTAATACAGCAGGGTAATGATCCAGAAGCGCTCTGACAATGGCCCGGTGGCTTGCGGGGATAATGCAGTGTCAACGCACCGACACAGGGCCGATGAGATGCTGGGTTTGAATCCGGATTCCGGCCACCATCGAGTGCGGTTGATGATCTCGTCCTGGTAGCCGATGACCGCACAAACAAGCAAAAGAGAATTTGCCTCTGCGCTTAATTTCGCCCCTGGGAAATTAAAAATGCCACCGTGACTGCCGTTCGGCAGGGCGGGTGGAAGATCTCTGCCTTAGAAGCCACTGGAAGGGATCTCAAAAGTGGTTTTGTGATATCCGCTTCCACGGGTCGTCCTTGAACGCGGATAGCCGCACCCCAAATGGAGGACACTGAGAGCACAATCGCGATTGCACTTTGGTGGAAAAGACAACCAAAAACATTGCGTTGGATAAAAGCTCTGGCAAAGTGGCGCCCTCGTCTCGAATGACAAGTGGGGGGGGGGGGGGGGGTGGTATAACCCGCACCCCCTGCTCCTCTCACCCCCCGCCGCTCGCTCGGTGGCCCACGGTTTCCAGCAGGTGGCTCACTCTGAGAGAGACAGAGAGAGGGGGGGAGAGAGCCACGGTGTCTGTTACTGCCGTCCCTTGGGTGGTGCCATATTTTACGTTTTACGCCCCCGTAATTCTAAAGACGCCGTTGCTTCTTGGTGGGGTTCGACGCGGTTCTGTGGCGGCCGTGCCAGAGATGATTTATGACCTTTGTTTTAAACCCCCTCTGGGAAATAAGAGGGGTTTTTTTTGTTTGTTTTAAAACTAATTGCGAGTGCCATATGTGGCGTTTTTTAAAAGTTGTCTAAATTGTTGTGGTGGATTTTTTTTCTTATGCTTGGGGGGGTTGGGAGTTGGGGGGGAAAGCGTGTAGAGTGTGGTCGTTTTCACGTGATTGACACGATACATCGGTCTCTGAATCAATTAGAGAGCCCTCTAAACGTGTGAGGAATGTTGTTTCAAGGGCCGTGAGGGAAGAGCCACGCCGATTCTGCCTGATAGATGTGGACGTCAATTTTCAGTTTCCACCGTACGTTTGGTCGGGAGCGTGAAACGTCGTTTTGTTTTTTATTTCTTCTCACGGCCATGCCAGGTCGTCGCGTTGCCGCTGCCATCACCGCCACTGCTGCTGCGTTCCACCCTTTGACTTACGCGAAATTGTTGAAATTGGCGGTGGCGGTGGCGGTGGCGCAGCGGTTTAGCGCCCCGCACCATCCACCCGGCGGTTTGAGTTGGATCCCCGGCCACGGCTAACATCGCGAGCGAGTGATACGGTACTGAACCAGTCCTGAGCCACCACCTTCGCCAAACCTGCAGCCACCAGTGTGGTGAAGTGTGGTGAAGTGTGGTGAAGTGTGGTCGAACAACCCCTGAGACTGACGGCGTGGTGGGACTAACGTCCACCAGTGGATTGACAATCGGCTGCTGTAGGACTGGAGTGTGAACACTGCACACCGTGTATGTACCCAGCCGGCGTCTGCTTTGCGGCAGTACTCCGAGACGCTGCACAGGAACAGCGGAGGCATTTATCAGAATATGTATTCATACCGAAGGAATCCGATGAGCTCTAAAGCTCTTGTCCCCCACAGACGTCCAGTAGAGGGACAGAGGCGGCGAGTCGTGGGCCGAGGAGACGGGGGAACGTCTTGAGCCTGGACGTGAACAGGGGCAGGGAGTCGGCAGCACGGAGGGCTGGGGCTGGTGGTGGAGATTGTTGCGACGAGGCTTTAATCGCACATCTTCCACCGCACGCGCGCCTCAGATGCCTCTCAAAAGCGCCTCCCCTCCTCGCCCGCGCCGAGAAGCCAATTTATTTCAGTGCGGATGATTCCGCGCCACGATAAGCGCGCGAGCCGCTTCATCCCGTAACCTTAAAGCAAGCACGAAATTGATCAATTCCAAGTTCATTACAAACGTTTTGTACTTTAATGAACTTTACCGCATCCCAAAGTCGCCGGCTTTGATACGACCGCCCCCCTCCCAACCCCCGCAGACCGCTGTACCTGTCCCTGGTGGGACAGCTGAAGCTGGTGATTGGACAGCTGAGCCTGGCTTGCGTGCAATGCCGGGGTGGTAGGGGGGGGTCTCTTCCCCCCTGAGCAGCGAGCGAGGAGCTGCTCACGCCATGCCCACGGCTCCACCACGCGGCGTCGGGATATTGCACCCGCGGTGTACGTTGTGTCCCCCCCAGCGCCTGGCCCACGAGGACGGCACGCGCTAGAGACAGCCTCGTCCGCCAGGACGAGACAGGCGGGCGGGTGTCTGTACCAGAATTGGTCAGAGACAGATGCGTCACGTCTGTGTGTGTGTAGAAGGAGTGTGAGTGTAGAAGGTGTGTGTGTGTAGAAGGAGTGTGTGTGTAGAAGGTGTGTGTGTGTAGGTGTGTGTGTGTGTGTAGGAGTGTGTGTAGGTGTTTGTGTGTAGGTGTGTGTGTGTGTGTGGAAGGTGTGTGTGTGTATGTGTGTGTAGAAGGTGTCCTTATGGAATAGCGGCCGCGTGCCGCTTGCCAGTTCCCTTTGGCTTTGTCGGCGTGGCAATGCCACAGACGTGAGGCGGCTCGGGACAGCACCGAGAAGCCAAACACATTAAAATGGGGGTCTCCCAACTAAAATATTCCTTAATCAGAACACACAAAGCGAAGCCCGCGTCTCCATCGCCTCGCCAAAAACGCTCATAAACACTCGCGCGGCGCTCCAGCCTCCTCTCGCTGCGCCCTCGCCACCGACCCGCTCCGTTGCCCTCGCGGTCTAAACAAACCTCCCTTCCCGGGATGATGCAGAGGCACTCCCGTGACGCAATTGTGTATCGCAGGTGAGTCACGGAGCGAAAGGTCGGCGGCGATCGCAGCCACGGCGAGGCAGATAATGCCGCTGTGACAACACCACTACCACCACCCCCCCCGTCTCCCCAGCCGCCTAAATGACGAATCTCTCGGTCACTCACCACCACCACCGCCGCCGCCGCCGCCGTCGCTGCTAAACGGGTCGACGGACGATGGGGCGGCTCCGCACTCCATCACGGAGCGTCGACTGCCCTTCTTAGATAAGCGGCTGAATAATGATCCACTCGTCCAGATTAAAAGATGGGGGGGAGGGGGGGTGGTTCTATGAAGGCGCGATCTCTCACCTCGCCGGAAATGTTTGCCGTGTCAACCGAGCCGCGCTCGATGCCGCGCCGTCGTGCTCAGCGGACAAACATCGACGCGAGGACACGCGGTTGCGGGGATTCCTCGAGCGCGGGCCCATTGTCGCCTCGGGCTCAGCCACCCCCAGCGAGGGGCCTTGCCTCCACCCCGGAGTGGACGGTCGCTCCGTTTCCGCGGCGGCCGTCGCAAGGCGGATTATCCTCGTGGCAAAAGTAGCGACACGTGTCGTAGCTTACGCGGGCCCCCCCCCCGCACTTTCGAGGGCTCCGCGCTAAATGGTTTCAAGCTAGAAATTCCCGTACTGTTTGGGGCTTTCGGGAAAGTCACGTAGATAGAAAAATAATAGAAAATAATCTTTTTTTAATTCTTATTTTTTCAATATATTTTTTATCTACGTAACTTTACCGAAAAACCCAAAGAGTATGGATTCCTGCAGTCACGAAAGCTTTAAGTCAAGATCTATCAATTCCGGTTCAGTGATTCTGCACTTGCTCTATTACTATAGCACTATACCGCCTTCAACTTTTATGAACGACCGGGTGTTTAAGGTTAGCGATTTGTCGTATTATCTGGCTGTGTAGCAAATGAAAAAATACAATTACTGTGTGTGTCTGTGTGTCGTAGCGGGGGGGGGGGGGGGGTTGACTCGACCCGTCACAGTCCCTGGAGGGGTAAAGTCAGTACCGGCTGTATTGATACTTTATCAGCTGCTCTCTGCAGCAGCAATGCGGCATCATTGACATTGGTTCACGGCTCCGATGAAGATTTCTCTTTTATCACCATTATAGTACGGCAGCAGTGGGAGGTGCGGTGATTGGTGGGGAGCGGTAGTCTCGTGTCGGTTAGTGCGCTGCGCGACAAACCCAGCGACCCGAGTTCAATCCCCGCTCACGGCCAACATCAGTGATGAATATCTGAACCGATCTTGGGCCTCCCCAAGGTCGACTCAACCTAAAAAGATTATTACCTAGCGTGGTGTGTAAACGTCACTACGAGGGAGACAAAGGCGACCGGGCGTGGTGCTGGCCACCTACCCCCTCGTGTGCCACAGTGCCGGTAGCTTTCATAGGTGCTGCTCGCTAACAACACTTTCCCAAGCAGTCTGCTGAAGGCTATACGGGGGATTTTTGTCTTTGTGCCGCTCAGACAAGAGCAGGTAAACGAAGGAGCGGAGGTCTGGCAGCCACAGCGAAATCGTAGAATTTGTAAGTTGCGGCTGGATGAGAGGAACTAAGGAGGGGAACGAATGGGGGGAAGTCTTTCCCCAACAGAGGGAAGTTACAGCCGGACAACAACAGCAGTAACAGCACATGTAGCATTTTTGACGATGTTATCACAGCGGAAAAGTTGCTGTTATTTATACCGAAGCGGTGGACTGTGCAGAGTGTGTGGCGCGAGTGACATTTCAAAAGCACGAGTGTCCTTTCCATCGCCCGATTTGCGTTTGCCGCTGGGCCTCCTCATCACTCATCCGCCGCGGCAGAGGCGCCGGGTGCCCGTGCGGATCACCACCCCCTCGCCCGCCCCCCCTGGCGTGCCTCGCGGCCCCCCACGGCGCACGTGGAACACGGTGCTCCGTGAGACCTCTTCTCGTCAACCCGTTTGGTGTCCTCTCCAATGCCGTCCCGGCCGTGCTCGTCTTTGCGCATGGGACGGAGGGTCCAGTCCAAATCGTCCCGCGGAACATTTCGATGGTTCGTGTTGGAGAACGGCCCGCGGAAAGAGATACTGCAGAGCTGCCCGTGAGACCCCCTCGTGCGACCTCTGGTCCAACCAATAGCAGGTTGCACTTTCACACGCGCCCTGCCACGGAGAGCAATGGGCCATCGTGTAACAGTCAAACGATTCGTTTTGTTTTCAGAGTTGGAATTTAGCCAAATTGAGTGCAGAACCAAATTTAAAATGACAAGGGTTTTTTGTTGTTGTGTTCACTGGACTGAGACCGCCAACTCGCGTGCACACTTGAGAAACCCGCTTCAATCACGGACGGCTATAACCCGGACGCGAACCCAGGGCGGGTCGGCGATGCCGGCTCGGCGTCTCTGGCTTGCGAGACTGCCGGCCGACGCCTCCTCTCACGGCACGGCCCAGCGGACATTCACGGCCCAGACGTCGAGAAGCGTGAACGGCGCGTGCGTCCGATGAAGCGTCAAGAGGCCACGGGAGCGGAGTTGCCTTCCGGCGACCTTTCACCCACACTCCCCGTGTCGATCGCCGGTCACAAAGCCCCAGGCATCGACCCGGTGATTCTTCCGCTTCGGTGCATTGGCGCGTGAGTTTGGGGCGTCTGTTGTTGGGCCATCGTGGTTCTTCTCGCAAGGCAAAAACCTGCGGCAAGCTGCGGTCGCGCAGCGGTTACACCCAGAAGAGCGCAGCGTTTGGAACACCCACGTGGAGATTCATCCGTGTACGTCTGCAGACCATCAGTTCATCGATGGATGAGGAAACTCCCGACGCCGTGCGGATCGTGGGAGTAATTTGACCATACTTCACCACGCTGGTCACTGCGGGTCGACGAAGGTGCGGAGGAGAGGTGTGGGCACATCGAAGTACAATGCAACGGTTAATTTTGATGCATTGCCCCTTTGATGACCACCACGTAGGGTCGCAGCCACCGTGAGTTACCCTGGTATGGATCCAAGTACTATCCAGGCTCAAACCTGCTTATCTTCCAAGATCTTTTCAGGGCGTTATGCAGACTTGCCATTGCCTGAAATGTAACATATTATATATTACTCTTTAGTTCTTTCGGAAAAGTCACGTAGGTAGAAATAAAATAAAATAAATCACGACGTTTCAAATGTAACATATTATATATTTCACGACTTTTCGGCCACAACACAAGCAGCCGTCCTATTTTATTATGTTTTATTTTTTTATTTTATTATTTCCCTTCTGCGTGACTTAACCGAAAGAACCAAGAAGATGAATCCCTGCAGTCACGAAAGCTTTAAATCGAAATATTAGATATTGTTTTATTTGAAGGTCACACTGTGACACAGAACTGTGACGCAAAATGTCTTGAGCTTTTTTTTTGCTTACATTTATTTTGAGAAAACTTCATTAATTTATAAACAGACATGAGTGCAAAAGTTATAAAATTAATGTGTGTGTTTTTTTAAATAAATTGATCACAGCATGTTTTATATAACCGCTCTAACACACTTGTCATAAAAAAAACCCGACAAAATAAATAAAAATGGAAGTCCATTAAACAACAGGCCCTTCTGGGCCAATAATTTAATCTGCCAAGACAACACGTACCGAGTTTGTACACGCACACTGTACACGTACACACACACGTACACACACATGTGTGTGTACATGTGTGTGTACGAGCGGAGCGCCGGGTGGCTAAAGCACAGCAAGTTGGCACAGTAGGGGGCACAGGTGGTGCATCAGCCACTCATCTCAGTCAGTCGACCCGTGGCACCTGGGTCTGCTCCGTGACCTCCTGCTAGCGGGCGTTCGACACTTCACGTGGCCTCAAGGTGCACATGGCCTGACACAAGCGTCGTGGTGACGTCACCGCCACTTAGTGGTGAATGGCGGTTGTTGTTGTTGTACGCGTGTGTACGTGTACAGTGTGGGTGTACATGTGTGGGTGCGTACATGCACACACTGTGTTCGTGCAACTCCAACTTGATAAAGGTTGCAGCGAAGCAGCAAGATGACCACAAGGCTTAGAGAACACGGCACGTGCGCACGTTGAGAAAAGTCAGTTGGCTTGGATAAGACGCGCGTCTCGAAGTGAGACGAGAGCTGGCAGTCGAGACGAGCAACAGAGGCTAACGAAGGAACACGCGCGGGAGGACGTCAACCTGCGGAGATGGAGCAATGACATCGGCCCATGTGCAGGCGCTGGACGCAATCCTTGAGAGATCACAACGGATTTGGGGAGGCCTTCGTCCAGCAGTAGCTAGATCGTGGCCGGTGATGATGAATCTGGAGTCAACTACGGCACCGTGAAAAAATCCCTCGGCTGGCGTTGAGAATTCGACTTGTACCGATTGCGCGTGGTTCCCATTACGCACCGGTTGGACCCCGCGACGCAGCGCGCGCGCTCCTCGCAGCGAAGCCAGCGGCGCAGATGCTCGATGGCTTTTGAGTCGTCTCCGAGCAATTGCGGCTCAATAAACAAATCCTCTCTGCCACATTCCACTCCAATTCCCTCTATTGAACTGATGGAAGCTTAAGCTGATTTGGGAGTAAACAAAACAATTAGGGTCCTAATGTGTTTGGTGAGACGAGGAATTCTGTCTGTACAGATCGTTAACACGGTTACAGCTTGTCACTTCGCATTAACTTTTGCTGATAGGTGACCGTTTTTCTTTTTTAAATTGTCTCAACCGCCTGATAACCGCTCTGGCGTTGGTAAGCGTACATATTTCTTCATTAAGCCATCCTTGATAAGTGTCCAACTACTTTGGCTGTGTCGTAACAGCAGTTTATTTATTGTCCACTAAATGCTTTAGGGAAACAGGGCTGCAGAGCCAGCCTAATGATGACAGACAGCCCGGGACTCATCCCAAGTTGCCCAAACGCGTAGCTCAACAACGCATTTGGGGGGGGGGGGAAATCTGCTCGGTTTGTGTTTGGCGTCCGAGCACATCGAGACGTTCGCGCGGACCCCGCGTCACCTCTCCGCGTCATCTCGCGCGCGTCCTCCGGGAGCGCACGCGGCACAGCACGCGGCACAGCGCGCGGCACAGCGCGCGGCACAGCGCGCGGTACAGCGCGCGGTCACAGCGCGCGGCACAGCGCGCGGCACAGCACGCGGCACAGCACGCGGCACAGCACGCGGCACAGCACGGCGCATGGCGGAGACCGGGCGGCGGACGTCGCCCTCTGCAGCGGCACCGAGACGGACGAACGTCCGGCGGCACCTGCGCCGAGACCCACGCCGTCCTCGAGGAATGCGAGAGAGCGAGAGAGCGAGAGACAGAGAGAGAGTCAGAGAGAGAGCGCCGCGCGCTGCCACTAATGAGGCGCGGCTTCTCGCTTCGTTTAAAACCGGCGACCGAACTCGATGAGACAGCGCCGCCGCCGCTGTCGCGTCCGTGGTGGCGACGCGATCACTGCCCATCGTGAGCTTGGCCCCCCGAGACGCCAAGTCGCGTCGCCGTCAGCTGACTCGTCTCGTACTCGGGAGGTCGTGGCCACGGCCCGGGATGGGCGAGGGACGCCTCGCGCGGCGGGTAACGGGGCCCCCACTCCCCCCTCCCCCTGCCACCGCCCCCGCTTACCGCTCCGGTGCAGCTGCCCCACTCCCTGGGCGGGCTGTCGGATCTTGAGCACCACTCTCAACAAAGCGAGACGGTGTCCCGCGAGCCATCACACTTCCACAAACAATTCAAATGCCAAACGCATCACGCGTCGTGCAAACTGCGTCCTCTGTATGGTATCCGTTGTTTCCCCGATACCAGAGGCAGCGTATTGCTGATTTTGACAGGCCTCTTGTCCCCCACCAGCCTACCAACCCTCTCGCCCGATCAGTCTCACTCACCCGACTCACAACCAACTCAGCCACAGGACAGACTTATATCGCTCTATGGCAATGCCAAGCCAACTCGCCATCGTTGCTCATGGGGAACGTGGTGCCGGTGGCGATTTGCGCAAACATTGCCACGAGCGCACCACAGCCATGATCCCTGCCACCCGTGGCGTCTTTCAGTGTGCCACGTGTGTCTAGGCACAAGGCCCTCACTTCACTTGGTGCCCCAATATTCTCCGTCGCAATCTCTGGGTCACATCGTCTGTGTCCGTCTCTCTGTGCATGCCTTACTCTCTTTCGTATCTGCACACATCTGCCCCCCCCCACCCTCTCTCTCCTTGTGCGTCTATCTCTCTGTCTGTATCCGATCTGTCCCTGTGCCCTGTCTCTATTCCTGCGCCTCTCTCCGTGTCTCTCCCCTATTTGTCTCGCTCCGTATCCGATCTGGCCCTCTGCGTCCGTCTCTTTATGTGCGTCCGTGCTCATCTCTATGGTCCCACTTCTCCTCCCGTCCGCACAGCGCCCCACGAATCGTCGAGTCGCGGACATTCGCGCCACCGGTCCCCTTGACCCCTCCACTCTCCCCTCCCCGCGGGCCCCCCTATCGCGTGCTGCCCCCCGTTACGAGCGATTGCGGCCGAGTCCCGAGTCTCGTCGTCATCGCCAGTTGCGCATCGTCACAAAGCGATGGAAATATGAGCCACCGCGGTTGAGGCTCAAGATTTGTGTGGCTATTTGTGGTGGCGGTGGCAGGGGGGGGGGGGGGATTGGGGGGTAGTTTCCTCTCATTTGGTGGATGCGCTGCGACTTGAAGGGACCGCGATACATGAAGGCTCCGAAAAGCCCTGTGAATTTTTTTTTTCTTGGGAGCTAATAAATAAAATAAACGATACAAACGGTTTCGGCTACCGCTCCCGCGCGTTCCCCGGACACAAAGCGAGTTCACTGAGCCTGGGTTGTGCCCGAGAAGCGTGCGGATCTGGCCTCCGGATTGCTAATGATGCATCATCCGCAGGAGGAATGAGCACACCACATCTCCGCGGGAACCCCCAGTGGAAATCATGTCCCGAAATGCACTCCGTCGCAAGAAGAGTAAACAAAAATATTTGAATTAATAATTCAGTTTTTTTGTTTCATCCCCCCACCCCCCTCCGCCATTGTACATGCGGTTGCACAGAGGACCAAAGCAAGTTCCATCTGTTGGAATATTAAGCCGGTTGATGAATCTGTCATGGTAGACTGAGCTGCCTGTCGGTGATGTTTTGAGTTGTGGTGGGCAGAAGCGGCCCGTATGGCAGGCCCATCTGCTGGGGCTTTGAGCGTCGCGCCTTAGCCCCGGCAGCTTCTCTCTTCGAGGTCCGTCTCCGCCTGGCAGTGACGCCACGGCGGCGAGACCCGCGCGACGGCTCCGCGCAGTTGTTGCACCGAGAGGCAACTCCGCTGCTCGCTGCTCGCGGCGCGGGGGATGAAGGGGTGAGGTGTCTGGTGTGTGTGTGTAGGTGTGTGTGTAGATGTGTGTGTGTAGGTGTGTGTGTGTGTAGTTGTCTCGTGTGAATGTGTAGGTGTGTGTATGTAGGTGTGTGTGTGTAGGTGTGTGTGTGTGTAAGTATGTGTGTAAGTGTGTGTGTAGGTGTGTGTGTAGCGCGGAGCGGTAGTGTAGCGGTTAGCGCGCTGCGCTATGAACCTGGCGACCCGGCTTCGATTCCCGCTCACGGCGAACACAAGTGACGATTATCTGAACCGGTCCTGGGCCTTTCCTAGGTCGACTCAGCCTTAAATGAGTACCTGGTGTGGTGTGCAAACATCGCCACTGGGGAGACAAAGGCGGTCGGGCGTGGTGCTGGCCACCCACCCCCTCGTGTACCGTTCCGGCCTTCATAGGTGCTCGCTAACAGCACTTGCCCCTACAGTCTGTTAAGGCTATACAGGGGATCTTTGTCTTTGTCTTGTAGGTGTGTGTAGGTGTGTGTGTAGGTGTGTGTGTGTAGGTGTGTGTGTGTAGGTGTGTGTGTGTAGGTGTGTGTGTGTAGGGGTGTGCGTGTAGGTGTGTGTGTGTGTGCGTCGCCGCGTTCGCGCGGGGCCCTGCGCTTGGAGGCCCCCCCCCTCCTCCTCCTCGGCTTTCTCCACCGAGGGGCCAGCTGCGTTAGCGGCCAGTCAGAGGCATCGCTTCTTCATACTCCACTTTGTTACGACGTTGATTTAATGACGATGATTGCGATGTCGATTATTTGAATGACAGCGAGGAATGTCTTTATCAACAGTTGCAATTGCTTTCTCTCTCAGTGCGTTAAGGCTCTACGGAGGGGAGATCTTTTTCTCTTGTGCGCGCGCGCGCGTGCATGCTGAGTGATTCGCTCTCCCGGTCCGTCTGCCCACGAGCGAGATCTCGCACCCCGCGCGTCCACCGATCTTGACCCCTCGTTGGGGTGGCGGCCCCCAGCGACCCCGGGCCGCTTTAGCCTGCCGGGCAGAGCCGCTCCGTGCCGGCCATCCTGCAGAGTCGCTTACCTTGCAAACAGAGTAGTGACGTCTTCTTGGTTCTTTCGGTAAAGTCACGTAGCGTCTGACGCTGAATCCCTGCAGTCACGAAAGCTTTAAATCGAAGAGTAGTGACGGTTTGCTCCAAGTTCAGTTATAGGGGGAGTCTCAATAACCCCATACTCATATTCTTGGTTCTTTCGGTAAAGTCACGTAGAAGAGAAATAATAAAATAATATAAATATAAAACAATTAAATTCTCACGACGTTTCGACTGCAACACAAGCAATCATCATAATCTGATGATGATTGATGATGATGATATATATTGTTTATGTAATTATTTCCCTTCTACGTGACTTTACCGAAAGAACCAAGAATATGAATCCCTGTGGTCACGAAAGCTTTAAATAAAAAAAAAACCCTACTCGTTCTGTTTCTCAGTCCTTCGTCGCTGGCACAAATCGCCCCGTGCTTTCAAATCGTCCATTCGCAGCACACGCGGCAGTTTGACCAAGTCGCTCGCCACACAACCGATCTCGTCAGATCAGTTGAACACGTAAGCAGGCTTTCGCGACCAATATAATTCATAATAAAGGATTTTTGGGTTAGATCGCGTAAGTATAAATGTGTCGAAACCCTCCACCACCCGGCACAGCCAATTAGCAAGGGGATTTGTCACGTAAACAAAACGCCAAATAGTTGACCACTTCAGCCCACCGGTGTGTTGGAGAGTAAATCCACAACATTTAGAATGTGCGCACCGTGTCGTTGCGCTGCTAATTCCATCATCCAGCATCATCGGGCGATTTGCCGGAATCGTCAGATCTCCGCCGCCATGCAGCGTCCGAGCCCGCATCGCAACCTGGACGGGCGACCACCACGCGCACACAGACAGAGGTTGGCACGGGGTCGCGGGGTCATGTCGCGGGCGCCGGAGGGCAGTTCCGAGAACTCTATTGTGCTTCTGTGCCACCCACGTCTATGCCCCGCTGCCTTCAGCAACCCGCGCTCACCAGCGTGGTGAAGTATGGCAAAACAACAACGTCAAACGACAAAAAACCCTCACTGCCAGCGCGGGCATGGGGGGGGGGGGGGAGAGCCTATACTCTTAATTCTTTCGGTAAAGTCACGTAGGTAAAAAATGAAATTAAAATTAATAAAAAAAGAAAAACAATAAAATCACGACGTTTCGAAGGCAACACAAGCTTCCGTCTTCAGGTGAAACTGTCACAGCAAAAATCTGTATCAAGTGGGGGGAGAGCCCTCATCCAGCAGTGGATTGGCTTGCACACGAACGGCTGTCGAGCTGGTAAGATGGGCAGCCCTGGACGGCGAGGTGCGTGGCCGGCATCTTCTTCGGAGCGCGAATCTTCGCCTCTCTCGCTCATTTCCCAGACGGCCGCGGCATCAGACGAGTTGAGGCGGTGCGCAGGTGGCCACAGCTCGAAGCGCTGCAGGTTTTTTTGTTTGTCTTGGAAGAGTTATTCAATCGTGGAAGCTACCGGCATCGCCACCGCCGTCATCACCACCCCCCCCCCCTCCTCCACTGCCCAACCGAAGCCACATCTGCAGGGCACGGACTTATGGGAATGAGGCCGCTGCGAGCGGTTGGGACCGCGGGGCTTGCCAGGGTGTTAATGTCCCACATGCTCAGCTGCTGGCTCAAAACATGACACTTCCATTTATTCTATGAGCCCTACGTGGCAACGGCGGTGTGAGAAGAAAAATAATAAAATCGCTGAAGCTACTTGCTCGCAACGCTTTACCCATCCTCGTACCGCAGCAGCAGCAGCAGTCCACTATTTATAACCAGCGCCCAGTGCGACGAGCACGGCACCGCACTAAAAACCACCACAGAGTACACGGGGGTTGGCGCAGTGCACAGAGATGAGAGCACGGCAGGAGAGTGCGAGGACTGCGAGGCGCCGGAATTAAAATAGATAATGCATGTTGAGCTTCTTTCGCACCAGTACGTAGCCAACCGTGCTAAATCGTAGGTGCGGGGGAAGAACAAGAAACGCTATGAATCAAGAAGCTCAACTTGTTAGTCGCATATTATAGATATACACGCGTACGCTTAATATATTCCAGAAATTGAGGCACTGGAAATACGTCCCGGAATGATTTTTTGTTCATCATCAAGGGCGATGATCAATCCACGGCTGGGTAATCGTCTCCCCGCGTCGTCACCATCGTTTACGTAGCTTGAGACAAACGCGGCTTGGTCACGGAGCAAGCCAATGGTTTGACACCTGCAATAAACTGAACGCGCCATCGCCATCCCGGCGTGGATGGGGACGTCAGCAGGTCCGTGCGCGTCCGACACCGCCGCGGTGTTCTACGATCGCTTCTCCTCGTCAAGAAGGGTGGACGAATGACTTCTTGTCTCGGTTACGCTTCTCATTAACACATTTTAACTCAAGGCCCTTTACACAATTTAAAAATCTGGGCACAGAAGCAGAGCGAATTGGACGGCAGGGTGCGTTCAAGGGCTGAGGAATGAGTGACCGTGATAGAGGTCACACAGGGGTCACGACAGGGCTATAGAGGGGGGACAGGGCGGAGTGGAGGGGCGAGTTTGTTCCCTCCGCACCTCCAATTAGCACGGTTGACGGCGTACGGTGCAACAGAAGTTCAGCATACATACACACATACATACGAGAGGAAGGGAATGTGCAATGCCCAGGGGTAGTGTGGTGGCGGGGCCCAGCAGTCGCGCGTTCATCGCTCGTTGCGGAGGTTCGCGGTTCGAAGCGAGCGATTGGTCCACCCTGGTTATCACCGCGGCGTGCGTTTCGAGCGCAGCGACTGCGTCACAGTGGACGTCGGAGATTTCGTGACGTCGTTCATTCCAGCGTGCGTCGGCGTCACGGTCCGCGTGTGCCATATTTGAAACGTTACATCGCGAAGAACTCTATTTGGATTACGAATAGTAAATAATCGCCCCCCTCGTGCGAAAGCGCGGTTATACCCTCCTGAAAAGAGCCACGAGATTCAGTGGAGGCTTCCTGGGTAAAGAAGCGTGATACACAACAAATGTAAAATGTTAATAATAATAATAATATATTTCGATTTAAAGCTTTCGTGACTGCAGGGATTCATCTTCTTGGTTCTTTCGGTAAAGTCACGTAGAATGGAAATAATAAAATAATAAAAATAAAACATAATTAAATAATTATCACGACGTTTCGGCCACAACTCAAGCAACCGTCCTTATTATTATTTCAATTCTACGTGACTTTACCGAAAGAACCAAGAAGAATAATAATATAGTCGTTTCGTGGTCATGCTAATGATTACACAAATCGTTTCAAGTTTCTGAGATGGACGTCAGAAATCACGGAATTGCCCGTTGGAGATTAGGGAGGACTTGCCGACCTTGGCTTTTGGAACATCGCGTAAAGCGAGGCACTCCCACCCGTGTGGGTTTATGATGCTTCCGTGTAAAATAACAACACTATGTAGCACAATTGTTGTTCCTGGGTAGTAACTGTTATTTCGTAATTGCTTATGCCTGAAAAATATAGAAAATGGATATTATTCTCCACAAACTTTACCTATTTTCAATGAGAAAACGGCCGAATTTGTGTCTTTTCGTTCACATAAAGTCAGAAAAAAACAATATATGAATAAAAATAAAAATTTATTTATACTAAAGTGACACAAAAATTACTACAAAATATTTAAAAGTGAGTAGTTTTTCGAGATTTACGATTATACTGTTAATCACTTTCACGAATCAGCCCCCACATATAGTCTCCCATCATGCTCCAAGCCTCTTTCTCCTTACTAGTGAGCTTCTTGGGAAATTAATTGCATTCGAGGATCTTCTTTATCTGTGGTCTGACGAAGACACCGGCTTTGACCTTTGCCTCAGACAGCTTAGGGAAGAAATCTTGAAGGTACTTGAAGGCTGCCGACTCCTTATCTACAGCTCTGACAAATTGTTTCATAAGGCCCAACTGTATGTGCAGTGGTGGCATCAGCACCTTTTGGGGGTCCACCAGTGGCTCCCACTTGACGTTGTTCCTCCCCACAGAGAACTTGGTCCGCTGTGGCCAGTCCCGCCTGTGGTAATGCGCCTTGGTGTCCCTGCTAGCCCAAAGGCAAAGATAGCAGGGAAACTTGGTTAAACCGCCTTGGAGACCCATCAGGAATGCCACCATTTTCAAGTCTTCGATGACCTCCCTACCATCCTCATCATACTTCAAGGCGTCCAGCAAGGTCGTGGTACTGTTGTAATCCTCTTTGAGATGCAACGAGTGAACCAGGAGAAGAGATGGGTACTTGTTACCATTATGGAGCAGCATGGCTTTGAGGCTCCTGGATGAGCTGTCAATGAAGAGGCGCCACTCATTCTGGTTACAGGCGATTCCGATTGCCTTGAACAAACTGGTCACATTCTGGCAGATGCAGAGCCCATCTTGACGGATGAAGAAGCTGCAAAAAGGTTGGTGACGCTTCCTCTGATCTGCGACTTGCACACTTTCATCCAACAAGTTCCACTGCTTGAGCCTAGACGTCAAAAGCTCGGTTTTGGACTTGGTGAGACCAAGATCTCTAATGAAGTTGTTAAGGTATTTTTGGTTGGAGTAGTATGGGTTTCTCTCCTCAGCTCCACCTCTGAAATTGTCATCTGGATCTACAGCGTCTTCCTCGCTCTCTGACTTGCTGCTCTCTTCTAAAGACGGCTGCTCTCTCTCCGGAGGAGTGGGTACGGGGAGCTCATGGCAGTGTGGCACTGGGATGATGGATGAAGGAAGGTCCGGATCCGTGATAGCAGGTGCATTGTTGCCAGTCCGACGTTTGGAAGGGTCCACCATGCAGAAGTAGCAGTTGCTTGAGTGGTCAGTGGGTTCCCGCCAAATTATTGGGATAGCGAACTTCATGGCTCTCTTTTCCCCTCTGTACCGTTCATTTATTTCACCCATGACTAATGTGTAAGAGATTCTCGCAAAAAAATTCATAGATGATATATTTTTTCAATAACAATTGAAAATTGTAAAACATTTAAAAATGAAAAACTTTTACAATTACATTTTTTACAACAAATTTTATAACATAAAATTCCCAGCAACAATTGTACATCTTACCTTCCAGAGTTTTTTGTGCATTGCTCGCAGGTTAAATGAGGTACCCAAGGTTTGTCTTGTACCCCGACAGGCATGCCGAAATATGCCTTGTAGGCCTCATACATCTTAGCAGATGCTTCCACAGAGTACTTTTTTCGCTCTTGTTTCGATAAATTGGCCGCAGACATAGCAAAATGCGTCTGCCGGATGCTTGCAGCCTCTTGATGCCATCTCAGAAAAATGGAGATGTGCATCCACTTAGGCAGCTGGAACTCAACTGAACTGGTGTGCTTAAGGCCCCTGTATTTATACTAAAATTTATATTACTGGAAAGTTATAGAATGTTCCAGATGTTACTCAAAGTTTACTCAGCACTGAATCTATCTGGAATGTTCTGGAAAATAGGTAAATTTCAAAATATCACTGTCCTGGTTACAAAAGCAAAGTATGTGGGGAATAATAGCTATTTTCTGGACTTTTGAGGCAGAAGCAATTAGGAAATAACACTTACTACCCAGGAACCGAAAAATATTGTTACACAGTATAATAATGATAAATAACGATTAATAATGAGGGCCCTTTATGCAGACTTTAGTCTTCATGTGACGGGGCCTGACACCGCCCACGAGTGAAATGACCGCGTGCCTAAGCGTCCTCATTCATTGCCCCGCAAGCCGCCACCGTTCCGGGTCTTCTTCCCCTAATGCGGTAACTCCGATGGCCGTGCGAGTAGAGTATTGACAAGGCCGCAGCGTTCTTGTTTCATTTGCCTCTGCCATGAGACATCCAATTACCGGTATGGTAATGCATTTCCCGCACACTCCAGTGTGGGATATTTTTTTTTGTCTTATTCAGAACACCTGTCATGTGCTTGAGTTAGCCCCGCGTAACTGCCCTGGGCAGTGTGCAAACTCTACCGCTCGCGTTTCTAACTGAAACGGTGATGATCAAAGTCAAGTTGTAGTCAAATTGGCTCCCTGCTTAAATGGGAAATGGCACTGCACCTGTCATCCCGTGACAGCCTTCGGCTGGCGGTGGAAATTCTGCTTGAGACGAGAGCGCTTTTGACCTTCCACACGGCGGTAGTCACTTTATCGACTTCCGAGGGATGATGGGTTGAGTTGACCCCTGACTGTGAGCTCGCAACCTTGCCAATTGTGAGTTGAGTAACGGCCAAACCCGCTCCGAACGATGCATCACATCCAATCAATCGCAATATTTTCCTGAAATATCGACGGACGCGTTTGGAAAATTATTCTTGAAATGTCTTAGCGCGGCATCGCTCGATTTCGACGGCCTTTTAGTGCCAACAACAACAAAACCCCAACAACAACAATTCACTCCAAAGTCCTTGCAACGTAAATGTCGGTGAAGCGGCCATGTGAACGAGCGTTACTGCGGCTGCTCTAGATGCTGTACCGTCCGCACGGGTGGTGGGTGGTGGTGGGTGGGGGTGGTGGTGGGTGGTGGTGGGTGGTGATGGGTGGTGATGGGTGGTGGTGGGTGGTGGGTGGTGGTGGGTAATTTATGGGTGGTGATGGGTGGTAGTGGTGGGTGGTTATGGGTGATAATGGGTGATAATGGGTGGTGGTGGGTGGTGGTGGGTGGTTGATGGGTGGTAGTGGGTGGTGATGGGTGGTGGGTGATGGGTGGTAGTGGTGGGTGGTGGTGGGTGGTTATGGGTGATAATGGGTGGTGGGTGGTGGTGGGTGGTTGATGGGTGGTGGTGGGTGGTGATGGGTGGTGGGTGATGGGTGGTAATGGGTGGGAGTGGTGGGTGGTGGTGGGTGGTTATGGGTGATGATGGGTGGTGGTGGTGGGTGGTAGTGGGTGGTTGATGGGTGGTGGTGGGTGGTGGTGGGTGGTGGTGGGTGGTGGGTGGTTGATGGGTGGTTGATGGGTGATGGTGGGTGGTGATGGGTGGTAGTGGTGGGTGGTGGTGGGTGGTTGATGGGTGGTGGTGGGTGGTGGTGGGTGGTGGTGGGTGGTGGTGGGTGGTGATGGGTGGTGGGTGATGGGTGGTGGTGGGTGGTGGTGGTGGTGGGTGGTTGATGGGTGGTGGGTGGTGATGGGTGGTGGTGGTGGGTGGTTGAAGGGTGGTGGTGGGTGGTGGGTGATGGGTGGTGGGTGATGGGTGGTGGTGGGTGGTGATGGGTGGTGGGTGGTGGTTGATGGGTGGTGGTGGGTGGTGATGGGTAGTGGTGGGTGATGGGTGGTAGTGGGTGGTGATGGATGGTGGTGGGTGATGGTGGGTGGTTGATGGGTGGGTGGTGGTGAGTGGTGGTGGTGGTGGGTGGTGGTGGGTGGTGGTGGGTGGTGATGGGTGGTGGGTGGTGGTTGATGGGTGGTGGTGGTGGTGGGTGGTGGTGGGTGGTGGTTGATGGGTGGTGGTTGATGGGTGGTGGTTGATGGGTGGTGGTGGGTGGTGGTGGGTGGTGGTGTGTGGTGGTTTATGGGTGGTGGTGGTGGGTGGTGAGTGGTGGTGGGTGCCACGCCACGGGAAACTTTTTAATGAGCCGTGCTCACGTTGGTTGCAGACAGCAGCGCGCCGTCGCGATGCTTCTTGACGTGCGGGAGAAGCGAGCGTCCTTACCCCGTCTCTCAGCCGCCGCCAGCTCGCCAACCCCGCACACACAGAGAGAGAGGCCACCCGGCAGTACGGGCAAGTTACTAAATTAGTAAACGCATGCAAACAAACAAACCGGCATCGAGACTTCACACTCACAAAACCCAAAACGCATTCGATGCCCTGCGGTGGTGCCTCTCATTATCGTTGAGGGTAGCGCCAGTGCTGTTGTTGTTTTGCGAGTGTGTGTCCTGTCAAGTGCAGAAGCATCTCCCTCTGCTGTTTGGCAGACTTCACGGCTGGGTGCACTTTACACAAACACGATGATGATTCAACGTTGCGCTTTGCTGGCTCCGAGTGCCGCGAGCGGTGGTATTCACACCGCATGGATAGGTCACTTAAACTTCGGTGGGTTTTTTTATTTTTTGTATAACCGTGTGTGTTGCTCCGGGTTTCAATTTGTACCGAAATCTAAAGCATCACTTTATCAGGGTTATTTTTGCTTCCTAAAATGTATAACAACCAGAGCTTTTTATGCATTTCAGCCACTTAAATTATATCTCCTTAAATATTTTTAAAATGATAAACGTGAGGCACTTATTGTCAAGAATGAAAATGGCATCATTGGCTTTTTTCATTTTGCCCAGAAATTTCCACCAACGGCCTGCTTGAAATGCTCAGGATTTCACTTTGTATTTGGAGATTTAAATGTACTTAACTTATTTTTAATTGCAAGTTTGGTCAACTAGTCAACCACCGAATTTGAATTTCAATAATCTTTTGAAAAATACGCACAGGTTGGTTCATACCGGCATTGTAGATGAGAACTGCTAAGTGATCAGCAGTTGGCAGTACAACATTTATTCTTGAATCTATCTGTGCTGAGCTTTTAGTATTATCCCCACGTATACGTGGGTCTTCTCAGGGTTTTCCAGTGTCCTTCCACATGCAACCAACCCCTAATTAATGGTATTTGCCGAGCATCCCAGAGGTGAATACATCTGGGACAAGAGTCCTGAAACTCGTTGAGGATATGCTGGGTGGACTATGAAGCTGGTGACCCCAGGTTAACATCAGTGGCGAGTTGACCTCTGAATTGGTCATGCCCCCCCCCCACTCCTCCTTTATGTCAAAGCCCTGAGTCAGCCATCACTGAGTGTGAGGCCACTGCTTCTCCTCTAATGACCACGTTGTCTGCATCTAACTCCCTTCCCCCAGCTCTCTGTGCTGTCAATTCCCAGCTCCTGTTCATGTCCAGGCTACATACTTTCCTTTTATTCCGAGGTCTATCACCGACTGTCATTGTCTGTAACGTAACACATATTCTTTTTTTCTTCAAGATGCCAATGTCCTAATGCCCTCGAGATGCGGTCGCAGTTGTCCACATTGCATTACAACGCGTTGCTCCGCCAGGATCAGAACGCGACAAACTCCCCCCCCCCCCCGCTTCTCCGGTCTCAGATGACGCACCGCGGGAGGAGGATTAGAGTTGAGTCGCAGAAATGCGCCAGCAGCGCCTTCATTACCGGCGCTCGCCCCAGCAGATGGACGCACGCTGTAGCCCACTCTGTAGCCCACTCTGTAGCCCACACTGTAGCCCACCCTGTAGCCCACCCTGTAGCCCACCCTGTAGCCCACTCTGTAGTCCACCCTGTAGCCCACCCTGTAGCCCACACTGTAGCCCACCCTGTAGCCCACCCTGTAGCCCACTCTGTAGCCCACTCTGTAGTCCACCCTGTAGCCCACCCTGTAGCCCACTCTGTAGCCCACCCTGTAGCCCACCCTGTAGCCCACCCTGTAGCCCACTCTGTAGTCCACCCTGTAGCCCACCCTGTAGTCCACCCTGTAGCCCACCCTGTAGCCCACCCTGTAGTCTGCGCAGCCTCCGAGGAGAAACGGCCCGATGGCAGCCCCCCTCCGCTTGCGCGTCGTCGGCGCGACGCCGCGAGAGCGTGGAGGTGGCGACTCCGTCGCCTTCTCGAAACGAAAAACGCCGAGACGCAGCCACGGGCCGCAACACAGGCGCTCGCTCGCGCGCGGCAACTCACGGGGGCAGCTTCAAGTCCCGTGCACCGCGTGGCTGCCGTTTAATTTGATCCCCGGAGGCTTCTGTTTTTAAGGCGCAATTGGTTTTTCATCCATATTTCATGTGGTGGAGGGAGCGAGGGAGTGTGCACGCTGATGGATGCATCGGAGCCCTCTCCTCCTACCTGCAGAAGACCAGGCGGAGGGTCTATGACACGTGGCTGTAGTTTCTCCCAACGAGTGCCAGATTCTAACGAGTACCGGGTTCCAACGAGTCGCGGCTTCCGCCGCTGTCTTTGCTGCTGCCGCCGCTGCTGCGTAGCCGCGTGGTTCGTCACGCACCATCAGGAGTTGCCTACCAACGATTTGCCGACCACCGAAACGTGACCCCTTCACGGCACGCACCCGCGGGCAACGCCGCAGATGCACAGCATAGACGCACGGGGATAAACTCGTCGTCGCGAGTGAATTTCACAATCATCATCATCATCATCACTGGCCACGGATCAATCCACTGCTGGCTGAAGGCCTCCCCGAAGCTATCGCCATCTCTCACGGGGTGTTTTTTTTTTCTGCGATGGAGCAGCCCGTCGAGTGCCTACGCAACACAATTGACGACGACCGCCACTCTTGGTCATTCTGGGCACGAGGAGGCGTTCAAACGCAGCAGCCAGAGTGCGCGCGGCTGATTGTCACCGCGAGCGCGACGTGATTGTGGAAACGCCGCGCCGGTGTCGGACGCACTCCGTTGACATCCGCGCCGAGATGCCGATGGTTCATTCGGTTCCGTGCGGATGTCACGCCGCTCGATTGCTCCGTAACTTAGCCGCATTTCGGTCAATTGCGTATGTGTGTAAGCACGCTGAACCGATTAGCACCGCTCGTAGCCGACCGTGCTAATCGGAGGCCGCCCACACAATCGCACCCTGCACGTATGATTCGTCTGAGGGTGACGATACCGAAACGGTGACGTTGAACAAATTATTGGGAGGCTGGCGTTGGCAGTGGGCGCATGAGCGCGACTTACGACGACAAGTAAAAATCAGCTCAACTTATTCGCAAGAACACTGTGGCCTTGAAAGAAAAATGTATATTGGGAGATGTTTAGGGCAATGGCCTTTTTGTATAATGCAAATAAATAGGCGAGATAAGAGTCGCCGTCGTTGGCCATGAGTTTCAACTCTTATCGACTCCCATGCACTCCATCTCGCTGGCCTCTCCGATCGTTTGCCATGAATAAGGCCAATTACTCGAAACGTCACCTTTCACCGCCACAAGTCTCATTGACACGGAAACGTGTTGATACTTTTCGGTGAAGTTGAGGTTGCCTCATTTTTGTAACTGCCCCCGAGTGAGAGCAATCCATGGCTCTGACGTGCCCCTTCACTCGCCGGGGTGGTGAAGTGTGGCGTGGTGACGTAAGGCGTGGTGAATGTGTGGCGCGGTGAAGTAAGGCGTGGTGAATGTGTGGGGAAGCCTTCGTCCATTGGGCGGTGGAGAATGGCTGGGGGGAATTGGTTTCTATTTGCACGTATTTTTAACAAAGCGTATTGAACATAAATAACCCGAAAGTCACAACGACAACGACAACACACTCGACAACGCATTGTCAACACGTCGTTAACAACGCCGCTCGCTCAGTTACTCGCAACTCCCTGACTCTCCCACTCCTCGACACGCATCTCCCCACCCTCTCCCCACACTCTATCCAATCTGTCTCCACTCTCTATCGGCTCTCGACACGCATCTCCCCACTATCTCCCCACACTCTGTGTATGCTGCTATGATGAGCGCTTTTATTCGGCTTTTACGGTGGCACCGTTTTGTTAATCACTGTTTATTCTATTTTCTGTCCCTGTCTCTGTAACGCACCTTGCGAGCTTCGGGTAAAAGGCGCTTTAGAAGTGCAAATTACAAATTTTCTCCCGACGCTCTCCACTCCCTCTCCACTCTCGCTCTCTCCTCTAACAAACGCTGTGGTGACCTCCAGTGGAGATTGGCACACTGCACGTTGCCATCGGCCGTGTGGCTCAGCCGAATCTCGCCAGGGGGGATCTGCCCCACCAGTACTTACACTGCCAGCGCCTTTTGGTGGACATCTTCAGGAAACTGGGGGTGCCCTTCTACAACAGCAGCTTCGTATATGGGGGTGCCCTTACCTGGCTAACAAGCGCCATGACCTTGCCAACTTCGCCTGTGCTCAGGCGAAGATGGCGGTGTACAGAACGAGAAAAAATATGCTGGAAGGTGACACTGACGGCTGCTCTGTGCTTCCAGTGTTCAGGGGCCTGCTCAAGGTGCGGCCCCGGCTGGAGCACGCATACCACACACATGCCGGTGATGTGCAGCTCGTCTTCTTCGAACGCTGGGGAGCCGGACAAGCCCCTCTCTGTACCAGCGTGGACGGCACCCTCGTGGTGTTCACCTTCTGAAGCGCTCGCTCGTCACTGTGGCGCGCGCGATAACCACCACCACCACGTGACTTTTCTTTCGTGTTGTGCGAGCTGCATGTAGCGCCACAGCGCGTGGATTTATAGCGATTATTTATTTGCTGGTGACTGTGTATTTCATATCGGAATCGCCTCCAGTGCTGTTGCTGCTGGCGGCAATAAAAGTTATTTAAAAGTCAAAAGCCTCTCCTCTATCTCTCCACTCTCTCTGTCCACTCCCTCTCCACTCTCTCTGTCCACTATCTCTCACTCCACACCATCTCTCTCTCCACTCTCTCTCTCTCTCCACTCCCTCTCCACTCTCTCTGTCCACTCTCTCTCACTCCACACTCTCTCTCCTCTCTCTCCACACGACTCCTCGTGTCCCCACCTCGCCGCCCCGCTCCTTAATTCTTCACGCACACCGATTCTATTAATTCTCGGCCAAACGCAATAATTGCTTCCGTATGAATGTATTTCTTGGCTTTGCCAGTTAATAAATCAAGCCCATAAGCAATCGATTGAAATGAATGTAACAGATGATTTCATGAACTCATTATTCATCGTGTATGTAATTTGTAAAAAAAAACATTAATTATGATTACTACGATCTTTTTTTACGAATGCGAGCGTTGTCCCGTGCGTGGCTGCGCACGTGCGATTATCCAACCACCAAACCCCGCAAACAACCACGGCTGGCTGTGTTGGCTGCGCGCGCTGGGGTCGTTTGACGGGAACCGGCGAACCGGTAACCATTTTCACAATCGCTTACCGGTGCCCAACAGTCGGAAAGCAGTCGACCGTTTCTGGCGGAGTTTGAACGCGTACTTAACGCGCCGATCGGCACCTGCGGACACAACGCTCGCTCGTTCGTGAGTTTGTTTGGCGTCCGTTTACCCTCGCTCCTCAGTTAAAAGGTAAAGGCGCTGCCCTGAAATAGCTCGTTCTCGTCACCGCTGGTGGAATGGCCTCCACTCTAGAGGGAGCTCTGGTCTAGATGGTATTTGGTCTCCTCTTCCATGCTGACCAGATATATTCTAGATTTGAAGCTTTCGTGACTGCAAGTATTCATATTCTTAGGTTTTTTCGGTAAAGTCACGTAATTAAAAAAAATCTAAATTAATAAAAGTAAAATAAAATAAAAATCACGACGTTTCAGAGGCAACACAAGCTTCCGTCTTCAGGTGGACCCGTCACAGCACGCTTGCTGTAATCAAGTAAAAAAAATTACAGCAATCGTGCTGTGACGGTTCCCCTTGAAGACAGAAGCTTGTGTTGCTTCCGAAACGTCGTGATTTTTATTTTATTTTTATTTTACTTTTATTCATTTTGATTTTTTTTACCTACGTGACTTTACCGAAAAAAACCTAAGAATATGACCAGATACACTTGACCCCAGCGGACGCGACCTGCCGTTAGACAAACTGTGGTATTACCCATGTGTCCTTGCGATTGTTCAGGCACAGCGGGTACGTGCGCACACGCTCCGACACGAGTGTTCAGGCGCATCCGGTGTGTGCACACACTCTGACACGTGACGTCTTCCGTTGATCGCTAATTGCAGTGCTCGTACAGAAAACCTCGTCATTAATGAATGCGTTGGGGATGCGGTATTGCGATGAGCCGTGCCTGTCATTACAAACGCGCCGCACATGAGACCCCAATAGCCAAATGCTCGTCATCTTTATCTTACTCCGGTGTTTAGTTTAATCATGTTATTCCGCGTAATTGACTTTTGCATGAAGTCAAGTCATGATCTCACCCAATCCGCATCCAATAGAATCCTTCTACCGAGTGACATATCCGTATATTGATTTTGGGTCCTATCGGACATGTAATATAAATGTGGTCGTAAGCCCTACTTCATCTGACACAGACAATTAATACGGCCAATTAATTAAGTTGTCACGTGAGCAAACGTGCTTATTACTGCTCAAGCAGCATCATCGGTGCGCTGCAGAGCGATCCACTCGCGTTTAACAATTTGCTACGGACGTATTCCGCTCGTGGTTACAGACAGCATCATCAGGCATTTCCCAGAAACCACGGACGCAGTAAACCTCACACCTTCCAGTCGTCACATTCGACTTGCATTGGCGACCCGAAAATAAATCGTGAATCATGTTATTGGTCGTTAAACCCCATCGTGTTATTTATGTAATGATGTTTACGTGTACGACAATAATACAACATTAACGTACAAAGTTGTTGTGTTTTATCCTGCCTTCATTGTCTGGAATAACAAAAATTACATTTACAACACACACTGTATACACTTTATGCAATATTCATATTGATGGTTAATTTGTAAAACTGAACACATTTGCTCATGAAATATTAACACCGTAGCCTTTGTACTGCCTCTTACACTCACGCAACTTTGGCGAAAATGTGACAACTAGAAAGTGAATGCATTAATGATCTTACAAATGGCTGTGGTGTGAACCCAGCGCCTTCTGCATCAAAAGTCGGTGCCGACCCTCGGCACCGACCCTCGGCGCCAGCGACTGGAACGCGCAAAGAAGCCGTGAGCTCACGACGACCCGCAATTACGACCGCAATGGTCTGTGACCGGAAGGTTCTGCCACATTTCTCTCGATTTCGGACGGAATTGCGCAGATGGAGCGTGCACGCTGAACGCACCTCAATGTCCCGGGATCCTTTTGTGGGCAGCCGAGAAGGCTGGTGGTTCTTCGCTGGGTGGGTGACGTGCCGAGCCTGAACCAAACCACGATTCTCCGGCCCGATTCTGGATCTGGGGAAGTGTCCATTGCATGTGACGTCAGTCAGTACTCCGTGAGTACACAGCATCATGTCGTCTGCATCGATCTCGACTCACTGATGTCGCGTGTGACGTGAGCGGCACGGTTCGGCTTTTGCGGCATATAAACAACCGGGCGTCTCCTGAGCCGCGTGCGAGGCTGGCTCAGTATGGGCCCCGGCGTAGCTCGCATGTGCCAGTGGAAAACAAAAAGATAGAAGAGACTCTCTCCGGGTGCTCATTCCGGGCCCAGAGACAACACGGGCAAGCAGTGGCGTCGCGTAGGTGGAAAGGGCCCTGGCACAAGAAATGAATGAGGATCCCGGTCCACATTCCGCCCTCTCTGTAGCCCAGTAGCCGGGCCCCTCTGGCCCATGGGTCATGGTGCAGTTGCACCGCCTACACACTCGGTAGGTTTGGCACTGCAGGGCCGCTGTCACTGGATGGATCGTCGCACCGCAAGACGGAGACGGTGGCAGCGTGGCAACTTCGTCAAGCAGTGACTAGATCGTGACTAATGACGGTCACGATATTTCGGTTAGAACGCTGCCATGTCAAGAAATCGCCTGGTCACTTTATGCATTCGCTCTTGCTCGGAGCGAGAATGCGAAGCAATCCCTGGCGAGTGAATGAATGCGCCGGGATGGAGATTGAGCGAGCGAATCGAGGGAGCTAACGCTGCAAGATTTATTTTTAAAGATTCACCGCCAAGTCCGGGGAAGGCGCAGGCTGGCATCGCGAGCGAGGGGGTTAAACATGCAGATGAGTTCTCGCTTTTGGCCCACGGCCAGTGTCACGGGAACAATTTAATCAGGACAATCCGGCTCGCTTCGTGCTGTCAGCTCGCTCATCGGATATTCACCTCGCCACGGCGATGCCGAGCGCTTTCGGTGCGCGGATGACCGGGTCGGCGTGGCGAGGTTCCGTGAGAGCGGAATTCTGCACTCACGGATTTCGTCACAAGTCGACGCATGTCGTCACATGTCGTCACAAGTCAACGCATGTCGTCACAAGTCGTCACAAGTTGTCACAATTCGTCACATGTCGTCACAAGTCGTCACAATTCGTCATATGTCGTCACATGTCGTCACAAGTCGTAACAAGTTGTCACAATTCGTCACATGTCGTCACAAGTCGTCACAATTCGTCACATGTCGTCACAAGTCGTCACAAGTCGTCACAATTCGTCACAAGTCGTCACAAGTCGTCACAATTCGTCACATGTCGTCACAAGTAGTCACAATTCGTCATATGTCGTCATATGTCGTCACATGTCGTCACAAGTCGTAACAAGTTGTCACAATTCGTCACATGTCGTCACAAGTCGTCACAATTCGTCATATGTCGTCATATGTCGTCACATGTCGTCACAAGTCGTAACAAGTTGTCACAATTCGTCACATGTCGTCACAATTCGTCACATGTCGTCACAAGTCGTCACAAGTCGTCACAATTCGTCACAAGTCGTCACAAGTCGTCACAATTCGTCACATGTCGTCACAAGTCGTCACAATTCGTCATATGTCGTCACATGTCGTCACAAGTTGTCACAATTCGTCACATGTCGTCACAATTCGTCACATGTCGTCACAAGTCGTCACAATTCGTCATATGTCGTCACATGTCGTCACAAGTCGTCCGACCGCATTGCCCTGAGTGGCGCCCCATCTGCTCGGGCCTCGGGAGCTCAGTGGATCTGAGCCTCTGGGTGCCACGTGGACGGTAGAACACACGCGTTTCGATCATTTGGCTGCTATGAGTTTCCACATGATAGGCCACCTGTACTATGGATGATATTGGTCGCGAAAGCCTACGTGTTAAACTCACTTCGTTATAGCTATCATTTGTGGTCAGGCCTCCTCTGAAAAAGAGCGATATGGCTCGGTGATCTTTACCTGGCAAAAAAAAAATGTTTAGAGACTGCCTGGGAATGCCACAAGCCAGTCCCTCCAGAAAAACTGCGATTATGCGATCGCAAGTTTCCACGCAAAATCAGCCAAAGTCCGCATATTTATGCGGGGGGCGCGTTTTTTCAAATACGCCGCACTTTCGCCGCATAAATTGCAGATTTCCGCGCGCAAAATATGCGGGCTTGCATGATTTCATAATCCCCGCATTTTCGTTGCAAAAAGTCACATATATCTTAGCAGAAAGTTGAAAAATGTTGCGTTTACTTCACACAAGCGCAGCCATTTCCCCTGTTGCCATGGGAACGTTATGAAGTGACGTCACTCATTACAGTTGTAAGATTGCACTTTTTTGTTAGTAGTATGTAAATTTACATTACTGTAAGACTGTACTGTTACTGTATTGCTTACGTTACTGTGCACTGAAAACACTTATTTTAACAGAAGATGTCTGTTTTGTATAGCTACCTCTGTAAAACAGGAAGCACACATTTAATTTTTTAATATTTTATTTATTCATTTTTACAGAAGTTGTAGCATATTCATTTAGTAAAGCTACAGAACTTGTTCGACTCAATGTTTTGTAAGTTTGAGCCATCTGTTTGTTAAGGTCTGAAATAAAACAAGATGAGAACTTAAATATTCCCAGCACTTTCTGTGATGTAGTATGCTTGCTTATCATAGGAAGTAATAAGAAATGACTCTTTACATTAAAGTAGTAGCCTAGTGAATAGGGTGTTGGGGGAATCACTTTTTTTTCTCTTTTTCATCAAACCGCAGTTTTTGCAAGTTCCCGCAATTTAATCGCGTAAAATTGCATAAATATCCCGCATATTCCATCGCATTTTTTAAGAAAACGTGCCGCATAATCAACGATTTTTGCCCGCAACAATCACCAAAAAAACTCCGCGTTTTTATGGAGGGACTGGCAAGCGTTGTAACCTCGGGCTATGAGGTGGCCACACAATTGATTTTTTTCTCGCAGAACAGCGATGAGTGGCGTGCGGAGTGTTCTCTGTTTCCCCTCGTGTCGGATTGCGCTGGGCACCCCGGTTTCCTCCCGACACGAGGTCGAACTCGTCTTCATGGCGGAGAGAAATTACCCCAATGCGGCAGAAACCTACAAATATGACTTTCCTGCCTCAACTAACAGCATAGTTGTTGTTGTTATAACTATCATTACTGGTACTACAACCGAACCGGCAGACACACACACAAAGACAAAGATCCCCCGTATAGCCTGAACAGACTGTTGGGGCAAGTGCTGTTAGCGAGCACCTATGAAGGCCGCAACGGTACACGAGGGGGTGGGTGGCCAGCACCACGCCCGACCGCCTTTGTCTCCCCAGTGGCGATGTTTACACACGGCACCAGGTACTCATTTGAGGCTGAGTCGACCTAGGGGAGGCCCGGGACTGGTTCAGATAATCGTCACTGGTGTTGGCCGTGAGCGGGATTCGAACCCGTGTCGCCGGGTTCATAGCGCAGAGTAGCACTAACCGCTACACTACCGCTCCCCACAACACACACACAGACAGATACATACCGACAGACACACACGCACACACGCGGGTGTCACGTCGCGTCGCTTCGGCCTGGAAAAACGAAATAAACGAGACGCGGGCGGCTCGTGGTCAGAGGGCCCGTCGCAACGCTCGCCGCTCCTCTCGCCAAAATAACACTCGCTGACAGCCCCTTAGCTCCCTCGCCAAGACAGCCCCGGCTGAGTCTCACCCCGAACGCCCCCTCCATTGACCCCCCCCCCCCCCACACCTTGCTGGCCCACTCACACCGACGCATCGGCCAGCCGAGGGACCAGCGGAGAGCTGGGGGGCGCCGTGCGCTTGTCAGATGCCAGTCTGGAGTAGTCGCGGCACCTCTGTGCCATTCCGTTGAAGTCTCTCGATGATTCCCACGCAGTCGACTCCAACCCCTCGGCTCCGCTTGTTTATTTCATTATTTACCCCCCCCCTCCCCCACACGGTTACTCGGCCTCGAACGTGCCAGGCTCATTAAATGATGGATTGAGCTGAGACCAGCATCAGGGCTGGCAATTTACTATGATTGCATTTGCGATTATTCTAATAAGACTGACCTTTACGCCCTTAATATTAATAATAATGATGCTATCTCCTTAACCTCCCAACTGGAATGCACAAAGCCCACACCACCCTCTGTGCTTTTGAAGAAGAAGAAGAGAAAAAAACCACCACGTGAGTCCACAGTGGCCGGGTGACGCGCTTGTCAGAGCGTCGAGCCCGCCTCGCCGTCAAACGTCGCTTTGAATGTCCTGCGACGATCTCGTGGCAGCGTGAGGCGGGGGGGAGCGTAAAAAGGCCACGTGCCGGAGTTCGAGGGAGAATCTGCGGAGCGTCTCTCCCACGGCCGTTCCGTGACGCGCGGCGCGCACCGCTGTGCGAGGTTTCCTCGTGGATCCTTCGCCTCGTGACCCAATGGCAGTGGCACAGCTCAACTACATCCCCCCGTTGTTGACTCATCTCTCAACAATGTGTCCATGATATGTATCACAGACGAACCCTTCCCCGCACCCCCACAAATCCTTATTTGCTTTCTTTACCCGACAGCCGATTGAGTCCGGCGTTCCGCATGCTGGCGCGGGCCGCGCATCGTTGGTGTTTGCTGCGGGCAGAGGCTGCGGTTTAGCGGATTAGCGAGCTCCGCTGGACGGGGCTTATTGAGGGCCGTGCTCTTGCGTTTTCGCGGTGGCCGCGTCGCGCAGCGGGTGCACGAAACCCTCCAAGTACGGTTCCCGCGGGAGCCTAACCGCGATTGGGGACTCCTCCGCCGAGTTGAGGCGACGCGTTTGCACGCTCGCGAATTATCCCGCCTGCCTTGCGATCCTTAATCCGTGCTCGGGGAGCAGCGGCTCGTGGCCTGGGATGAGAAGGGAAGAGAGGGAGCAGCAACCACATTAAAATCTCTTCCTTATCCTTATTTTAATCAACTGGGTGAAATCAGATTTTTTTTTTCTTTCGGTAAACTATTGATTTTGCATTAAATACATTCACTGGGAAAGATATGAGCCGAGTAAAGGTTAAAGAGAAAAAATTAATCGGATTCAATATTGCACATTGTGAACTAAAAATAACGATGGGAATTCCGTAATGTCA
This sequence comes from Lethenteron reissneri, assembly GCF_015708825.2. Classification (NCBI taxonomy): domain Eukaryota; kingdom Metazoa; phylum Chordata; class Hyperoartia; order Petromyzontiformes; family Petromyzontidae; genus Lethenteron; species Lethenteron reissneri. The sequence goes on from NC_083792.1 coordinate 6,525,197, forward strand.
ATATTTAAACTGCATTACTGCGATGGAACCCAATTTAAATTATTCCCATGTTAAATAAATGTGTTTTTTTGTAACATTGAAAAAAAATTCCACTTTCTCATTTTCTGAGATGTCCCTCTTGAAAATGACACTAACCTTTCTTGTACAGTCGTGACTTACAGCCATAAAAATTTTATTAAATGCATCTGTGGACACATCAGAGCAAAATGACATTTGCCGCTCTTTTAAATGTGACATAAAAAATGTAGTAGGAGAAAATGCAATTGATTAAATTAACATTTTGCCTGCCATTGATCTAACATTCATTTCTTCAGGGGTGCCCGGATCAAAATGAAGCGCCTAGTTTGTGATGGCACGGTATAAAATAACACTGGGACAATCGCTACAAATGTTTTAATAACCAAAATGAATAGGCTTCGGTATTACACGAGAGACAGGTGAATTTTGCCGGGGGATCCTGTAATGATTTCTTTGGCAGATGATGGATGCAGCGTGCGCGTGTGTGGCGCTCGGGGCAAGCGTCGCACTGGCCGTCGTTAACGCCTCCCTTGCTGGCGCCGTGGACAGCGCCCGCCCGCCCGCCCGCTCGCCCTGCCCGGCCGGCCAGCGTGTGGTTTGGCGAACCCCCGGGGTACCGGCAGCTCTCTCGAGACAAGGGTGGGCGGATCACCGTGTGAAAGGAAACCTGAGCGCGCAGAGGAAAAAGTGCCCACGCGTGCGGGTGAGACAGCCCTCAAAAAGGTCTGCATGGACAGGTTGTTCACGAGCCCGCTTGCTGCGCTGCCATTCGATGTGTACGCGTACTGAGCTCGTGTAGCTCCCTTCATCTTTCTTGTGAGCTCCTCCGGCCACAGTCGCACCAAGCTCGAGTGACCCACATGCTGGATCGCATGTGGGCCACTCGAGCAGAGCCGCACACGACACCTACACGATACGACATGCCGTCCTCAACCGCCAATCAAACTCATTGAACTTACTGCCAATCTCCGAGCAAATTCCCGAACTCTGAAGGTTTGGGAGTTTCCGAAGTCTGTGTGATTCACCAACCCTTGCCTCCAAAGCACTATATTACAAGCTGAGTGGTACGGTAATATCTTTATTGCCGCTACACTAATGCCACACTGGTATGATCTAACACTCCCACTGGTTCTCTCAAGGCTTGTACTTTAATGTTCTGTTTAGTAACGGAGACATAGCTTTGGAGGCAAGCGTTGGTGGATCACATACAGATTTGTAAAACGCACACATCCGCTGGGCTGTGAGGTGGCCAGGAGTTGTCATTAGAGCAAGTGGGTTGTGAATCCATGCGTGCGAACCTCTGATTGTTATACACCCCGTGAGCTTTGGGGGTTTCTTTCTCTCTGAGTATTCCAGTTTCCTCCCACGTATAAAGGCAACACTTTTTCAATGACTTGGTGAAACGTCTTAATGCAGAATCTCGCTTTTGAAAAGTCTTGGGACTGAGCGAGGTTGTCCTGGATAAATTTGAGATATTGGACGTTTGACGTTAATGTGGCCTTAATATTAAAACTATCGCTTTATAGTGGGAATGCGATCCCCCCCCTCCCCCAGCCCTGCCCGTGGGTACAGCCCCACGTGGTTAGCAGGGGGCACGACGCCTGGCACGAGGTTGTCACGGGGGACTCGTCTCATCACCGTGACACTTTCCACACGCGACCAATTTATCCCACAAGATCCCGGCTAACGCCGCTGCTGATGTGCCGCTGCTGATGTGCCGCAGCTTCGCGAGGTCACGACCTCAGGACACCTTCACGCGTGGCTTAGCAAACCCGCAGGCAGATTGCCTCGAGATGTGACTGTCAGTGACGCGTGGAGTAAACACTCGTGACCACAACGCCGTGGGATGCGCCCCACCCCGTCAGATCGGTTGGAAGCTCAGCCGAGGCCGAGCCCAGATCACGCTTGGATGTGGCGAGCGCCGTGACGACACGGGCAAGCAGAGGGCATTGTGGCAAAATGGTTGTTCTGTACTTCTGTGCTCCCCGACTTCACCAACTCACAATGACCAGCATGTTGGGGTGCGAAGGTCCTCATCTGTGGGCTGTCCACGTGCGTGCAGAATGTGGATCCAAGCGTGATGTTGCCATCGGCTAAACGCGTGGCCGCGGGAGTCCGAGTGGAGGACACACGCGGGGTGCACAGGCACAGGAGGTTAAACCACGTGGTCGGACGTCCAGTAGTGGGTGTTTAAGTCATGACATTGCTTTATCAACCAAAATGTTTTACACCGCCTCTTAAAAAAGATATAATGTCTTACGTGAGTGAAATCAAGCGACAGTGCCCTCGTGTTCCAAACATACTGGGGGATAGTTCTCGTCTCCACTGTTGGTGCAAAGCCAGTTACGTAATTTCCACATTACTATGACAAGGCCTACTATATTTATCGGGACAAATACTGTTGACTCCTCCCCACTAAGTGTTGGTGTGTAGATGCCACTCACTTCCCTGACCCCTATATGATGATGAGGATGATGCAGCCTGTTGACCTTGCCCAGGGTTTAAACTCAATACTCAATGTATGGCAATCCATCCGCCGTAGAAAGTGTCCTGTGCCACTAGTGGCGTTGCTTTGGAGCGCGTAGCCGGTGGCAGCTGCAGCAGCGCCTCACGGGCCGGAAGGGCCCAGGTCCCCCGAGCGACGAGGAGGGGAGACCCCGGGTTGTTCCTTGCACCCCCTCCCATGCCAACCACGGCGCATCACCGCGTCCCGCCCGTTACGTTCAGCAATGCAGGCTGCCCCACGCATACACAATGCGATGGTCACCGAGAATGAATGCTGAGAGAGAGAGAGAGAAGCTTCTGAACATCAGATGTCATCACCAGCTGATTTTGCTTACAGCACCGGCCTCGGGCTAAGGTTCATCTCTTTCTCTCCACTGGCAAGGTTTCCCTTTCCACCAGTCACCTTCAATTCGCATATTTAAACTCGCAGCTTGTGAGAGACGAGGCCAAGAAACGGGGCCCCGCTGCCAGCAGCCGAAGAAAGGAGGCTCGATGGATGGGACCGGACGGGGGCCTGGGAAATTGAAGGGAAATGGATTTGCTTCCTGCATGGCCGTGTGTGTCCGAGTCGAGCCGACCCCCCGATCATTTATTCTGACACGGAATCCATCATCGCGCACGTCCGGGCTCATCGCAATTCTCCCGGGGCCGCGGGGCCGTTCGCGAGGAACGCCCCGCGCGGCGCGGGCGCGCACGAGCGGAGAGATTCGCGGACCCGGGGCGAACCGGGCTCGGCTCAGCGGCGGGGAGGGCAGCCGTACGGCAAAGTGTTGGGCCTCAGTGCTCGCGCAACTCCCACCACCACCACCACCACCACTGCTGCCACCACCATCACCACAGTAGCAGCAGCCCCAGCCCAGGCAGGGCTCGAGAGGCAGGGAGGGGCTGGGAGGATGTCTGGGTGAATCACACAGCAGGATCTGTACATCCAGTTCAATAAACAATCGAAGATCGCTGTCGGTGGAAGTACGTAGCCAGTGGTGGACATTCCACGTTGCGCCACGGCCGTTGGTTTCCCGAAGAGCACTACTCCTGTATTTGTACAATATATTTGTTGTTATTCAGGGTCGTTGATTTTTTTTTTACTTGAAATTGTGGAATGTTTTCGTTGCGCTCAGCCAGCCAATTCGCCCTTGCAAGAGAGCTTCTTAGCTCAGCGGGCTTTACGAGCGAAGTAGACCTCTGATTGTGGCTCTGGTATTTTAACCACGGAAGGGTGACAAGTGATGATCAATGACAGCCACGGTTGTCTTGCTTATGAGCTGAGTGCTCTGATCATTGGCAGTGGCGCTCGCATCGTGGGCTATGAATGCCGTTTGCTGTTCAAAGTGCCACAGCATGAACGCGTGCCTGTCCCTTTCCGCGCGTCAGCTTTCACCGAAATAAATCACAGCGGCACTTAAATACTGGTTAACGCTGATCACGCACGACGGGAATAATTCTTGCAAATGTATCCCGGTAAGGAATATATAATTATTACCGTCGTTATAATTGAGGGAGGACAATTAAAAAAAAGTACCCGCTTTCTCAAACGCGACGCTGGTGTACACAGGAAAGCCTCGTGATACTTAATTTTAAACACGGATTCACGCGAACGAATGCTTTATTCTGCAATAATTGCACTCAGTTTTGTGGTAAATGCGGCTTAACAGGAACCGAAATTGTTCCTTTATGTAAAGAAATTTAGCCATTAAACAGCGAAATGTGACAGATGAAATGTATTGCTTACCTCCCCCTGCTCCACCCCCCTCCCTTCGTAAAAATGTTTTTTTTTTGAAAATTGCTTTTCCTGGCGCAGACGAAAGCAGTTGCTCAAACTGTGTTTAACACGCACGCGAAGGCGCGCCCTAATCACCGCTCCGTCACACGGCGAGCAAGCGAATGTGTTCTTTCACGTAGCGGCACAGCGCGCCGCTTAATTGCAGACGTTTCAAAGCCGTGCGTCCACGCGTTGTTGTGACGGGACATCAGGACGGCAATATTGTTCGCGTGTGTTCTTTGTGTGTGTGTGTCTTTGTCACCAGCAAAGGGACAAAGGTAGTCATCGCCAGGGCATTTTAACACAACGGCTCAATAATGTAACAGATGAGGTTGTTGTTGTTGTTGTTGGTGGTATTTTCTGATCCTGTGCCACTTTTGCGCGTGAATTTAGTCGGGGGATGAATGTACGCCGGGTCAGATGACGCAGTGTGTCAAAAGGTTTCGAACCAAGGCTGCTCGGCGCTGGAACAAGATACCGACACGTGATTCAAAATGGACCCAGATCCCGCGGTGATTGGTCAATTTAGCGGGCGATTGTGGCGTGTTCCTCCGACCAATTACGGATCAATTGAGTCGCTGGCGATGCTTCACGCCGGGCGACCGTGGCACCAAAATAGCAATTGTCAAATGGGGGGAGGGGGGGTGGGATACATATCACGTTCATACTAAATGACATTTAAATAATGGCCACGGTAAATAAATAAGCAATCAAATACATATTTTTTTAAAACCGGCGGCACTTAACCACTCCTTTTATATTGTAATTATGCAAATGGCTGGGGACGTTTAAGCAAACGTGTTAAAAGGTCACGCCACTACACGAGGCGATTAAAATCGCAGACACAGGGGCGTCAAATAAAATAATCGAGGCGTCGCGACGGATGTCCTCCCGGGTGGCAGCCCTCGAGGCCACAGCGGCTGTGGGACTCGTCGCTACCGCGTGGGGGGGGGGGAGGGAGTCACTTGAACGGTTGCAATTTCTTTACGTGGCCAATGACGACGGTGCGACTCGAAACAAGCGAGTTGTCAAAGGATGCACTCTTTTACAAGCCACGTAATGGCAACCGTAAGACGCGCAGTGTACGTACGTATTGTTGAACTTATTTCGCAGCGTACGAAGGCAACCGTGCTTAGCGACCTTGACAATGTGCCGATGTCGGCTCTGGCCTCTGGACTCAGGTGACCAAGGCGCCAGCGGTGACCGGTGGAGAGATGCCCAGGTGGCCAGTGGCCGTCGTGCCGTCTCCATCAGCCCCTCACTGCGTCGCTCGCTCGCCCCCTCACCGCGCTGCAGCGTCGACGCTGCGTGTCGTGCGTTCGTTGCGCAACGGAGTCACCGCGGCCGAGTTCCTCGCCGGCTTTTAAAACGTTAAAAAACCCAACAGAGAAACCAGGCGTGGATTGAGTGTGATAAGTGAAATGAAATAAGCGTCGTGCTCTTCTCCGCCGTCAATTGGATCACGGCCTCCAAATTCAGGCCACTGCGGTTTCACGGAGATGAGTTAATTACACAGACGGGCGATTAGAGAGACAGAGAGAGAGTCACAAAAAAACGCGATGTCTCCCTGCACTAGACAATGCATTCTGCAGTGAAGCTATTGAAATTAGGTCATTCACGCTGGGAAATAAGAACGATCGCCTGTCTACTCTGCTGCCGGAGTGTTTTGCCGCTGCACGGCAGGGGAAATATCGAACTTGGGTCGACCAGGAAAACGCGTCCCTGGCTCGGCGTTACTCTCAGAACGATGGCAGCACCGTCACATTCTGTCGACGCCGGGCCACATGGCCCACACGGTGAGAGCGAGCGGCTCGCAATGGGAAGGTGGCGAGTTCACTCTGTTGGTTAGGGGGTTGGCTCGGCCCAGCATCCCACCGGGGTCGATAAAATAGAGAACTACTTTGTGGAGAAGTCAACAGTGGTTGCCATGTGTAGTGTCTGATCGTCCGAATACCGACTAGAATCACCCAGGAATGTCTGTCATTAACGCTCGTGACGTCACACAACACCGAGCAGCCCCCCTCATTTATATTCATGAGCAGGTGACGTCACTCCACATGGAGCACCCTCCCCCCTTGTTAATAATCATTATAAGGTGACGTCCTCCAAATGGACACCCCCCCCTCATTAATAATCATTATAAGGTGACGTCCTCCAAATGGACACCCCCCCCCCCATTCATAATCATTAGCGGCTGACGTCACTTCACATGGGGGGCCGAGGCGCCTCCATCCCCCTCCTCGGCGTCAACTGACAACCCTCACTACAAAGGCAGAACCCTCACGTCACGTGATCTCTGTAACGCTGTTAAGACATCGAAGTAAAAAGGACGTCATGATGAACACGGGATTATCACCTTTACATGAAAGAAGTCTGTGTCACCGTGCCCTTACAAATTGCATGCGAATTAATGCAATGAATATATCACGTCGCGGGTCTGCTTTTCGCTTGCAAGTTTCAGATTTAATGCAATACACCCGTCCTTGGACGGGCAAAAGGCGAGTGTTGGATGTTTAACCAGCGAGTCAGGACGCTGCGTGGGCGTGTGGCTCCAACGCATGAAGTCACTCGCACGCACCACACACACCCTGAACATTATTTGTTAGACAATTATAGGTGGCGGACGGAAAAACAGCGTTGCAGCTTGACTCCCGTGCATAGATGCATATAGTTACCATGAGTGAGTGGATGAGTGAGTGGTGAAGTGCGGGTGAGTGGCTGCGTGTGTGAGCGAGTGAGTGTGTGTGGGTGAGTCGGCAAGTGTGAGTGAGTTCGTGTGGATGGGTGATCGAGCTGATGTGAGTGAGTTAGTAAGTGGGTAAGTCGTTGACTGGCTGAGAGTGAATGAGGGTGTGAGGGTGGTTGTGTGAGTCAGTGAGTGTTGTGTGTGTGAGTGGGTGGGTGAGCCAGTGAGTGAGTGGGTGTGTTATTGCGTGCGCGACTGTGTGGGTTCGTAAGTCGATGGATGAGCTCGATGGGTGAGTAAATGGGTGAGCGAGTAGCTGGGTGGGTGAGTGAGTGAGCATGTGGTCGAGTGAGTTTACAATATCATAATCTCTGATACAAACTTCAAATGCCGCCCAGTTCTGGGTGGCGTCTTTCCAACTGCGCTTCGAAGTGTTTCTTTCCTCTCACTCCTCTCACCAAAGGCCAACAATCGCACGGGACCCTCAAAAGGCGAGGGCCATCTACTTGACGGACAGAATGGGGCTAAGATTGTACAGATAAACTCTGGCTCGACGGGTCTGGCCGTGAGTGAGCGTCTCTTCTGTTGGGTGGCAGCCCCAGATTGCCCCTGCCAGGCTCCTTGAAGCCGCGATCAAACCACCGTCTTCACAGAGACCTACGGGGAACAGGGGTCCCGCGCGTGTCAAGCGACCAATAACAAGCAGCACTATTATAGTTACCTTATTGGATTTTGGGTGGGAGGATTGAAGGCACAACTTCAAACCGCAGTTGGAGAGACGCGACCCCAGGACTGGGTTACCTTTGAGCGTTGTATCAGAGATTGTGACATTGTAAACTCACTCGATCACCTGCTCACTCACTCACCCACCCACCCAGCTACTCACTCACCCACTTACTCACCCATCGAGCTCACCAATCGACTTACGAACCCACACAGTCGCGCACGCAATAACACACCCACTCACTCACTGGCTCACCCACCCACTCACACAACACTCACTGACCCGCACACTCACTCTCACTCAGTCAACTACTTACTCAACCACTTACAAACTCACTCGCATCAGCTCAATTACCCGTCCACACTAACTCACTTATCATCGATAAAGCGTGTAACACGTTTGTTCAATTGAGCACGGTGGTTATTGTTCTGAGATCTGGGGGAGTAACAGAGACGGGTGGGAGCGACTTCCACAGTGGAGCGGCGAGAGGGAAGAAGCAGAAAGATAAGTGTGGTGAGTGAGAGGGTGAGTGGAAGGGTGAGTGGCGAGTGGGTCAGTCTTGTTATGGTGGCCTGCAGTGTGGCTGGCGGTTGAATAGAGTATGGTGGGCGAGACGACACAATGAGTGTCTGGTGGACCGACTACTCGGCATGGGTGGAGAAATCAATGAGTGAAGTTCACCGGAAAAGTATGGTAGTAGCGCTACAAGAGTTCAAGTTTTTCATTTATTTTTCAAGTTTTCATTTATTAGGTGTAGCCCTGTGAGCCATGCGGCTCTTGAGTCGGGTGCACCCGCAACAAACAGAATAAGAACAGAGAACATCTTAAAGCCACGACGCGCAACAGAAACATCCTGGAAAAACCAACAAATCTTACGTAAAAAAACACCGTATTACAACGCTGTGTGATGAGGAGGTGACTGCCTGACGGTGAGTGAGCGAATCAGTGAGTGCTGGATCATCAGTTAATCTGACTGCTTTACCCTGAGCGCTATCGAGTGTGGCGAGGTAGGGCGCAGGTGATCCACCTCTAGCAATGTGTCTCGGCTATACTGGCTGACAGCGGCGTTTGTCAAACTCCACCAAACATCAACGTAAGCATCTCGGGCTTGCCAGGCACGGGGGCTGCGATTCACCCGATTTCCCGTCGGGCTCGCGGCGGCGGCGGCTGCAGTAATTGTTTCTGAGCGGTCCGTTAAGCGGTGGCCGCAGGCCTCAATCATGCGGGCAGCTAATTCCGAGAGCGAAATTAAATCAGCGGTCGTGCTCGTCGGCTCTTAACCACCGCTCTGGCCGTCATATCGATATCCCTTCGCTAAAAAACTGGGGGCGGGAGAAGGGGGGGGGGGGCAGGATACCAAAGTACAAAAGTAAATAATGAAAGCTATTTTTTTGTCATGTGCTCTCTTTATTTATATGTATATATTTTTTGCCAATGGCAGATATTGTGAGGGGCAGGGAGCGTTTGTTTGCGCATCGTGGCCGCTTGTGGGCCCGGCCGTGGTCCATCGCCTGCCGACGCCTCCTTTGGAAATGAGCGCCGCTGGAGGTGGCCTGATGGAGGTGGCCTGCTGGAGGTGGTCTGGTGGAGGTGGTCTGGTGGAGGTGGCCTGGTGGAGGTGGTCTGGTGGAGGTGTCCTGGTGGAGATGGTCTGGTGGAGGTGGCCTGGTGGAGGTGGTCTGGTGGAGGTGGTCTGGTGGAGGTGGCCTGGTGGAGGTGGTCTGGTGGAGGTGTCCTGGTGGAGGTGGTCTGGTGGAGGTGGCCTGGTGGAGGTGGTCTGGTGGAGGTGGCCTGGTGGAGGTGGTCTGGTGGAGGTGTCCTGGTGGAGGTGGTCTGGTGGAGGTGGTCTGGTGGAGGTGGCCTGGTGGAGGTGGTCTGGTGGAGGTGTCCTGGTGGAGGTGGTCTGGTGGAGGTGGCCTGCTGGAGGTGGCCTGGTGGAGGTGGCCTGGTGGAGGTGTCCTGGTGGAGGTGGTCTGGTGGAGGTGGTCTGGTGGAGGTGGCCTGGTGGAGGTGGCCTGGTGGAGGTGGTCTGGTGGAGGTGGCCTGGTGGAGGTGGCCTGGTGGAGGTGGTCTGGTGGAGGTGGCCTGGTAGAGGTGGTCTGGTGGAGGTGGCCTGGTGGAGGTGGCCTGGTGGAGGTGGTCTGGTGGAGGTGGCCTGGTGGAGGTGGTCTGGTGGAGGTGGCCTGGTGGAGGTGGCCTGGTGGAGGTGGTCTGGTGGAGGTGGCCTGGTGGAGGTGGTCTGGTGGAGGTGGCCTGGTGGAGGTGGCCTGGTAGAGGTGGTCTGGTGGAGGTGGTCTGGTGGAGGTGGCCTGGTGGAGGTGGCCTGGTGGAGGTGGTCTGGTGGAGGTGGCCTGGTGGAGGTGGTCTGGGGGAGGTGGTCTGGTGGAGGTGGTCTGGTGGAGGTGGCCTGGTGGAGGTGGTCTGGTGGAGGTGTCTTGGTGGAGGTGGCCTGGTGGAGGTGGCCTGGTGGAGGTGGCCTGGTGGAGGTGGTCTGGTAGAGGTGGTCTGGTGGAGGTGGTCTGGTGGAGGTGGCCTGGTGGAGGTGGTCTGGTGGAGGTGGTCTGGTGGCTCAGAGCGCCCCCATGGCCGTGTCAGAGCACCGAGCCAGCGGGCGTGGAGACGCTGGGGTGGTGGTGGGGGGGGTTCAAAATCGGGGCAGCTGTCAATGACTCGACTCGGTTTTTTTTTCCAAGCCTAGAGAGTCGATGGGCTCAGCCCTGTCACAATTTTTTCACGAGATTGTTCAATTAACGTGCCATACCCCAGCCGTGAGGTTGGAGAAGTGGTTGGTGCGATCACCACGCGGCAAGCGCTGCCATGGCGGCCAAGGGGCTGTTGGATTGGAGGCAACTGAAGGCTTCGCAGAAGTGGTCGCGTGATGGCACCTCACAGAGACTCGTCATCTCGCACGGGGCTTAGTTCCGTTACACTCTTTGATGAAACAGTTTCGGGTGAAAATGCCTTCGTCTAATCTCATGCCTCTAATAAGCACACGAGTGAAATATAATTGGGGAGCGGTTGGGGGCAGGGGGGGGAGACGAAAAGATGGGGGGGGGAGAGCCCCTCAAGTCATTAACGGCGTGAAAGTGCCCACAGAGAGACGAGCGCCTCGACTTGCACTGGGAGCCAAGTGTGTTTGGGTGGGAGTCGTGGTGGCGGCTAGGAGGGCCGATGGACGACGTTGTCTGAGAGTCACGACAGAGTGGCAGCCACGGGAGGGAATGCGCCCGAGCGGACATTCCTCCACAGAGGCGGAGCGATCCGTTCAGCTCGTGTGCAGCTGCCAGCCGGAGTGTTGCATCGCAGCACCTGGAGAGATGGCGACAGCCTTCCTCTACCGTCATGATTTCAACATTGCGGCGGAGGAACGCTTAAGCCCTACCTGGTGGCAGTGGCGGCGGTGGTGGTCGATGGTTTTAGAGGTTGGTAGAGTCTTCAGGGCACAGCTGCAAAGTCAAAAGTGACTGCAGGTGAAGGCTCGGTAAAGGCCACTGACCCGCGGTACAGAGGCATAGCTTGACCTTTGCATCCACTCGAAGCGGCGACGCATCTCATCCACCTCCTCCTCCTCTTCATCAGCAGCGCTTGCCGACCGCGCCGAATCCCGCACGCGAGCCCCGAGCCTGTCGACACCCGCCGACCCAGGCAGCGGCGCCGCGGGGCAGGTGCGACATTTCAGAACAAAGCGAGGAGGAAATGCGCCGCTCCGTTCCACTCAGCCGCGCAAGATCCAGCGCCGACCGTCTGTCACCGTGCATCTCGTGACGGCGGCCGCCAGCGTCGCTTGATGACGCGCGCGTCGTGTGCGCTCACTGCTCCCTCGGCCGCACCCGCGGTATCCGCGCGTCCCCACGTGTTTACTCACGTGGGGAGCGGTGGCGCAGCGGTCAGCGCGCTGAGCTGCGAACCCTGGCGACCACGAGTTCGATTCCCGCTCGCGGCCAAAATCAGTGAGGATTATCTGGAGCGGTCCTGGGCCTCTCCTGGGTGGACTCAGCCTCAAATGAGTGACCTGGTGCGGTGTGTAAACATCGCCAGTGGGGAGACAAAGGCGGTCGAGCGTGGTGCCTGGCCACCCACCCCCTTCGTGTGCCGTTCTGGCCTTCATAGGTGCTACTCGCTAATAGCACTTGCCCCAAAAGTCTGTTAGAGGCTATACGGGGGAATCTTTGTTTTTATCTTTGTTTATCCACGTACGCGCTCGTTCGCCCATTAGTGCGGCTCGCCCGCGTTCGTAACCCGGAGCACGTGATTCATGATGTTAAAATCTAAACATGATTATGATGATGATATTCATTGAAGATGACATTCTAGGGATTCATTTTTCACGTTGGGGTGCGGGGGGCGGGGGCGGTGTAAATTACTTACGAGATGCATTCATTGATTATATTTATTGATCGGCAATGATGATGTAGATACTATCGACGTAGTGCTGGTATTCATGTATTAATGATGATGGTGATGTTGTTCATTGATAATTATAATAATTGATGCTGGCAATGGTATTGATTGATTGGCGATCACCATTTGGTGGTGGTGAACTGCTTGTTGTCCTTCCCCGCACCTCTAATGTGCACGGTTGGCTACGTACGGTGCGAAAAAGGTTCAACATACATACGTGACAGTGGTGGTGATGATGATGGTGATGATGGTGATGATGATGGTGATGATGGTGATGATAATGGTGATGATGGTGATGATGATGGTGATGATGGTGATGATGATGATTATGATGATGGTGATGATGATGGTGATGATGGTGATGATGGTGATGATGATGATTATGATGATGGTGGTGATGATGGTGATGATGGTGGTGATGATGATGGTGATGATGGTGATGATGATGGTGATGTGGTGATGATGATGGTGATGATGATGGTGGTGATGATGGTGATGATGGTGGTGATGATGATGATGGTGATGATGGTGATGATGGTGGTGATGATGATGGTGATGATGGTGATGATTATTATGGTGATGATGGTGGTGATGATGGTAATGATGATGATGGTGATGATTATGATGGTGATGATGATGATGGTGGTGATGATGATGGTGATGATGATGGTGATGATTATGATGGTGATTATGGTGATGATGATGGTGATGATGATGGTGATGATGATGGTGATGATGATTATGAGCTATTCACACGGCTGCGCCGTGGGCGCTGCTTTCGGTCACGGCACGAACAGAGTCGGTTGACAATTCGGCGTCGCAGTCAAACTCGCTGGCGGCGACTCTCGCCAAGATTGATGGCCTTGGGCGCCATCCAAAGTGTCCCGATGCAGCCGCGTGAACTCGCCCGGCATTTAAAATATGAAACTTTGATTGCTGCGAATTAAAATCGCGTATATCATTCACTTCGCTCCAGCGTCTTAAGCCCTGCCCGCATTGGCTCAGTCTATTTACTCAGCGTTTTTAATCACTGCACTTTTACGGTTAATAACCACAATGATTCATTACGCACGCCGTTCTGTACATAATATATTCTGTGCTGTGGTATATAAGTTATATATATATACTGTTTATGCTGCAAAAAAGCACCGGTCCTGATAAAGTTAAATTATGCATGAAATAATGCACATTTTAATTAGCGCCAGTGAGCTGAATGAATTATGACAGGAGACAGCATGGGGTAGTAATTTCCTTAGGCACAGCTACCGCAGAGGTCGGAGGTCATCCCCGGCGCGTTCACGTTTCTGCACCGTTCGGCTCCTCCATCTCAGAAGATGAGCCCGGCTTGAGCTGGGCGAGGAGTTGGAACGGGTGAACTCCCCCGACGCGGGGCTTGCCAGGTGCTGTAGGCACGGGGCCTGCGAGGTGTTGCCGGTCGGTGACGGTGTTGCGTGTCCCCCCCTCGTTGAGCCTGGTGTGTCTCCCGAGTTCTCTAGCTTCCTGCCACAAAGCAAAACGTTCCAATGGAATCGGCCGAACATCCCAATGCAGTACCCTCCTGTAAAACAGTGTTTGAGACTCTATGAAGACTCTCTTGGCTAAATAACTGCAACTACAATTGCTCTCATTACGTAACTTCATATTCATTCTGAACACGCTATTGTGGACGTACCAATGACGGCCTCGTAGCCTCTGAACGTTGCCGTCGGTTATCCAACAGCAGCAGTATCGTTTGTTTCATCACACAGGCGACTGTGAGCGTGGAATCGATCAGCGTTCCCAACGTGCCTTGCGCGTCGCGAGAAATCCCCACGCTGTCCTTGACATCGCTCCACTCTTTAATTTGTTGTCGTGCAAACCGAGGCTCTGAGTGCAGTGGTTTCAGCGTGACAGGCACGGCATCATTGGACGGCGAACCGTGCGGGAATAATTGTGCCCGAGGCTGCCTCGCAATCACCTTTTTGTGTGAACATCACCTCTGACTCCCCCACACCCGTTTACGCGACGCTTTTGTTGTTGTTGTTTTGTTTGCTGCGTACAGCCCGGGTGGAGGCCACGCGCGCGCCGCGCCCATCGAGTCCTGAACGCGAACAAGCGAACCCCCCCCGCAATGGAACCCCGCCGTTGCTGCGTCCACGTAACGCCGACATTGCTCCACGTGGGGGCAAGATTCGATCCGGCGCCTGGGTCACCCCGAGCCCCCATCCTTTTTTTGGGCGCGCGGCCTGAACAGTTTAGAACGCCGGTCGGCTCAGCCGCAGGAGCGAGCAGGCTCATAGTCGCGAGGGCATTCGCGAGCTCACGTCGCTGGGCCGCGCTTCGTCGTGATGGGAGCCGCGGTCAGCGCGAGTTGGTCACAGGCGGGGGGACGTGTTTTGATAAGAGGCGCAACATGACGACGTGAAATTGGCGCGGCGTTGTGCAAAACGTGGACTGCTGAACTGACGGCGATACGCGGGCACGGAACACCTACAGAGCCCCCCCCCCCATCGTTCGCGAAGCTTTGTGACAGACGCGCACGGAATTGGCTCTCGATCCGCCTTCAACGGCGAGCGGGAGGAGCGACGGCTCCCGCGAGCGAGCACGGCGAGTTTATGATTTACTGTTTGTGCTGCTGTTCGCGCACGGACAGCAAATGGGACTCGTGATGACATCGCGACAATGGAGCGGTCTCGCGACGGAAGACTGCCGCACGAGAGCGCAGGGAATGGGACCCAACACGTGGCGATGATCCGTGGATTGACAACCCCCCCCCCCCCCCCCACTTTCGGAACGAGGCACGGCGCACTTTGGGTGAAAGCGGCTCGCCGCTATTTTGGTGGCACTCGAGTTGGCCGCGCGTCACGCGACAACAACAACAACAACCCCGCACCGGGAGCGAGCGAGCGGAGCGCAGCCGTGGTGGTGTGGTCTTGTTAGAGGTGGGTGGGGGGCACACGCCCTGTGTAGTACAGCCGTGGTGGTGTGGTCTTGTTAGAGGTGGGTGGGGGGCACACGCCATGTGTAGCGCAGCCGTAGTGGGGTGGCCTTGTTAGAGGTGGGTGGGGGGCACACGCCATGTGTAGCGCAGCCGTGGTGGTGTGGTCTTGTTAGAGGTGGGTGGAGGGGGGGGCACACGCTCTGTGTAGTGCAGCCGTAGTGGTGTGGCCTTGTTAGAGGTGGGTGGGGGGCACACGCCATGTGTAGCGTAGCCGTAGTGGTGTGGCCTTGTTAGAGGTGGGTGGAGGGGGGGGGGCACACGCTCTGTGTAGTGCAGCCGTAGTGGTGTGGCCTTGTTAGAGGTGGGTGGGGCACACGCTCTGTGTAGTGCAGCCGTGGTGGTGTGGCCTTGTTAGAGGTGGGTGGGGGGGGCACACGCCCTGTGTGTAGCGCAGTCGTAGTGGTGTGGCCTTGTTAGAGGTGGAGGGGGGGCACACGCCCTGTGTGTAGCGCAGCCGTGGTGGTGTGGCCTTGTTAGAGGTTGGGGGGAGGGGGGGGCACACGTCCTGTGTAGGGCGGCCGTAGTGGTGTGGCCTTGTTAGAGGTGGGGGGGAGGGGGGGGCACACGCCATGTGTAGTGCAGCCGTGGTGGTGTGGCCTTGTTAGAGGTTGGGGGGAGGGGGGGCACACGCCCTGTGTAGTGCAGCCGTAGTGGTGTGGCCTTGTTAGAGGTGGGGGGTGGGGGGGGGTACACGCCTTCTGTGTAGCGCTGCCGTGGTGGGGCTGCCATCCTCGGCCGAGCGAGGTGGTTGCAGGTCGAGAGCGGAGCGCTGCTGCTGCTACGACTGCGGCAAGCCCCCTTCCCGACACACAAAGGTGAAGATCCCCCCGGCCCTGTATAGGCCACACATGATGTTGGGGCAAGTGCTGTTCGCAAGCACACAGAAACAGCAATAGTTTATTTATCCAGAAGAACCACACTGGATCTTTTTCAGGAGGGTTTATTTCATTTTAAGATGTTTTCAGCCGATGTCTGAATGTTTATACACGTGTGGGGAAATCGGAGTGCGAGGGCGCAACACTCTATGTCCATATTAGATCGGCACAGATGTGCGATTAGCCAACTTGCTGCACTGCCTTCTCCTGGCGAACCTCGACTCGCACAGGAAGGGAGTTTCACAACATCCGTGTGGTCCACCAACCCTCGTCGCCTCCGGCGTGCTGGAGTACAGACAGCCACGTTCATAGCCATCACCACCACCACCAAGGCCACCACCGCGGCCACCAACACCACCACGGCCACCACCACGGCCACCACCACGGCCACCACCACCACGGTCACCACCACCATCACCGCCACCACCACGGTCACCACCACCACCACGGCCATCAACACGGTCACCACCACGGCCACTACCACCACGGCCACCTCCGCCCTGTGGCCAACAAGGGGCTGGGTGCACCACCACCCCCCACGCCAGGCCACCTTTTTCTCCCCATTGCTGATATTTAGACACCGCAACAGGCGCTAATTTCAGGCCGGAGTCGGCCTCCCTAAGACAAAGATCCCCCGTATAGCGTTATCGGACTGTTGGGGCAAGTGTCGTTAGCGAGCTGGACCTATGCAGGCCGGCGCGGCGCGCGAGTGTTGCGATGTTCGCACGCCGCTTCAGGTAAATCTTCAGTGGCGTTCGTGGCCGCGGGCGCGAGTCGAACTCGGGTGGCCGGGGTTCACAGCGCGGCGCACTCAGCGTCACGCTGCCCCATCCATGGAGAGATGAACGCGCGCGTGGGGGGGGGGGCCCAGCTGTGTGCCATCCGCCCCCCAGTCGGGGAGCGAGCGGCGCGTTACCCCCCACGACGTCAGGCGGCTGATCCGAGCCCCCGGTGCCGCTCATGCTCACGAACATTACCACCATCGTGATGAACATTACCTCCCATCGTTAGCGTTATATATATTTCTTTTTTTGCTACGTTCGGCATCAAATTCGAGTTCACTTCGGGCCAAAACATGTTAGAGTGCATCAGTGCATTGTTATTTGCGTGTGTGTTGTGTGTGTTGTGTGTGTTGGGTGTGATGTGTGTGTGTGATGTGTGTGTATGTTGTGTGTGCGGTGTGTGTGTTGTGTGTGTGTGTTGTGTGTGCGGGGCGTGTGTTGTGTGTGCGGTGTGTGTTGTGTGTGCCAATGTAAGCGCGAGAATTCATACTAAGCACAGCTGCACGTTTCCTGTATAACCTTTAGAGACGTTTGGGAGACAACCGTTGTTAGACAGCGCCTATTAAAGGCTGGATGAGCACACGAGGGGGCGGTGTGGGGGGTTACACCAAACCCAGCCGTCTTTGTCTCCCCAATAGTGATGACGCACACGAGACCAGTACCGCCGTCAGAGCTGGATTAGTGAGAGCAGTCCGTGCACCGCGCGTGGGGAGTGACATGGACTGAGTCTTCCTTCGCAGGGCCACGACGGATGGCGACTGTGTGCCAATGCCTCCATCCAGCAGTGGATAGACATTGACCGAAGATAATGATGATGATGATGCTAATGATTGACGGCTGTGCATCGCAACAAGAACACTACTTATTTAAGGCTAAGTTGACCTAGGGGAGGCACAGCATTGGGTGCCAGATGCCATGGACACGACTCCCTGCATATCAGCGCGCGGTAATGCGTTAGACGGGGGTGTTACATTTCTTGTATAAATGCAAACCGTGTAAGTTATCGATGGAAAAAAAACGCGTGTTTTACGTTCGCGTGTGTCAATCGACACCCTCGCAAACGAGATGTCCTATCTCGGCGGAGTTTTCCATGCGACATGTTTTAATAAATCTTAATAATCATCTGGGTACTCACTCGCATACATTGCACATACAAAGACCTCTCCCGTGGAGCATGGACAGACTGCTGGGGCAAGTGCTATGAGCGAGCACCTATGTAGGCCGACACAGCACACGTGGGAAGCCGGTGACCAGCAACTACGCTCGGCCGCCTTTGTCTCCCCAGGGGCGAAGTTTACACACAGCACCAGGGTACGGATTTGAGGCCGAGTCCACCTAGGGATAGTCCAGGACTGGTTCAGATTATAATCGTCCCTCGTTTAGCCCAAACAGACTGTTGGGGCAAGTGCTGTTAGCGAGCACATATGAAGGCCGGCACGCCACACGAGGGAAGTGGGTGGCCAGCACCAGGTACTTATTTGAGGCTGAGTCAACCTAGGGGGTGCCCAGGATCGGTTCACATAATCGTCACTGGTGTTGGCCGTGAGTGGGAATCGAACTCGGGGCGCCAGGTTCGTAGTACAGCGCGCTAACCGCTGCACTAACCCCCCCTCGCCACACACAACAACCCCCACACACACACATGTACAAACACAATATATCTAACAACACAGAGGGGAATCAAAATATTGCTGATGCACACACACAGTGGTAGCCAAGAGCAATAACGTCAGCTCGTTGGAGTAAAACTGCGTTTTCATTCGGGAATGAGTTGCGCGCTTGTGCAAAAGGCGGCTGCTTTGCTCCATCGAGGGCCCCCTCTTTGTCCACTCACCACGTCGCTCATCATTCCCCATCGTTGCGTTCGATTTTGTGCCCATTCCATCAAAATTTCCGTGCGGTTGCTCAGCGAGAGCCCCATCGGCGAAATGGGGCCGAAGTGTTTGGGACGGTGGCACAGAGCTGCCGAGTGTGCAGGCGGTGCAACTGCAACGGAGAGAAACAAGGGCCTGGGGAGCCCAGGCGTCGGGGTATGCAGAGGGGTGTGGGGGGGGGGGTGGACACAGATCCCCATTATTCCTTACGCCAGGACCCCCCAGGACCCCCCAGGAACCCACCAGCCCCCCCCCCCCCCCCAGAACCCACCAGGACTCATGCCAACCACGCGGCGCCACTGCTTTGGGAGGCTTTATGTGCGGCAGGGTAGCACGGTGGTGACGCGTGCGCCTTGCGGCGAGAAGGGCCTAGGTTCGATGCCCGACTCTGGCGCCTTTATTTGTGGAGTGTGGTTTGTTCTCCCTCTGTTCTCCCTCTGTTCTCCCTCTGTTCGCCCTCTGTTCGCCCTCTGTTCGCCCTCTGTTCGCCCTCTATTCTCCCTCTGTTCGCCCTCTGTTCGCCATGGGGTTTTATCCGGGTTCTCTGGTTACTTCCCATAGCTGAGACCCCTGGTATTAGCCAAACCGCCCAATGCTGCAAAAACTACCTGCAATTTACTCAATTGGGATCAGACGCAGCAGCAACATCGCCCCCTACTGGGAAAACTTGGCAGGACCCTCCCGAACAAGAGCCCTGCGTCTCGGTGAGTATTCCCAGTGTGAACGAACGGATAAATAATGACAGCCAGAGCCACGTGGATGGTGGCACAAAACTGTGCACGTGTAGCCCTTTGTCAAGCCACGGGTGGCAGAGGACCTCCAAATGCAGGTCACACCGACCACCCTTCACCACACTGCTCAGTGCGAGTCGGTGGAGGTGGGAAGCGTATAATCACCGTACAATTATGCACTTTTGCTGTACTGCCTTCTGCTCCTCACCGCATAGCCTTGCAGCAGCCTATAGCACCCTGCTGTGCATGGCAGTCACACATATCTGAAGAGGTTGGGTGCATTTCGGGTGATGTGGCCACACGTGACACCAAACACGCAGGCGCAATTGGAATTTCAGCAGCTGGGAGGCTCTACTCAAGCAGCCCATGGGGCTTCAGACGAGACAACAAGCGGGTAGGTACATACATTAATAAACTCACGAAGCGTATATTTAATTGGCAATTAAACACACTTTGAGACCCAGCATCCAAAATCACTTTCGGATCAATGTGTTCCGGTGCAGCATTTGTTTAACCCTGATCAGGTAACCTGGAGTCAGCTTGAGATCACACGGTGTTAACCACTCTTTTGTGGGTACAATTTATGCCCCAGATATGCATGCTTTTTATGGGGGGGGGGGGGCGAGCGGCGTGGAGGAATGCAATTAAATGTATTGATTATCGAAAACAATATCGGTTCGCCGTGTTCATCAGCCCAGGAAGGGTGTTGAGCGGGAGCAGGCAACGCGCCTCGGGGTGACGGCGAGGCGTTTCGACGCGCGTTGTGTCTCCTCTGTGCGTCTCTGTGCGCGCATTTCTTTGAAACCGTTCAATCGCCAAACAACGCTGAGGTTCGTGTAATGGACCATTTGTTATGGTTGCAGGTGCTAGCGATGTGCAGGTTTGAACGAGTGGACCAGAGGTTAAAAAAAAGGAACATTGTGCTGCTTATTCTTGGTTCTTTAGGTAAAGTCACGTAGAAGGGAAATAATAAAATAATATTTTATTATTATTTATAATAATAAAATAATATTTTGTTATTGTTTATAATAATAAAATAATATTGTATTATTATTTATAATAATGAAATATTTCATTATTATTTATGTTTCCCCTTCGACGTGATGGGAAATAATAAAATAATATTTTATTATTATTTATAATAATAAAATAATATTTTATTTTAATAAATAAAAAATATTTCATTCTTATTTATTATTTCGCTTCAACATGACTTTACCGAAAGAACCAAGAATATGAATCCCTGCAGTCACGAAAGCTTTAAATCAAAATCGTGCTGCGTCTTCTCCGAGACCTCGTTTTAAACCCTTGATCTCCTGCTCGCAGGCTTGAAAGAGCGCTGAATTCGAATGAGGTATCGTATTTACAATTCATAATTATATAAATTCTACATCTTGGGCACCCCACATTTTAGGTTGCAAAATGTTGAGATCTTCAACTTTTGTTTCAGCCAATACATCGGAAACTTTTTTGACAAGGTGCCGAATCCAAGCCAGGCCATTAGGGGGTTGACAAGCGAGTTCCTCTTGGGCCCTGTGTACGAGTCTGATGCTGACGCCGATAAAAAAGCAGGCGAAGGCTAAGACCATTAAACCACATAACAAGGCAAAGATCCCCGTATAGCCTTAACATACTTTTAGGGCAAGTACCTATGAAGGTCGGAACGGCACGCGAGGGGGTGGGTTGCCAGCATCACGCCTGATCGCATCGCGCCAGGTACTCATTTGAGGCTGAGTCGACCTAGGGGGAGGCCCAGGACCGGTTCACGTAAATCGTCACCGGTGTTGACCGTGAGCGGGAATAGAACCCGGATCGCCGGGGTCGTAGCTCAGCGCGCTAACCGCTGCGCCACCGCTCCCCGGACGCCACATCACGGCCACCGCGACACCTGCCGCGTGACGTCTCCCCTACCCCGCGCTCTCGCTGCCAACGTCATTGACCGTTGTGTGAAACACGTTACGCAAGCCCCGTAATAATAATAATAAAGTTGTTGTAATTACGTTGGGAATCCATTAGCCACTTCCATCTTCGATTGCTTGGCCACGTGAGAGGAAACCAGAGAACCTTGAGAAATCCTAAGGATGCCGAGAGGAGATGGCACTCAAAGCTCTGCGAAGACAGATTAAATACACACACGCGCGCACATCCCATGCATTGCCATCGTCTGCGAAGTGAGCCTACTTGCTGCACTGCCACCTCCCGGTACTCGACACTAACCAGGCTCATCGCTTAGCTTCTGACACCCAACACGATCGGACGCATTCCAGCTGATCTGGTTTTAGTGAGATTCATAGAAGGGGGCGACAATAGCCGTGCTGTAGCGTGATTTTCCAGTTGTGTCATCTGTGGGCGATTCTTAAATGTGAGCGCACGTGGGTTGCGTGGTGTGTCGAGTGGGCAGGGTCCAACTACACGGAGCGAGTTCACGCGGGGCAAGGCCACGTGGTTCACGCGGTGCGAGTTCACGTGGTTCACGCGGGGCAAGGCCACGTGGTTCACGCGGTGCGAGTTCACGTGGTTCACGCGGGGCAAGGCCACGTGGTTCACGCGGTGCGAGTTCACGTGGTTCACGCGGGGCAAGGCCACGTGGTTCACGCGGTGCGAGTTCACGTGGTTCACGCGGGACAAGGCCACGTGGTTCACGCGGTGCGAGTTCACGTGGTTCACGCGGAGCAAGGCCACGTGGTTCACGCGGTGCGAGTCCACGTGGTTCACGCGGTGCAAGTCCACGTGGTTCACGCGGCGCAAGGCCACGTGGTTCACGCGGTGCGAGTCCACGTGGTTCACGCGGTGAACGCGGTGCAAGGCCACGTGGTTCACGCGGTGCACGCGGTGCAAGGCCACGTGGTTCACGCGGTGCACGCTGTGCAAGGCCACGTGGTTCACGCGGTGCACGCGGTGCAAGGCCACGTGGTTCAGACAGTGCAAGTCCACGTGGTTCACGCGGTGCGAGTTCACGCCTTCCCCGAGGGGGTGGTGTATGGCATCGCCACCCGCATCACCGCGGCCCCCTCGACTTCGACCGCGACGGCTCGAAACTCGCAGCTGCCGGCAGCTTCGCTCCTCGCACTGTCGTGGCGTTTGTTTTTTTGACGTTCAGATATT
Source organism: Lethenteron reissneri (assembly GCF_015708825.2). NCBI lineage: Eukaryota > Metazoa > Chordata > Hyperoartia > Petromyzontiformes > Petromyzontidae > Lethenteron > Lethenteron reissneri. The sequence continues at coordinate 6,547,637 of NC_083792.1, forward strand.
TTGCTCCGGAAAACGATTGGTTGAGTATCGCCATGGATTCATTGAACTACGTTGCGCTACGAACCCAGCGACCCGGGTTCGACTCCCGCTCACGGCCGACAACACCAGTGACGATTGTCTGAACCGGTCCTGGGCATCACGTAGGTTGACTCAGCCTCAAATGAGTAACTGGCGCGGTGTGCAAACATCGCCACTGGGGAGACAAAGGCAGTCGGGCGTGGTTATGGCCACCCTTGTTCCGTGCCGGCACTCGCTAACAGCACTTGTCCCAACAGTCTGTTAGGGCTATACGGGGGATCTTTAGGTATTTTTGCATGCTACTCTATGCGAGCGTCTGAGTGCTTTTCTCTGTACACACAAACACACGTGGTCCTGACAACGCGCACGTGGTCCTGACACCGCACACGTGGTCCTGACACCGCACACGTGGTCCTGACAACGCACACGTGGTCCTGACAACGCACACGTGGTCCTGACAACGCACACGTGGTCCTGACAACGCACACGTGGTCCTGACAACGCACAGGTAGGGAACCCGGAAGACCGGCCAGGTGAGCTCTCTCTCTCTCTCTCTACAGCTTCCGGCGTCGCCACACGGGCCCGGCCCGACTCAAATCGCTGGCGTCTCGGTTCAATTCCAGACTGGGGTGAGAGGTTACGGACAACATGGGAAGTTCCCCGGACCGCAGAGTTTCCACAGATCCGATTGGGCTCCGGGTTGCGTTGTCTCTGGGACGTCTGCGGGTGGAGGTGACGTGACCAGGTGAATAATTATAGAGCAGTCACTGCAGCGTGCAGCCACTGAGATGGGAGATTCACATAGACGCGGTGCGGGGCGGAATTGAAGAATGAAACAGAGCTGCGTGTGTATAGTATCTATAGATCCTGCAACTGGAGTCTGGGAACCCTGCACCTGGAGGCGTCTGAAGCGTGAGTTGCCGCCTCCCCAGTGCTGATGTCTGAGATGTATCCGCGCTGAGTGACGCTTCCATGCCGGGATGTGAATCGGGGAAGGAGGTGTGAAGCTTGGCACAGGGTGTTCATGTTGATTTCGGAATAGTTTATTTCACCCATTGAAAATCGTAAAGCCCCATTGATGCGCTCTGTGTGTATCTCATTAAGAGTCATGGTTCCTCAATCTCGTTATAATCCGTGCACAGTGAGTGTAGGTGTTACTGGGTATGTGTTTACATACCCAGCAGTGCGCTGCGCTATCGACCCGGCATCCCTAGTTCGATTCCGAGTCACGGCCACCAACACCAGTGACGATTGTCTGAACCGGTCCTGGGCCTCTGTTTGGTCGACTCGGCCTCGGTGTGTAAACATCGCCACGAGGGATACAAAGACGGTCGGGCGTGGTGCTGGCTAACCCACCCCCTCGTGTGGCGTGACGGCCTTCATAGGTGCTACCCACTAACAGCACTTGCCCCAAAAGTTTGAGGCTATACGAAGGATGTTTGTTTATTTTATTTGCGTTTGTGTACAAAGGTCCACCTCTATACATTCAACTCGTACATAATGTTTGACCACGTAATGTTGACCACGTAATGTTGACCACGTAATGTTAACTACGTAATGTTAACCACGTAATGTTGACCACGTAATGTTAACCACGTGGAAATCTGTATTTAATAATAGTCGCCGTTCACCACGAAGTGGCGATGACGTCACCACGATTGTGCCATGCTAGGTGCACTTTGAGGTGCACTTTGAGGCCACGTGAAATGTCGATGGTCCGCTGGAAGGAGGTCACGGGACAGACCCTGCAGGTGCCACCTGTTGACTGAGATTACTGGCAGATGCACCACCTGTGTCCCCTACTGCGCCAACTTGGCGTTTTAAGCGCCCGTCGCTCCGCTCGTTGTTGTGAGCGTCGCTCCTCTGTCCTCCGCTGTTGGAAGGCGACTGCCTCCAACTGCCCAGTAGCAGCGTCATTCACGAATCCCCTCCAGAGGCCGACCTTGACACCGCTGGTACCATAATGCAGCAGGTCCACCCAGCTCGACATCCTCCGGCACCACATCAGTCCATATTTTCTCTAGCCCGTGATAACACGTACAATATCATAATACGTACACAATCACCACTAATCGTACGTACATGCACAGACCGTTCTTATCAATCCGCTGCTGAATGAGGACATCCCCACTGTGTGTCGATCAGTGGGCGCTGTTTAACCATACTTCAGCAAAGCTGCTCAGTGCGAGTTGGTTGAACACGCAGGGAGACAGACGTAGAGTTCTGTTGATGCACTATTGTTTTTCTTCTGCACTGCTCTGTACTGCCCATCACAGCCAAGCAGCCTAGAGCACCTGGTGGTCGCCCATTAAAGCACTATCCAGGCTCAGTCTTGCTTAGCTTTTGAGATCCGATGATATCGGGGGACTTCGTCACAGGTGTTACTTGAATTGTACGGGTAATTAGGTAGATGAGCGCAAGGCCATACTTATAATATATATTGGGTGACACATCCCTCCCAATATTCAAACATGCTCAAAATGTCCCCCCCAATATATTGCTATAAAATAGATTTATGTTTATATGATTGTGGTTATGGTTGTACTTTATTAATCTCTAATCTCTGCCATTACATACAATGAAACAAGAAAAGGTAAAAAAGAAAAAAAACAGCAATGTAATACAATACACTATTAGACATTGTAAAAAAAAAATCCATCCTATGTGTTCGTGAATTTTTTTATATTTTAGGCAGGAAATTCGTTTTCAAATTTAGATTTGTTTTTCTGGGGGGAAGATTTGGTCCCCCCCAATGTTGACTCCATGGCTACAGCCTTGGATGAGAGCACGGGTAGAGTTGAGTGAGGTGAGAGGGGAGAGGTCGGGGAGAGAATGGTCTTCGGAATGTTCACTCACTGTGATTTTCACAACGGGATTTCACACCTCGGGTTCTGTGTTGCATGTTAGACACAATTGGCGTTGCTTGCAGTGGTATTTTTCTGTTAAACAAAAAAACCCTGTCGCAATTCACCCTTAATGTTTTTTTTATTAAAGACGTGGGCAGTTGGATGTAGTCGGTTTGGGGATGTTGCCCTCCGTTGGGAACCGTTGCTGGTCGCTGTGTGTACAGCTGCATGACTTCTGTCAATCCACTGCTGGATGAGGGCCTTTTGCAGTGTGTGTGTGTGTGTCATAGGAGTGACTTGACCGTTTTGTGGGTTTTAAAGCTTTAAACAGCTAAATTTAGTCGCGTTGTAATATTGCACGGTATTTATCTGAAATAAATCGTGTGGTTAGTTTTGTTTTTTTTGTAAAAAAAATGTTTTTAATGAAAACAGCAATGGAATGCCAAATTCCAGCAATGGCAATGCTCCCCGTGGGATATCAATGACTGTTTTTAGCGGTGTCACGTACCCTTTAGAGGCTGGGCAGGTGATTTTGCGAAAATGTATATTTGTAATAAAATAACACTTAATGCAAAAAAACTATGTATTCCTTGCACCACGTTTCCTTCACAGCTGGTCCAGGTCTCCATGATGTGGGCTGCTGCTCCACCTCTCCGCCTGCTTTTTATACACTGGGAGATGTTAATACATTCACATTGTAGGTACACACACGCTAGTCGGGACAGACAGACCTTAGTAGGGAGGGACAGGCGCACGTTAGTAGGGAGGGACAGACACACACACTTTAGTAGGGAGGGACAGACACACACACTAGTAGGGAGGGACAGACACACACACTTTAGTAGGGAGGGACAGACACACTAGTAGGGAGGGACAGGCGCATGTTAGTAGGGAGGGACAGACACACACACTTTAGTAGGGAGGGACAGACACATAGTAGGGAGGGACACACACACACACACTAGTAGGGAGGGACACACACACACACACTAGTAGGGAGGGACACACACACACACTAGTAGGGAGGGACAGACACACACACACTAGTAGGGAGGGACAGACACACACACTAGTAGGGACGGACAGACACGTTAGTAGGGAGGGACAGACACACACGTTAGTAGGGAGGGACAGACACACTAGTAGGGAGGGACAGACAGACACACACACTTTAGTAGGGAGGGACAGACACACTAGTAGGGAGGGACAGGCGCATGTTAGTAGGGAGGGACAGACACACTAGTAGGGAGGGACAGACACACTAGTAGGGAGGGACAGACACACTAGTAGGGAGGGACAGACACACTAGTAGGGAGGGACAGGCGCATGTTAGTAGGGAGGGACAGACACACTAGTAGGGAGGGACAGACACACTAGTAGGGAGGGACACACACACACACTAGTAGGGAGGGACAGACACACACACTAGTAGGGAGGGACACACACACACTAGTAGGGAGGGACAGACACACACACACACTAGTAGGGAGGGACAGACACACACACACTAGTAGGGAGGGACACACACACACACACTAGTAGGGAGGGACAGACAGACACACACATACACTAGTAGGGAGGGACAGACACACACACTAGTAGGGAGGGACAGACAGACACACACACACTAGTAGGGAGGGACAGACACACTAGTAGGGAGGGACAGACACACACACTTTAGTAGGGAGGGACAGACACATTAGTAGGGAGGGACACACACACTAGTAGGGAGGGACACACACACACACACTAGTAGGGAGGGACAGACACACACACTAGTAGGGAGGGACAGACACACACACACTAGTAGGGAGGGACAGACACACACACTAGTAGGGACGGACAGACACGTTAGTAGGGAGGGACAGACACACACGTTAGTAGGGAGGGACAGACACACTAGTAGGGAGGGACAGACAGACACACACACTTTAGTAGGGAGGGACAGACACACTAGTAGGGAGGGACAGGCGCATGTTAGTAGGGAGGGACAGACACACTAGTAGGGAGGGACAGGCGCATGTTAGTAGGGAGGGACAGACACACTAGTAGGGAGGGACAGGCGCATGTTAGTAGGGAGGGACAGACACACTAGTAGGGAGGGACAGACACACTAGTAGGGAGGGACAGACACACTAGTAGGGAGGGACAGGCGCATGTTAGTAGGGAGGGACAGACACACTAGTAGGGAGGGACAGACACACTAGTAGGGAGGGACACACACACACACTAGTAGGGAGGGACAGACACACACACTAGTAGGGAGGGACACACACACACTAGTAGGGAGGGACAGACACACACACACACACTAGTAGGGAGGGACAGACACACACACTAGTAGGGAGGGACACACACACACACACTAGTAGGGAGGGACAGACACACACACTAGTAGGGAGGGACAGACAGACACACACATACACTAGTAGGGAGGGACAGACACACACACTAGTAGGGAGGGACAGACAGACACACACACACTAGTAGGGAGGGACAGACACACTAGTAGGGAGGGACAGACACACACACTTTAGTAGGGAGGGACAGACACACTAGTAGGAAGGGACAGACACACTAGTAGGGAGGGACAGACACACACACTAGTAGGGAGGGACAGACAGACACACACATACACTAGTAGGGAGGGACAGACACACACACTAGTAGGGAGGGACAGACAGACACACACACACTAGTAGGGAGGGACAGACACACACTAGTAGAGAGGGACAGACACACTAGTAGGGAGGGACAGACAGACACACACACACACGTTAGTAGGGAGGGGCAGACAGACACACACACAATAGTAGGGAGGGACAGACACACTAGTGGGGAGGGACAGACACACACGTTAGTAGGGAGGGACAGACACATTAATAGGGACACACACGGCACTTATCTTGCGCTTCGTGTTTATTCACCTCGAACCTTTGCCGGGGATGGAACCTCGTGCCTCCACGACTCCGGGTTGTCTCTCACCGCCTTGCGCCACCGACTCTTCACACCGGTGCACGGCGCTCCGCGTGGTGGAGTGATTGCACGGGGCCCACATGGCTGTGTAAATATAGGCCGTGACGTCGCCGCCGCCTGATTTATAAATCAACAAAAAACCGAATGTGGAATTTGAACCCGGTAGCTACGGGCTCGGAGGCAGTTGTGATGGCCAACTACACCACGCAGACTCACGGATGTTACCTACGTCGCGGTTATTACAACATCGGCGTTGTCGTTGCATGTTTTTTTTAATGTATGAAAAATAAAATTACGAGTTACATTTTGCATTTGTGCTTGAATTTGCCGAACTAATAATCTTACTTTTTAAATCCTTTATTAAATCCTTTATATTAAGTTCACTTGCTTGCTTGCGCGCTTACGACCGTGCAAATCTTTCGGTCGTTTTCTAACCCACTTCCCGTGATCCAATCGAGCTGACATTTTGCACACAGACTCGTTGTGCGTGACAATTTATTTTCGTGACATTTTTTCTCCAAAATGTTCCACTTTTTAGGAATTTTTTTGTTCATATTTAATTTAAAATACCAATTTGATAAAAATGAAACTCTTACTCAAGAAAAACAGAAATGAATAATAAAATAAAACCGATGCCACGCATATAAAGGATTTATAGTGAAAAACTTTGTTTTTACGGGTTAATTTTAAAGGTTGTATTTGAACGCAGGACTCCATTATTTTGAGCCCCACGTGCTCCCCACTCGACCACCGAGCAGTGACGACGTCACAGGGCTCCACGTGCGATAATAAACACACTCGATGATGTAATCGCGTGATTTGTAAATTAGCAAAAAATAAATCCCAGGACGTGCACCTGGATCACCAGCTTCAGCGGCAGCCGTGCTACCCCTTACACCACGACAGCTAGATGCGTGTAGCGACTTTTCTGGTTATTAGATCATTGTTTTAATTTTGTTGTGTTGTAAAATAATAAAATATTAAACCACATTCGCCTGCTAGCTTTTGATCTGCATGCATTATTGAGCTACGGCACATTATAGCCCGTCTAGGTTAGCTGCATCTCGAATCTCTTTAAATGCAAACATGCCAAAAAAAACATTTATTTTTAACCCGGAATAATCCGCCTTGGAGGCCGATTGTTTTTTCGCACGGGGCAGGCAAGCTCACCCAAGATGTCCCAAATCTCTTGAACCACAAGCCATTCGCCGTCTGTAGAGCGGTATCCTACATCCCAAAAGCAGAATAATCCCATTGCCCGCTATTACACGTAGGCACACATGCACACCTACACACAAAGACAAAGATCCCCCGTGTAGCCTTGACAGACTGCTGGGGCAAGTGTTGTAAGCGAGCACCTATGTAGGCCGACACAGCCCACGTGGTAGTCGGTGACCAGCAACTACGCTCGGCCGCCTTTGTCTCCCCAGGGGCGATGTTGACACACAGCACCAGGGTACGGATTTGAGGCCGAGTCCGGGATGGATAGTCCAGGACTGGTCCAGATTATCGTCACTGGTGATGACCGTGAACGAGAATATAATTCGGGTCGCCGGGTTCGTGGCTAAGCGTGTTAACCGCTGCACCACGGCTCCCCACCTCCACATAAAAGCCGACACACCACCACGCCTGCTGTGTGCGTAATGAAGCTCCCTGTGCACGCACACACGTGGGTGTATTTATCACACACATGCACACACCTGGTCCTGCCGTGCACGGGCAGGGAACCCGGAAGACCTGCCAGGTGAGAGCTCTCTCTCTCTCTCTCTGCACAGATCCCGGCGTCAGCACGCGGGGCCGTCCCGACTCAAACCGTCTCGGTTCAATTCCAGACTGGGGTGAGAGGTTAACAAAAATATGTGAAATTTGCCGAACCCACAGAGTTTCCGCCCACTCGATTGGTCTCCTGGACGTGGTGTCTCTGGGACGTGTGCAGGTGAGGGTGACGTGAGAAGGTGAATAATTACAGAGCAGTCACTGCAGCGTGCAGCCACTGAGATGGGAGATTCGCGATGACGCGGTGCGGGGCTGCATTGAATTCAATGAAGAAACAGCCAGGGTCACTCAGTTCCGTGCGTACATCACCCAGAGAACCTGCACCTGGAACCTGGAGACCCTGCACCTGGAACCGTCTGAAGCGTGAGTTGCCGCCTCTGTCTGGGTCTGTCTGAGTTGAATCCGCGCTGAGTGACGCTTCCATGCCGGGATGCGAGGAGGTGTGGAGCTCAGCACGAGGTTTTGATGTTGATTCGGGAAGACTTGATGTAACCTCTTGGAAGTCTTGAAGCCCCATTGATGCGCTCGGTGTGTCCAGGGGTAGCTCATTAAGACTCTGGGTTCCTGCATCTCGTTAGACTCGGTGCACAGCAAGTGCAGGCGTTACTGGGGATGTGTTTACGTATAGATAACAGCCCATATATACACATTCAACTCAGTACTGTTAAACACACGGAAATACGGCCTTCCTAATAATACGTACAAAATCATTATACGGATATACCACGAAACGTAGTACATGTGCAGACCTTTCGCATCAATCCACTGCTGGATGAGGACCTTCCCCCTGCGTGTCGGTCAAGGGGCGTTGATTTAACCATACTTCACCAAAGCTGATCAGTGCGGGTTGGTGAACACGCAGGGAGACAGCTGTAGAGTTTAATGGATGCACAATTGGTTTTGCTGCACTGCTCTACCCATCACAGCCACGCAGCCCATAACACCTGGTGGTCGCCCATTCAAGCACTATCCAGGCTCATAGCTTTGAGATCTGATGATATAAGGTGATTTGGTCACATGTGTTACTTTAACTGTAGATATAATGAATGATGCCTGGTGCTATCACATCGCAGTACCAGTCCAAATTCGAAGTCTGCCGGGATTTGCCAGTGCCGATGTCCCAGGGGGGACGCATCCATCCACGCGGCGCCTGTAGCGAGTTAATCCCCTGAGTTAGAAGCAGGTGAGAGCGGTGAAGAGGCCCGGGGGGAGACTCCTCAGGTGACCACAGCCAGGGGCTGTTACCACAGCCAGGGGCTGTTGCCACAGCCAGGGAATGTGGTCACAGCCAGAGAGTGTGGTCACAGCCAGGGGCTGTTGCCACGGCCAGGGAGTGTGGTCACAGCCAGAGAGTGTGGTCACAGCCAGGGGCTGTTGCCACGGCCAGGGAGTGTGGTCACAGCCAGAGAGTGTGGTCACAGCCAGGGAGTGTGGTCACAGCCAGGGAGTGTGGTCACAGCCAGGGAATGTGGTCACAGCCAGGGGCTGTTGCCACAGCCAGGGAATGTGGTCACAGCCAGAGAGTGTGGTCACAGCCAGGGAGTGTGGTCACAGCCAGGGAGTGTGGTCACAGCCAGGGAGTGTGGTCACAGCCAGGGAGTGTGGTCACAGCCAGGGAGTGTGGTCACAGCCAGAGAGTGTGGTCACAGCCAGGGAGTGTGGTCACAGCCAGGGAGTGTGGTCACAGCCAGGGGCTGTTGCCACGGCCAGGGAGTGTGGTCACGGCCAGGGGCCGTTGCCACGGCCAGGGAGTGTGGTCACGGCCAGGGGCCGTTGCCACGGCCAGGGAGTGTGGTCACGGCCAGGGGCCGTTGCCACGGCCAGGGAGTGTGGTCACGGCCAGGGGCTGTTGCCACGGCCAGGGGCTGTTGCCACGGCCAGGGAGTGTGGTCACAGCCAGGGGCCGTTGCCACGGCCAGGGAGTGTGGTCACGGCCAGGGGCTGTTGCCACAGCCAGGGGCTGTAGCCACGGCCAGGGAGTGTGGTCACAGCCAGGGGCTGTTGCCACGGCCAGGGAGTGTGGTCACGGCCAGGGGCTGTTGCCACGGCCAGGGGCTGTTGCCACGGCCAGGGAGTGTGGTCACAGCCAGGGGCCGTTGCCACGGCCAGGGAGTGTGGTCACGGCAAGGGGCTGTTGCCACAGCCATGGAGTGTGGTCACAGCCAGGGGCTGTTGCCACGGCCAGGGGCTGTTGCCACAGCCAGGGGCTGTGGCCACGGCCAGGCCACACCGGGGCTCTCAAGGCGGGCGGGCGAGGGCGACGAGGAGCAGCGAAATCCCGTCGAGGGGAGCTTCACTAGGGGGCTTGGAGAGCAACCTTGGGGTTGCTGGAGCGGAGAGCACGGTGAGGGGAGTGGAGTGAGGTGAGAGGGGAGAGGTGGAGGAGAGAACGGTGAGGGCAGTGGAGTGAGGTGAGAGGGGAGAGGTGGGGGAGAGAACGGTAAGTGGAGTGGAGTGAGGTGAGAGGGGAGAGGTGGGGGGAGAGAACGATAGGAGAGTGGAGTGAGGTGAGAGAGGAGAGGTAAGGGAGAGAATCGTTTCTATTAATGTTCGCTCAATGTGATTTTTCACAACGGGATTTCACACGTAGGAGTATGTGTTTCATGTTAGATGCCATTCTTAAGCTGGAAAGTCCTGCATTTAGTCGTATTTTTTCGTAAAAAAAAACCGTAGCATGGAACTTTTAATGGTTTTAAAGATGTACGCAGCTGAATGTAGTTGGTTTGGTGATGTTGCACTCCGTTGGAACCCGTTGCTGGTCGCTGTGTGTACAGCTGCATGACTTTTGTCAATCCACTGCTGGAAGAGGGCCTTTTGCAGTGTGTGTGTCATAGGGGAGTGACTTGACCATTCTTCACTCCTCCTGGTTGTGATGGTGTGTGATTTAAAGCATTAACTCTATTTAGTGGATTTGGTAATGTTTGATGGTATTTTTCTTCGATAAATAATGTTTTTAGTTGTATTTTGTCGTGAAAACAGCAATTTAATGTAAAAATCTAGCAATTGTCGCGCCCTCTTTGCTGGGTGCACACTACTGTTGCCACGTGACTGCTTGATTATTCGCAGGCTTTTCCACGATTTTGCGGAAATCCATGACTTAAAGCTGCAATACGTTGAGTATCCGCTGTAAATGCATTTATTTCCAAGAAAGTGACACTTTGAATGGGTATGTCCATAGAACAGCGCCCCCTAGTTGTAAATAGCGCCCCTAGTGGTGAAACAGCGCCCTCTAGTGGTCAACTGTTTCATAGTCATGTAAAAATATATTTTGAAGTCATCTTCTCGGTTCCTTCTCTCTGCTCCAGGTCTCCCTTCCGCAGCTGGTCCCCCATGGGCTGCTCCATGTTCTCAACACGGCCTGCACTCACACAGTAGCGTACAACGCATGTTAGTACATTCACATATCAGACACACACGTCACGTCAATACGTTCACATATTAAGACAATCACACTTTGTGTTTATGCATCACTCACCTTTACCGGGGTTTGAAACCTCGCGCCTTTTAACTCCCGTCGCATGCGGGTGTTGTCTCGCATCGCCTTGCGCCACCGAGTCTTCACACAGGTACACGGGGCTCTGCGCGGTGTAGTGATTGCACTGCGCGCACGTTGGCTGTCGAAACACAGGCAGCGACCGTCACTGCGTGGTTAGTAAATCAGCAAAAAATCTAAAGTGGGATTCGAACCCCGCTCCTCGGCTTCTAACGCCCCAGTGGAATACCATTACACTACACGGACTCCTGGGAATGGGACTGTTGCGTGTATTATATCAATGAGGTTTTTAACTTTGGTGTTGTTGCTGCATGTTGTTTGATATTAATAAAATAAATAAAAGTAAAAGTTTCATTTACGTTTGTGATTCAATTTGCCAAAAAATATGTACAATTAAAAGGCTGGATTTGAACTCGGGACTCCGTGATTTGCTGCCCCACGTGCTACCCACTCGACCAATCAGTATCGATGACGTCACAGAGCCCCACGTGCTTTAGAGTCTGCACCGTGTCCGCGTGGAACGACAATCAAGTTCGACGATGTCATCACGTCATTTATAAGTTATCAGCAATGTGATCCGTGATTTGAATCTGGGTCATCAGCCCACGAGGAACGCGTGAGTGTTACGCGAGTTCTGGTTATACCATCGTTGTCCGTTGTTTTCATTTATATTGTGGAATTTAACAAACATTAAACCATACACAATACCCGCAATTGAAGGCACAACACAGCATGGATCGAGCACGGTGGGTTCAACTTCAATTTAATTTCAAGTTCATTTATTAGGTATAGCCCTGTGAGCCATTCGGCTCTTGAATCGGGTGCAACCGCAACAAACAAAAAACAAAAACATGAACAAATATGACTAAGTGCAAACAGAAAATCCAAGAAAAGACAGCAAAATATTGCAGAAAAAAATCACCGTACACCAACGCTGTGTGCAAAAATCCCAGTGGGATGCAAGTCAAACAACCAACAACAACCACAAGACAACTTAGATTAAGGCCATCAGTCTAACTCTGTACTACAACAAACAAACATGGCTAAACCAATACACTTCTCGAAATCACCAAAATAAAGCCATGAAAGCAATTAAACAGTGATCATAGGAACTGTGACGGAATTTCACAATAAATGGCATAAACAACATGTACTACCAAAACCCTGCAGCCATAGCTGGCTGCACGAGTCACTCCACAACAGCAGGAGCATCAATCGGAGTATTATAATTTTTCAATGCACCTTTAAGATCAGCACACTAAATCAAAACACAGGTCATACTTTGTAGCGATCATCCGGAGCGAAACATTTTATTTTAGGCCACTAAATAGCACTGGCAGCTAGGGGTGTACAACTCCTCTAGAGCAGTTTTGAGTGAAGATCTCATAGGTAGTGACTCAAGTTGCAATTTATTGGCAACAGCATTCCAGACCCTGTGGGCATCAATAGCAAAGGCCCTTCCTCCAGTATATGTACGGCAATAGGGAATATGAAGCTGGTAAATGAGTGTAGATCTTAGGTCAAATTTGTTCTTTGAAACAGAGAGGAGATCCAGCAGGTAATCTGCGGATTTTTTTGCAAGTACATCATGAATAAATAAGATCTGGTGCACAAGCCGTCGAACATTCAGAAATGTTAAGTTTGACCCAATGTAGAGATCACAGTGGTGAGTCCTATATGGGCAGTTCGCAGACGTATGAAGTGGACTTTGTCCTGACTCATGATTTGGCTTTTTGTGAAACTGTCCTGTCCAAGTGCAGGCCAGGCGACGGTAGCACAGCAAGTGGGTCCGTGAAACCGCCACCTCGACGCCCTCGCTCTACTGCTGAAACCAGGCTGACACGCTGTCACGTGACCTGCCGATTTTCTGACCCCCCCCCCCCCTAGGTGCGTGACGTCATTTATGGACGGCCCCTAAGTCTGCACACGCAAGCCCGACCAGGATACGCACGCCCCAAATCCAGGCGGCAGGCTTCGAGGTGGATGAACTTACGCAGCGTGGGGGGCCGTTTCTCCCGGCTGCCGGGGAGGGTTAAGGGCAACATTCTCAGGCCCTTTTGAGACCCATCTATTCGACATTCTGAGTCTTCGTTTTCTATCACCGCTGTCGTCGTCACGTTAAAATGAGGCCATGTTCATGTGGATCTCACGCAGAGAAGAGCCTTGCGTCAACAACAACAAAACAACCGCGGAAAACGACTTAACAAACCAATTTCTCCAAGTCCCTTTCATAGGCTCATTGTCTACACTGGAGATGCACCGTTTCCTATATATATACACAGGACTGTAAACGGAAGAGTACATGTTGCATTTCAATTCAACCCGTATGTTTACCTCCCAGCGCAGCAAGTGAACAAGCAAATGTGTGCACGATGGGGTTTGTCTGTGCGTGTGCAGTCATTGGCAAGCCGTGAGCCGGCGCCATGAATTCGCTCCACTCGGAAATCCGGTTCCAGCTCCAGACGGCTCCAGTCCGGGTGTTCGTGGTGTAACCCTGCTTATCTGTCATCTAGACCCCTTCTGCCCCCCAAAGCACCTGGCTGCCCCCCCCCCCTCTCACTCTTGCCCGCGAGAAACGGTGAATCACCAAGGTGATATTACGTGGATGGCTCCCAAACCTTGAAGGTTAAGGTTCAACTCTGCTTTTTATTTTCGTTATAACGTTTGTATATATTTGGCTCACGTTATCTCGGCCAAATCTGTCTGGTAAGATGGATGAGGTGGTGATTTTATCTGCATGGCAACGGCTGATGGGCTCACTTTGCTTCAGCTGGCACACGTGTTAGATTAGGTTGCACACACACATGCACGATAACAATAACGATGCCATTTTTCCTGACATCTGCATGCATCATTCTTAGGAACTGCAATTTGCATATCCGCATTTAATATTCTCCCCACAAAGTCACATTGATCAAATGTAACTCGCAGATTAATATTACTTTGTTTAAAATTCTACCGATATTAAATTGTTATTAAATTACAGAGCCACAGCTTAGAATATCAATTTGCGGGCGTCGCTCTTTGCGAAGGAGGAGGCGTTTTGCGGGCGGAATAACGTCTCAAGAAGCGACACCACCGCCGTCTCTCCCCAACGCGCATTCGTCACAGCAAACGGAGCCTAATGGCCCTGCTGACAATGCCGTGTGTAATGCCAGCGCGCGCACAACAACAACACGCGATGCCCCCCCTCCCTCCCTCCCCGTCTTGTGTGTCACTTTTTAAATCCTTTATATTAAGTTCACTTGCTTGCTTGCTTGCGCGCTTACGACCGTGCAAATCTTTCGGTCGTTTTTTAACCTACTTCCCGTGATCCAATAGAGCTGACATTTTGCACACAGACTCGTTGTGCGTGACAATTTATTTTCAAAAAAAATTTAAAAAAATTGTACACTTTTTAGGAAAAAAGTAATTATATTTAATTACCAATTGCTTAATGGTGGCAGGCAATCATCTGACCCATAGGTGGTAGCCATCTCAAGCCAGAGGACGAGAGGACTCTAGCCGCCACGCATATAAAGGGTTTATAGTGAAAAACTTTGTTTTTACGGGTTAATTTTTACCGCCTTGTGTGTCGGTAAAAATGCTCACGCACTCGCACGGGGTATCACACTCGGCGGGTGACAGCCATCCCACTCGTTGGTGTCTTGTCACTCGCCGCTGGTGTCCCGTAGCCAGCGGGCCCACAAAGGTCACACGCCTGCTTCAGCGGCGCATTAACCCGCCAACGCAATAACACAATCAAACCTATTAACCTATTTTTTCGGAGCGAGCACCGCCGGTAATTAGGGGCAATCACCCAAGGTCTGTATATCGTGATTACAATTAGCATATTTAATTATGGACGAACGCCGCGCTTCGAGGCATGCGTGGCTACAAACGACGGCAAACGGTGCTTGTGTGTCGGTGTGCGTCTCTCTGCAGCTCCCTGCCATGCCAGGTCACCTCATTAGAGCCAAATTCTACGGCTCGCGCCGAGACTGGGACGGCCCACTCCGCTGTTTTCGAGACCTCGAGCATTCACAACCACAGCTCGTCACCTTTACCCCCCCCCCCCCACACACACAAGGCGGATATAATCGCCGGGAGCGAGTTGAGCCCCGGCTTGTGTGTTGTTTCGCGGATTTCAGCGAGACGATATTATTCATATCCGCGAAACTATTTTAATTGACGGAGTTGCATTTGTTTCACGTAGTTTAATTGACCGGATGCGTTTTAAATGGTTGAGGTGCATCTAATTTGGTCGGTGTATTTTGAACAGTTACGATGCGTTTGGCTTAATTCATTGGAATGTCTGCTGTGTGGTGAGCGACCGTGTGGTATGCGTGTATCCCAGAACCTTCGAGAACCTTCCTCTAAAACATTCCGCTTCAATAAAATCACATTTGTTCTCATGCATTTCAGATGCACAATAACCGTGTTTTCAGGACGAGGAATGAACATCAATGTTTGCGCATTTGTATTGATTAAATTAGCATATTTAGCATCAATACACTGCATAAAATCAGTTTGCAACAAAACATTACAGCAACAATGCTGTCACATATTCATTCAAATTTTTCGCTTAAATAAATTACATCAGTATTTACACATTTTATAGATCACGCAGCGTATGTGATGCAGTATCAAGTCTCTGTATATCATGAGCTTTTATTAAATCAGAGCAACATTGTGCTCTGATTTCTTTTTACCAAAAATGGCATGTACATTTTTGGGGGGGATGAAAAGTGACCATCAATATTTCCACATTTTATTGATTACATAGCGTTTCTATTATCGACACATCGCATACCAATCAGTGTTCAACCAAAATAAGAGCACGATCTTTTACCCCGTTTTTTGGCCAAACCCTGACACAGGGTAGCATTGTTTTAGATGAAGCAAATACGGGTCACGCCATATGTAGTGGCATAAGAAGGGAGGGGCTGCTGGGGGCTCTGGGTCCCTGGGCGGGTCAGATGCTTAAGCCTCTTGGCGTCAGGCGTTGGGATCCCAGGCGCTTAATCCCCTTGGCGCCGCCAAGGGAGGGGGGGGGGGCTGTGTGTGCTCTGTGGGATATCTGGGGGCGCACACGGCCCCACCCCTCGTTGGACCAGGCATAAAAGTGGAGCTCCCTGGACGATCGGGGCCAGTCGTAGCTCAAGACCCAAGACCCAAGACCAGCCATCGGAGGACCCTGGGACGCTGTGAGAGCCAGTGGTGGGACTCTGGAACTCCCGACTCTACGACCTTGTGAGGGCGAGTTCCAGAGCGTAGCCAGAGTAGTGTATCTAGGCTGTGTACCTAGGCTGTAACAGAGTATCAGGACTGTTGGAGAGTTGGAGTGTTGGACTGTTGGAGTGTTGGAGTGTTGAATCGTAATAAAGAAGTTACATCTACAAGTGTCTCCGGAATCCGTTACACATACATCATACTTAAACAATACGCTGGCATTCGTCCCTCCACATGAAATAAAATATTCTTCTTAGTCCATGAGCCTGTCGGCTTTCAGACCAATGTTATCCAGCAGCAGCATCTGTTTAAAGCAAGCAAACTCTGGACCGGTTTTTGACCTCCTGGGTCTCATCAGCAAGGTCAGGACTGCTGGTTCACCAGATGTCATTGGCAAGAGCACTCCATACAGATTATGGGATCCTGTTCAGTGATGCTGTACAACGCGAGGGGTTCTTCAACAGTCTGCGTAACTCTGCCCTCTCCCTTCGTCTTTTCCATCTCTTCCTAACCTTCGCTTCGCTTCTCTCTCTCTCCATTACCTTGTTATTAAATCACTGCTCGGGGCACAATAGGTGTCCCCGAGCAGTAATTTAGAAAGCTATAATTATAATTATTCTGCCCGCGTGTATTTGTTGCACTGAAAAGAAAAGACATATATTTATTAAATAATCAAAAGTGCCCGCGTAATTCTTTACTGCGTTGTATTGCTCTTTGGCTGTGTGCAGATGATGGAAGGCAGTGCTGAATTGGCTGGAGCCCTCCCAGTTTCCAATCACTTGGGGCTCCAAACCTCAGCCATCTGAGCTGGCAACACTTCACACGATCGTTGTTGGGGTGGGGAATCAACGAATGTGTTTGTATTTTTGTCGACTTAATTTGTGAAATAATTGAAAATTACAGCCGCGCCTTTAATGTGCTCGCCATCCCGTCTGTCTGACGTGCAGAGGATGAAAGCACGGGGTGGGGGGGGGGGGTTAGTGGTGGTGGTGGTGGCACCCCTCCCTGGGTCTCTGGGCTCCACCCGCGTGGTGTCTCCGCCACCAACGCTCATTTACGAACAGCTGGGCCCCTCTGGTCTGCGTGCGTCTGTCGGGCTGTGCGCGTATCTTGTGTTCCATACACCGGCGACGATTATATACGAACCGGTCCTGGTTCTCCCCTAGGTCGACTCAGTCTGAAATGAGTGCCTGGTGCGGGGTTTAAACATCGACAAAGGCGACTGGGCGTGGTCCTGGTCACCCATCCTATCGTGTGCCGTTCCGGCCTTCATAGGTGCTCGAGAACACCACTTGCCCCAACACTCTGTTAAGGCTATACAGGGGATCTTTGTCGTTGTGTCTCTGTTCACCTACAATATATATTTGGGGGGGCGGGAGGCGGGGGGCGGTGGCGCAGCTGTTTGCGCACTGCGCTACGAAACCGACCACCCGAGTTCGATTCCCGCTCATAACCAATATCCGAACCTGTCCTGTACCTCCCCTAGATCAACTTAACGTTAAATTAGTAGCTGGTGTTGTCCGTAGAGAGCCAGACACCACGACCTGGCGTGTCCTTGCAGTCTCATTATATTATTTAGACGCTCACACGCAGCAATTGGCCCCTCGGTGTGAATGAGGTGCTTGTGATTTGTGCGCCCGCGCGTCTCACGTGCGTGTGACCTCAAAAGTGCACCTAGCCTGGCACAAGTGCCGTGGTGACGTCATCGTCACTCGGTGGTGAATGGCCTCCGTGGGTGTTGAAATGGGGGGGGAGGGGGGCGCTTTGCGTCACCGCCAACAAGCTCCGTTTCCACGCTTCATGTTGCACGTCCGTCGTGACCTTTTCGTTTACGGCGCGATCACAAAGTGCGTGAAATAAGGCCAACAAGAACCGCGTTTACGCAACACAATAGACAGCACAGACGGTAACGCGCGTCTCTCTGAAGCGTGCAAGAAGGCCGTGGGGTCCGGGTGGCGCTACAACGCAGTAATGACGCTGACCCAGAACTGCTGAGAGCCCGCGTTCGAATCCAGGCTGCACTCTGTGATTCAGTCGGGTTCTCTAATGTTCTCGGTTCAAAGTCTCAGCCCAATCACCGATGACTGCACCCAAAACGGTCTACATTCATTTTTGAAAATTACAAAAAAATTTATCCGCTGCCATGCATCGAACAATACTTTCTGTGGCAGTGTGGGTGTAGAAGTGCTGTCCACCTAATGTGTGGACCAGGAGTCACTCGAAGGGAACTCAGAGGCAGTTCTGTGAAATCTGCTTCTGTGGGCTGTTTTCTACAACGAAGAGTAGCATTTTCTTGGTTCTGTCGGTAAAGTCACGTAGAATGGAAATAATAAAATAATAAAAATAAAACATAATAAAATTCTCACTACGTTTCGGCCACAACGCAAGCAGCCGTCCTCAGGTGGAGAACAGGTCTGTCGAGAAGACCTGAGGACGGCTGCTTGCATTGTGGCCGAAACGTCGTGAGAATTATTTTATTATGTTTTATTTTTATTATTTTATTATTTACATTCCACGTGACTTTACCGAAAGAACCAAGAAGATGAATCCTTGCAGTCACGAAAGCTTTAAATCGAAGAGTAGCATTGCCGTGATTCTGAATATTTCATGTCATGTCATGATGCCAAATGACTTAAAAAAAATCCATTGTATATTTAAGTAACAAAACGATCTAAATAGATTCAGAGTGATTATTGCACTAGCATCTTAACAGACAAGGATGTGAGATACAAATACACTCATACATGTAGTTGGCCAGGCATCCCCATGCAGGAACCTCGTGAAAGCGAGTCGTGAGGCTCAGCGAGGCTTTTCTGAATAATGCAAGAATATAAAAAAATAACATTTCACTGAACCTCAGGACGCCACAAATCACATTCGCCTGTCGACCGACTCTTGCCCGTACGGGGGGAGCATCTCTCGCGCAAAGGGTAAAATATCTGTCGGGATGTGGAGAGGCGGTTTATCTGTGGTTGCTGCAGACCAGACGGCTGACGGGCTGCCAGGCCACAATCAATAACCCATCAGTCAGTCAATTGCAATGTGGCTTGTTGATAAAACCCAAATCGGATTCCCAGAACCCTCATCAGCGCTGGCAACTCTCATCGGCTTGCGACATATCTCCAGGAACGCGTTACAAGACGCGCGGAACATCGCGTATGAAAATACACACGGACACGCGCACACACATCGCCGTATCTGTGTTTATATATGTGCACATTATTCTTAAAAGTCGATATGATGTCACGAGCCGGTTCGTTTTTTAGGCTTTGCTCTTCGTGTCTCACCATGTGGATGTAAGCATGCGTTTCTCCACGCTTCTGTGCGCACCCCTTTGCCCAATAATCCTAACCAACAAACTTACCAGCCACGAGGACTAGCCCTGCCCCTAATCCTAGTCACCTACTCACCCAGCCACTAGTACTAGCCATACCCCTAACCCTAGTCAACTACTCACCCAGTCACTCTAGTACTAGCCATACCCCCCTAACCCTAGCCACCTACTCACCCAGTCACGAGTACTAGCCATACCCCTAACCCTAGTCACCTACTCACCCAGTCACTAGTACTAGCCCTGCCCCTAACCCTAGCCAACTACTCACCCAGCCACTAGTACTAGCCACACCCCTAACCCTAGCCACCTACTCACCCAGACACTAGTACTAGCCCTGCCCCTAATCCTAGTCACCTACTCACCCAGCCACTAGTACTAGCCCTACCCCTAACCCTAGTCAACTACTCACCCAGGCACTAGTACTAGCCACACCCCTAACCCTAGCCACCTACTCACCCAGACACTAGTACTAGCCCTGCCCCTAATCCTAGTCACCTACTCACCCAGACACTAGTACTAGCCATACCCCTAACCCTAGTCACCTACTCACCCAGCCACTAGTACTAGCCCTACCCCTAACCCTAGTCAACTACTCACCCAGTCACTCTAGTACTAGCCACACCCCTAACCCTAGTCACCTACTCACCCAGCCACTAGTACTAGCCCTGCCCCTAACCATAGTCACCTACTCACCCAGTCACTAGTACTAGCCACACCCCTAACCCTAGTCACCTACTCACCCAGTCACTAGTACTAGCCACACCCCTAACCCTAGTCACCTACTCACCCAGTCACTAGTACTAGCCACACCCCTAACCCTAGTCACCTACTCACTCAGTCACTAGTACTAGCCATACCCCTAACCCTAGTCACCTACTCACCCAGACGCTAGTACTAGCCATACCCCTAACCCTAGTCACCTACTCACCCAGTCACTCTAGTACTAGCCCTACCCCTAACCCTAGTCACCTACTCACCCAGACACTAGTACTAGCCACACCCCTAACCCTAGTCACCTACTCACCCAGACACTAGTACTAGCCCTACCCCTAACCCTAGTCACCTACTCACCCAGTCACTAGTACTAGCCACACCCCTAACCCTAGTCACCTACTCATCCAGTCACTAGTACTAGCCACACCCCTAACCCTAGTCACCTACTCACTCAGTCACTAGTACTAGCCACACCCCTAACCCTAGTCACCTACTCACCCAGTTACTAGTACTAGCCACACCGCTAACCCTAGTCACCTAC
Organism: Lethenteron reissneri; assembly: GCF_015708825.2. Lineage (NCBI taxonomy): Eukaryota > Metazoa > Chordata > Hyperoartia > Petromyzontiformes > Petromyzontidae > Lethenteron > Lethenteron reissneri. The sequence continues at coordinate 6,568,546 of NC_083792.1, forward strand.
TCACTCAGTCACTAGTACTAGCCACACCCCTAACCCTAGTCACCTACTCACCCAGACACTAGTACTAGCCACACCCCTAACCCTAGTCACCTACTCACCCAGTCACTAGTACTAGCCACACCCCTAACCATAGTCACCTACTCACCCAGCCAATAGTACTAGCCACACCCCTAACCCTAGTCACCTACTCACCAGACACTAGTACTAGCCACACCCCTAACCCTAGTCACCTACTCACCCAGTCACTAGTACTAGCCACACCCCTAACCCTAGTCACCTACTCACCCAGTCACTAGTACTGGCCCTACCCCTAACCCTAGTCACCTACTCACCCAGTCACTAGTACTAGCCACACCCCTAACCCTAGTCACCTACTCACTCAGTCACTAGTACTAGCCACACCCCTAACCCTAGTCACCTACTCACCCAGTCACTAGTACTAGCCCTACCCCTAACCCTAGTCACCTACTCACCAGACACTAGTACTAGCCACACCCCTAACCCTAGTCACCTACTCACCCAGTCACTAGTACTAGCCACACCCCTAACCCTAGTCACCTACTCACTCAGTCACTAGTACTAGCCACACCCCTAACCCTAGTCACCTACTCACCCAGTCACTAGTACTAGCCACACCCCTAACCCTAGTCACCTACTCACCCAGTCACTAGTACTAGCCACACCCCTAACCCTAGTCACCTACTCACCCAGTCACTAGTACTAGCCCTACCCCTAACCCTAGTCACCTACTCACCCAGTCACTAGTACTAGCCACACCCCTAACCCTAGTCACCTACTCACCCAGTCACTAGTACTAGCCCTACCCCTAACCCTAGTCACCTACTCACTCAGTCACTAGTACTAGCCACACCCCTAACCCTAGTCACCTACTCACCCAGTCACTAGTACTAGCCCTACCCCTAACCCTAGTCACCTACTCACCAGACACTAGTACTAGCCACACCCCTAACCCTAGTCAGCTACTCACCCAGTCACTAGTACTAGCCACACCCCTAACCCTAGTCACCTACTCACTCAGTCACTAGTACTAGCCACACCCCTAACCCTAGTCACTTACTCACCCAGTCACTAGTACTAGCCACACCCCTAACCCTAGTCACCTACTCACTCAGTCACTAGTACTAGCCACACCCCTAACCCTAGTCACCTACTCACCCAGACACTAGTACTAGCCACACCCCTAACCCTAGTCACCTACTCACCCAGTCACTAGTACTAGCCACACCCCTAACCCTAATCACCTACTCACCCAGACACTAGTACTAGCCACACCCCTAACCCTAGTCACCTACTCACCCAGCCGCTAGTACTAGCCACACCCCTAACCCTAGTCACCTACTCACTCAGCCACTAGTACTAGTCACACCCCTAACCCTAGTCACCTACTCACCCAGTCACTAGTACTAGCCACACCCCTAACCCTAGTCACCTACTCACTCAGCCACTAGTACTAGCCACACCCCTAACCCTAGTCACCTACTCACCCAGACACTAGTACTCGCCCTCCCAATGACCCCTAACGAACCAGCTAACCAGACGCTGGTCTTGGCCAAAGTCAGATTGTCAGTCTTAATTATGGAGCTTTCGTGACTGCAGGAATTATTCTTTGGTTCTTTCGGTTAAGTCACGTCTAAAGATAAAATAATAAATTAAAATAAAAGCATATTACGACGTTTCGACACTCTCTCTGGCTATTTGTTCTCTCTCCTTGTGTCCTCTCTTTGGAAGTTTCACACTTAAACTCTAACTTAGCAATCTTTGAGATACGTAATCAACCAGGCTATGCGTTAATTGTGTGTTGACCGACTCTCTGTGTTGTATTACATCACATTTCGATATTTTGCGAGGTTATTTAATTTTAGTGTGCCTTTCTCCTTATTTGCAAGCTTGCGTGCCGTGCCACGTCGTCATCTTACTAGAGTAGCAGCAGCACTTTGCCACTCATTGAGCTGCTAATTTTCTCTGCCCCCTCCCTCTCTCCGTCCCTGCCCCCCTCTCTATATTTAAGGGACCGTCACAGAAACGACCCTTCTCTTTGTGCCGATATGTGTCCTCTCTCTGTGTGTCCGTGTGATGTCTGTCTGCTTGTATGTCTGTCTATAGTTTTCTAGTTAGATTTTTTGTTGCTATTTCTTTTTTTTGCCTGATGATGATTGCTTGTGTTGCAATCGAAACGTCGTAATATGCTTTTATTTTAATTTATTATTTTATCTTTAGACGTGACTTAACCAAAAGAACCAAATAATCAGATTGTCAGATTACTCTGTAAATCTGGGCGAAGCTTCTTCACTTGCCCGGATTGCTTTGTCTGTGCGTGTGCGAACGTGGTCCCTGGTGGATCTGGCGAGACTACTACATGGAGGGGGTGGGGTGAGACACATGGAGGGGGGGTGACACAGAGAGAGGGGGGGGTGACACAGGGAGGGGGACACAGGGAGGGGGGGACACAGGGAGGGGGGGGGGCTCAGTGGCACGCGGCCCCTCCCGACACCGCTCCACCCTCATCGCGGCGTGCGTGACGCCAACAACAACAAAGCCGCAAGTGATTAACTAAGCCCTCAACTTGTTCAAACATTGCCCGTGGGGCTGGCTGCTGCTGCTTTGCTTGCCGTGTGTGTGCGCGTGTTTGTGCGGAGCGATGACGCGTGCCCTTTGAGACGTCGTTCAAGACCGGCAAGTAAACGCACATTTGGTGGCAGCTCCACTGGGAGGAATCGACGCAAACTCCGACGCAATGTTCAACCACAACCGCAGAAGCGCAGATAGCGATCCGACCCAATCGTACCTCGCAAGCTAAGCAGCAAAACCCGAGCCTGGTTAATACCTGGATGGAAGACTACGTGGGTGTTCGCGGGGTGACTAGGAGATAACAGTACCACACAGATGCTTGAATCCATCTGTGTGGAGCTTCGAGCGTCATCTCCCCGGTGAGCGTGGGTTGTCTCCAGAAGCTCGGATTTCCGACCCACCTGTCACTCATGAATGGATTTGGCCAAAACTCCACGGGGCAGGACCCTCCTGAAAAGTCTGGTGACATCCGACCGTGTAGCCTTTAACAAACTGTTGGGGCAAGAGCTATTAGTGAATAACACCTATAAAAGCGGGGGGTGGTGGTGGCCAACACCACGCCCAGCCGCCTTTGTCTCCCCAACGCCCCATGCGCAGGACCAGTTCAAACATTGGCCACTGTGATAGGTCGTGAGCATGATTCGAACTCGGGTCGTCGGGTTGACAGCGCGGCGCGCTAACCGCTACACTACCGCTCCCCCCATACAAACAGGACACACAGGGATGCGACCGGTACGTAATGGGGAATACATTGGACTGGCAATTAAGTGGTCGCCAGTACGATCACATGGTGCAGCTATCCTGAATCCTCCACGCAGCAGTAATACTAAATGGATACACCACGGTTAGTCGATGGTGTCAGGTCGCGTGCGCCCTGCGGTAAAGCGTTGGTGGGGGGGGGGCACTCTCCCACCTCTCCCAAGGCGTCTGGGCCAGCGTGGAAGAGTAGGCCAAGTGCCGCACGAGAGGGGCTCTCGAGAGCTCCCCACCAGCGGGCGAGGCCCTTCCGCCGGTAGCAGCAGCGGCGGCGGCGTGAGCAAGCGAGCAATTCCACGGCTCTGCGGCCGTAAGCCCGAGCGAGCCGCCTTGGTCACGGGCACGCAAAGAGAGAGAGCCTCGCTCGGCCGGCATCGACGCGGCAACGGGTGGGTGCGAGACAGACGCCGCGGGCCGCATCCTCGCCCGGAGGGGTTCTGCGGCTATTTTTGGACTCGCGCGGTCTTAAACGAGTTAACACGAGGAAAGGTCTCCGCTGGGCTCTGGAATGGGCCAATTTGTAACGGTTATTCCAAAGCAGCTTGAGGCCGGGAATAAACAGCGAGCGGCAATTTCCCCTTGCCACAGGGTGGTGATGGAGCCCGCTCGTGGCACCTGGCGCGCGTTTAACCCTTCAACGGCATCCTGCAGCACGCGGTCTGTGGTGTGTCACTGGTGATTCTGCAGTGCCTGTGTGTGTCACTGATGTTTCTGGATTGCCTGTGCGTGTCACTGGTGAGTCTGCAATGCCCGTGTGTCACTGGTGATTCTGCCGTACCTGTGTGTGTCACTGGTGATTCTGCAGTGCTCGTGTGTGTCACTGGTGATTCTGCAGTGTCTGTGTGTCACTGGTGATTCTGCAGTGCCCGTGTGTCACTGGTGATTCTGCAGTACCTGTGCATGTCACTGGTGATTCTGCAGTGCCTGTGCATGTCACTGGTGATTCTGCAGTGTGTGTGCGTGTCACTTGTGAATCTGCAGTGCCTGTGTGTGTCACTGGTGATTCTGCAGTGCCTGTGTGTGTGTCACTGGTGAATCTGCAGTGTGTGTGTGTGCGTGTAAGTTTAACACATAGGCTTTTACGACCAATATTACCCATTATAAAGATTCTTCTGGGTGAGCTCGTGTGTCACCGACGATTCTGCAGTGTGTTTGTCCAGTGATATATATTTTATACACGAACGCCCTTTTTGACACAGCAAATGTCTTCCTTGCTATATTAATGCCCTGTTGGTATAGAGTTGCTAGCCAGCACCTGTTGAGGTCACAGCATTGGCGCACAGGGGGAGACAGTGACGTGGCCGGGCAGCACAATCCCTGGCTTCGTTTGTCTCCGCAGTGCTGTCGCGCACGAGGTACTCAAGGCCGATTCCGCCTGTCGTGGTGGTCCCACAACAGGCAGGCATTGCGCTCGCAATGGATGTGAACTGCGGGGAATTATTCAACAATTTGCTACAGAAGACCACCGAGCTTGTGCTCACGGCACGAGCACAAGAAGTCACGGAGAGGTGCGCTCGACAATTAAAGACGCACATTGGAGAGGCGCAACCGGCCTTCGTCCAACAGTGGAGAGATCAATCTTGATTTGAAGCATTCGTGACTGCAGGAATCCATACTCTTTGGTTCTTTCGGTAAAGTCACGTAGGTATAAAATAAAATAAATCACAATGATTCATTTTATTTTAAACCCACGTGACATTTACCGAAAGAACCAAAGAGAGTGGAGAGATCACATGGCAAGATGACGATGGCGGTGCTTGAGCAAATCGATGTGTTCGGTGATGCTGGGCACGCCGATTGGCGCAGCGTTTGCACGACGCGGTTCGTACCGCACGGGGCAGCCCGTTGGAACGCCATGTCACCTCTACTCCGTTCCTCACGTCCCGACCCCCTCCCTCCCCGCCGCCGCCGTCATCATCGTCACGGCGAGCCGCTCTCTGTGTTTGCGTCCAAGGAGTTTGGGGCGATTGGCAGACGGCGACATTCATTTAGTTCCTCCCGCGTTCATCGCGCACACGCGCAATCCCCTCCCGTCGACGCCGTTAACGGAAAGCGGCGCGGACGAAAAAAAAGCAGGCGGGGATATTAAACGCGGAGAACCGCAATGAAGTGCGGCGTGAAGAGCCCACGGCGGCGGCGCGTTCATCTCGTCCGCGCGACAACGGACGCGGGTTTGGCACGCGACACGGCGCCATCGCAAGTGCCACGTAGCTCGTCGAACGGCTGGCCTCCCTGAGTCGCGCCGACTTGGCAGCCACTGGCGCCAGCAGTAAATAGTGAAGAGTCACTACCCGCCGGGTTATTAGAGACGCTCGCCCTCAGCCAACCCCCTGTATTTTAAAGCAAGTGTCAGGAGTGCGTCCTTTAATCCAGAGGATATTGCATTGCCCTCGGGCCAGGGAAACCTCACCGAGTCTCGAAGACTCTGCGAGAGGGCTCCTGTGGGTCGTGCACTGGGGACGGTTTGACGAGAGTCCGTGACGGAACACTCAGCTCTGTGTGGCGGCACACCGAGGTGCCCGTACAAAAACCTCACCGCGGAACACGGGGCGGTGACGCTCGCACCTCCGCACGGATGGATTCAGGAATACTTTTTTTACCGTACTGTACCGCCATCTCCAGGCCACCCTGTAGGCAAGGAAGGTTTGGGATTTTCACAAATCTGTGAGCTACCAACGCTTAAATATCAAAAGCATGTTGGGGAGGGGGTAGGGAGGGGGTAGGGGGGAGGCACGCTGAGTTAAACACCCCACTGGGTGCTGTCGTTGTGGCCAGAGGACTGATGGAGCTAATCACGTCCGGCACAGGCACGCACCACGGCCGACACCCATAACCCCGACATTCGGCACAGCCCCCACCACCCCCCCCCCCCCCGTTCGGTGACGGCAATCACAGTGAACATGTCGACCGCACACACACAGCGTGACATTTACAAGGCGTTCGTCTTCGTTCAAGTAATCATACCACGTGTTAGTGTCGGACTTACGAACACTTTTAAATAACCCCTTCACGATTCCCACGCTCTGTTATTATTATTACTGCTCCACGATTGACGATTCCGCACGCACATGAGCGGTCTTCTTGTGCTGCGAGCGGCGTATTCATTTCAATCATTCGATCGTTAGATAATTACATAAAAGCATTTTGTAAGCTCAAAAGTAAACATGATTGACTAGGCCTGACGTAATTCTACACGCGCGAATGATTAGTAAAAGTGTCGCCTGCGCCCGTCGTGCAATTATCGCGTCAAAATTGGTCATCATCGACGTGGGCTGTGATCCCGATCTTCGGGGGAAGAGAGACCGCGGTTTCTGGCTGTGTGCACGCTCGCTCATGGCACTTGCTTCGACAGCCTACGTGGCCCACAACGGGGGTCTTCTTCGTCTTCTATCCAGCACGAGCAACCCTCACAACGACAACGGTACCAGCGGCTGGCTTCAACCGACGCTGAGCGAGACGCGGTGCCGTTGCCTCGTTGCCTCGTTTCGGCTGTAAATCAATTTTAGGAAAAATCAGCGCGCCGCTGAAATTTACGTTGTGATCGCAATTTCTGAATTATAAGTTCGTTCGCCCGCGCTCTCCATTTTCTTTGGCGAGTTAAACGGCTCAATGGAAAATTCATGCTGAGATTACCTAATAAGCGTTTGTTGATCGGTAGTTTTTTTCGGATTGATGTGTGGTGTTTACAATTCGTAAAGAAACAAAATGACACGCGATACTGTCATGCTCGTAAAGGCATTTTGAAATACCCATCTCCCGCGTTCCTACTTATTAGTGCCCCCACTGATTAATGCGATATACATAATTGTTATAATCATGGCCTAATTTTAGTTTTCAGCCCACTTATTATTTCTCGCAAGAATCTTTCTCGCCGCTACGTGCGCCGTGTTCCAAAAAACCTCATCGCAGAGCTCCTCATCAGCCGCCAGCCAAGGACCACGGCAGAATTCCTAATGACCGACGGTCGAACAAAATTCATTTCCCCCCTCCCCCGATTCTCCGTGAGCCGGACATCCGTAGGATCCTCCGTGGCTGTGACACGGAGACCGGAGCCCTGTCCCCAACGTCGCGAATCTGGGCCGTGTTGATACCCGAGAGGCACGCGCACCAAGAAGGGTCAAATAACAACAAACAAAAAATCTCCCATCAGTTGGTTAAAAAAATAATTGTTGGTTCGAAAACGATGCATAAACTGATAAGATAGTGGCCTCCGGCATTCTTACTTTTGTCTGCTCACTTCTGAAAATATAGCGCAGCATTAACTTATTTCACACTGTGTTCTTTTTACTTCCGTCTTCTTGCGAGCAAAGGGTTGAAATAGCTCACAGCTCACACTGCCTCGTCCCCTCTCAGAGACAGAGAACAGATTATGGGACTAATACACGTCCTGGTTTAAATTTTGGATTTGAAATGTAATTAGAAACTTTTTTTCCCTCATTCCGAATTCAGCATATAATTACCCGTGGTTGCGGCATGGCATGCTGTCGTGGCGGAGAGAATCTGTGCTTTCTGCGGGAACGCCGAGCAATCCTCAACTAACTCTGGAGACGGCGTGCACTCGACAAGTCTCACAGACGGTCGGTTCAGCGCTTCAGGCAAACTCTGCAATGCTCCCGTCGCCACTTCTCCACTATTCGTCAATGCTATGGGTTAATCTGCCGTTAGAATGGTAAAAATGTGCCGTGTGACCTCGTGAAATAATATTGTGTCTGCGAGCCACATCCAGAGACAAACGCGAGAGCGCGCGCGTGCCGCTGTCTGCCCTGTTCACTCGCGAGCCCCGGAAAGCAGAGGGCGGAGGTAATAATTTCAGTGTCAATTGCTGCAATGGTCAGATTCCGCGGTGATACCCACGAACAGGCACGCGCCTTGCTCCAGGACGAATGGTGCGCGGACGCTAGCGCAGGCTTTTCCCGCAGGCACGTCCAAACGCGTTTCATTCAATGCAGGATTAATGCTGGGTTGCACATGCAGCTTGGTGATCTTTCCCGTCATGGGCGCGTTCACCACCGTCTCCATCTTCATGGCGCTCAGCATGCACAAGGGCTGCCCCTTCTCCACCTGCTCCCCTTCCTTCACCTTGATTTCGATCACGCTGCCCGGCATGGGGGCCCCCACCTGCCCCTTCACGCTCTTCAGCGCCTTGGGATGCACGTGCATGTTCTGTGAACGAGAGCAGAAACCACGCTAACGCACAGTCCGCTTTCCGCCTTTGTTTCACGAGTACTCGTGTTTACACACCAGGTACTAGTTGAAGGCCGAGTCGATTTCAGGGAAGCTCGGGACAGGTTCAGACATCGTTCTCCACCGACGTTAGCCGTGGCCGGGTTTTGAACCAGTGTCGCCGAGCTCACAGCGCAGCGCGACAACCACCGCCGCCCCTCGACTGTGGTGCACACCGAGTCTCGTGGAGATGATGGCTCGCCCTGGCGAGGAGCAGCAGAGGACACCGCGAGATCACAGCGTGAGCCATCACCGCCAGCGGCCTTTCACAGCGTCCTCCACAACCGGTGGCCCCGCACGCACGCCGAGCGCGAGCGGAGCGCGAGCCGCTCCCCTCCATCGGCCGGCAGGTCGATGGGGTCGGAGAGGTCGGCGCTCGATTGCGGCCCACGCGGCGCAGGGCGGCGTGGCCCCCCTGCTGTGCGCATACGGAGGCGACGACGCAACGAGGTCGCGCGTTGCCGTCACCGCGCTTGCCACCCTCGTCGCGGGGGGCTTCCTGGCGACGCTGGCCGATCTTTACTCTTTTCAAGACCACGCGATTGAACCCCGTTCTTTATTAAAGGAATCAGAGCATCGCGCGGAGACATCGGCAATACATAATTTATATGGCGAATAAAAAATGCAGCGCCCCTCAAACGCGGCCGACGATTGGATCGTGCGTCTCTACCTTCATGGCCTTGGTGTCCTTGACGAGCACCGATCGGAGCTCCCCGTTGAGCTCAAAGAACACCTCCCAGTGGCCCTTGTCGAGGTCTCCCAGAGCCAGCGCCTTAATGATCAGCGTCTTCCCCCTCTCCAGCTCAACCTGCGCAACACCCGTCGCGTTGTGAATTAGCGGCGAACTGAGGTTTGTTTAAAAACAAAAATGTCAGTGCCCTTACTTTGCGCGTGGGTACGGGTGCGCGGGCCCGTGCGTGCGTAAGCGCAGGTATCCACTTCTTAACGAGACCGTGCGTTCGTGGAAGGAGTGCCGGCGTGACCGATGGCCTCGGGACAACGCAGTGTTGCGTGATGAATGCCACCCAAGTCGACGAGCGGCCAACGTGGGGCGCGACAATTCACAGCGCGAGTCGAGCGGTCGCGGGGAAAATAACAACAATAGCCGGCGACAAACCGGAGGCCCCCTCGGGGAGACGGCAAATTCCCCGGCGTGGCGCCGCAACGCGTCAAGCGCGGGCGCTGCCAGAGCCTCGCGCGAGTCCCACGCACAATTATGGCGGGCCATATGCTGCCTACCGGCAAGGAGAAATTCCCCAAACAGAAGACATCCTTTAATGAGCTTCAAGCCTCAGGGTATGTCCCATTTCCCAGGTTAGATAATTGACCGATTTATACCCGGCGGGATAGACGAGTCAAAGGGAGGCAGCGGAGGAGAAAGCGAGGCATATGGGTTAGAGGGATCGACACGCGGGGTAATTACGCTCGGCGCAGCGGGGACGCAACAACAACCGCCACAACCGTGCGGGAGGGGGGAGTCCGCTGCGTTTCCAAACAGCTAACCGTCGTCTAAAGCGAATTTGAAATAAATCAAGAAATTAAAGATGTAACCGCAACGTTATTATTACTTATGCGTCACTCTTGACCGTATGAGTAAAAATAAATCTCCACGCGTCTCTTTTTAAAAAAACGTACAACCGATTTATAAAGGTCAAAGTGATTGTGCGTGCGCAGCGCGTCGGTATTTGCGTTTGCCCTCAGCTTGCCTTTTGGTTATCGAGAGAAATCGCCTCGGGCGTTTACGCAAAAAAATATCCCCAACGGCGCATGGAAACGTTACGACGACGACGACGCAATTCCGCGGCTCCGTGAATCACGGCGGAAGCGGCGCGGTGAGCGACCCGGCCCGTCGCGGGGCCGACGAGGGATGACAAAGTACGACGAGGCGCAAGGCCTCGCCTGGAGTTCTTCGGCAATTTGGGGCCCCCCTCCAGGAAGAGGCGAGTGTTGAGGCACTCGACCGGCTCGAACTGCGCCGTGAACTCCTTGTACTCGTCGAACACCTGCAAGACACGGCGCCACCCCCACTCCGTGTGAGTCTACCGTCAACGTTGGCTCACCAGCCCCCCCCCCCCCCCACTTCGTGTGAGTCTACCATCATCGCTGGCTCACCAACCCCCCCCCCCCCACTCCGTGTGAGTCTACCACCAACGCTGGCTCACCAACCCCCCCCCCCACTCCGTGTGAGTCTACTATCATCGCTGGCTCACCGCGCCGCCACTTCACCTCATTCCATCTCTGAATTTGTTCGTACGATGTTTGACAACCCACCTTGAGCGGGGGTTATATTACACGTCAAGTAAAACCTTTAAAAAAAACATCACAAAGGCCAAGCATCTTAGCTTGCATTTTAAAATCTGCACGTTTAAACAACTTAACTTTTGTAGCCAACTCTGAACTTAACTCGCACACCGAGAAAAAACGCACACTTATTAACAGGCGCAACAACAAACCACTGCCGCATAGGAACGCTCGCATCACCTGTGCGGTTGGGCCACACGGAAACTCGGGGCTTGCCAATGCTCGATGCTCGGTAATGGACTGCTGAGTAAAACCCAGTCAATACCGCACACCGGAATGTCTCATATCCAGCGGGTGAAATTGACGGTGTGGCAGCTCTTGGCATCACTATCTGTGCATGTATATTTACACGCCTTCAGGGTCAGGTCCGTCCCATGCCTCCCGCCCCCGCCCCCTGCCCCCAACCCACCATGTAAGCAGTTTTAGACTTTTGTAGTCGGCGTACTCCTTGTGGTGCAAGAAAGGCACTGTTGGCGTACCGAAAACCCAAACGGAATATTATGGATTTTTCGATTTAAAGCTTTCGTGACTGCAGGGATTCATCTTCTTGGTTCTTTCGGTAAAGTCACGTAGAAGGGAAATAATGAAATAATAAAAATAAAACAGAAATAAACATAAAAAATTAAACATGTTCTTCACCTGAGGACGGCTGCTTGCGTTGTGGCCGAAACGTCGAGAGAATTGTATTTTATCTTTTATTTTTATTATTTCATTTCCCTTCTACGTGACTTTACCGAAAGAACCAAGAAAAGGAATATTATGGTTTTTTTCGTGCAGTCATTGGTGACCCGGCCGATATTGTCAACTCGCTACTGTGGAGAACCCAGTAATTATCACGGATGGCTGAAACCCGGATTCGAACCCAGGTTCTCAGCGGTATCAGCGCAGTGCGCCTCTGATTTCCGAGTGACCCGACCACCTCTGACTGATTGTATTTAATTTAACCGATTGAGTTTGTCCCACCGACTCAGCTAAACCAACGTGGAGACTGAGCGATACATCCAGCTCGCGTGCAGCAGCTCGACGGAACGTTGTGCCGCAAGACCACGAGAGACGATGACGGATTGGGGAGGCCTTCGTCCAGCAGTGGATAGACCACAGTCCGATGGTGAGACCCTTTAGGAAGGCCTTCACCGAGCAGTGGATAGATCATGATTGTTGGATTACGGGGAGAGGCCTTCGTCCAGCAGTGGATAGACCACAGTCCGATGGTGAGACCCCTAGAGAAGGCCTTCACCGAGCAGTGGATAGATCATGATTGTTGGATTACGGGGAGAGGCCTTCGTCCAGCAGTGGATCGATCGCATCTGACAACGGTGTGGGACCTGCTGGTGCGTGCGCTGCTCCCCTGTGCACTCCCTTGCCAGCGGGTACACGGAGGCCGACACGACGTCCTCCGGGGTGATGTCCCTCCCGTGCCGCCCCTTCAGATCCTTCTCCAGCTGCACGAAGTCCAGGGGAGGCAGCGACGCCCCGGGGCGGCCCTCGGTCCGCTCCATGTCCTTCAGAATCTGGAGGGACACGACGGGGAAAGACGCACGGGTGAACGGACGGGCAAGTGGACGAGCAAGCGGTAGGCCTGACGGTCAACGGGCAAGTAGAAACGTAGGCAGACAAACAGATGGATAAACGTGTAAGCAGACAGCTATAGGGCGGGCAGACATGCAGATGAACAGACAAGACATTTAGAAAGATTAATAAATAGGCTGACAGAGATAGTCATATATACAGGCAGACAGGAACATACGCAGTCAGACAAGCAGACAGACAGACAGTTTGGCAGAGGGACAGACGAACAATCAAGCAGGCACACAGACAGACAAGCGAGTAGGTAGACAGATGGAAAACGGACAACCCTATGTTTAACCATTGTAGTGCCATGTGAGGGAAGTCGTCCACGAGCGTGAACCAATGGACGTTTACCTCACTCTGTGTGCACGGCAGCCCCAGCCACAGAATCTAAACATTCTCATCACCGGTTCAGGGCCACTACAAGCGGAGAGCACCACCACAAACGTTCGAACAAAGAGATGTAATTGTTGTTGAAATATTATTGTGTATGCATATATGCCACAATCCATTAAGAGAGTCGCAGTTTAGTTGGGTGCTCTGACCGAATGTGCACACGCCTAACGCACGCAGATCGTTAATTAATACATCCATGCTTAAATATGCGTGCTTCTTTCGAAATGTTTCGTCGCCAACGTGACCCAACAGCTACGCACGGTTCAGGGCGCCGGTGCTGGCGAGCCGAGCGGGACGCTTCGCGGCGATCGCTTCGCGGGATTTGGATTTTTTTCGCAAAGACTTGCAGAGTGTTCTCCGACGGACAGACGGACGATGGAGAGACAAAATAGCCTCATTCATGACGGACGCCAGGCTCATGCTTTGGGCAGGTAGCCCCAGTCTAGAACCCATGGCCAGTGTAGCAGCATCTGAGCATGTCGGCACCCAATTGAAAGAGGAGGTGGATTGTCAGCTGATCTGTCGTTATTTATATTCTCCACAGCGACACGAGCGATTGTTTAAAGAGAGAAAAAAAAACTCAACACGTTTGTCATTAGCACCGTGGCCTTGAATGGAAAAGTATATAATAGGCAACGTTTCAGGCGATGGCCCTTTTTCATGGCACATCACGTGGCCATTCTTAATAGCCGCACGACGTGGCTTTTCGTAGCCACATTATGCGCTATGAAGGGTCATCGCTATGAAGAAGGGGCTATTTCCAAAAACGTCACATCATATATTCATTTCTTCTTTGAAGGCAAGAGTTTTATTGCCGAATGCATTGAGTGTTTTATCATTTGTGCTCGTGCGCCACTGATGATGCAATGACACGAAACAATTTGTTCAATTTCATATCTTAAAGGCGAGGATCCTTGCCTATAACATGTGGACGTTCACAGGGCATTGCTTCGAGCAAGGCTGATTCTGCTGACGATATACTGCATGTCGAGTAAGCTTGCGTTGAATCAAGGCAGCATAATTACGCACTTCGAGAAGGCCGTGGGGCCGACGCATTGTGTACTCAATACTTTTATTTCTCACGTGGAGAGACGCATATATGAAGGAGACGTGCAGTCAGCTTACCTATTTTGTGATTTTATATTCTCCACAATTAACAGTGATTATTGTGTGACCCAAATAAAATGCGCGCTGCAGTATAAACTGCACCGCACGACCCTAACCGGGACACAATGGACGTAACCGCCCACACTTTGTCGACTGCTAATTGCCTTGGACGAAGTGTGCGGCCACAAACCTGGAGCAAGATAATTATTCAGCTTTCCTGCAAATTACCTCCATTGTACCGTACACCGATGGAGCCAATTACGCAAATTAGAGACTTTTTGTCACATCCTGGAAAAGCCACGCGAAAGATGGTGGCCGGAAAGCCGTTGATCCTTGGCGCACGAGAGAATCTGCCGCACTGCTCTGCTCACCGGACAGAAGCCGCCTCTTAACCCAGTGCTCTGCTCACCACACCGAGACGGGACTTCAACAAACGGGTATCGTGCAGACGAAATACCGATCGGCGTGCATCACCACCAGCGTCGCCACAACCCTCACTCGCAATCCAGCCACACGTTCTCTCCGTTAGGAGGCAGCCGTGATTGACAGTCATCCCTCAGTTACACCGCGACTAGATAGGCCGCGTTAACCTGCGGCGTAGTACCCGTGCCGCAATGCGTGCAAGGTAAATCGGCCGGAGAACTTCAGCCGGATTCGTCTCCAGGCGAACCGTGACACTTTCGGCGCCTTTCCCGATCTCTCGTGGCACACGCGCGGTGCATTCGCCGGTACGGTGAGTCTCCTTGCAGAGCGCTCGGCACACGCAACATGAAATGAGCTGGCGGTGGGTGGATCGCTCGCCTGTGAATCATCGCGAGACAAAGCTGTTAACAATACAGACGCCTCGATGCTCTCTGTAAGCAATTTTTTCCAAACGCGCAAAACAAATGAAAGCCGGCGACTACGCTTCAAGAAATAAAAATCAATGAAATGTGTATATTATCAAAACGGCAAATTGTCCACGAGATCGATATATATATATTATTTGTGGTGGCGGTGAGTGGCGGATTATCGTCGGCCCTCTTCCGAGGGGCTCTCCGCCCACCGAGGGAACCGCACCAGACGCCCATTCGGGATGCGAGCGGCAGACGAGCCGCTAATCGGGCCCATTTTACCGCATGATTTATTTTATTTTATACCACAAACCCAATTTTCTGCTTCGAGAACTTAAAGACCGAGTGGACAGATGATGCAGAAAATCGCGATGTGTTCAACGATCATAAGCCCGATAAGCATCGAGGAGAATATTGCGCGAAGAATATTCGAGCTTCAACGCGCGCAATTAAAATTCCTATGGGCCCACGCCGAGGAGGCTGTTACACCTCTGAGCTTTTCGCCGCGACAATTGAATACGGACGGGGGCGGCGCCCGCCGCCACCAGGTGGTCCGGCGTTGGCGAGCCGCCTCCGAGACCGATGTTCTCGCCCGCTCGCCCCCCATGGTAATAACGCGCCGCTGGAACGCTATCAACGAGCTTGTAGCTTCGAGGCGAGAGCCATCAAGCCCGCCGGCCCGTCTGCCGCCTTACAGACGCGCGGGGACGCGGCCGTGTAGAGGCACGGTTAGGGGGGGCGGCGGGGGGAGCAAGAGTCATTGCCAAATGCGACCGACGAAACAAAACGATCGGACAGATTGGACATCTGCGATGCTGAACGCCGCAGCTCAGGTGGTTTTGTTTACCATCTGAAGGGAATAAAAGCTCTTGTTGTAAGACTTGGGACAATGTTATTCGTCACTTACATCTTGAATTTGACCTACTTTGAATGTTTCGTGAATGTCGCTGCTATTGCTCGTCTTTAAACAACGTTGAGCGGAGGAGCAGCGGGCCAACTACTGCACTGCACTATGCAGCCTTTCACCTGAGCTCGACTCCCTGCCACAGCTAACATCGATGGTGAGTGATATCTGCGCTCGCCCGGGATCCCTCCCTTCACCAGCTCGCAGTGACCAGTGTGGTGAAGTAGAGTCCAACAACTTCCAGACCGACAAGGTGTGGGGACGGCTTCACCTTCATCCAGGATGTATATTGTAAGATAATAAAAACATAAAACATTTGGACAATCAGCTACCCTAATTACAGCGTTCTCAACTAAAGTCCAGGAAGGAGCCTCATCACGTGAGCTGAACACAGACACAAATCCCGGGCCTGAAAGATATTTTATCTCAGCAGCCAGCGTAACCGCGCGTGCCCTTTCAGTGACCGGCAGATGTAACGCTTAAAGAGAAGCACATCATTGGTGTGACCTCGACCATTATGGGAGGTGACCCCTGACCCCTTCGGGAAGATGATCCTGACCTTTATGTGGGGTAGGGCGGGGTTGTACCTTGCCCCATCGCCGCCCCATCGCTGCCCCCCCTCCGAGGGATATTTAATTATATTGCCAAGGGGAACGACAACAAGCTAATTAAAAATTGATATCGCTTTCACAGATCGCTCGGAGGGACCTTTTGCCCACGCTCTGAAAAGACGTGGGCAAAAGTACGGCACGATCGCCCCAATTGCCGGCGATTGCTAACATTTGCAGCGGCGGAATCTTTTTAAAAAGACGCCTCCTTCCGCGTGAGAGCCTCGCGGAGTCCGAATGGCCCCTGCGCCAATGCTCCTTCCGCTCTCCCCACCTCCCCTCCCGCCACACTCTCTTCCCCTCCCTCTTTCTCTCTCTCGGCTGCAGACAGCAGCTCATGACAGAAGGGAGAGGAGGGAATTACAAGGTGCGCCTCGGCACAGCGGCGCGCGCACAGCCTGACAGTCGGCGCTGCGCTGCTCTGGCACGCCGGGAGGGTGCGCCGCCGTTGCCGCGTTGGCGGTACTAGCGGCAGCCCTCTGTGTGTCCCCACCGCGCGCGTGGGTCACGTGGCTCCCTGCTGCACGCAGGCCTCTGCATGGCCATGTTCAGCCGATTCATTTTTTTTTAAACATCATCATCGATTAACCATCATCGTCAGCAGGCATGTTCAATTCACTGCTGGATGAAGGGCTCCCCAAGCCGTCACAACTCACGCCTAGTCGAGTGAACCTCATAAACAGTATAAATATTAAATGAAGTGTCTGAATTTGGTCTTATTTTAAGCAGTGACAAGCAGACGTCTTGATTTAAAGTGGGGAGTTTTTTTTTTCGTACTGTCCCTGGATATTGATGAGGGCCAATTTGAAGAAGATTAAAAACCACCACTTGAGGAGCCCCATGGGAGGGTGGCCCTTGACACCCCTAACCTGCAGCACCACTCACCAATCACGCGGTGTCGCGTCACAACACACAGACGCGTCCATCGACTCGCCCATGTCGCAACGCACCACTCGGTGCCAGATCACCGCCCCAGGAGATGATTGCACAGAGCGAACTCGGAGTCTCTCTTTCAATTATCTCCTGATTCATACGAGCCGGAAAAATCCGAGTGATCTCCTGCTCAAATGAGCACTGACGCGGCGCGCACGTCCTGTTTACCGATCTGGGTTTGTGGGGGAAATTCCACAGTCGCATGGTGGGAACATGTTTATCCATAGGACAACTGCCGTTGACTTTCCCCCACACAGAATGGTATTTATTTCTTCATCCCAGAGGGATGATGGGTCAAGTCAACGTCCAACCGGGAGGTGAACTCGCAACCGTCCAATTGCGAGCCACTTAATAATAATAATAATAGTTCAATATGTAACACGCGCAAATTTTCAGACGTAGTGGCCGCAACTCAGAGGCGCGGAGCCAAGCTCAGAGTCGCTCAAAAGCATGATTGTAGAGGTGAGTTTTTAAGTCTCTCTTGAAGGAGGCGATTGAGGTGATGCTGCGAATGTGCAGAGGGATATCGTTCCAGAATGCTCTACCGCTGAGCCACCTAGCCATATTGTGCATTCATTCAAACTCGAGGCATACTTTTATACATCTACATATGCTCTGCAAAAATTGGTAATTGCACGGTGATGCAATTTTCATTTCAGAGTTGGAATATCCTGAGTTAATAAAAAAAACTTTATTGGTTGTAATTGTGCAGGAAATATGAGAACCCGAGTGAATCCCGGGCGGCCGAGACCCAGATTCGAACCCAGAAGCTCGATGGCTGCAGCTTTCTATAACCAAAGCCTGAGGCTGAAACCCGACCGCTACTCAGCGGTGCCGGCTCAGTGCTCCGGCGCGGTTATCGCAGCCCCAAGCCACCCGACCGCCTCGTCTGCGCCGATTAAATATCGCGGCGGCAGAGCGCGGCGCACAGCGGTGAGTCCGGTGACTGATGTCACCAAACGAGGAGCCTAATGTCCCATTCCGGCGCAGCGCGAATCCGCCCATGATGACGACGACGATGATGATGAGACAGGAGAGGTTTGCGTTGCACTTTTGCGCACAAAAGGAGCGCGATAGAGCGTGCGGACATTTGCGGACGCGCCATTGAGCAGCGTTCGGCACGAGGGCCGCGCTGCCGTTATTTATGGCGCGTAACAATGGAGTCTTCCTCGGCGCTAGAGCCATAAACAAAGTCTCAGCAGAAGCGCCGGCGACACCGAATCCATCAATCACCGCTGACGGCTCACCACCGAAACGGGAGGTGGCGGGCCAGCGGGCGGCCATGTTGGCGCACCGCGGGCACCGAGACGGGGGCGGCGCTACGGCGAGGACGGAGAGGGAGCAGGAGACGGGGGGGGGTAGAGGAAAAGTGCTTCCTGGAATATCCTTAGTAGCCTCCTTTACAGTGATGATCATGATGATGGCGATGACAATTAAAAAAAACTCAACACACCGCGTGAAAGCTTTGACAGGCAGAGGCTGACGGCGGTGTTATCGGCGAGTTTTAGAGTGGGCGCTGCAAGAGAGAATTTTCGCGGCGTTTGCCTAAATCCTTGCAACAGCCGGCAGCAACGAACACTCTGCCTGCGACGGTGCAAGCTGGGTGTTTTTTTTCTGCACGTGACGTCGTGCGGTGTGACCCAATTACGTTCCGGTCACGCGCGCCGCTGTCGCCTCCTTAAACAGCGCACGCCATCGAGCCAGATCTGCGCCACCGGCAAAAATCACGGAACCGACGCCATGGGCAGGATTCGACGAGAGAGAATTAATTAAGATAGCGCGATTTGACTCGAGGCTATGGCCGCGATCCGCACGCGCCACGGTTTCAACGAGAAAATCCGGCGTCTAGTGCCCGCTGCACGTAGCCGGTATCACCTCGCCACTATAACACTGCAATAATTAGTGTTAATGATCCGTAGTGGTATCGCAATGATCCACCGTCATCTGAGGAGATCTAATGCTATATAAACTCCGTTTAATTAACGGTCCAATCGTTAAGGGTCCACGGTGAAGTGACGCGACACCATTGGGGAGCTTGCTTGAGGAATTTTATGGGTCCTTTAATATGATTGGGAACTGCACAGCACCTCTGTACTAATTGAATTATCGCCCTATTATAAGCGATTTGGTTGACTGCAACAGATCAGATCTCTTTAATGTCGTAAACGTGACGCACTTGGCAAAACATAATAATTAAAACTTCCTCAAAACGGTGACCGAGTTATTTTGACCCAACGAGTGCTAGCGGGGGAACGGCCGCGATAATTCGTATTTGCCTCGATTGGCTTCGAAAGCGAACGACGGGACGAGGCCCAAGACGGCAACGAGAGGCGGATATCAGTCGCCGGTTCGGTCGCGGCGCTCCATCCACGTGTGTTTAATTCCCGTGCGTAGAGACAAACCATTAGCAAAACGCTGATGCAGCGGCAGCGGCCGCATCTAAATATAGGTCGCCACAAGCCCGGCGTAATGTGCTTTGTTTGCGGGAACGAGCAGCGGGCCTTGCAAACGACCCGCGAGCACTCGTGGCCGCCCGCCGAAAGCCCCGTTCGTCTTCCCGCATCCCCTTGTGGTCACCTTCAGTGTAACCGATAGAACGCGTCCCAGTTTATAACGCATTCTGACACCTCTTTGATGTGTGGGGAATACATAAATTAAAATGTAATTTACAGTCGTTTCAGAGATTTAAAGAATTACCCGACATTGCAAGTGTTCAATAAAGCATGCCAAGTGCATTACTTCCAGCTCCGGGCTTGTACGCAGAGTGATTTATGAACGATCTAAGGACCATAACGGGTGCCATAAAAGGCATTATATGTGAAACGGTGAATGAGACTCATGCGGTCGACTGTCACTCAATGTAATGTCTACAGCGGCGTTGTTTCCAATAGGAAAGCTTGCCAGGCGTTATCCCCGCGCAGGCACAATTACGCTGTGACGGGCGTAGAAAAAAAAACACGCATCGCAGAGAGCAGAGCGTTTGCTGGCGAACGAAACTCGCAAATTGAGCACCGTCAAGCTCCCGCCCCGCGTGCGCCACGGCGGCGCCTGCCAGAGCGGGATGACACGGGGCTCGTCGCGAGTGACCGGCTGGAGTGGAGGACGCCACGACCCCTCCGTGGGTCACGCGCAACAGGAGGGGCGGGAGCCGGAGCCGCCCTCCTCTGCACGCTCTGCAGGGGTGATCGATCGACTTGCCCGGCACTGCTTAACAGCTATAAGCGTTGTCCACAAGTCCTCGGTGAGGTGGGGGGAGAGGAGGTCCTGACGATTGGGTCGACGAACGATCGCGCCGCGCCGGCCCCCCGCACGCATCGTGAGCGAGGGGTTCAACCAGCCGGGGGACGCACCGCGCTCACGGCTCACGACGAGGTGGGCGAGCGCCCACGCAAACGTGAACCCCGGCGATGGCTCCCGCGTCGGCCCGCGAGCCGTCGGCGATCCACCGGCGTCGCCCATGCGCACTCTACCGTGGTGCTCGTGTCGCAAACGCCGCCCTCGCTACCCACAGCAGTTTGTCCGATTTCGTGGTTTTGCGTTCATTTGCGCGCGTCACGTGCGTCCGTGTGTGCGAGCGGTCCGTGGGCAGGTGGCGATCGCTTGTCCACACGAGAGAAGTAACTGCGCGCCTCGGGGTAGACGCGTGCGTATGCTAGCATTGTGTGGATTTATTATACCCATCGTAGAGCGTTTACAGCCTTCGGTGGCTCAGCATCTGCATCACCTTTCACAACCGGTTGTTCCCCGCATCCATTTAGTTACACGGCATCCGGAGCACGGCATCTGCCGCTACGACCCATCGCTCACACCAAACTAAAACCTCGGGGATGTGGAGGCGACGCCACGCCGCAATCCGTCTCACGCCCTCTCTGGCCGTCACCCAATCTCATCCCGCTGGCCATCGTCCTCCTCCTCGAGCCGCGTGTCCTGCCCACGCCCACATACGTTCTCTAACGGTCAATATCGTGTTCACGATTCGCGCTTGGCTCCCTGACCATGCGCTCCGGTCTTTCCCAACAGTGATTCCAAGTAAACGCCTCTCCACGCTTCTCTGCGTACGCTTCGTCTGCTGCTTACATTTTGTTTGGGTCACCGTCCCTTGCCCCGGAGGCCATCGCGGGTGATGCGCAGCCCAAATGATGCAGGCAGGCCGGCGTGTCGCTTTCCAATTGTCAAATTCAGCCGTCCGGCAGCGCTCGACTCATCTTAGACCCAGCCAGTTTCATAAACACGAGCACTGCTCTTTGTCGTTGTTGTCGTTGTGGTTCGCCATCCTCATCGTTGTTAAAACAGAGCGGCCACGTCGCCACGCCGGCGGTGCGCACGGCCTGACCGACGAGGCGTTTACCCAGGGGGAGAAAGTCATGGAGGGGTCCGCTCCAAACACCGTCATTTCCATCACTCGCGCAGCGCGCCTAGCTCCGCCGCGCCACGGCACCGCCCAGCCTCCACCCCGACCCCCTCCCCCACCCCCAACCCGCTCCCTGCACTGGCCAAATTGCCTCCACTCAACAGAACACCGATAATAACGGAGCGCTCCCATCACTGCCCGCCAGACTCACGAAAGTTGAGGAACGTCCCCCTCCCGTTCCGTGTACTCGTGAAGTTGCCCGAGATTCCTTCTGGGCACAACACTGACAAATTAAGCCCACGTGTGCAGCACCCAGAAGCGTCTACCCCTTGAAGTGTAAGTAACCTCGCGGTATTGTGGCTTAGAAGTCCCATGACAGGTTATCAATAATTCATAACGCGCATCCCCGATACAGACCTTGACCACTGCCCTCATCCTAGGGGCTCGATACGAGCCTCCGCCGAGTGAAATGACAACGAGAGTATTTGGGGACGCCGTGTGGCCGGGGATACTTTGCCCCGGGCTCACCAGGTGATGCGCACAGGCTCCGGCACCCGCGCGGGCGCCACGGCTACCAGCGATGAAATGTCGCACCGCTAAACCCAACTGGTCACACACAACGGGTCCTTCGGTGTTCTTGGCGGAGGGCTCTTGCCGGTGGCACCGGGCAACTCGGCAGCAGTTGAGGGTTCAGATATTGGATGGGAGTTGGACGGAGCGACGGGCAAACTCTCACCTTGCTGCGCAGTGGCTCAGGGTAGCCCCCGGGGGGCACCCCGATGGCGCCCTGCATGAACTCCACGACGGACTTGGGCAGCGACACCTCCTGGCGGGTCAGGCCATTCTGCAGCATGCACAGCGCGAGGTCGCCCACGATCATCGACAACGGCATCACCTGCGGCCGGGCGGTGGGGGGGGGGGGGCAGCCACGGGGGGGGGGCACAATGGGGGGGTGATGGCGGTGCGTTCTGGCAGCTCACCGGCGGGAGACTCGTGCCTTATTTGCAAGCACACAGGGAAGATGTAATAGTTTACACTCTGCCGTGCATGCAGGGGCGTGTGCCAGCGGCGTGTGCAAACGGCGCCTGCAAGTGGCACGTGGGAGGTGGCACCTTAAAGAGATCCCCGAGCAGCTTGTTAGCCTCGGCGTAGGCCTTCTTCACCTCCTTGAACTTGTGTCCAAGCCCCATGCTGTGCGCCTGGAAGTGCAAGTTGGTGTACTGGCCGCCGGGGATCTCGTTCTCGTACACGTCCGAGTTGCCCGACTTCATGGTGGCCGTGCAGTCAAAGGGCGCGTACAGCTGGCGAGCCACCTCCCAGTACTCGCTGTAGTCGAACACCTTCTGCAGGTCGATGCCTGCGGGGAGTCCGATTCGCGCCCGCGTGTTATTGAGCCGTTATTGAAAATGACGGCGAGCGCTCCGCAGCGACGGGGTCGAGATAAGGGTCAGGCCGCACGTCTCCTGAGCGACGAGGGAGGTCGCACGCTCGTCGTTGGCTGGTGGTGAAGGCTGCCGATTCGTGAGCAGTCAATCCGGGTGAGTACAATGTCCACCCCCACCCCCCACCACCACCCCGCTCATGCTTTGCAAGATTTTTAAAGACAGAACACGGGTGAGGGGGCAGTGAGGTGGTTCAGGAAATTCATCCCATGTCAAGAGCACTGAGCTGGGACTGCCGAGATAAAACTGAGGTCTCGAGTGTAGTGGGTTTCATAGCCTTGGCCCGGTTTACTGATGCCTGCTGATTAAAAAAAGCCATGCTATTAAAAAAAAGAAAATCTGTTAATTTGGCAAAATTCCAGCTGTGGAATAAAAATGTTCAGTTTGATTGAAGTGTGATGCAGGCATATGAAAGTCATTGCTCTTGGTGTTGTAAAGAAGCTCCTGGAGGTTCTTCAGAAGTAGTTCAGTGCTGTCACCTTCCGGGAGTGGTGGTGGTGGTGATGCACTGCTCCTCGCGACACATGGATTTCTTCATCTCATAGACGTGTGCACAATCGGAATATAATTGGCATTAAAAAAAAAACACACAAATAAAAAAATATTCTAGGAGCGTGGGCGCTCAGTCGATAAGCACTTCGACTTGAGAAGCAAGAAGGAAAAGTCCTGCAAAAATACAGAACGGATAGCAACTGCGCACGGTCTTAATGAGACTACAGCAGCCAATTAAAACAGCACTTCAATCGATAAAAGAGCACCACCCACGCGCGGTGGGCAGCGCCGCGTCTCGCTCTCCGCACACCCTCCCCCCCCCGACACCGACGCGCCTTTCTGCCCGTCCAATACCTGTCCGGTGTGTTTGCAGCTTGTGCAGGCATCATGCCTGACATCTTTCACTCCGCATGCGGACAGCTTCTTCACAAACTCAGGTCACGAGGTTCATCGCGCAACGCGCTAAGCACTGCGCAGCCACTCTATCCAGCTCCTGAACAAGCCTCGAGTGTGCGCAGCTCGACGTCGGACAACGTGCCAAACGACGCACGGCACGACCCGGAAACTCAGAGGAGAGCCACCTGCGAGGCGATAGTGCCCGCCCGTGTCCGCCCTGAGCCGCGCACTCCCGCCACGCCCACCCGTGTCGAGCTCCGTGCCCTGCGGCGAGGCCACCAGGGCAGCCCATGCCGGGCCACGTTCACCACGTCCACGGCGGCCTCGGCCGCGACCCCGGCGCCCGCCGTGTCGTGAGTGTGCACGTGGATCGCCGTGCCCGGGCAGTGCCCGCGCAGCCCCACAATGTCCTTGGAGTTGTGTTGAGCGGTGAGGGGTGAAGCTGTTCACGTCACCATCACACCTCACTGCCAACGCTAGATACTCTCTAACAGATCCCGCAGCTGACGTACAGTCGCCACGTGACCACTGAGATGTGGCCTAGCAGTCTCCCACCACCTTCCCCTTGGTCGCCAGACTAATGGCGAGAGCCTACCGAAGCAAATTGTCCAAACATCCCAACGTAGCATCCTCTCGACAAACGAAACCTGACGCTCAGTGCGGTTCTCCGAGACTAATAAATTTACGTCGCTCTTGTTATAATCATGATGATTATCATCACCTCCTAAGGTATTCCTAGACAAGAAGCTTTCCGTTCCGCGTGGCCTCTTTAATTCGTGAAGGGGCCCAGCCTGCCACCGGCGCCATCGGCTGACGTATCGCCGTGCCAGGGAACGCACGCAGCGCTTCCATGGCAGAACCAGGGAGAGTTTCAAAGCAGCAGCGGACCCGCTCAACCCATCCATCTCGTGCCACCACTGGGATCAATAAGCGGACCGGCGCGGCTCACATGCGTGCCCCCGCAACACGGCACAACATGAATATCCAAATGAGCCACGGGGCAGAAAACCGACTCTAATTCTGCCAAAGCGCGCTGCGCGTAAATAAATCAGCCGGTCCAGCGTCGGTGGGCAAGCGAGGTAAATTGCCAGATGCGGTGGCAACTCTCCGCGTGAAATAAATGTCTCCTAAAATCTTTGTTGCGCCTGGATTTATGCGTCTTGTATCAGTTTCCTGCGAGAATATTTGTGGGTTTCACGTAGCTTTGTTCTGCTCACATCATGTTCCCTGCGTGCCTTCGCCGTTCTGATATAAAAAAAGCCCCCCAGGTTACTTATTCTGGACTGCCCAACTATAGCTGTACTTGCGAGATGCTCCCCAGATAGTAATGTTCTGTAAAAGGTTGGCACAACACTTCGAAAATCCTACACTTATGATATATCTTGCATTACTCGTGAACCAGAGTGGCACATAGTGCACGTCAAACTGCAATATCATTTTAAAGACTCAACTCGCTCGTTAACAACAATGCCCCGATACGAAACGTCAACAATAGGCGATGTTTTGAGGGTCCTGTCACTTTGTCGTCACTGATCACCGTCACCTGACTCCGGCTAACCGCCCCACCGCCCGACTGTGGGCTAGGGTCCAGTCACCCGACTACAGCTAATCACCCCATCACCACCTGTCCACAGGCGAGCCCCCAAATCGCCTGACCACAGGTGAGCGTTCCCCCCATTCAGCCGAAGCGAGCAAGGCCGACGGGGCTGGAGGCGAGAGCGCCCGCTGTGGTCGGTGTTCGTCACGGGACACGCCACGGGTCCCGTGATGAACACGTTCGGCGCGTGCCTCGGCCCCGCGACAAAAAAACTGACGGCGAACGGCGCCGGTTTATCCCGCTGCCGCCACGAGGGGCGGGGGGGGGGTGCGAGGCGCTCACTCGAAGGCGGAGTTGTCGGGGTAGTTGGCGTATCCCGCCGAGTAGGCGCTGCGCAGCAGCATCTGGAAGGGCACGTTGGGAATGAGCTTGCGCATCTTCTGCAGGCACTCGTACAGGAAGTGCACCGCCACGTCGAACGTCGCCTCTGGGAGGTGGCAGAGGGATGGGAGAGGGCGAGGCAAGGCAGGGGGCAAGCCAGCCCTGGTGTTAGAGCAAGCCTTCTTTTCTCATATTAATATACACGTATACATACGGCCAGTTTGTATAGCCACTGCAACCCGCCCGCACTGGTCAAATATCCCCTGTGTGCCAGTGCAAGTGGTTTGCACAAACTTGGGAGTGTAGAAGTACAGTACAACAATGGATTTTGCTGCACTGCCTTCCATGCAGGCCTTGGTCATAAGCCGACGTTAATGGGTGGCGTAGAGAGACGCGTGCTGCAGTCGCGGCGGCGAAAGGTGGCAGCTGTCCCTTGGCCAGGTCGGATATATTTGTATCGCTGCACTCTTGATACCCGCGGCCCCAATGTGGCTGCGTGGTTTGCTGGGCCCTCGCCGACACGGCCCCCGGTGTCACATACCGAGCGTTCAGGTACCGAGAGTTCAGATACCGAGAGTTCAGATACCGAGCGTTCAGATACCGAGAGTTCAGATACCGAGCGTTCAGATATCGAGAGTTCAGATACCGAGAGTACAGATACCGAGAGTTCAGATACCGAGAGTTCAGATACCGAGAGTTCAGATACCGAGAGTTCAGATATCGAGAGTTCAGATACCGAGCGTTCAGATACCGAGAGTTCAGATACCGAGAGTTCAGATACCGAGAGTTCTGATACCGAGCGTTTAGTCGTCGCCAAACAGTCTCGTGGAGAACACACGAGCCGTGGGCTGGCACCGCCGGGCATCGCAAAGACCTCGTAAAAATCATTCACGAAGGCTAAACAACTACTCTCTTAGACTAATGATACATTAAATAAAATATATGTACAAATGACTGAGCTCGGTGGAAGAATCTGGAAAGCAATCCATTATGATTCAGAAAAAAAAACGGTTCGTGCAAAAACAGCATGAATATTTAAACATGCTTCCAAAGTAAAAAAAAACAGAATGCATATTTTTTTTATTTACGTGCCATTGAATGTTTGCAGTGTACAGTATAAATCAGTGTGGTTACGGAGAAGCATTGGCGCGATGCTGAGTGGGGGGTTTAACCCCGACACGGCTGGCGGGACCTCGTGTGGATGTCGACCGTCGTCAGCAGATTCAAAGACCGTGACCTGATGTGAGGGGGGCAGGGTGGCGCAGAGGTCGGAGTAGTGCCCAGCGGGCACCGCTTACATCCTCCGTTCGAAACCGGGTAAACCAGCTGTGCTTTAACCAGGTTCACAAGAGGGGTTTCGGTTGGGCAATGTTAAAATGAGAATAGGTTTTCCCCTTTTTTCTGGCAACAAAACAGCTGTGTTAAGATGTTCAAACACCAAACTGAAACCTTTTACAAGGAATCATGTCTGCATTAACCACAACACTTGTGGTCAGAATGCAAACAAATAACGTACTCTGATAATATATGCATTGTCTTTGAAATTGATTGATCAAAACGGTGTTAGATACAAATGTTAATATTTATGTGTATATATGTGTAAAGATATACATTCACATCAAACGCTCTTTTGCTGTGTATTTAGTATTTTTAACGCAATACACAGTGTGATGTCACGGCACGCGGACGCCATTTTCGTCTCCCGTGTCATCACGACTCATAACGGGGTCAGCCCCATTCAACGCGGGTTCTGAGCGGGTCTTCTTTTTCTTTCGCCGTGATGTCTCCTTCATAAATTGCGTCGTCATGCGTCGTACGGTCTGTTCTGGACGACCACAGTCGCACACTAACTGGAGAGTTTTACATTTTCCATTTGTGCATCAGGTATCCGCATCTACTGCCATGGTTTTTGCGGATGCAGTTTCGGGGTAGACCGTGAGATTTGTGGAAGGTCAAACCCAAGGAACTTCTGCGCTGGGTCTTTCACGAGGCGTTTGTTTTTGAGTTCCTTTGAACTGAGCGGGTGCCACCGTGAGAGAAGCGGACGCCCGGTGTCCCAGTTATGGAACCGATGGGGAAGCGTAGTCCCAAAGTGGGTGGCCGAATGGCGCTGGGCCCGGCCTGGCTCAGCACGGTCGCCCGGTGGTCGTGCGCACGAGGCGTGGGACATTCCTGGGCCATAAAGCACGTCAGTGGCGTCTCGAACATGAAAACTCGTACAACATGACAAACGCCTCCGTAACGTCAATCCACAATAGTTTGACTTCCCTGCTGGACGGAGGCCTCCCTCCCCACACCCCACCCCCGAGTCCGGCTGAGACACTACTCGCCGCTGGTGCTAGCTGCGTGCCACCGCGGCTAGGTAAACTTGCTGTTCAAACAGAAGCTGTGCTCGCAGCACCATCAGTGCCTTTAGAGGCATGTGTGGGAATACACTTGCCCGAGCGTGTGTGTGCGTGTGCGTGTGTGCGTGCATGTGCGTGAGTGCGGGGAGCGGTGGCGTAGCGGTTAGCACGGTGCGCTACGAACCCGGTGACACGGGTTCGATTCCCGCTCACGGTCAACACCACTTGTGATTATCTGAACCAGTCCTGGGCCTCCCCTAGGTCGTCTCAGCCTCAAATGAGTAATCGGTGCATTGTGTAAACATTGTGCCAGCCTTCAATGATGCATGCTAACAGCACTTGCTCTAACAGTTTGTTAAGACTATACGGGGGGTCTTTGTTTTTGTGCCTGAGCAACATTGAAGAGGGGGAGGTGGTGGCAGCAGTTAGGATTTTGAGACAGAATCCGTCCCCCTCCGCATGCAGCTTCTTTCAAGACCTCACGCCCAAACTGCGAAACCAGGGCCCCGTGTGCCACCTGAATTTTTAACAAACCCCGCGCGCCACCGTATGCCCGCAACGGGTGGCATAAATAATGCATCTGCATGGCGGCAGTGGGCGGGTATGGAGTGGCAGCGCAATGAAAAGTCGTAATTGGGGACTGGGTATCCACAGATGGAGTAACGGTGGGGAGTGGCTCCTCAGGAGCTGGATCCCCAAGTTTGTGAGTGCTACAAGGAATAAAAAATTATCCAGATCTGCTAAACCCTAATGAGATAATTGCATATCTGCGGTGCACAGAACAATGCAGAGATGGAATTTGTAACTCGACTTAATTCACTTTCCCCAACTCTCGTTTTTGTCACGTTCCCCCCAACTTCGTGTTCATTGTGCCACTGGCGTCGGCTCGTGAAAGGTGTCGCGGAGCACTGCAAGAGGACGGCCCACAAAAGTAGATAGCTCAGAGCTACCTCCGAGTTCCCCGCAAGTGATCTCTGGTCCACACAATTCAGGCCAGCATGACCCTACTGGCTCTGCGTTTGAAAGTTAGATTTGTGACACGGCAATGTGCTGGAATTCATACGAAATAAATCCAGCGCCAAGTGTAATGTCACGTTTTTCGTGCAGTCATCAGAGACCATCGACTCACAAAATTTGAGAAGCCGGTTCTTCAGTCAAAGTTGGCTGCCTGCATTCAAACCCAGGATCTCAGCGGTGCCAGCTCAGCACTCTGACCTCTGAGCCACTCTGCCACATATTTAAATTACTTCTTAAAGATGCGCAAAAGGAATTTGAGGAGGGAGGGAGGGTTGTGTTTGTTATCTTTCCGCGCGACTGGAATCATCTCACAGCGCACCGAGCATGATTGTGCGATGCTTACCTTTGCGAGGACACATTCGTTCATCGCAATAAACCTGTCACGTTCAACCGAGTCACACACTGCGCAAACCGCGCTCGGCGACTTAGAACGTCCAGAGTGACTGGCACCCGTTTGCGCGATACCAACAAGAAGACGAGAGGCTGCACGGAACAAACGACATTCCCTCGGCATGGCCATGCGACAAGGAGCTTCGTAGTTCGTGGCCAGCATACGCATCCTCCCCGGCGTTCCCCAGCGCCCCACAGAGCTCCCCGAAGCTCCCCGGCGCTCCCCAACGTTCTCACGGCAGCCGAGAGGCAGCAGAACCCCGCGGTGGCGGGCCCCATCCGCATGTCGCGAGTTGTCGGCTTCTCCGCGAGGTTCCGCGCGCCGCGAAGCGCCTGCCGCGGCTCAGCATCGGCGGTTTAGAGAGAACGAAAAATGAAAATCAATCGAACAAAAAAACATGGGGCCCGGCAACGGAGCGAGGGCTGTGTCTCTCGCTGATGAAACGCATCAAATGCAGATCCAGAGCGAAACGAGGAAGATTAAAGCGTGTTTAACTCTCGCCAACGAGTCTGCGGCGCGCGGCTGCCCCATACACCGCCAGTGCCCGCACTTCCAAGGCAAACGCGCAAAGGCAAGGCCGCGTCTGATGTGATAATACAATTCATTACACGCTCCTCTGCCAACGAATGCACAAACACACTTTAATTGCCTGCCCAGACACAAAGGGCCGTGCGCAAATTTGCAATCTCCATTAGGCATTGCCGCGCCCGCCTGTAACGCAAACTTGCCAATTTGTTTTTAGGAAATGATTTCAGCCGCCACCCCCGCCCGCCACACCCCCCCGCCCCGCAACCCCCGCCCTCCCACAAAAAGGCAAACTTTTATTCTAAGATGGATCAACCGAAGGAGGACAAGATGTCAAAGGTCAAGTTCCATCGAGTCCATCGTGGTGAACATGTCAAAGGTTGAACTGCGGACGAGGGCAGGAGTCCAGAAGCGGCTTCAATCCCTGCAAGTCCACACGTGCACTGTAAACACGCACTGTACGCGCGAATCCACCGCTAATGCCTGGACTCCCCCGGAATCCCGTTTCATTTTCCCCAGACAAAAAAAATCCGAATGGCCGTTCATCGCGTTAATAATTATGCAAATTATGGCCTATTTGAGTTATATTTTTGTGCGTTACATTTTTGGCGATCTCATCAAGAGCATTGGTGCTGTAAGCACGCACTGCACATGAGCAAACACGCACAAGGTTACACTTGGTTTCCCAGCTACTTAAAAATAAAACCTACAGTTCATTGCCTGTTAATCGTTTTATCACAAACAGAGATTCTTTTTTGTTCTTCTTCTTCTTCCCTCAATTGAGCACGATGACACTATTAAGGGGAATTAACATAAAATGTCACCACTTGTCGGCAACCGCGATAATGAAAAATTTCTGGAAGAGGCAGCGGAGCGAAGACTCCGCATTAAAATTTCATAGGACGACTCTGCCAGGGCGCTTGCCAAGGCCTCCCCTTGGCGGGATAATGAGAGCCAGCCGTGGCTTCGTGGCTCGTCGGCTGACAGCATTGTAGACAACAATGAAGCCGCCAAGTGATAGCCGGCACCAGATGAAATTTGCATCTCCATTTTTTCCTGACGCGGTGCCCTCCCTGCCCCCGACACTTACGCCCCCGCACGTTCCTCCGTCTCGCGCACGCGGGGGGCATTACGGCTGCTGCCTTAACAACGGAGATTTGCTTCAATTTTCTAAATTCGTGAGCGCGGTCATGGGCGACCGGCCACAAGCAAGAAAACTGAAAGCCGCTAAATTAGCACGAAATGATCGTTCGTGGTGTGTCGGTCTTCGTAACAGAAAGGCAACGAGCGACTGCGGAGGCCACGTCCGAGCGAGCGGGCGGGCACCTGCCCGACACCGCTATTGCGCGGCAAGGCTGAAGATTTCCACCGGGCTTCTTCGAGCTGCGCACGCACACAGGCCGCTTGCCCCGGCACTGAACCCGGTGCTCTCCCCGGCGTGGCGGCACAACCCAAGCCCTCCGCGGCACGACGGCGTGCACGCGCGCTCGTCCTGCGCAGCTACGGGAGAGAAAATATGCGGATTGGGCGGAGATGCGCGGCGGAAGAAAAGGCGGGGGATCAATATGAAACCGTGCGCGGAATCAGATTCCCACAAATGCCAGCGAACGATGCCCCTGACTCCTCTGCCTCCGGCAATCTCGAGATAAGACGGCAATTATTCCGGGATTTTAGATATCGATCAAAATTCTCGGGCTAAACAGGTCCATTATCCCAAAGCAAGGCCCACACACAGGGACGAAGGAACACCACGCAAATAGCTCGCCGGGGTACTGCCGGGCTGGACAACGAGCGGTTCGGCGTGGCGACTGGCCGTTCCCGATCCACGCGCTGAAACTTCCATAGGAATTGGACAGAGCGGGGGCGCGGCGGTGAGTGCATCGACTCCCGGCCATGTCGGTCGAGAGCGATATCAAAACCGGTCGTCAGGAATTGAACAGCTCTCAGCTAGCGGAGCGAAACGTCGAACATCATGCTGGACAAAGCTGCTGCTGCTGCTGCTGCTATGGCTGCTGCTCCAAAGTTGTATCGTGATGGATATGTGAGCTTCAGGGCACGAACGCAGTTGCTAATGATTAACACCGTGTCCGAGCAGATTTAGACGCGTAAGCCGGCGTGTTGTGTCGAAAAGCACCGCCACACGCTCTCTCACCCAGAGGCTTCAACCCTCGCGGTCACAGCATCAACGTTTAGTTACGGGGGGTTGGAGATGGACGCGTTTCCCTCGGACGTTTTGAAATACCGCACACCCCGTGTTGCCCGCAGTGTCCGCAGCACCGCACTTTGGCATTCAAGCTGAATTCGAGTGGCGGCGCTCACGGCGGAGAAGAGCGGTTTTCACGACGCGGCGGCGCGACCACAAAACAATAAATGGCGCTTCTGAGGGCCAAGGCTCTGGACCTCACGGTGGTTGCTCGTGCAAACTTAAAGCAGCCGCGGCCCTTGGGAAATGTTTTCACGCGAAACACGCGGAAGATTCTGATCGCAGCCTCAACGTCCGACAGGGTAACACGTTCCTTGCGGCTCTCAGTTCCCCCAGAAGCACGGCGGAGAAGCGTGGACAGATGCAGGCTTCTAAGTACAGTAAAACCTTGGATTTCGAGCATAATTCGTTCCGGAAACGTGTTTGTAATCCAAAGCACTCGTATATCAAAGCATTCGTATATCAGTTGTGATCACGTGACGCTCGGCAGACAAAGCGTATACACGTACTACTCGTATTGCAAGGCCTCGCTTGTTTATAAAATTAATATTTATTTAAAATAATTGCTCGTCTTGCAAAACATTCGCGGACCAAGTTACTCGCAATCCAAGGTTTTACTGTACACTGAGAGACAGCGAGAGGAGTGCGTGGATTAGGGAAACACACGTGCAAGGCGATGATAATAGACTGACTGTGAGGAAAAGTGAGCGGGCTTGGCGCAGGACACGTTATGGTTGCGGGCGACGATGGCCGGTAGCCGAGGCTAACGATGGAGTAGCAGCCAAAAGTGGGAATACGCCATGAGGAACCGTCCACCGCGGAGATGGAGGAATGAAATCGGCTCGTCTGCAGGTGCTAGAGGGATTGATGCATCTCGTCGGATGCATGCGTGGCCTGCTCATCAGCTGCGGTGTGCCCATTTATACTGCTGGGTGGAAAAGCGGTTGGTGGGGGGGGTCTGAGAAACCTGAACCATTTTTTTATCCCCTGTCATGCCAGAATATGGAATCAAAACGGCAATCTCCGAATTCCACCAACACTGCAGTTCCTGCTCGAGTACAACAGATCAGAACCTAATAACGCTGGGTCTAACCTCGGGCACATTTATGCGATGGTGTTTGTCACCACCTCGGGGCTTTACTTTTTAATACAATTGAATGTCTGCGTCTACTTTTCGATTTGTGAAGGGTTTGTGAATACCCAAAAAGGGTAACCCATTCATTTGCCAATTTGAGACTGTTTAACTGGTAACAGTTTTATAATGAGGGCCCCATGGTGTAAATGGTATATAGTGCAA
The DNA here is from genome assembly GCF_015708825.2 of Lethenteron reissneri. NCBI lineage: Eukaryota > Metazoa > Chordata > Hyperoartia > Petromyzontiformes > Petromyzontidae > Lethenteron > Lethenteron reissneri. The sequence continues at coordinate 6,602,142 of NC_083792.1, forward strand.
ATGACAACTATTATTCACTCAATCTTTCTCACTGTCCTATGCGCCATTAAGAAGGGTAATTGCCTGAAACGTCACCTATTTTACACACACACACACACACACGTGTATTTTCCGTTACAGAGCGGTATTATTGAGGCACGCATTGAGGTTTTGTCACTACCTGAGCAGCGTAGCGCACAGCCCACGTTACAGGCCACCCAGGCGCTGCATTTGCAGCAGGTGACAGGCGATGTTCACCGCAGAGCGTGGCGGCGGAGCCGAGTGCGCGACGTCGGCCCGGCTTAGCACTGGGGTGACGGCACCAATTTCCGCGCTCCCCAGTGAGGGCTGACAGAGTGGCGGCTTGTGGAGGCTTTCACCAGGCAGTAAACAGATCAAGATGATACTTTACAGGACACCTTCAAGGCGACAAAGAGAGACTCGGTTGAAACGAGCGTTGCATTGGCGCTTTGCGGCTTTTCGCGACGCCCTCACGTCGCTCCCTAACGGTGCAGCCGCCGCTCGCACCTAAGAATGGAAGGGACAACGTGACACTTGGGCTGAACAAAACCAACAAGTCTCGAGCTGAGAAATAATGACGGCAACGCAACCGACGATAATTACGCCGCCATCTGCTGTAAGGACACTTGTTTGCTCGCAGTGATTAGCGCTCGCTGCACTTTGTCGGAATCTCGTTGCCCTGTCACGCCCGTCTTTGGCTGCCCTGCTGCCTTGCCAGGACTCGGCCAGAGCTCAGATGTCCTCACCCCTCCCGTGGACGGTACCACTGGTTCCCTCCACCACCCCCCGCTCCCCGCGGACTCCCGTCGTGAGCACGCCCAGCTGTGATGAATCGCCGGGAACCGAGGGAACGTGAAACAGACGCCGGACCCACTTTCTGGAACCAAAACGAGGCCGTGATTAATTAGCTCGTTACCGGCATCTGTTCCCATGGCACTCGTTTGCACAAAAACAATGGCACAAATATACGCGTACACTTAATTACCAAAAAAAATAGACTTCTTGGGAAAATTAAAACAATGCAAAGACTATAATAATAGCTAGTTTAAACATTTGCACAGGCCATTTTTCTGAGAGCGCACCATTTACAGCGGTAATTATTTGTGTCAAGTATTATTCCCGTAGAGGCTGTTGCTTACAATTTCACTGTGGACCGCAGAAACGAACAAGGGACGTTAACCGCCCCAAGCGTTACCGTTGCACACAGACAGAGGCGCAGACATTTCCTCAAATCCCAGGGGAAGGGCGACTCCCTACCACAGACACAGGAACGGGGGAGGAGAGCATCGTGGGCCAGAATACATCCACCACCAGCCACCAGCCGCCACCACCACCCACCAAACAACAGTCACCAGCCACTAGCACCACCCACCTAACAAACAGCCACAAACAGCCACCACCACAAGCTACCACCACTAGCTACCACCACCAGCCACCACCAGTGACCACCACCATCACTAGCTACCACCACGAGCTACCACCACCACCAGCCACCACCAGCCACCACCACTAGCTACCACCACCACCACCAGCCACCACCAGCCACCACCAGCCACCACCACCAGCCACCACCACCCCTGTCAAGGGCACAGTCAGATCCACTGGCACACAGTGACGGCCCAGCTTGTTGTCGCAAGGCTGCGTAGCCGGCGCAAGCGCGGGTCACCGTGGCGCGGCCGAGGTTAGCATCCCGTGAAAACGAATTCCCGTTTTTTGAGTGAGCTGCCGGGGTTTCCCGGATTTCACGCCAATTTTCTCTCTTTGGGGAAGAAGGCGAGATGATAAAAATAACGCGAGCGTGCGTGCCTGCGCACACTCCACGCATGCAAACGAACACAGGCACACAACATGAGAGGCAGCCTCCCGCACGGGCGCCAGGCCACCGCGGTTCAACGCGCATCTTCCCAAATTGGCGTGTGGCCGATGTAAGATATCAAAATACAGGGAACCGCCAAGCTGTCACAGCACACGTCACGCTCTAAGCTAAACTATTTGTATTACACCAGGTAAGGCCCACTGAGCTACATAGCTCTTTTTTCAGAAGCAGCTTGGCCACAAATTATAGTGCAACGAAGTGGCTTATCATGGGTAAATTACTCTAAACGCGTGATGTTGATTAAAAAAGGTGGTGGAAAAAACCGGAGGGCCCGGAGAAAAATCCACACGAGCACGAGGAGAGAGACACGCAAACGCCAAATATACAGCAGCAGGCGCCGGCGTCGGGATCGAACTCACGACCTCCTGCACACCAGGCGAGGTAGTTAACATCTCGCCACCGCGGCGCTAGGGCCTGCTACGGCTGCCGTCGCTAATGGCCCTGCTGCAACCTCGGTGCGCCCCGCCGGGAGGCTGGCCGGCTCGCACGACGCCTGCGCCTGCCAACGAGGACGCTCGAGGATGACGGTGGGAACTTTACAGACGCACTCCGACCCAAGGCGCTCTTCAAAGGCAACGGCGCTGGGTCAAACTTGCGCCGACTAATGGCCACACGGCAAAAACAGCAAACAAGAACGAGTGCCCTCCTCTGCCCCGTCGCTAAGTATGAGATAAATTAATGAAAGAGAAAGTGAAAGGAAGTTTAATGTGCACAGCTACTCTGGAGCTGCTCCATCAACGGAAAGAAACAAATGCTCAATGTGTGCTCGGGGAGAAGCGGTTCGTACGCCAGCTCACACCCCAACTCTCATCGAGGTCTTGAGGGCAACGCAGTGGAAAGGGTTGCAACGGTCACTCGTTCTACTTTGTGACGACGACAATGGCGATGACAACGCCCATAGCAGCAACGACGACGGTCACCACGACGATGACGGTGGCGACGAACGACGACCGCGACGGCGACGGCGCCAATGGTGGCCACGAGGACGACGTCCATGATGACGATGACGACGGCCACGACAATCACGGTGATGACGACGACGACGGACACAATGACGATGATGACGACCGTAACGACAACAGCCACAACAACGACAACGACGACGACGACCATCGAGACCTCGTCCCAGATGAGAACCAACCATTGTGCAGCACGGTGTTGAGACGCAAGACTGCTTTTGTTCGTTTGTCAAACAGTCTCGAGTAACTCACATCCTCTCGGTGTATCGCACTTCTTCGCGATGCCTAAAAAAATAACCCCATCCACTCTCTCGTTTACCGGCTTGACACGCCGAGTTAGCAGGGCGGGTCTTCAATGGGCCACATGAACCGCTTTGAAGGAGTAGAGCGGTCGGGTGTTGGAGGCAGGAATAATGTCCGTGGAAATGTACGGGTCACAGAGTTGGCCTTTAGCAAAGCAATTTCAAACTCAACTTCTGGTCTCTGACTACAGGTTGCACGTGCAGGATGCTAGGAATTTTATCGACGGGTTAGGTTTTATGAAGGAGGAAGTTGTGATGGATGGGTGGGACGCGCGTGCAAGGTGGAGGAGGGCAGGTAAACGCGACGGCCATTGGAGAGGTCGGCGATGAAGGAGAAGATCTAAACCCGGACGATGGAGGTGACGAGACTGTCAGAGTGGTCCTTAAAGGAGGTGTCACCCATGTCACAAGAGGAAGAGGCAGACGTGGGGATGAATGAGTGATCCTTCAATCTCGGGGATAGACTTAACAACTGTGGGCTCTGGCAGAAAGGAGGATGTGACAGCGAGGTGTAGTGCCCTCAAGGCTTTGGCCGCGACGACCTTGACCTCTCTGACCCCGCATCCCAAAGGTGCCCTCTGTCCACGAGTAATCCCGCGACTCGGGCCCGTCGCGCGAGAACGGGATCAAACGAGTCGAACGCCCGCCCTCCACCGGCGCTCGCCGTTTTTTCGTGGTGGCAATCGAACTCGCGTGTGCGAATTTGGGGGACAACGCCCCAGCCGGACATCGGTGCCACCGCGAGCCGCTCTCGTTCCACCCCGCTGGCAGCGAGCCGCGTGTGACAGCTCGAAAATGAAAGCGGGAAGATGGCAATAAAAAAGGCAGCGCTCGGTCAGTAAACTGTGTCACACGGAATGAGATTCTCTCCATCGCTGTGGGAGACCGACCAGGGCGAATGTAGACGGTGGTGGTCCCTGACAGGAAGCGGCAGCCCCCACTCACGGCCACACTGCAGAGAGCATCGGTTTTTATTGCTCTTAAAATTACCCATCGATAGTGGCAGCCTGGGTGGCTCACAGGTCAGAGTGCTGAGCTGGCACCGCTGAGAGTCTGGGTTGGAATCCAGGTTTAAGTCGCCTGGGATTAAACCAGGTTCTCAAAGGTGATCTCAAGCTGATGGCCTCCAATTACGCGTTAAATTTGGTTCTGGACTTAGTTTGGCAAAATATGAGCGTGTGGAATTTCAGATATGTTTGGCTGTCATGCGATGAGCATGACCCTCAGGGATAGAGCCGGCGAGAAACTGCTGCCCCCTGCTGCATGAACTGGAGTCACTCGAAGGAATCTCAAATTTAGCTCTGAGATGTCCGCTTCCGTGGGCTGTTTTAGAAGATGAAGGGTGGAACACTGCTGTGTGACAGAATGGAATCTATTCGCAGTCGCATAACATAGCACAATTTTACTAATACTGGGAAAAATATAATGAATATAGAAAAACATTACGATGGAATCTGGCAATCTATTGTTAGATTAAAAAACCACAGCGGCGAGCGGCGACGCAAACGCCGTGTGGACGGTCGTGGTTATTTGACCATACTTAACCACGTCGGGCTGGTTGGTGAACTCGGGGTGCATAGACGTGTGTGCACAGAAGTAGGGTACAACAATGGATCTCGCTGCGTGGCCCCTGCCGCCCAGCCAATTAAACTCGCGGCCTGCAACACCTGCACATGCGTGGCGGTCGCCCATCCAAGCACGATCCGGGCTCTGCCCTGCTTAACTTCCCAGATCTGACGAGATCGGGCGCGATCCCCGGCGACTGTGTCACGGAGGCCCTGTGTGCCACACACGCCCCTAAACACAAACCCCAACACGCGCAACGCCAGGAGAAGTGAAACCCTCCGCGTGTCACTTCTTGCCGGCGACGCTCGACACGTGTGTCCGCGTCGTTTCTGAGCGCACCTTCTACAAAAGCGTTTGACGGCGCTCGCCGACACGTCGTCATGGCCACGGCGATGGTCCACGGGCGGGAAGGTAAGGCGTTTCGATTACAGACTCAGCCTACCGGGCCTGCCGCTAAGTAATTCGGAATCCCGCGGCGCTAAGCCTCAATTTATCCACGCACACGCGTGCTGTTTTGCGAGATCCGCGGTGCTGCAGGGTGCAGGCTTAGTTGGGGTAGAGCGCCGGGTCGTGTTCCGAGTCGAGTCTTCTCAAGTCTCGTGCCTTTCAAAGGCCGTTGTAACAGAATCTTCGAGGTGCAAAAACTCAACAGTAATTGAGATTTTTTTTTTATCTTAACTCAAACGGCATTTCCCAAAGCGAACAGCACCAATTTAGCCTTCTAAATGTCGTAGGATGCTTTCATGATTTTAAACGGAAGCAAAGGGCTTTATCTGTGGATTATGCTATGAATACGGGAATAATATTTTTTTTTATACAGAAACGTGTAATTATTTAGACAATGAAGCAGTTGTATCGAACGTTAAACAAATTTAACAATGTAAACGAACTCGGTGTTGCAAGGCAGCAAACAAGCGGGAGGTGGCACTGGGCTGGAAATTATTTGGTGGGGGATTTTTGCCGTCATCGATGATGAAGCCGAGTTCATCAACGCCACACACCCGAGGACTGCTCCGGCATTAGCTCAATGTAGCCGCTAGGCAACCTCCATGCTCAAAAAGAGCCAGGGAGATTTCTTGCTCAAATGAGCCTTGAGGCGGTGCTCACCTCCCGTTTACAACCCTGAGCCAGTGGTCGATGTTCCCAGCGCTCATTTGGTGGGGGTGAGAAATATCCGTAGGACAACAGCTGTTTCAGAGTATTTGACTGCTATCAAGTTCCACGTGATAAGCCACTTCGTTGAGCTATTCATTGTGGCCAGGTCGTTTCTAAAGAAAGAGCTGTATAGCTCAGTGGGGCCTTAGCTGGCATAATAACAAGGTTGAGTTCATTGTAAAAAAAAAAAAGCCGAATTCCCAAAGCTTAGTTTTTTTTATCAACTCTGGGAAGAAGAGATGATCGTCCGAGTGAACCTCCAACCAGGATTTGAAATTACAAGCTTCCAATAGCGAGCCACTCAAGACTGCCGAGCCATATTCAACGCCACCGACATCACCTCCGGGGTTATACGCGCAACCCCGCGGGGTGGGAAGGGGCGGCGGGGGAGGGCGGTTGAGCTGGGCGCCACTCACCTCCCCAGTTCTCGATGCTGTACAGGTTGCCGAAGGAGTGAGCGACGAACAGAGAGATGGCCGTGAGGTCGTGCGTGCGTGCGCACGCGCGTCGCCAGCAGTGACTGGTGCGCGTCGCGAAACGTGGTGTCCATGAGCAGCAGGCCGCGGTGCTTCCACACTGCCGTGGTGAAGGCCTCGGGGCCGTGTCACCAGCACGTCCCGGAATCCCGACGGGAGCAAAGCGGTACGCGCCATCAACTTACCTGGGGTGTGTTCTACGGCCAGAGCGTACAATCGGCTAAGCTGCAAGCAGGTGAGTGCGAAGTGAACAAGACGCAAGCTTTCAGCCAGGTATGTGTGGATCAGCGACCCAGAATATAATTACGCACCCAGCACACCACATCCACAATGCCTCTCTCTATGGCCGTGCGTACTCGCCGCATGCCACGTACTCGAGTCTACCAGTAAGCCAGTAATTATCGGGCGAGAAATTAAGCCCTGCGTGGATGAATGAACTCCCCTGTGTATAGGTAAGGAACAGTCAACTCATCCACGCAAATGAACCTGCCTTCGCACGCGAGTCGTAGGGCGATCCATCGTGCATGGCCATGCATCAGGCGTGTGACGATGAATCGACGAGCAACGGAAAGTGATTCCTATGCTCAGGATACACGTCGAATCGTGCATGGGAATCGATCGTATACGTTGTACGCAGTCAGTTCGCGCGAGCCCCCTTAGAGCCACTTTGTCATGCTGCAATGCATCACAGTATAAATAAAACAACCGTTTCTTGAATTGAATCACGACGCTGATCGGTGAATAATTCATCAGGCCGCCAGGGGAGGCGCATCGTTGCAGGCCTCACTTGCAGGTCGCAGCCAGCTGACGAGCACAGACGAGCGGCTCATTATCTACACCTTCACAGAACAACGCGGGGTCGTTGTGCTGGGGTTTGCTGGAGTTTGCTATGCGCTCTCTGTGGTCAGCTGGGTTTGTGCCTCCACAGACCTGCGGTGGCACAGCCGCATGCTTATCACCTCAACGTTGCATTATTTTCGCTTTAATTACATCCGTGGGGAAATGCTACGATTCTTGCCCTGTAGGTGCAGAGCCGCTCATTTTAGCGGTTTTAAAGATTTACAAAAGTGTGATTGCTTCTCTTTGTTCGTCGTGTAACAACCGATGTGAACGACGGAGTTCAATTAAAAACAAGAAAACATTTAATTTGGTTGCAGAAGCCCCATGGTCGCTGTCCAGGTGCAGCCAACCATCGTGTGTGGTTGGATGAAGCCCTCCGCTGATTAAGATCCACTCTAATTACTGGGCAATAAACTTTCTCGGTTTGAAAATCAACTTCAATCAGTTAATGGCCCCGCGTTCCACGGTTTAATCATCAACACTCTTGCCTCCAGCCCATTAAAAAATATAAACTGTAATAACTCCAGATACGGCTTCGCCGCCACCACCACCACTGCACCGCAAAGCCATCAACTTCCCATTTGTTACGTCTCGTCTCGAGCCGTCACGCCGCAGCATTCGCCCGATCATGCCGCGTGTAAATGTGGCCTCATGCAGAAAAAAAGACACTTCTAACCTCGTGAGATATTCACTACGCTCTCTGGGAATGAATATGGAATTAACGGCGATAGCTAAGGTTTGAGGATCATCGCTATTGTCGATTAAAGCTCCAATGAGCGCTCGGCTCCAATTGGATTCCTCCGTGACAAGTTTCCACTCTCGCACGTTGGCACGAGCGCCGCTATTTACGCCGCTAGCCAGGCGGCAGATGCCACGCTGGGTCCCCGTGTGCGAAGCGCGCGTAGGTGGCATCACTTTAAAATGAGTACAACAAATGTGATCGTGATTCATTAAAATTTCTCAGTTTTGATAAGTTTAGCTAATTGTGCTTTACAAAAATGCATCTCACAAGTCAATGCGATACGAAGTAAAAGGCAGGTAACGATGAGTTGATGAATTGCTAACAATCGTGCGCAGCATCGTACATGGAAGCGTGGATAATTTACAATGTGTGAAAATTACCAGGAGTGACCGGGCCACAAACAATAGCTCAACGAAGTGGCTTATCATCATGTGGCAAGTTACAGCAGCCAAATACTCTAAAGGCGAGTTTCTAAATGTGGAGGGAAAACCGGAGGAACCGGAAATATATTCATGCGACCACGGGGAAAATATGCAAACTCCAAATATACAGCCGTCAGGGTCGGGATCGAACCCACGACCTCCTGTATACCAGGCGAGGAAGTTAACATCCTGCTGCTGTGAATGAGACAGTACGAGATCAAAAACAACAACAAAAAAACGATTCTTGAAAAAAAAAAGTGACCCCTAAACATCACCAAAGGTCACGGGCAGGTGGTGGGTTAAATTATTGAAATACTGAATGAGTACGATGATGATGCTGATGGCATGCACAGATCGCGTCATTACACAACGTAAATAAGAACATAAGAAGAGTCACAAACGAGAGGGGGCCATTCGGTCCATCTAGCTCGCCCGGCTGTGAGAAGCGGATCGATTGTGGAAGCGAATCCATTACCAAGAGGGACGTCCGGCACCACTGGATCGACGTCGGTGACCTTGGCCTTGACTGGAAGCGGGGTCATGGCTCCATTCACCATCACGTGACCTGGGGGGGGGGAGGTGGTGACGGCACAATGTCCAATTGTTCCGACATCTCCAACCAAAAACTGAAATGAAAAAAGCAACCGACGTCGTCATTAATCGTGCTGTTTCCTCCACTGCTTTATTTGTGCGAGCGGCAACTTCTCAAAAGTTACCGAGCTACTGTTAGCGGTGATGGAGCGTGGCGCTACAGCGCCCCGTATCTTGAGGCAAGGCACGTCGCGGCTGTCATCGACAAATTGAGCCCGGATTGGACCCCACAGCACTCACACAGCGGGGAGCCTCGGTGTGCGCCTAACAATATATCTGCGGCGCCTACCCTTTACAAATAACATTCTTATTCTTTGACCTGAGTGTGGGCACATTCCGACATCAACATAGTTATCGTGATCATTATCATCATCAGCCAAGGTGACAAAAACTGCAGCAGCTTCGCTCGCAATGATCCATCCACTGCTGGATGAAGGCCTCTCCAAGCCCCTGCATTCACCACACTCCTACAATGCACAACCCAATGGAACACACGAGCCCCTCTCATCGCTCCGTGTCCACGGCGGACGTCCTCTCGGGCGCGTTCTCTCCCTTGGCTGCCTCACTCCATCGTTAGTCTCGATCACGTCTTCGCAACCTCGAGCGACACGTCCTGCCCATGCCCACCGCACTCTCTGCCCAATTTAATAAATATTTGTTCGCGCAGTTAAAAGTTTTTCTTTCCGAAAGCGAGGTAGCCAGACGATCTAAGGCGATGAGAGAGCGCTGAACCAGCTCTGCTCAGATCATGGGGTTCGGATCTGGGTTTCAGCCGCCCGTGACAGAAACCAAGGCTGTGTGCCACCGTGCACACACCCGAGGCCTACCCAGGTAGTAGAGCAGCTTCTGGGCACGGTTCTGACCGAGCTTGAGGTTGAAGAGCTCCGGGTTCTCGCCGATGAACTGCGTGTCCACGGTGCCATACACGAACTGGGAGTTGCTGAGGACATTCTGCAGGAAGGGGATGTTGGTCTGCACACGGACAAGGACAGCGGTCGCCACGTTAGGCCAACGAGAATTTGTTGTACTCTTTAGAATGTTGAGCTACACACTGTGAAAAAAGATGCTGATGTTGTTTTGCGACAAAATCGCACATCACAAAACCATTGCAGTCAAGGTTCTTGTCTTTTGTCGTTAAAATGGGACAGCGTGGGAAGGTCCAAAGCCTCTCTATCATAGTCTGGATGGGCCTAACAGAGATCCAGGCAAGCCAATGTACCTGTTCGCCCTATAAAGATATAAGCACGCATTTTATCGACATTCTTTTAAAATAACGATTGTAAAATAACCAAGTGGGTGTTATTAAATCCGTAAATACAGAATAATATATTTTTCTAATAAAACATCTTTCTGCATTTGCACAAATGTAAAACCGTCGTGTGTAGGCTTTGTATAGCGCTTGCATTAGATCGCCATGCATAACAGGTATCATAGGCTGCTGCGAGGCTACTATGCCACGAGGGGGAAGAACAGCCAAATACGTTGTTGGACCGTGCTTCTATGCTCCCACGTCTTCGCTCACGGCTTTCACCACCACGCACTGACCAGCCGTGGCCAAGCAGACACACACGGCGTAGGGAGGCCCTCATCCAGCAGTGGACCGACTAGAGGGCAGCATGCGCACGCGTTACAGACATCGACCTGGACGCGTACGCGATCGTCGCCTGCCAGGCCAACTCGCCGTCAGCGAGCCTCGCCGCTGGGACGGAGGCCGACCGCCACCGACGCGGCGTGTTCGGGAACCGAATTAAAACCACGAGGACGCGTGCGCAGCGGGCGATCCAGCACGCCGCTGCCTCCCAAGATAAATATTGCACACACGCACATAGACACCAATACTCCGCACGACCAGGACGTGCCCACGCAGAGACATGTATCCCACTGCGCGGACGTGCAGAACTTAAGAGTAATCGTCATCATTATCAGACACGGTCAATTCACCGCTGGATGAAGGCCTCTCCAAGCCACCGCCATCTCTCACAATCGATGTAATATAAAGTTAATCATGCGTGCCAAAGGTGATTTATAGGCAGCAAGAGGCACCATCCTGAAAACTGGATTGGTTCTATCATGCTACGCATGTCACGTGTCATCACCAACCTATGTGTAGAATGCATCAGCCTTGCCCAGACCACCAACTCACAAAAGAGTCACAATATGTGGCCATATTATTTTTGGCAGCAGCAGGCCCTATGAGGCAACTGCAAACTGGTTCATCCTTGTTAAGTTTCATTGCCTTACGGCCACCATGGAGATGGAGTGATGGAACTAGATGTTGCATTGCGAGACCATGGGACTGTGAGAGATGGTTACTGCTTGGTGAGGCCTTCATCCATCGGTGGATGGATTACGACTCGTTTTATTACCCTGAACGTAACGCTATTCTGAACGTAACAGTGCCATATTTGTATATAAATTGCAACAACAACAAAATCTTGCACAGACGATTTAATGCGCGTATCGTGAGAATGTGGAATTGATTACAATTGACGCACGATCCTCCTGTAGTACAGCCATACAGACCGTTGGGGCAAGCGGTGTTCGTTCGTGAGTGAGTATTTAAGGCTGGCGGCACAAAAGGGAGTGGTGTCAACAGCGAGCACCATTCCACCAGTAAGGTTGGAGTTGACACATTGCTCCACATACCCATTTATGGTTGAGTCAATCTAGGGCATGTCCTGGACCAATTCGGATGTCGTTCGCCAATGACGGTAGCCGTGGTCGGTAATCGAATTCAAGTCACCGGCTTCGTAGCGCAGTGCGCTGGCCACTACGATACCACAGCTCAATCATACAAAAAGCAAAGGCACGGCTAGACATAAGCATGCAGAGGCACACATTTGCATACACACACACATGCACACTCCACGCACACACATGCACCCTCCACGCAGTCACGCGCATCAATTCAGAGGAAGACCAACTGCTTCATGTTCCAAGTCATGTCGCACAAATTAACTAATCTACATGAGCGTGGATTACTTAATCATCACTTAGTATGTTGTACGCTTTATTAAAAGCAAATTGTACCGCATTAAAACCCCGAGTTTTTGTCTGAAGCCGCATCCATCAACGAAGTGCATACACACAGTTGTTTTAATTGCCCCGGTCCCCTCCGCTGATTAAACCTCGGTGTTGCCCAATGTTATCGCCGACGTCGCCCAACGCTAAAATAAAAGGTAATTATCATGGCTGTCAACCCATGCGGTTGACCCCGTATTCTTGTACAGAGAAATTGAGTTTTCAGGTCCATACGGCGTACAGCCGTTTCAATTCGGGCAAAAATATATATTTTGTCCATTTGTTTGTGTTTATCTCCCTTGCGATGGGACTTTGTAGCACGAACGTTGAGATTTATAAGGGTACGGGGTGACCAATAAGGTCTGAATTTGTCTGTAATAAGGTAGCCCACTGATAAGGGGTTGACAGGTATGACTAACTCAAATTGTTTCCCAAACCGCCAGCCCCGAAAATTCGAACGCGCGTCACGGTCACGCGGCGGGCGCTGCGCACCGCCCGCATGCGAGTCGATCCGGACAGAGGATGCGAGCGGCATGCCCCAACGAGCCACTCGCTTACAAATCGCTGCACCGTTACTCGTGCATATTGCGGGAGCTCGTGCGTGCGTGCGTAAACCATCTACCGTGAAACTCAATTAATGGGAAAACTTCATTGTGTTAATCTACGTCTTCATACGCGCTCCGGCGCGCGCACACACACAGCGCACCCGTGACCCTTAAAACGATCCGGTGTAATATAATTAAATCCGTGGCTACCTTACGCTGTGGCTGAGCAGAAATGTCCAAAGCATCTCGATGTGGGGTTCAATGGGAATACAACACTGGAGGGGGGGGAGGAAATCAAACGTCGTCTCGATTGGTGTTCTACGTTAAGCACGGGTGTTATAGGTGCGATGATCCTGTGATTGATCGATTAATATTGATTCACAAACCTGACACGCGCATGGAATCATGTGTGCGAGAATCAATGTGTTTTATATGTTGGCAGTACATGTTACATTGTATTTAATTGGATTCTCGTGCCACTCACAAACCCGTCTAGTGGCTGCTACATTCAAGCACATTCAGTGTTAAAAAGAGAAACAATTCTTGAATTGAACCGCAAATTGAAAAAATATCGAATTTTGGGAGATGCTGGCGCGGCGTAACGATTTTCAGCGCACTGGAATTGCAATCCAGCAGCATAAATCGATAGTTCATCGACTGGCAGGTCGCATGCGGTGGGGTAAAGTGTGGGTAACTCCCACCTTTTCAAAGAGGTCGTGCCAGTGTGGAAGAAGATCTCTCTAGAGCTCCCTCGAGTAGGGGTCCACCCATAAGCAGTGGCATGAGCAAGCCATCGCAGCGCTGCACTTTTACCTCTACTTGAATCTCGGGAGGGGGGTGGAAGGGGGGCGGTGAATCTCCGCAGGCGCTGCCCACGGCGCAGAGGCGGGAAGCGATCTTCAGCAGGGATCGTGTAAAGGGAAAAGTTTGCCCCCCCGAGTTGTGCGCCGTTCGTTACATACTCGTAGGTTTTTTCCGTAAAGTCACGTCGGTAAAAATAAATAATAAAAATAATAGAAATAATAGAAATAAAATAATAAATCACGACGTTTCGGAGGCAACACAATTCTGGGACCTGATGACGGAAAAAACCTAAGAGTATGAATCCTTGCAGTCACGAAAGCTTCAAATCCGTTCGTTACGTCTCAAAAGTTGTTCTAATTAAAGTATGCTTTCATTTAGCCAAACGCCTCGTCAACAAAGGATCATATTTTGCCAGGAATTATTCCAGTGCAGCTGTCGCTTTTCCGCTGTTGACAATCCCCTTCATTAAAATGAAGAGGCGCCGAGCAATTTGCAGCCAAGGCGAGAAACGCGAGCGACGGAAAGAGAAATAAATAGCCGCTACCTTTTGCGCATGCGAACCCCCCGACTCGGCAAACGGGGCGCGTGCGTCGTGCTGGCCAAGGGACCGTCCATAAATGACGTCACGCACCTGGGGGGTGGGGGGGGGTCAGACATTTGTGACGATGTGTGACGAGGGGGGTTTGAGAAATGTGACATCACATCAAAATGCGCAACTTTAAATAAATATAAACAACACGTTCTACTTAATTAAATAGACTTTTTAAATAAATGTTTTCTCCTACAACATCAGAGTGCAGCGCCACATTAAACACACACTACAATGACAATAGTTTCAAGCGATTTGAAGCAGTTTTTTTGGGGGGGGCAGGGCTTTGTGACGTCATTTGAGAGGGGGGGTCACACTTTTTGTGACGCCGTGTGACGACGGGAGGGGGGGGTAAAAAAATTATCCAAAATCGCGTGACGTCATTTATGGACGGCCCCTAAGCGAGAAGGCGGCGCGCCACGGGGTCCCGGGGCGGGGAGAAGCGAGCGGGCGAACGCTCGCAGCGGTAACAAACTAAATAAGTCCACATTGGCGTGATTACAACAAGACAAACATACTTCTTCTTGGTTCTTTCGGTAAAGTCACGTAGAAGGGAAGCAATAAAATAATAAAAATAAAACATAATAAAATAAAATACAAACATAACAGCTGCCTGTCTGCCTCGCTTGAGTAACTTAAAAGGGATACATCGCAATAGTAAATATAAGAATAATACACTAATACCCCGATGTACGCCTGCCCCCTTTGACGTCGTCACTTTATTGTTAAGGGGACGTACATAAATGACGTCACGCGATTTGACGATTTTTAACCCTCCCACCTTCGCCACACAGCGTCACAAAAAGTCAGACCCCCCCCCTCAAATGACGTCACAATGCTCTGCCCCCTCCCCCCAAAAAAAAAAAACATGCTCCAAATCGCTTTAAACTATTGTCATTGTCGTGCGTATTTAATGTGGCGCTGCACTCTGATGTTGTAGGAGAAAACATTTATGAAAAAGTCTATTTAATTAGGTAGAACGTGTTGTCTAGATTTATTTAAAGTTGCGCATTTTGATGTGACGTCACATTTCTCAAACCCTTGTCACACATCGTCACAAATGTCTGACCCCTCCCCCCCCCCAGGTGCGTGACGTCATTTATGGACCGCCCCTAATACCGCTAAACGATGTGCGTCGCCTCAACCCGCACTTACGTCGCTGACAGCATCCATCCTTCTGTGTACGCTGGACTTCTTTCACCCCCGACGTAGCCAATCGTGCTAATCAGAGGTGTGGCGGAAGGACGACAAACTTAACACAAAAGCAGTTTTTATTCCCTTATCCGTCGCCTCGGCCTTCGCCTCCACCTACCCTGTAAATTGCTTAGTTTCACGTCGTTTCGACACCACCAGAGACACACACACAGCCAGGCAGAGACACACATATACATGGCCAGATACACACGGACACATACACACTGGCACATACACGGAACTCGGGTCACTGGGTTCATGGGGCAAGCGTGTGAATCAACGCGCCACCAACTCTACATTGGTCTTATTACAACAACAACAACAAAAAACAGGTATAAATAAACACGTGGAAAATGAAAAGTCTCAAACATTGGAGATACATTCTAAATGATGATTTATGGATAAAAAGCCTGAGTCTCATTAAAAAAAAAAACATGCCGTGGATTATTTAAGAGCTCATCTGTGTTTTGTTTCAGAACAGACATTTATCGAGTTATCCGACAAACAACACATCGCCGTCACGACTCGTACGATTCAATTCCCTGATGACTCCGAGCAATAAGGCGGAGATGGCCCACATGCTAAACTCCAAAAAATACCACGGCAATAATGAAAGAAAGCAACAAAGCACGAAAGAAAAACAAAAGTCGCGACTTGAGACAGTAAATCTATTTCAAGAAATGTCTAAACCAACTCCGGAAATGAAATCAACTTGCCGTCATTAAAAATAAGGCCGTGTGTTTACAAAGAAATCTAAAACATGTGCAAGTGACTGACAGAGACACTTTGAACCAGCAGGTTTGATTGTATTACTTGATCACTCTGTGCCCAAGGGAGACCCGTCTCTCCGAGGCGTAGAAGGCATGAGCAAGCGATGCGAGATATTGACAAATTATAGATTCAGATTTTCTTCTGAGAAATAAGCTTGGTGCCCGCCACTCCCGCGGTGCCACATCGATGCCCCATGGTGCAGGAGCAGCTTTTCATTGACAGGAGAAGGTGGGAAATTGCAAAGCCAGGTCTGTCTGGGTCAGTGATCCAGAAAATATTTCCACACACGGCACACCGCCTCCAGTATCCCTCTCGCTGTGAGCTGTAGGGTCACGTGCCACCTACTCCGGTCTTTCGGCGCCCCAAAGAATATTCCGTGATAAATGAAGCCCCGTGGAGAAGCCCCGCTTTGCACGTGCGGTAACGGTGAGACGGTTATCTGGATTTACCACGGCAACATGCGTGTGGCGATGTGTGAAGGGCAATTTGGCTGGCAAACACATTAAGAGACTGGGTCCGCAGCGGTGCAACGTCGCGGCCCATCGTGTTCATCCGCGAGGAGCATTAACGCCACGACGCACGCGCTCTCCAACCTGCGCCGTGATCAACACATAAAACGGGGCCTCGGCAAACGCTGGAGCGCTGTCGTCTGCGGGATACGCCGTGCCGACCGGTACGCCGACGGGAACGGGGGTACCGCAGGGAACAACCGGAGCGAGCCGGTGTCCGTGTGAAACCGCCGCGCTGAGCCACGTGTAAGCGAGCCGTTATGTCACGCTGAGCGCCGCCGCGAGCCTCGGCACGGAGAGGGTTAATCACTCGACAGTGACTGATATGTGCACAGGGCGCTTCCAACCATGGCGCTAATTCACCACTCCCCTTTCACTCCACCACATCTGGAGGGACCAGGGCCGCAATTATGTATCGAGTCAGATAATAAAGTGGATTAATTACACGCGGCAATGGCGCCGCATAGTATATTGCACACTCTGAAAATTACAACAGATTACGGCAATAAACATGCTAATGGAGTAAATAAACCCACTACAGGTACTGCGCCGCTCATGTCAGCCGCTCAACTTTTAAAGTTTGACGCAGATTCTTTTTTTGTTGTTGACAGGGCAACAGAAGCGCCGCTGTGGTGGGTTTTGAGCTGATTTAGCGACAGCCGGCAACACGGCCACTGGAACACCGTGCTCAGAGCCACGCGGCACGCCTGCGACACGCGACCTCGCAGAGATTACCTCGCTCGAGTGCGGGCCGACTGTTTAGCTTCACGGAGATATTGTAATTCCCCGTGTATCTTCACCGCCAGGTCTATTTGTCACTCACGCGAGCGGAGTGCGACGGTCAACGACGCGCACAGTCCTCTGGGAAGCGAACACGTGGGTGGAAATTAGGGACACTGTTGTTTCTTTTTGAACATGCATGTTTTATTCATGGGGCAGCACTGCCGTAGACCTCCTAATGATTTAATTTAGGTCCTTAATCTGTCCAAAGATCTTCTCGCTCGAAGAGAGGCAAGCTAATGCCTACTGCCAGCGCGGTTTAGTACATTACTTAACGCTGACATGTTCATAAAAGTTAAACCCTACATAAATAAATAAGCAAAATAAAAAGGCTCGAAATAATTGCTGCGTGCATTGCATTTCAACGCGCTACAGCATTTCCATTCAGGGCCTATTGGGCTATTTCGTACATGACAACGGCCACTTGGACGCAGTATTATTAAATAACATTTTAATAACGTGGCGATGCCACTAGACAACCCCGAGCGCTCTTCCACCACCACGGGGAGCAACCAGAGATCTGTCTGGCTAAAGACGGCACGGACATGAATGCTAAACGACGCCGAAAATTACTACTCTGCGCGAGAACCACACTTGGTCCGCACTCGCTTGGCAATAATTTCAGCAATCGCCAAACGTTTTCAACCAAATTATTTTCACGTACAATTTGTGTTACGCTTGTTGTGCGGATGGTGAAAGTGAACGCTGGAACGTGGTTCGTGTTTCATCAGGACACGAGTTCTCAACCTCGAGTGACCTCGACTGGAAAAGCCTGGAGTGACTTCTTCTGGGTGGACAGGTCCAATTACAATTAGGGTAATCTTAAAACATCATACAGCAATTGTTGGCAAGTATTTGGTTAACACTGGCTAATATGGACGCATCAAATCGTGCATGTAAGAATCGATTACTCTGCACATTATGCAAAGCGCATGAATGTGCACGATAAGCAATAATTACGCGAAATATAAATATTACCCTGGGGCTAATGAAATGAATGGGACAGAACAAACGAAACGGAGCACATGGGACAGACAAGAAATAACCCATTCTTGTATCGAATCGAGACCCCAACTTGTGACAATGTGTCAGAGCACGAGAAATATAAATTATTCTGGGCTTAATAATCATACAGGTACAAACATTTACTTCGCTTATCAAATATGCATAAGAACATAGGGCAGTCGTGCGCTTAGAAATCACACAAGATGATGGATTCGTACACATTAGCCATCAAAGAGGCAATAATAAAACACGAAAAATGGTATTCTTGGTTCTTTCGGTAAAGTCACGTAGAAGGGAAATAATAAAATAATAACAATAAAACATCATATTTTCTTTTTATTTTATTTTATATTATTTTATTATGTTTTATTCTTATTATTGTATTATTTCCCTTCTACGTGACTTTACCGAAAGAACCAAAAATATGAATCCCTGCAGTCACGAAAGCTTGAAATCGAAACGAAAAATAGTGCCAAATGTTTCCGTCGGAGTCTTTGGAATTCAATGTGCAGGAGGAGGAAGCGGTGACGTGAAGCCGGAGCAATCGTTGTTTAACAAGAATCTCAGGGGCAGCCGCCCCTGTCCACGGCGCACTTACCGCGAGCACGCGAGCACGCGCAACGCGGGTAAACATCGACCACGCACGCCTCTCCTCCTCCCTCGCGCTGACATTAACCGCGCAATGTGGACACAACCCGAGCCACCATCGCGCGGCTTAACCCACAATGCCCTGGGCACAGCCGCAAGCCGATCGGAGGCTGGACGGGTCATCGGATTAATTATGAAAATGTCAATCGCAGTAAATTAGCATTGCCGCACCAGAAGCGCCAGACGCGGCGAATGGGTCCACGTGTGCTGGACGGCATTTGGACAAGGATAATAATAATAATGGCAGCGTCTCTGAAAGGGTGCCATTAATGCGCCGTTAATGAATGTTCTAACATGTGTAGGGAAACATGTAATTGTTAATTCATTTTAAATGTCTAAAAAAATGTCTCTTTTTTACGAATCTCTGGAATCCTGTTCATCAGTCGGAATGGGCCGGGAGTGGTGATGGACGGCTCATGCTGCAGCTGGAGGGAGGTCAGTGTTGGTGGATCGTGTAGGTGTTTGTGAGACTCGTAGTTTAATTGAGCTGCGAAGTAGCCAGGAGATGGTCGTACAGCGAGTATGTTCATGGACCATTCTGTAATGTCATTGAAGTGTTATCACCTGGGCTTCTTTTTAGGTGATTCAGTTGTGTCCTACACACACAAAAGCTAAAATAATTAAGTAATTATCAAAAAAATTAGGGTCAAATGCTGCACCCTCCTAAAACGTCAAAGAGATTATTTTCTGGATAAATAAATTACATTATTATTATGATCAAATCTCGTGTCCGAGAGGGAGCGATGAAATCAACTCACGTGCAGTCGGCTAAACGGAACATCACATGGCATGACCACGAGAGATGGTGACGGTTTCGGGAGACCTTCATCCAGGAGTGGGGGGTCGGTCGTGGCAGCCGCCACCGCCGCTGATAAAGACGATGACGAAATCAGCGCTTCTGGGTAAGGATACGGGGAAAAAAACCAGGTCACACCTCAGTGGGCATCCCCATGCCAACGGTCGAGCGTGGCTGCCCATCGCTTGAGCTTTCACTTGGCAAGTCGAGCCACGGGTTTCTCTCTCCTGCCGTGCCCCCCCCCCTTCCCCCCCGCCCGCCCCACCCACCGTGACAGTTTTTATTTTTCCTTACCTTTAAATGGCAGCAACGCATGTCGTATTGATTTTTCCCCTTTGTGCCGCAGAGGCATAACTAATGTGTTAAGGGGGGGCAGGCAGGCAGGCAGGCGGGGGGAATTAATGAAAAGAGAAACATTGCTGCCAGCAGCGAGCTCGCAGGCAGGGTTGAAGGCTTGACAACACGGGGGCAGTAAGGGGAGGTCAAACAGCCGACTAATTACCCATTAACGCCTCGCGCGCATCACCCCGAGCTAGTGCTTTCCGGTGAAATATTAAACGCACAAGGCTGATTTAAACGCTCGCTTTTGTTTACGACATTGTCTGCGCCATATGCTGGTTCTGCACGGATGACGCCAGGGAGTTCAAACCCTGCCGAAAAAAAGGGGGCACTCGTAATTAGGCAGAAAACAGGGAGAGAGCCGCCTCAATATTTATGGAGCCAGCAAACGGCGCTCGGAGCACGGCTTCGCCACGGAGGCTCCGTCGCGCACGAGTGGCTGGGAATGAAAGGGGGACTGCGCGAGGCTACGCGAGGCGCACGAGGGTCACGGGGGTCACCCCCGAGGAACCGGGAAGATAAACATTGCGGAGCACGGAGCACAATTTCCAGACACGGGATTTCACAGCAAGCAACGGCGGCTGCCGGCGTTTTTGTGCAACGCTTATCAACCGACTGGGAGAGATCATTCAAAAAAATGGCACCAGCCGTCCGGCACAACAACCCGCAGTGGTGAAGGCTGACGTGGAGTTGGAAGCCATCGTGCTCAGGGCCAGCGTGCCGGTGCGTCGAGACAATCGACGAGCCCAGACCTGGAGTTCCACTCAACTGAGCGGACGGCAGTGGTCAGCCCGGATCGCGGTGGTGGCATTTCCTAATCCCGTGGTGGGGGAAGAGTCTGTTTGCAACTACTGCCGTTGGCTTCTCCAGAGTAGTACTTAGTTTATTGACTCGGGAGGGATGATACGCTGGTGGACTCCAAGCGGGGTTTGAACACGTCAATTGATCTACCCTTGTTAATTTGTTACACGGAAGAGGTCCCTGTAGCCAGTTACCCAGCTAGCACAGAATAATAACGACGACATCAAAGTGATCCGTAGAGAGGAACAGGCAATGGCGCACCAGAACTTGTCAGAGGTGCAGGCACAAACACAGTGCTAAAGAAGAAGAATTAACATTATCAACAAAAACAAAACAAACAAACAGGCATATTACAACAGGCATACTGTAGAATACCTGCATTTGGTTGTGCTCGAAAGCAGGGACGTAGCAAGTATTCGTACCTCCGATTAGCATCGTTGGCTACGTACGGTGCAAAAGAAGTTCAACATACATACTTAGGTACGAATTACAACATTCACCACTGCGCCACGGGTGTGAATACAAAATACATCATAAAGCACAGTGCACTAAAACAAAGATTATGAAAACATTTTTAATTAAATTGTAAAACTATCACACTAAATACTGCTGGAAAATGTTGAAAGATAACAAAAGGAGGGGGGGGTGGTGGAAATAAACTTTTTTGAATGCTACGTATTTATAAAGCTTGTAAGCGGCAACAATTAGCGGCATGTATGAATAGAGTAAGCGACGATGTGGGTTTATGACAACATTCGTGGACTCGGAGTGGCTGATGAGTGTGGGACGCGAGAGCTCGGAGTGACACGAAGAAGAATCGGCAGCAGCAGTAGCAGCCTGGGTGTCCCGGGAGGTGGCGGAGAAGTCACCGCGATCATTAATTGGGCCCCGCAGGGCCGGGTGACGTCACATGGTTGAGTTGTTTAAGCTTCGGGCCTAAAAGGGGATTAGTGGTGAGCTACTCCCGGGGGAGTCGAGGGGTGAGTAGCTGAGTTGGTGAGGTACTGAGGGGGTGTGAGTGGTGAGGTGAGTAGTGAGCTACGTAGGGGGGTGTGGGTGGTGAGGGCATTGCGTGGAGCCATGCACATGGATTGAGAGCGTCTGCTGAGAGGACATCTGTGGGGGGTTTAATAGCCTGGCTATTTTCACTCAATGTTGCTGTCATATATATTTATAAGCAATTCTACAACAAAAAGTAAAACAAAATTTTCGCATCATAATTTTCACCGAAAGGTCATTTTGTCACTTAACGATTTTTTTTGTTATCCAGGCTTGAATGTTTGTTTAAAGTGCTTCACTTTGTTTGGCAGGGGAGAGAAACACCGCAGCCTCAAGATGAAAGTCTCCCATTTCAGGGTGGCAACGAGCCTCTGCGGTAGAACTCACGATGAAGTGCTGCCACACAGTTAATGTACCGCCTCCAATCTCGACAACAGAGGCGCGGGCGCGCTCGGAGAGTTAAAATGCAGCAAGCTAATTAACGAGACAACTCAGGCCCAAGCGAGCCTGCGCTTGTGTACAGGCAGGGTCACCCTGTGCCACACTCATCTCCACACTATTCGCGTCCAAGTGTTGCGCGGACGGGCTTATCGAATACATTTAGCGACTCGTCATCATTACGATCAACCAAAGTCAAAGAGGCCAAAACCGACTCCACCGGCCGCCGACTTTCGCCATCGGCGCGCGTTCTAATCGCGCCGCCGTGGAGTTACCCTCGCGCTCGCGGCGGCGTTCGTTGGATCGTCCCGTTGCCTTGCAAATCCCTGTCGAGGGAAAGCCGCCCGACGCGCGGCGTCGAGGCAGCTGCAGACGCAGGGGCGGGGGACCAACCGGGAGCCGCGGTCAAGGCCGTTTAGGAACCATTACAGAGGGGGCCCATCACCAGCGTTTACTGCGAAATTAATTTGGAGCATCCGAGACGGCGCGTGGATTTACTCCGCGCGCCTGCCAAAAGCGGTCTCGGCAGGCATTTGAAGGCGAATCCGCTGATCAATATCACGCTGGCACGCCGATGAAAGGAGAAGCTGTATTTCATCCCAAGGCATCAAGAAAGGCCCCACACGGGCTGCCTGGATGCTCAGAGCCACCGGGTGACGAACGCGTGCCCCACCGCTCCCCGCGGGACCCCCACGCCCATGCGAGAGCCGCGTCGCGCCTTGGCCGAGAGGAACGCGAACATCAAAAGGCAGCGGGAAATTTTCCAAATGCTCGTTTGTTTGTTTTCAAATGTATCTATGCGTTTGTTTACACTAACCTAACTCCAGGCACCGGTGCACTCTTGCAGTATTTATAAGCTCGGCGTAATTTTCTGCTTTGTTAAAAGTGGCTCAGTATACAGCGAGGGGGGGGGGGGTGGGAAATGCTGTGGGGTGGTTGAGTGATGGGGGCGGCAGTGTGCGGAGGTGCCCCCCCCCCCCCCCACGTGGCCTAGCCGTGACGCGATGGGGTCTGACCTTCGCCCACCAACGGCCACCCTCGCCAGTTCAGGACCCCAGCACTGGCTCCCCGATTGCCGGTGCATTATTGACAAGCGAAGCAACCTTGCAGGGAACATTAATCCTCTTGTTCGCACTACGGCAGCTCCCTGCGACACATAAACCATCCAGC
The DNA here is from genome assembly GCF_015708825.2 of Lethenteron reissneri. NCBI lineage: Eukaryota > Metazoa > Chordata > Hyperoartia > Petromyzontiformes > Petromyzontidae > Lethenteron > Lethenteron reissneri. The sequence goes on from NC_083792.1 coordinate 6,625,480, forward strand.
AAACAATCCCCACCGAGGGAGCGGGCCTTCACGTGCCGATGTCGTCGGCAAATCTGCCGTGAAAGCTGCCTTCGGTACCCAAATTCCCTTCTGGAGAAAATACGATAATGGCGTTCTCCCCGAACAAGCAACGCGGAGCCACCGCAAACTTGATGCATTATTTAAATGTCATTGTCAATTATCAATCGAGTTCATATTCTGAAGATCTAGCAGGTACTCGCATTAACAATGAATGATGTTTTGATCAGAAAGAGACTGAAAATTGTCACGAAAGATGAAAAGAGCGAAAACAAAAGCCTAAAATTTATACGGCGGTGAAGCGGGGGGGGGGGGGGGAGTACCTTCAACACGTAACGAAACGCATTTGCACTTGATTTGAATTCTGCTGACCTGGATCCGATTGATTTCCCAGCAGCATCAGTGCAGCCGCTTTCTTGTAAATTATCAAGGCAAACCATAGTGATCGTCTACCACTTAGGTCGGAATTATGCAGGCCAGTGGTAAAAACAAAGCCCACCTCTGAGTCTCGTTGTCATGAATGCTCAGATCAACACAACGCTTCAGTTATCAGAGTTTCAAAAAACCCGTGCGGTTGCTATCATCAATTTTGGGTAAGAATGGTTTTCTTATTTACAGACACTAGCAGCCCACACAAACCCTTTGGATTGGATCCTCCAGACATGACGTCCATCCAGCCAGGCAGCGTTTGTTTTTTCTAAAATACTATCATTGGTGACCGGGCTGGGACCATCAACTCACTACCACTTGAGAACTTTGCTTAAGCACGGGCAGCTGAAACCTGGATTCGAAACCCACAATCTCAGCAGTCCCACCTCAGCGAACCACCCTCCGAGCCACCCAGCCAACCGATTGACACCATTTAAGAATTACTTGAAGCATCGGTGCTTACTACATTCCAAGGAAGCTTTTATGCATTGGCACATAAACCGGATCACATCGCTGGTCCGTTAAAATTATGACCGCAAAGGTATTCTGAGAGGGGACATCACTGGCGGTGTAGGCCACGTGTGTCCTGACTCAGGGCATAAGCCGAGGCCTGGTGAAGTGTGACTTCCTCTCAACAACCAAGTGCAAAACTGATTCAAACAACGCGTATTTTACGGAATCCGTTTTGGCATTATCTGCCACCCGTACACTTCAATGTAACTTTAATAAGTACTCCAATGGGAAGCAAACCTCGAATGGCTACACTGCTTGATGAAGAGCAGCCCTTATAAATAACCGCCCCACACTTATTTATTTATTTCTATGCAAATCCAATTCGTCACTTTACCTCTTATGCAAGTAACCTCGCTTTTTCCCCCAATAATATAATTCCAGAAGGTGACTCATCAGATTGTACGGCAAGCACGCATGTAAATGTGTGATATTCTCTGCCAGCGCCACATCACCCATATCTTCCGAAGCCATGGTTAGACTTTTCATGTCTCTAGGTCACAATCGCGATCGTCTTGTCAGAAAGGCGACCCGTGATTTGCAAGGCTGCACGTTTTCCCCCTCGCAAGGCATATCTGTGACAGCCCGTGACCAAATAATCTGAAATGCTCACAATCTCGTTAGACCTCAGAAACCAAGCAGGTTTGAGCCTGGATGACATTTGGATGGGTGACCGCCATGCATAAAACAGCTTTTATTGGCCGCATACAGAAATATATTTTCATAAACAAACACTGATATTGCTACAGGGAATTGTATACATTTTGACGAGCGTCTGATACGAATTCCCGCCGTGATGAGGGCTGAGAACGGATTAGGATGCGGTTGACACAGCGGCGGCAGCAGCAGCGCCTTCGCTGCAGGGAGAGCCCCCTTGCAGCGAACCAGATGCCTGCTAACAGTGCTGAGATATCTGGATGTACACTCACACAATCAATGTGCGTGTGCAGACGGGTGGGAAGGAGAGGGCAGATTCCTCGACTGGAAAAAAAAGTCTAATCCCTTGATGTTGCCAGCACTGGTGGTTTCATCTGTGAGGCTCTTAGTTTTCCTGCTAAATAATTTTTTGTTCGTCGCAGTCGAGGAAGAGAACGCGCGCTGAACAGAGACGGAGCAAAGAGTTAGATGAAAGCGTTGGATCTGCAGGACCACGGGAGATGGCGGAGGCCGTCATCCAGCAGTGGATACATAGATCGCAGCTGATGAATGCATGACGCGCGAGGGAAAAGCTGTCGCTTCCTAATACCGTGCCTGGACTGCTAATGCAATTCTCTGGGCACTCGTGTGTTTATATATTTAAACTACCTACAAAGTGTGGTAAGTGTATTTTCAGGTCTGCGTTGGAAAAAGGAGTCTGAGCCAGTGAGCAGAAGTGTCAACACGTTTCGGCTCGTTTAATATCGCGCAGCCGAGCAGGCTGCCAACGCCGCGTGCAGACACCCACTTGCGCTCCCCCACTCCAGCCATGCAAGACGAGCTGCGCGTGCACACACACGCGCTCGCAGGAGCACGCACACGCTCGCAGAAGCGCACACGCTCGCAGAAGCGCACACACACGCGCTCGCAGGAGCACGCACACGCGCACGCTCGCAGAAGCGCACACACACGCTCACAGAAGCACACGCTCACAGGAGCACACGCGCGCACGCTCACAGAAGCACACGCTCACAGGAGCACACACGCGCACGCTCACAGGAGCACACACGCTAACAGAAGCACACGCTCAGAGAAGCACACACGGGCGCACACGCTCACAGGAGCGCACGCGTGCACACGCACGCTTGCAGAAGCACACGCGCGCACGCGTGCACAGGCTCCCGCAACAGGAACGCATCCAGAAATAAATACATCGCAAATGTGCAATGCGCTGTAGACGCACACGCATGTGCGCACACAATCCTGTACATACGAGCTGCCCTCAGGGTTTCATTTCTACGGTGGATGTCCTCCTCTTGGGCACGTTCTCTTCTTTAGCTGCCACTCCGTCGTTAGCCTCAACCATTGGCCCACCAACCCTTGAAGGGCCAGGCCCGATCAAATCCCGCTTACTTTTCCAAACGGTCGATGATGTCTCAAAATTTCTTACGTTCTCAAATCCATGTGGCTCCTCTTTCCTTTCTGTCTCATGGCGTCATTCTAAGCATTCACCTGCGATATATACAAGAACCCAAATCGATGACATTACAAGCGTCAGCTCTTGAAATGCTCCATGCCGACGAATCATACATCTAAAAAAAAAAAACCTCGTGCGACGTGACTTCGATCTGAAAAGCGCAACGAATGGCTCCCATTGCCAGAAGAGTGAAGTGTCGAAGCAGCAGCCCGAGGCCTCTGCGCTTCGGTGAGGCACAAAGGTGACGAGGAATGGGATCTTGCTTTAGATGCACTTCCAGCGATCTTGTTTAAACGGACGAGACGGACGCGCGGCCTCACACACAAGCGCCGTGTCTGCCGCGTTGCCATTCGTTATCCGTTGGCCAGCGTCGTGTAATTCTACCCCCCCCCCCCGCTCCCCACCCCATGCAGTTGAAAAGAACATCTTAACCTTTTTTTAACGAAATCCCTTCGGCACGCCATCGACACGGCGAGCTTTGCAGACGCCGCGCGAGGGAACGGCAAAGCCTTGGCAACAAATGGAATTCGACAGATTGTTGCCACGCGCGTGCATTTTCACGGAACCTTTTGATGCATTTTTATAATTTAAAACAAATTAGCGGTGTTGTTCGCGCTCGGTGCATGCGCTTTGGGTTTTTTTGTGGAGTGCACCTCTATGAGAGGTTTTTCCAAAACATTCATTTTACAAATTAAATTCGAGGCACATTTGACAAACGACTACAAAACGCCGAATTGTGACACAGACAATTTCACAGCGCGTTTAGGCTTCTCCCAACTCAGGGCCATTCCCTGATGGGGCATTATTCCACTGCTCTTTTCAGTAGTTTTCAAATTCTAAACTCATCTTTTTTGTTGTTGTTGTTACACTTCAGCCGGCTCGTAAGCACGCACGCAGCCTCCCTGAGGTGAGGAGGGACGGCTCAGCTTGAGCCAAGCTCGCAAGCCCGTCCACACCGAGCCACCACTGAGCCACCACAGAGCCACCCTCGCAGGCTGAGCCACCACTGTATTCAGAGCAATCACACACAGCAATGTACTGGCTTCCAGGTGTGGGCTTGATTCCACATCACTGTGGACACAAAACCTTCTGTGGGTGTTTGTAAATCTCTACTTAGTGTAGTGGGTTCCACGAGGACACACTATAACTTGGAGGCAACATGTTTATTATAACACCCCAACAGGGCAACTGCATACACGTACACTTGGTTAACTAGACCACAACGGGTAACTAAACCACAACGGGGTAACTACATAACCGGTTCAGTCAGTAACACTGCCTGACCCACGAAGCCGAGCAGAAAGACCGAAAACCGAGGACCGAGGACCGTAGAGACGTAGCACCGACGCGTTCCATTCTAACAGACAGCCCAGATTGCTCTCGGGACCTCTGCTTTATGCTCCGGAGCGCGGCCTCGCTCCGCCCTCGGACACGCCCCCTTCTGGATCTCACCAGAAGGTTCTCGGCCCCTCATCACGTGTCCCTCAAGCCCCCTTTGGGCCCCCTCGCTACCCTGTCCCGGTCACGTGCCCTCTCGGGTTCACCCAGACTGTCACGTCCTCACTTGCCCTACCTCCAGAGGTCGCAAACGGGTTTTGATTCCTTACCCGTACCCGGCCGCACCAGGGTCGCAAACGGGTACCCGTACCCTACCCGATACCCAAGCTACCCGTACCCGGCTGGGTATCGGGTAGGGTACGGGTACCCGATTGCAACCTCTGGGATGAAGCCATGTTGCAGGCACGGGTGGGTTGATTCTAGGAACTTTAATTGCGAGAAGAGACAAGACGTTGGGAAATGAGTGACAAACGGTTACTCACCAGTGACTCACGGCCTACCCGTACCCGTACCCGGCCGCACCAGGGTCGCAAACGGTTACCCGTACCCGTACCCGGCTGGGTACGGGTAGCCGGGTATCGGGTAGGGTACGGGTATCGGGTACCCGATTGCGACCTCTGCCTCCCTCTGACCGTCACCAGAACGATGCCCCCGAGGGCCCGCTTCCGTGCCATAGCTACTCTGGTGCCAGAGAGAGGCCCAAGACCCACAGTTCCACTCTTGTGACAGAAGCTGGTGCTAAATGCCATCGTGACTCCAATTACGTCACTACATTAGTATTACATTTTGATTTAAAGCTTTCGTGACTGCAGGGATTCATATTCTTGGTTATTTCGGTAAAGTCATGTAGAGGTAAATAATAAAATAATAAACATATAATTTCTTATTTCCCTTCGACTTGACTTTACCAAAAGAACCAAGAATACATTAGTATTCATTTGTTCAAAACTGCCTTTTTATAGAGGTTACGTATGTTATTTTTAATATGTAATTTAATTGTTTACTTTTGTGTTTTATGTACAGCGCTTTGAGTTAACATGTCAATAAAAGTGTTTTATGACATAAACATAATGAATACAGATTATTATTTCTATTTCAACAATCGTTCAATGTGCATTGGGGGCAGTGATGAAAATCTTGCATTCCTATGGCAGAGCTCTGTCTCTCGACGAAACAACTGCTGGCTTCCCACAAAGCTATTCTCTCCAGAGTGGTTACCTTTAAACTAATCCTGTACGGATGAAGGCCTGGGCACGCCGCGCAGACCGTGGAGCTCCTGTGAACTTTTCGGCGAAACTTAGCGGCGACCAATACCGGCAGCCGTCCGACAACCGCACTGCGAAAAGCCGAGCGTCCCGCTGGGGTCAGACTTCCATAACAAACTTCATTAAATCTGACACTTGTGGGGAAATGTGGAGAGCAGGCGGGAGCCACAGGGATGTCGGAGCGCTAAGACGCTTTGTGCCTGCCTCGCTGTGTGGCGTGTGTCACTCGGCTACCCGGGATTCGTGCCTCGCCCACGCGCTCAAGCGTCTGAGGCCCTTGCCATTATTACACCGGGTGCTCAAGTGATGGTCTCAGTCCTGTCAAAAATGTCTGAATTTTTTTTTATTAAATGTCGGTTTTTCACTTTGCTCTGACAATGAAAACATCGGTTTGCCTGCAATGAGAAATATATCCGCCCTTACAGGAGAGTGCGTGCTAAAGTGTTGTGCAGAGACAAAGGTAAGGGTTGTAAGAAGCTATGCAACGATGCATGGTGTAGTCGCGCTCGGACACGTGTGATCGCAACGCGCTGCCAGATTTCCAAGTGGAGTTTTCGTCTCCCGTGGGATGACAATGCCGCGAAACACAAGCGGGGGGAGGTCGGGGGGGGGGGTAATTTTGGGGAAACGTCACGAACATGTGCAAATAAACCTCTTCGTTCAGCTTTTTTCACGACCACGTACGCTGTGTAGAATTTTACGAACAAAAAAATGCCTTCAAAAGCACGTTCAAAAGTTGAAATCACTCTATTAATGATTTTACTGGAAATAAAGCCAGCGACGCATGCTCACAGGAGGAGGTGGCCTGGTCATCACCGCCCCTCTTTGCAAGCAATTTCCAAGCAACGTCGGGTTCTTTTTACGTTCTATTTCATGAAATATGTTCAATACAATGCATAAAAATTACAAGCGCCCGCGTGGTAACAAAACACATTTCATCGCATTGTTATCACTAACAAACCAGAGGGAAAACCCATTCCCCAATCTATCTGAATATCTCAAAACAATTAAATGAACAAATTACCTTGGCGGCCGCACGTAACGGGCGGAAAGGGATTAGGGCGTGCGGTGATGCCGTACGCTTTCATATTTTGTTTCCCGGAAAATAATTCCAAAAATAAACTCCCTCTACCACCGGTGTCGCGGGCACGTCTCGCAAATCCAGCGGCGTCTCTCTGCGCGCCCCATGGGGGCGGCTCGGTACCGCGAGACCATCATCCGTTCCCGTCTCACAGTAGCCGGCGGGATGCATCATCTGCAACGTGCCAGCCAGTCCGCCCACTCGTACACACACCCCGTGTATTTCTGGCCAGGATGTCGCACGGCAACGCGCGGCATTAAAGTTTCATAAACTGCAGATCTGTCCGTCAAAACGAAGCCATCACAAATACGCGTCGGCTGCGGCCAGCCTCGTCGGGCCAGCCTCAATAAGTTCGTTTTACGAGAGAGGCCCTGTGGGATGGCCCATTTGACCTAAGATCGTGGGGAAGCCGTAAATTAGCTTGAAAGGGATGTAAACGATTACGCTGGATCATGAAGGCCATTTCTTCAATCGTGTGGTGGGGGGGGGGGGTAATGGGTGGCCGCCTGTCCTGAAAATAGTCCGACATATTCGACACGGCACACGTTGCACTGCGCCAGCCTCTCCATCCCAAACATCCGATTTTAATTATCGTAACTCAAGCACGCTAATATATTTAAAGGCTAATGGGATTTACAAGATTTATACATCAAATTGGTGAAATTAACTGCGGTTCCCCAACCAGGGTGCTAGTGCTCGCGCCAGCTGTCAGGCGATAAGCTCTCCCTTTTGTGCCATTTGCAACACAATATGAAACTCGCGAAAGCCCCAGCATCAGCACACTCAACGTCATTACTCGCCGGCGATAAAACCCTCCGCGTGCCGATCTGGCGCCGCGTTCCTTTCAGTCCAAAGTGCCGTCCGTACAATTCGTCCACCGTAATTCACCAAAAACAAAACAGCATTGACGAGTGGCGTAAATTAAACCTCAATTGCGGCCAACAGCGAGCCATATTTGAAGCCTTCTCTTGTACAGGATGCGAGATTATTTATTTGGTTTGTCGGTACAAAAGCCGCCGCGCTAATTGGCTTCCCAGGCACCGGGCAGCATTGGCGAAGAGCGATAGACGGCCAATTTCAAAAGCAATCACCGCGCGGAAAGTTCACCTAAAATATCACATTTAGCTGGCAATCCGATCAGCCACGCTAATGCTGTCATCACGAAATGGGGGGGGGGGGGGGGGGAGAAAGATGATTGAAAAAAATAAATGCGCACAAAGGAAACTAATCTCACTTTAAAAATGTGGCATTTTCGGAGAAAGCTCAGCCGAACGCATGAATTAAAGTGTCTATGATGGCGGTAATCACTCGTGTCTCCCACATTCACAGCGCCATCACCCCCTCCTGAGTGCCCATGTGCGTTTGTAATTTGGCGACGGGCAACGTGCACCGGTGCTGGCACTGTCGCCGTGAAGCTGAAAAGGGGATTCGTGCGAATGCTCGATTTCTGTTTTTAAGCTGGCTTGGGCAAAGAAGAGCTTAGCGAACGCTTCGGCAAGATGACAAAGTTGCCCAAATTTGTGCAATTTTAGCGATGTTTCTGCCCGACTCTTTATTTCTTGCTGCCAATTAGCTTGAGACAGCTAAAGCTGTAATTGTGGCCAAGGATTATATGCATCTTAATTAGGCCGTCGCCATCCAACAACACTGACTTGGCTCTGGCATCGCACGACACAAATTACAATTCGAAACTGAAAATATTGCAAAACTTTCCACGAAAACACTCAAATAATGAGCTGCAGTAGATGCCGTTAGCAGACACCGAACAAATGAAAAAGTGCAAACAACTTTCTCTCTCATTCGAACAAACGTTGCGAGCTGCACTAATTAAACAGAAAGGAGTTTGGAAAATGTAATCTCGCAGCCAGGCCAAATCCCCATGGCCGCAGGACGGTTGGTACAGTCCCGTTTGCGGTGGGCACTGCCAGGGCGAAGCGGGCGACAAGGACTCGGAAACACAGTGGCGCAACCTTTTAAAATGGCATCATTCATCTCCGTGCTGGTAAATGTTCGAGCGATGTTCCTTGTTAGAGCGACAGATTTATCATTTTCACTCCTAAACTTTAGTAGCGTGGGAAGCAGAATTTTCTTTCTTGTACTCCACATTCGTGTCAAGCACGTCGCGCTCATATTCCGGACCAATCGCGCAGCGCAATGCCACGCTCAATAAGCGTTTCCTTTGTAAACGGAATGGCTGTCGACTTCAGCTGCATGCTCGCAGGTTCTGCGCCTCCGTGGGAGACATCATCAGCCGCGTGGCGCGGGGCGCAATCAGCCTCCGCTGTTTGCTGCCCGCTCACGCACACGCCACAGACACGCCGCGCACATGCTGCACACACAACGCACACCAGCAGGGAACGGCGCCCGTGACAGAATGGGGCCATTCCCTGTAGCATACAGCGCCGACGGCCTTCATGAACCTGCCAAGCCATCCCCTTTGATCCATGCCCTCCATGCCATGCCATGCCCTCCGAGCTATCCTCCGAGTCGACCTAGGGGAGGCCCAGGACCAGTTAAAAAAAGTATTGATCGTGAGTGGGAATCGAACTCGGGTGGCCGGGTTCATAGCGCAGCGCGCTAACTGCTGTGCTACCAACCCCCAAAAAAACTAAGACATACACACTCACACACACCCCAAAAAAAACTAAGACATACACACACTCACACACACCCTACAAAACAAAGACATACACACACTCACACACACCCAAAAAAAACTAAGACATACACACACTCACACACACCCTACAAAACTAAGACATACACACACTCACACACACCCTAAAAAACTAAGACAGACACACACACACCCCAAAAAAACTAAGACATACACACACTCACACACACCCCAAAAAAACTAAGACATACACACTCACACACACCCTAAAAAACTAAGACAGACACACACACACCCCAAAAATACTAAGATATACACACTCACACACACCCGAAAAAACTAAGACAGACACACTCACACACCCCAATAAAACTAAGACAGACACACTCACACACACCCCCATAAAACTAAGACATACACACTCACACACACCCCGAGTGACAGAGCGCACACACTCGCGCAGCCGAGACGTAAAACGCTCTGCTGCGCTTTGAAGCGAATTCTCTCTGTTGCCATCTCGTCTGCCACGCAGGAGAAGCCAATATCCGCATTGCTTCCCAAAGCAGACAGAGCTACACTCTGGAAGGTGGTGGAGGGAGCTTTGCTATCTCCTCGAGGCTACCCGTCCGTGCCCACCCGTGCCCATGACGTCAAGCTGCCAGACTTGCCCTTTGAAGGTGAACATGGGCCCCCGTATAGCCTTAACAGACTGTAGGGGCAAGTGCTGTTAGCGAGCACCTATGAAGGCCCGAACGGTACACGAGGGGGTGGGTGGCCAGCACCAGGCCCGACCGCCTTTGTCTCCCCAGTGGCGATGTTTACACACCGAACCAGGTACTTATTTAAGGCTGAGTCGACCTAGGGGGGAGGCCCGGGACCGGTTCTGATAATCGTCACTGGTGTTGACCGTGAGAGGGAATCGAACCCGTGTCACCGGGTTCATAGCGCAGCACGCTAACCGCTACACCACCGCTCCCCACGCGCACACATACACACACATGCTTCCTAGGAAGTCTCTCTCTCTCTCCGTGTCTCGCAGCGACGGGTTTGAAACTTTGAGCCACGGGTGGCGCTGTCGTGCCTTTCGGAAGAACGGCGCGGCACGGGCGGCGTTCTGTCAATTTAAAATTCCCTTTGGAGCCCAAATGATGATTTTGTGGATTTTTCTTCTCAAAAGAATTCCCCGTGCCTCCGAGCACATTTTACCGAGCGCACGCAAACGTCTTGGTTAGAGAAGCCTGCCGCAACGTTCTGCGAATCCACGCTCGTCGCTTTCTCGTTTGAAAATTAACTCATTTTTTTATAAACATCCAGGCGCAAACACAAATCTGCCTAGTTTTCCAAAAGCACTCTACACCACTCTTGTCCACACTATTTATTTCATCATCTTGATCCCGGAATGCCTTCAATCACTGCCCAGGAAAGAACTTAGAGAGGCCTTCATCCACCCGTGGATCTTATCTCATCCTACTCCTCTTCACTCCATGTGGAGCACAAGGCCGCAGCAAGTCCACGCCATGCCGGACGCTCTTTAGCAGCTTTCTCTGCTTCACCCCAAGACAGGCCCCCATGGTGTTCAGCCACCCATGGATAGTCAATGGCTAATCATGACAACAAAGAATACGTCAACGGTGGCAAGGAGCAGAATTCTGAATCAAATTCGTCTGTGCCCCTTCTGTGACAACCCCACATTACCCAAGATTTATGACGTAACACTTTTTTGCGAGTCCGCTGCTGGGTGAAGGCCTTCCCACGCTGTCGTCGTTGACCGCGGTTGTTCGACCATACTTCACCAGGCTGGCCAGTGTGGGCTTGTGAAAGCGGGGCAAGCCCATGACTGGCTCAGAAATCACTCGCCACCGATGTGAGCCGTGGCCGGGAACGGAACTCAGGCTCGTCAGGGTTCATAACACAGCGCACTAAACACCGTAGCCTTGGATGACCCCTAGCGACCCCGGTAGTCGAGGCCGATAACGGCCACCGCGAGACGACCGAGGGAGGTGCGCGCTCGTCGGTTCGAGCCGCGACGTCTCAACCTGGGAACCGGCTGCAGCACAATGAACAGGTGAACGCGAAGATGACGAGTTCAGGAGGACGTCAAGCAATAAAAATCATTCAGGGGGCTGCGCATCATCTCCAGCTGGAGCAAAGACCCTAGCGACAATGCCGCACTTGCACAATTCACAACACGCATTATCGCGACACGGGCGAGAGCGTTCGGCTACGCACGGCGCCGGGCGCCCACAACGGCGCGCACAAAGCGGCACACGCATGCGGTGTCCCTTCTCAAGCAGCAGCTGTGAAATTGCGGGCGAGTCACAGCAGCACCACCACCGCCGCGGCGGTGGCGACGGCGGCAGCGGCGTCACCACGAGCGGCGCACTGGACTTGCGACGCAGAGTTCGCCGGTGCGGCCCGCTCTTCGCCGTGTGCCGGTTGGAACAAGTGGGCCATTTTCTCCAATTCCTTCCCAGAGCCTCTGCGTACCCATTCGGCATAAATGGGTTTGCGCCACCACAGGTTAGGTCGGTCGGAAGGTCGCGTGCGACGGGGTAAAATGTGGGTAACTCCCACCTGTTCCATGACGTCTGGCCAGCGTGGAAGAGTAGGCCAAAATGTCACTTTACGAGGCGGTTCTCAAGTGCTCCCTCGAGCAGAGGACCTTCCGCCAGCAGTCACGTGAAAGAGCAATTGCAGGGCAGCGCCTCTGACTTCACGTTGGGCCAGACAAAAACGCAGCTACGGCGTCGCACGACCTCCAAGGAGCTCCTCTCTTACCCTTGCAGTTGAAAATTACATCTGTTGAAGGTGGCTGCGAGTGTCGTTATGAAATTCGTGAAATCCGATCGGCAGATAGGCCGTGATTAAATCTGCGTCTTTACTTTCCACTGTAATTTCACCTTTACCGCACGCCGCTTCGGCACACTCTACTCTTGTCACTTCTAATCAAATTTACCTGATGGGAATCGCACGTGACACTATTGCTAATTATGAAGGCTCATTAATTAGAAAAAAAGGCTCAGCCCTTCAGGCTTGGTGGTATTCTTACACCGCGCAAATTTAAAAACGAAAATACTAACGAGCGTAAACAAAACAAAACACGGTTCTACAAAGCGGGATTCTAAACGTTGCCATGTTGGTTCACACAGCGGCCTAAGGGTCAACCGCGTCCCCAGGCGCGGTACGGAACGCGCCGTGGCGGACACGCCGGGCGTGGGGGGGGGGGGCCGTGGTTATTGAAGTCAGCCGCGATCGTGAACACCCTCAACGCACGGCCGCACAAGGCAACCGAGTTAGAAAGAATTGTCCGATAGCACGCTTTAACGAGTTCGATACCCGGCCGTGGCTCACGTCTAACGCCCGTGGCGAGAGTTGTGTGAACTGGGCGTCGTGGCGAAGTACGGGCAAACAACCCCCGAGGGCGACGCGCAGCATGAGGAGGCCTTCATGCGGCAGTGGGTGACCAAAGGGCTGTACGTAACTCACATTTACTCTCACAGACATTAATTCTTCTGCTCTGTCCAAAAGGTGAAAGTGAATTGTCCCTTAAAAGAACATTGAGACGGTGTTCAAATCCTGTTCACGGCACGGAACCAGTGGTGGAAATTCAACATTCCTATGACAGGGGCGAGTCTATCCATAGGTTGCCGTTACGTGCACAACCGCAAGAAGGTGGGTGACTGAGACAACGCGTTGTTTAAAAGCTATTCCTTTCTCTCTGTTTCCAAGGAGGCGAGGGCTCTGCAGGGACCTCGTTACCACTCGGCCCACCAAGCGAGACGGCCGCGGGACCGTTCACGCCACCCTGGGTCCTGACACTGCGCCATCACGAGAACGTTCCCAGCCAGCCCGCGTGAGTTTCATCGCGAGGTGTTGATTGTGAGCCGCGCCGAGGGGAGGCACGAGCTGCGCTGGAAACTGCGGCGACAATGCCGTCAATTCGTCGAGATTAGTACAACAATAATAATAATTACTGATGCAGTGTGATGTACACGTTCTGTAGGTGCACAATTAATACAACAAAATACGGATTTACAGTACGTCTCGATGCAACCGCATCTCGCGAAGCTGCACGAAACAATGGGACGCGGGCATCCCAAGGAAAGAAAGTACCAATATTTATGAATATATTTGTTTTTTACATAGCCAAAAAGGCGACCAGCCATGGGCAGGGAGAATAGGGAAAGGTCTTGAGCCACGACTTGAACGAGGGCAGGAAGTCAACAGCACAGGTGGCTGGGGGAATGGAGTTCCAGGCAATAGGGGCAGCAGAAGAGAAGGAGCGACCGCCAAGCGCGCACACGCACATACACACAGACGAGTAGGTCAAGTGCGGTTGTGCACACGGCGCAAGAGACAATTTGCCGAGCGTGCCTGCAGTGCGTATTTATGCGACAGCACATCGTGGGCAGCTCGGGCAAGGCGTCCAAACAATTAAACCAGTGGGTTTTGTGTGCAGCCTGGTTAGAACGCACCAACACAAAATAACTTATGACTTAGAGCCGGGGAGAGGCAGTCCGTTGCTCAACACTTTTGTAACATTCAGCACAAGTCGGAGGACACAACTCCTGGATGCGGGCAACAACATCGGGCACACAAGAGCCATAAATCCCGGACTCTTTCTTCCCGACACGCGGCTCAAGACTCATCGTGTGGCAGTTTTTACACCGTCCGCCCGACCTTGTTGGGGACGAAACGCGACTCAACAAACCGGAGGAGGCGGAGATAAAACTTCCAGCAATTGACGTCCACTGCTTGCCACGCCAGCGCCGCGTGCCGAGAAGGAGAAGCCATCCGTGAACCTCGGCAGGATTGATGGCGGTGCCAGCCACCGCCCGGGCCAGGTGGCACCGCGACCACTCGCCATCGTCACGTGGGGGCACCGCGCCTGCGGCTCGCGAGACAGCGGTGCCACTGACACCAACGCCCCCCCGCTGCTCCCCGCCCCGTGACCTGCTCGCTGTACCGCGCGTAGAACACACGTGCGTGTGTGTGTGTGCGCGCAGGGCGCCTCCATCTTGGGCAGGAGGGGGGGGGGGCATGTCCCTCGTTCTGTGATTTATTCATCTCTTTGTGCTCTTCTCTCTTCACAGCTTTGCGTCCTAGGAGGCCACACTGATTGGCCACGCCGAGTGTTTCATAAGGATGTGCGATATTGATATTATTTATTACAAGACGCAATTTGGATTAATGCGGTGCCTAAATGCGATATTATCTCAAAACGCTTTACAGAACCAGCTGGAATATGTATTAAAGCGTTGCCCATTTTATCCGCCTGTCTGTCCGTCTTGCTCTCTGAGGCTGCCCCTGTCTTTCTTTCTCTCTGCATCCCAGAGCCCCCGTTTCCCCGCATGCCACAGGGAGCCGCACCATTTGCCCCAAAGTCACCTCCATCTATCCGACAGAAATCGACGCGACGATTTTGTACCGTCTCGGCGGTGATCACGTGACAACGCCTGCAGAACGACGTGACGGGAGTCGTGCCTGCCTGCCGCTTGTGAGCGGCACATCGTTGCACGCCGTTAAATCTATTTCCCAGATCTGTTTGGCAACCTCGTCCAACCCGCCAACGAGCACGAAGACTGACCCTGAGCAAAGGCATCGAGCGACAAGGGGAACCCGATCATCCTTGGGACGAGTGCAGTAAACTATTGCCGTAAACTATGGCCATAAAATAAGGTAAAGGGAGGAGATAAAAGTCCAATATTGCACGCGGAATATTACATTAGCGAGTGAGGTCAACGTGTCGACCGGCTCTGTCGTTCTCTTGTCCCTGCCGCGAGGAGGACTGGCACTTTTGTGAGGAAATCTGCTGATAATTACCTCGTGACTGGAAGGGCCTCCCCCGAGACCCCCTGGCAGGGCCGCGTCTCCGCAGCCAGACGAAGTATCGACTGATCAACTGGCGGCGCAGACGCCGATTGCCGTCTCACCGCAAGCCATCGCTCCTGCAGCACGGCCGTCGGGAGGGCACGGCCGCGATCAAAGGCGCTTTGAGACCGCCCGTTGAGCGTTGCTGCGTCCGCAGAGACCACGAACGATGGCAACGCGGACGCCGCATTCATGGGCCCCTAAAGCGTTTATGCATTTAGGATCAAACATCATTTGGATTTAAATGCGAATGCATCTATAGACACGTGACAGAAAGAGGCAGTCGGTCATAGGCACAGGTTAAAAGAATGGTCTTGAGCCTGGCCTTGACAAGGGGCAGGGAGTCGACAGCACGGATGACTTGGGGGGGGGGGGGGGAGAGAGCTCCAGAAGATGGGAGAAGGTAGATGGAGACGATGGGGGCAGGACAGGAGAATGAGTGGCCTCCCGCTCGACAAGAGTGTGTGCACACACATAATTCTGCGCCGCTCGTCGTCCCAGGCACACAAATCCAAGTCGCGCCAATTTTTTTTTACGGTCTATTATGTAAGAGCGCTTTATTAAGCATCTCCTTTTTACCCGTTGCTATCAAAGGCTGTGTATCTGTCGGAGGCTTTCCAGTAACGTTATGCAAACCCCCTTCATCAATCCCACCTCTTCATCGCAAACAACCCCTTCCAGATCTCAGTCGTCGGACACATCAGTGGGTTTCCGCTCGCCTTTGTAATCCACGCTGGGGCCGACATTAATGGCAATTCTTCAAACGCCACATGGCGGCGGAGATGACGTGGCTTTCTGGGAATGTGATAGGCCGACGTTCGGAAAACACATAAAAAAAACTGGACGATGCCAAAAGCGCTCGCCAAAATCCAGTGTCGGAAAACGAGCAACCATTGTGCGATCGGCAGCTGGTGGCTGGCAACTAGAGGTGCCACGGTGGCTAGGAGATGTTAACTACCCCGCCTGGTCTCCAGGAGGTTGTGGGTTCGATCCAAATCCTGACAGCTGTATGTTTGGCGTTTGTATGTTCTTCCCGAGGTCACGTGGATTTTTCTCCGGGTCCTCCAGTTTTTCCCTCCACATTTAAAATCAACGTGCATTTAGCGTATTTGGCTGCTATAAATGTCCACATGATAAGCCACTTTCGTTGAGCTCAGTGGGCCTTACCTGGTACAATAAAAAATATATATCTTCTTGGTTCTTTCGGTAAAGTCACGTAGAAGAGAAATAATAAAATAATAAAAATAAAACATAATACAATACAATTCTCACGACGTTTCGGCCACAACACAAGCAGCCGTCCTCAGGTGAAGAACAGGTCTGTCGGAAAAACAGCGTCTGAAGTTTCCAACAGACCTGTTCTTCACCTGAGGACGGCTGCTTGCGTTGTGGCCGAAACGTCGTGAGAATTGTATTTTATTATGTTTTATTTTCATTATTTTATTATTTCCCTTCTACGTGACTTTACCGAAATAACCAAGAAGATGAATCCCTGCAGTCACGAAAGCTTTCAATCGAAAAAATATATAGTTTACAGTATTAACTTGCGTCATCCATCTGTCAATTCGACCTGTGACTTGACCACTCGCACAACTTCAGAGGACCCTCGTTCAATGCAATGTGGTGCTCCGTGCGCATTATGAATTCACATGCAAATGTTCGTTCAGTTAGTACCATGAAAGCATTCGCTCTTGGCAAACGAATGCGAGAGGTTGCCAGCTCTACGGATGCCCTGCCGGCACTAAATATGGACGATTAAGACCATGATGTCACCGTGGCCCAAGCCGTTGAGATGTTACCGCACCGCGCCAGCAATTTGTTCCCTCCGGTAGATCCTGCAGCTGCTGCACATTGAACATGCGACACCCAAGCTTGTCCCTTACATATGCGATCCTTATTTTTGAAGTCATTGTTTTGAATATAGTGGAAAACAAAACCAACAAGGTGTTGTACCTTGTTGCAAATACACAAGGCGAACGTTAAATGTTCTCCGAGGGTGTGGGAAACCACAGCACGGGATCTAACTTAAGAGTAACCCCTGACCCTTCTCCAACCCCAGCTGTGCTCTACAAAGGCAGCCATCTTGATAAGCCTGATAACTCCCGTCAAAGCACCAACGGTCTCGTTTATATCGAACGTCTAGGCGAGAACCAGCAGTGCAAACAAACGTACAACAACAAAAACAACCACATTAAATAGAAAACAAGTCCAAGTGCAACAGAGACCACTAACATTATTCCGTTTTTATGGATTTTGTTTACCCTCAGTGTCGGCTCTTGCTTAAAATAATGGCAATGCAGTGGTGTCCATTTAAAACAAGAGATAAAAGGGACCATAACGCGGTGAAATTTGACAAACACTAAAAAGCATAAAAACCAACATAAGCGCTCGCACCATGAAGTATTACACGGCGGTGTGGGCATGAGCAGCTCCCACCAACTAATGATGCACTCTGGGAGCTGGTTACACCGAGCAATTGCTCACAGCTTTCACCAAACAGACAATTGAGAAACGTTTGCAAACCCTCGCACACATGCCTCTGGCCGAATCACCGTCCGTGTACCCTATCTCGCAAGGGTCTCGGAAGCTAAGCAGTCTGGAGCCTGGTTAGTACTTGGAAGGATCACCACCACTGGGGCTTGCCAGCTGTTACAGAAGCAAGGCTGTGAGATGTGGCCAGGAGATGGCATTGCTGAGTTTCTCCCACTCCATATGCATTTTGGGTTTTCTCCAGGTTGTCGGTGAGGCTTTTATCGATACATATCTCGTGTTATGATTCACATTGAGTTCGAGCTGTGAATGATAAATGCCCGCTGTGCTTTGTGAATGTGATTGGGCACAAAGAGGCCGAACGGTTTTCTAACGTCTGCCCGTGAGGTCTATCTCCACCTATTAACAGAGCAGAAGACAAAATGGCTGCCTCTGTGAATATTAAGCCTACAACTAGGCCAAAAAGGTCAGCTGTGGCTTCTAAGAGTACCCAGAGGACAAGTGTCAAAGATGAAATGTATAAGCGAGTGAAAGTGATTGAGAGCCAGTGTGCCAGGAGCAAACAAATATTATGAGCCAAAAACAGCCAATATAATGTGACATAAAGTGGACATCATAGAACGGACTACGACGCCAAATTTTTTAATGAAAGAGCGGCCAACATACGTGCCATGTCACTTAAAACCTGCACACTAAAATCAAATAAGAAAAAAACATCTTTTACAGTCAATAACTCTAAGTGCTGTGCGATAAGAAGAGATTGAAAATGTGCGCCAATGTGATAAGAACTTTTAAAATGGAGAGTTTTAGGCAATTACAAAGGTAGCTTTAAATTCCTCGCTTGAAAAAAAAAGTGCACGTTTACATCTCATCCCCTCAAGGACTGTGGCCAAATCCCCTGGCCAGCGCCCAGTCTCCTCAAAACTCTTCGGAGGCCGAGCAGGGTGCAGCCTGAACAGTGCTTGGATGGAAGACCACCATGCACAATTAGGCTGTTATCGGCTGCGGAGCCATGTGAAGGGAAGCTAAATGAACGGTTGTTAGGTACTTCTATGGCTCCACATCTAAG
Source organism: Lethenteron reissneri (assembly GCF_015708825.2). Classification (NCBI taxonomy): domain Eukaryota; kingdom Metazoa; phylum Chordata; class Hyperoartia; order Petromyzontiformes; family Petromyzontidae; genus Lethenteron; species Lethenteron reissneri. Next base: position 6,644,281 of record NC_083792.1, read on the forward strand.
CTGCTTGCCTGCCTGCCTTCACCAAGCGGCGCTGACCAGTGTGGCGAAGCACGGTCAAATAACCGCCACGACGAGCATGGTGCGGGGGGAGGCCCTCATCCAGCAGTGGATTGACAAAGGGGCTGTTCGTGTACAGGCGGTGCTGGTATTGAGGGACATAGAGGGGGAGTGATAACGAGAGGCAGGGGCAGGCAGGGGCAGCCAGGGCCCAGAGTGACCTCTACTCCCTTCACTGTCGCTGCCACAATTACACAGTGGCTTATTCGTATTCAACCCATAAACATTCCAAATTGTACTCACTCCAAGCCAATGTTTTATAATAAGCTGAAGAATGCCAGCCATTGAGGTTCCTATGCGATACAGCAATTAAGAGTGTAGCAGGGAAAATTAGTCAAGGGAAATTAGTCAAATTACCATAACGCATGTTTATAAATATTCAGGTACGTCAACATCTACCCGTATCTAATGTTTTTTTTTTAGCGGGTAATTAGCTAAAACTGTACGCTGATTGAATTTTAAATTGTGTAAATTAGACGGAGAGAGGCCCAATGTTTATATGAACTAGGCTTTGCTTTAGCTACAATATATCAAAGCACGCTGGCAGCTTAACGTGCCAGTTTACTCATCGGCGCTCCTGCTTTTTGCGCCAAGCAAACGTGATTTATTGTGTCTTTAAGAGCGCTGAAATGAAGGCACCTTGAAAGCATGCAGCATTCCACGTGGATCCACAAAACACGAAGACTTCGCTCCAGCCGTTAGCCTGCGCTCCTCGTTGCAAGCCTCGTTACCATCGTCGTCGCTTCATAACAGCTACCACCGCGCGTCATCAATTCAACTGGATGGCAGACACGCCGAAAGGCGCTGGGTGATTAGGCGCGTTTGACCACGTCTCTCTCTCGAACGTTGCCCCGCCGCCGTCCCCTGGGCGCGCACCTTGAGCTAATCAGGGTGGAGTTCGGGTTAATGTCTCGTTACAGCCAGCCACTCCGTCGGCAAGGCCGCGACCCTGAGACCCGTGACCTGAGAGAGCGCTCGCTCGCATCTGCACGCTCGCGCACAGCGCAGGCAGCTTAATTAATGAAGCAGTAAATGTTTAAATGGCAAATGGTGTTTGCGACCTAATGGGCATATTCCAAAATATAAATATATAAAAATGCAAAAAAATATAACGAAAATGAAAGTATCAAGTAGACTCTCTTAACCCGTAAAAATATATAATTTTTAATCAGCGGCTATTGAAATTTGTACGAAACCTACTCATTAGGCAGCACTTGAAATGCGATCTAATTGTGCATTTTTATTTAACAGTTCCGTCTCCACCACGCGGCCTAAGTAGCGCCGAGTCACACTCAAGGTCAAGAGACCATCACAACGAATGCCGCCGATGCCACCGTAGCTCAGCTGCCAATTTCTTCCATCTGCCAGATCCCCGCCGTTGTTGCAAAGTCTGGGATTAGACCTCCGGGGTCAACGCTAAACGCATTCAAACGACCAAAACGCACTTTTATTCGCAGGCGCAGATGTGCTTATAATCACTGCTCATTCTATTTGGCCACATTACCAACACACCAACACTCGTTCTCGCCAATTGTCGCCGGATTTCGAGTGCCTGGCTTGCGTTGCGATCAGCAAGCGACTAAACGTCCCCCTGTGAAGGACGACGCAGCAGGCAGTCGAGACGATGCAGCCGTCGTTTGGCAGAGGAGATTTGCCCGAACAGAGCCAGGAACGAGGTTGAGCAGACGCGGGCATCTCGCTGGCAGCACGTCGTTTTCACACGGACGTTTTACGCAACACAACGTTTGAACCGGCGAACGGACTCCGTAATGAGATTAGCGCGGCGAGGTGCGGTCGCGCCACGGTTCCCTGGATCGCCGTGCGGATAACGAGCTCATGGGCGCAGTTACCAGGGCAGCCCGTGCTGAAGGAAGCCAGATGCGGCTCATTCCGTCCGCGAAATTAAATCAAGGAAGCACACGAGCGATACCAGACGTGAGGCCGGGAGAGAAAGCGCACCGCACGTTTTCCTTTAATTAGCCAAACTAACCACTGCCTACGCTGCCGATGTCACCATTTATAGAATAGCTTATTAAAGTCTGCTAAGATGACGTTAATATATGCGTGGTAAACTTAATTGGGATTTCGAATGCATGAAGAGGAATTTTAAGTATGGCAGTGATCCTAATTGCATTCCAAATCACAAAGAGGCCCTTCTTCATTTATGCAAACAAAACACAAAATAAATGAACGAAGGATGCGAGTCAAATAAATACATTGTTCTTTATGAAGAAACGGAGTCTCCATCCCCCTCACCTAACCAGCCTGCTGCTCACCTACCGAGCATTGCAGATCATTTACCCAAAATGCACCCTACTCACCATCCCCGCATGCACGCTACCTACCCAGAATGCACCTTAACTACACTGGAAATCTCTCACCTTCCCAACAACATACAGCTTACCTACTCAGCATTCCCCCACCTACCCAGCGTGCACCTTACCTGCCGCCCTGCATGAGCCTGACCTACCCTTCATGCCCCTCAGCTACCCAGAATGCCCCTCACCTTTCCTGTATGTGCCTCACCAAGATACTATTCGTCTAACCCAGCATGTTCCTCTTCCGTAACTTGCCCAGCAAATGCATTGCCAAGAAAAACATAAACCCTCGACAACCACCGTTCTCACGCACTTAGAATACATATGAGATGCAAATAATGAAATTTAGCAAATGTCTATTTTTCGCATAAAGTACTTTGGACTTAAAGGTCGCCCGTAACAGAAATAATTGAAGCGCTTTACCCAACAAATAAGTAATTTATATACGCAGAAATAGTAATTCATAAAATAACAATAAATAAATAATAGCGCGGCGACGTGCCCCTGCAGAATAGTGGTGATGCACTGTGTGCGAGCACAACTAATCTGCATACGTTCTGCAATCGTGTCCCACCCTTATTTATGTTCGGCCACAACTTTGCACCAATTCTATTTGCTGGGTTCATCAATCACTCCCTGCGGTTAATTCGCATCGTTTGTTGCAAAGCCGACGCCTTCACGCGACCTCGCTGTAGCCGCGATCAACCTCGGACGTGGTTTTGATAGTTTTTCACGGGTTTTTTTTTATTCAGGCTTTTGCTTTGTGGTAACTTGGCATGCCTCCACCGGTTCACACCGAATACAATCATTTTCTTCATTGTCTAGAAAATGCAGGGAACTCTCCTCACCTTCCCCCATTCGCATCTCCCCCCCCCCTTCCTTCTTCCCCCGTAACACACCCCCCCCCTCTCTTCCTTCCTTCTCAGGAGCCTCCTTCTCCTCCTTACGCACCCCCCCTCACAGTCCCCTCTCCCCCCAAGTCTCGCCCTCCCTACCCTCCCTGTGCCCTTTCTCCACGACCCCCCTTCCCCTCCCTCCTCACTCACTTTATCCTTGCAGGTTTTTGTTATTTAATTTTTTTTTTACCTCGCCTATCTCTTCAAGCTCTTTTAACCCATTCTCTAAATCGTGTTCTTAATTAATTACGTTTCATCACGCCGTGCGGTGAGACGCCCTGGCGTGAAGGGCGCTCTATCGAACGCAAATCATCATTATTATTAAAGTAGCATTTTATGATCATTGTCTTTCATTCAGGGTGACCAATGGGATATCTCTGTGGTCGGTGGAAACCGACACATTGCCTGCACCCAGTCTGCTCACGTCCGTTTTGTTTGGCTGATAAATTGTCCGGCTGTCAATTCTTTACGATCTTCACAAACAAATTATAAGCGTGTGACGAGCAGCTGATGGGTGGGGGGAGTCAACAAATTGGTTTTGTGATTCTTCAAGAATGCGTACATCGAGGGCAATTATTGAAGGCTTTGCAGGATCAAAATGATGACCCCCTCAAGAGGCGCGGTGGAGCAGGACGGAGCGCTTTGGGATAAGCAACTCGGCAGCGGTGAGCGTCTCGAAGCGGAGTGTGCAACCTCGGAGCAGACCGCCGTGAGAGGCGGCGACGGCGTGAGGAAGCCATTCAATGAATGGCTGATCGCGGACCCCGTTGCACAGATCGCCAATTCGCCTCTTTGTTGCCGACTTTGGCGAATGTATTTTAATGAGGAACCCGCTCGTCCCCCCCCCCCCCCCCCCCCCCTGTGCACGTGTGTAATATGCTCGTTAATAGCTCTGCTACACGGGCAAGTAAACGCTCGGGAATTGAGCTGCGAGTCACGGTCTCTACTGCTAGTTAACAAAGACAGAGATTCCCCCTCCCCCCGTATAGCCTCAACGGGCAAGTGTGAGTTAATGCACACAGACACACGCACACCCTAACTTTAGACTGTCTCTCTACAAATCGATCATCAACAGTCGAAGTGATTTGCTGCTCAGGTGACCGTTGAGGTGGCACGTGTCCCCTTTAAGCCCCACAGCGAGCGGTGGGAATTCCTCATTCCTGTGGCAGGAGAGAGTCTATTCACAAGACAAGTACTGCTGACTTGCCAACAAAATGGCATCTATTTTATCGACCCTGAAGGGACGATGGGTTGTCAGCCTCCAACTAGGCATCTGAACTCCCAACTCTTGAGTTGCGAGATGCTCAGCAAAGAAAACAAAGTTTCATTCTGTGCAAATATCAGAGTGTGTAGAATTGTATTTAGAAAACTACCGCATTAGATAACATTTTGCACGAGATAACATGTTTCCATTAGAAACGTTTTCCAGAGTAAACATGATAGAGGGATTTGAAGCTTTCGTGACTGCAGGAATCCATACTCTTTGGTTATTTCGGTAAAGTCACGTAGGTATAAAATAAAATAAAAAAATTAAATACCTTTTTTTAATGTTTTTTTTTTAATAAAACCAAAGAGTATGTTACAGGGAATTAAATGGTTTTCGAAAAGTCCAACTTGATCATCGTCAAAGTGAACTGTGGATGCCAGAAGCCGAAGTGTCCAGATCCAGAATCGGCCACATCATGGTCCAAGCTCCAACGCGATTCCTGAGATGATCCGTCATTCATTAGTGCAAAGATAAAGATCCACCGTATAACCTTAACAGACCGCTCGGGCAAGTGCCGTTAGCGAGTAGAACTTATTAAGGCCGGCACGGCACATGAGGGGTGCGTGGCCACCACAATGCCTAGCCGTCTTTGTCTTCCTAGTGGCAATGTTTACACACCGCACCAGGTACTCATTTGAGGCCGAGCTGACCTAAGGGAGGCCTAGTACCGGTTCAGACAATCGTCACAGGTGTGAGTAGGAATTGAACTCGGGTCACCAGGTTCGTCGTGCAATGCGCTAACCGCTACACTACCGCTCCCGACACACATGCGCGCACACACACGGTTGAACGAGCACACTGCTCTTAGCATAACGTAATGCCTTATGCAACAACCGCGACGATATTATTCAACCCACGCGCTTACTGGAATAGCACGCAGCTGCAAAGATAGCACTGCGGGGCTACTCTCCGCTCACAGTGCAATACTCAGAGCGCCACTTTAACCGCGTCACACAACTAAAGAGACAATATGATCTCGTGTAGCCGTTAACAGGCTGCGTGCGAGCACCTATGAAGGCTGGAACGGTGCACGAGGGGGCGCTGGGTCCAGCACCACGCCCAGCCACATTTCTTTCACCAGTCCTGATGTTTATAAAGTGCGCCAGGTACTACTTGTACGTCTTGGCCGGGAATCAAACCTGGGTCACCCCAGGTCCGCAGAGCAGTGCGCTAGCCACTAGGCCAGCGGCACCCCACTAAGTGCGGCACGCACGTGGGAGCGGCACGCAGGTGGTAGCGGCACGCAAGCGGCGTCACGCTCAGCGCCACAAGAACCACGTTGCGCTGGCCACGTGGAACGTGCCCAGATGGGCCCAGGCACACGGGCGGTCGCGGTGGTCGCTCAGCGCCGTCATCACAGGGCGCGCAAACCGACGGACGTAATCAACCAGGTAGGGTGTTGACTGTTATGTTATCCGACTCTCTGTTGTATTACATGACATTTCTAAGTAGACTAGATTTGTGTTTCTATTTCATTTATACCTGATGACGATTGCTTGTGTTGCAATTGGAACGTCGTGTGCTGGTATTTAATTTATTATTTGATCTTTATACGTGACTTTACCGAAAGAACCAAAGAGCAAGACGGACTTCTCTTGGTGGCCATTTATTAAATTACAAGTCACGGACCGATCCCACTAGAAGGTGACGACCTTTCAAGGTGATGATGTCGCCTTGAAAGGCTAACGCGAGCGCCAGACACGAAGAATTGAGACTCGGTGTCTCGTGGTAAGACTTTGAGCTGATACGGAAAGACGTGGTGAAGACCCCGCGAGTGTTGATAGCTAATTCATTTAATTTACTTTCATTTCCGAGCACTCTTCCGTGTCGCCGGATATAGGAGAATCGGATGCGTTTCATCGCTGTAGGTATTCAATGGTGCCCTCGGACACACATTATAAGGCATCAACACAAATTTGGCATGCGAACATGGAAACGCAATCGGGTTAATTTTTTGACAAGAGACCTCCGGCAACATCGACACGACCGAGCGTTTAATTTATTTTATTAACCTCAAAGCATTGCCAGCACATCAGATAAGATGTGACATCTCTTGTTGAGCGTGGCTGTGCTGAATTTTAAACGCGAAATATAAAAAAAAATTGGCTCAAACTCATTAATCTGATTTGCTACTTTGCACTTTTAATTCATTCAAATTAATTGACATTATTCGCCAAGGTCTTTCTGAGTGCGGCTTGGGCTTTTAAAATGAGGTGGAGTGCCTGGACCGAGAGGTCTCCCATCTGGAACAGTCCGAGAGCGATGAAAGTGGCGAGCGGCTAACTTTTGAACAAGTCGCGTGTCTAGTGCTGGCGCTGCGGGCGGCCTCGAGAGTTAAACGGCAAGAAGGTGACGCTCTCGATACGGAACATAAATCAAAACAAATAGGGTGACAAAGCCGGCGAAGGACACAGAAAAAAAATTACGGGAGAATAAGTTGGGGGGGGGGGGATGAAATAAAAACACTTGCCGCCGTTTTTACAGGGACTTGTAAAATTCGTGGCTAGTGCAGCGGTATGTGCAGTGCAATGGTAATCAAATTTCGACATAAGTGCACGTCTTGATGACCAAAAAGAATACTGCTCGTGCGCACGTTAGCCGGCCCCCGTATGAGCACCCTGTTGCAATTGTGTGCTCATTCACGATGGTTGTCTTTTCGAACTTGGAACGTGGAAGCTGCGTGGTGTCCCAATGCAGCTGGACGGGCAATGAACGGGGCGATGATGCGTCTCTTTAACAACATTTCACGGCCAGGAGGAAGTCGCTCATAGGAAGAAGAGAAAGTCCTTGAGCCTGGACTTGAACAAGGATGGAAGGGGAACCAGCAGCATGGTTGTTTTAGGTCGGGGGTGTTTAAGGAGTTCCAGACTGTGCTGGTAGCAGCAGACAAGGGGGCGGCCTCCCACTAACTGCAGGATAGTTGAGGCTTCTGAGAGGAGGACGTGGTCGCTGGAGCAGAGGGGACCATCTTCTTGGTTCTTTCGGTAAAGTCACGTAGAAGGGAAATAATAACATGATAAAAATAAAACATAATAAAATAATTCTCACGACATTTCGGCCACAACGCAAGCAGCCATCCTCAGGTGAAGAACAGGTCTGTCGGGAAGACAGCATCTGACAGACCTGTTCTTCACCTGAGGATGGCTACTTGCGTTGTGGCCGAAACGTCGTGAGAATTATTTTATTATGTTTTATTTTTATTATTTTATTATTTCCAATCTACGTGACTTTACCGAAAGAATCAAGAAGATAAATCCCTGCAGTCACGAAAGCTTTAAATCTAAATTTAAATGCGGTACGCTGGTTAAACTCACTGCGCTGCGTGTCGCGCGGCGCGAGCGCCGTTCCCGGCCACAGCCACCCGTCGGTGGAGAGCGAGATCTGAACCGGTCCTGGACCTCACGCATCACCAACCCGGACAGAACCAACGTGGTCAAATATGGTCACACTACCCCCAAAAACCGACAGGGGGGTGGGGCAGGCCTACATCCAGCAGCGCACTGACACAAGCGCTTGCACCATCGTTGGCATCATTAGTGCGCTTCGTGTTAACAGCAGCCGCCCGAGATGAACGATGAGTCGACCGCCGACTGAAATTTTTACAAAAATATATTCTAATTAAAATATGTTTGCCCCTTGAGATGGAGCATCTCGTCGGCAAGGGTGCCCAGAGCGAAGCGGCGGCCTTCTGCTTGCCCGACGAGTGCCGTGTGGACCAACAGACGAGACCCCCCCCCCACCCCCGCGCAACACGATCTCACCAGCCTGGTCGCATGGCAAAGCCGCCAAGCGACCGCCAGGCCCGGCAAGCTTTACCCGCGACCGCCAACGCGAAAGCCGTTTTTACTAGCCAATTAAAATCCGCACAGTTCTGAAATTATACAATAATCAGCACTTCATTAACTTTATTGGACTGAACTTTTTAAATATGTCCTCGTCTCCGAGGCATATGCGCTGTGCCCTTTTGGTGTGCACTCGCCTAGAGCTGGGCGATATCCATTATATATTTAATTTCATTTGCCCTCACTTTTGGTCCAACAACCTCCACGACTGACGTCCAAATCACCCTGAACATCGTTTATCCTCCAATATTCACCTCTGCTCATCTCACTCTACTCCCCTCCACGCACTCTCCTACCTCTCCCCTCTCATCTCACTCTACTTCCCTCCACGCACTCTCCCCTCTCATCTCACTCTACTCCCCTCCACGCACTCTCCTACCTCTCCCCTCTCATCTCACTCTACTCCCATCCACGCATCCTCTGCAACAACCAAGGCTTTGTGTGGAATCCTCCAAGCAATCTCCACTCAGTAGGAGGTTGCCCCTTATCCTCCACTAGCGCTATAGTCTGAAAGTCTCTTCCCCCAGCGATCCGTGCGATAAACTCTCTGCCCCTGTTCAAGTCCAGGCTATAGCCCTTTCTCTTTATCTCTGCCTGTGACCGACTGCCTCTCCTTATACATTAAACATGCACACTGTGCCTGTGCAGTGTCCTATATACAGGTGAATTGAGACGCTATAGAAATCCTCTATTGTATTGTATACTAAAGCTGCTGTGATGTTGGATCAGGTCCGGTGTTACCGTTCGTGGAATGTTACTCACAATCAGAATGTCACGGATCAGGGGTCACTTGTAGGGAACTCAGAGGTAGCTCTCTGGTATCCTCGAACACGGAGGGTAGCATTGCTCTGTGAGAGATGCTTCGACTCATGTTGTGACACCGATATTGCAAATCAGGATAAAATGCGAGGAAAATTACACGTGTATTAAAGAAATGTATGAGTTAACAGCCCATCATCATCATCATCAGCGTCCATCCAGGGGCAATAAGATGGGTTCCACTTTTTTGGTAAGTGGATGCATCGTGAATGCGAAATCTCCACCACTGGCTCGGAGCCACCCATGAACAGAACCCACGCTCACTCCCACTTTGGCTTTTCATTCCGATTGAATCTGCTCACCGCCGCCATCGCTGCTTCCTGCTTTTAGCCACCATTTGGCGCGGCTCTGTCAATAGTAAACAGTTTAGCGACACGGAATCCGAGGAGCCTTCTCCTCCCATCACGGCCAAGCGCGCACGATGAAGTGGTACCACTCCAGCGGCCGCGCGCCGAAAAGGTCACCGGTACGTGACAAATCTACAGGTGGCAACATAAAACACGAGGTCGCGACAGGGTCCGCAATCTGCGATATGTCTTAATACGACGAACCACCGTAATTGGAACAACAAAACGCAAACTAACGAGATCCCACTTGACGCCTTCGCGATGCCCCTTCGACCGAGTCCGACCATAATGCGCCATCTCACGGCATCTCCGAAGTTAAGCAGCTTTAAACACGTAGGCTATCGCGAACAATACCATCCACAATACGGGGTTTTTTTTTTGGGTTAGATCGCGTAAATATATAAACGTGTCGTTAAACCCGCCACAACCCGACATGGCCAAACCTCACTAATTGGCTGTGTCGGGTGGTAGTGGGTTTAACGACACGTTAATATATTTAAGCAATCTAACCCAAAACTCCTGTACCGAGCAGCCTTGTACGTGGTCACTGCTCGGATGGAAGGGTACTGACCGGGGCTTGCTAGATTGGCCAGAAGTTGGCAGTACAGCGATTGCTTTGGTCCACAAATGGTTCGACGTATTGGGTTTATCTGCGGATTTAATCAATCTTTGCGGCGTTTTCACAATTATGCCCTCGCATGTGCGGGTTTTCTCCAGGTCCTCCCGTTTCCTCCCGCATGCAAAAGCGTGCGATACAGTTTGGATTTTTACAGCGTCTACGTGACACCACATCCATCGCAAGACGCTCGCAGCAACGGCACCAGTGGGCATATTACTTTTAATCAAACATGCCAATGCATGGGGCCCTCTCGAAAAAGAGTCACAAGACTCGGTGAGGGTTACTTGAATAAATTAGGGGCAGCGTTGTTATTTTTATTATTTCGGAGGAGAAACCTGTGACTAGGGGACATCAATATCACATTGCCGCAACTTCAAACGTATTCGCGACGAATGGCGGGCAGCGCAATTTCAAAAGGTAAACAATATTGACAAACAGAATAAAGTTTCCCCAACAAAGTGCGGCGGGTTTCGATTTGTTCCAGAAGGCCAGACACGAACACATGGATTACCACTGCCGACGCTGTTGGGTTCCGGAAGCTGCCGATGTCGTTTGTACAACTTTAAATTCTTGCCCTTTCTGCTGCTGCTGCTGCTGCTGCTGCTGCATCAACAACATCGCCCCCGAGGTTGCTCGAAAAGCGATAGCTGCACAGTTGGAGCTCGTGCAGAACGTCACCGGACGCCATGCACGAAGGAAACACGCAAAACTCCCATCGGTTTCGTTTCCATTTTTCGGGCAGTTAGGGTGACACGAGGGCCCGTTTCATAGTTTAAAGGTGAAAACAACCAGCGCACGTGACGGAGACCCTTGTGAGCTGTCGAGGAAATGCACTGCTGATTAGACCGCCAAAAGATGATTTAGAAATCGAGCCAATCCCACTGCTCCCAGCACTGCAGGTGGTGCAGCCCAATACCTGAACGCGGCTCGAGTTTAATTCGCGCGGCCCCTAAGCCTCCCCCGTGCAAACAGAATATTTTTCACGGAATTTACATGAAGAAATCCATCGCGGACGCAAAATTAACATTTGCAAGCCAGTGCGTGGGAGCAGGGTGGCACATACGCGGACCCACCGTCACAAAGCGAGTAAATTGGACTCGCCACCGCTGTAACAAAAAAATAAAATCACCCGCGGCATCACGGAATCGTTGACCATCACCGCCCTCTCTTCCCCACGCCCCACCCTCCACGACCTCTCACCACCCCCGCTCCACCCCAGAGTGAATAATTAGGCAACAATCGCTACAGGACACAGTAATTAGCTCGTCACTCGCCAATAATTTCGCGAGGATGCTGACAAGACTTGCCGGGGCCGTCTCGCCGCGCTTTTCTTCGTCCGCGCATTAAGGACGCGGCAGTTCTCGTTGCACAGATCCACGTACGGTATTTCACGTGCGCAATAAGCACGAGAGGGGGCAGAAGAACTGATTTAGAAACATATAATAAGCCACTTTATTTCCTAAGTACACGCCTGCTGTTATTTTTTTGTCTAACGATGATTGATTTTACATTTAAATAGCCTCGTGGATTATACCTCCCCCTCCAGGGATCCGGGTTGCCGAGCGACGCGCGGCATGTGCCACGGGCTGCTGCGTTTGCCATGAGCTGCGTGTGCCACGTGCGACGTGTGCCACGAGCTGCGTGTGCCACGGGCTGCGTGTGCCACGGGCTGCGTGTGCCACGGACTGCGTGTGCCACGGACTGCGTGTGCCACGAGCTGCGTGTGCCACGAGCTGCGCGTGTGCCACGAGCTGCTGCGTGTGCCACGAGCTGCTGCATGTGCCACGGGCTGCGTGTGCCACGGGCGGCGTGTGCCACGGGCTGCGTGTGCCACAGACTGCGTGTGCCACGTGCGACGTGTGCCACGAGCTGCGCGTGCCACGGACTGCTGCGTGTGCCACGGGCTGCGCGTGCCACGGTCTGCGCGTGCCACGGTCTGCGCGTGCCACGAGCTGCGCGTGCCACGGACTGCTGCGCGTGCCACGAGCTGCGTGTGCCACGGGCTGTGCGTGCCACGGTCTGCGCGTGCCACGGTCTGCGCGTGCCACGGGCTGCTGCGTTTGCCACGGTCTGTGCGTGCCACGGGCTGCGCGTGCCACGGGCTGCGCGTGCCACGATCTGCGCGTGCCACGGGCTGCTGCATGTGCCACGAGCTGCGTGTGCCACGGTCTGCGCGTGCCACGGGCTGCTGCGTTTGCCACGTGCGGCTTGCAGGTGCAGCTCTCCGCACGATCTCCCCACCGCGCTCGAAAGCCGAGCGCGCGTCCAAGCGCACCGAGCGCTAGCGTGCAAGCAAAGCCAAGCACGTGCACTTGAAAATGTGTAAATGTTGTGGACTTACTCTCCAACACACCGGTGTGCTGTACTAGTAAGGCATTAACGTGTTTTCTTTACGTGACAAACTTTACTAATTGGCTGTGTCGGGAGGTGGCAGGTTTAACGGCACATATATATTTACGTGATCTAACCCCCCCCCCCCCAAAAAAAAACTATTTATTATTCACTTGAAACCGTTTGTCGAGAAACGTGCGCGTTGCACGCTCCAGCGGAGGCGCGGGTTGGTAAGCATCGCAGCGTGCTTCGAACATGGCAAGCTGAAACACGAGGGGGGGAGGGAGGGAGACAACAGCTGAGGGCACCGCCTCCCCCCCGTGCATCGCAATGTGGCCGCGCGCGCTCACGTCTCGTGCGCTCACGGCGCAACGCCACCCACAGCACTCACCCCATTAGGCGAGACTGCCTCGTGTCGGAGGAGTCCTCTTAGCGCGCGCCTATGAAGGCGGACGTGCCACATGATGTTAATTGGATCAGGCTGCGTCCGTCATCAATTGGCTGTTTAAAAGCATTTTTGCTATTTGCAGGCAGCTATTACGGCAAATATGGTGTGTGCCTCTAATTGGAGTCGGGATATATTTTTCAATTACCAGTTTTTTTTTGTTATCTGTTAGCGAGCGCCTATTAAGGGCAAGCGTGGCACGTAACATTAATTGGAGTAGATTGTGGCTCTTTTCAAAAACAATTCTTCTAATTGGTTCGTTATACAGGGTGCTTCAAGAAAATGTTTTTAACACTTCAGATAATTTGCAACAATACCGCGAGAAATGTACCTCCGGGCTCTGGAGACCACTTGGAAAAGATTCCAGGCACGTGTTGACAATGATGGCCAACAAGTGGAGACTGACTTTTTGAAGCTATTAACATTACATTTGTAATCATCTTACAGTATATTATCCGCTAGTTTTCCATTAAAAACGATAGTCCCATGTAAGTGTCCACATTTTTTTTAAGCACCCTGTTTTTTTTTTACTCAAGCTGCCGGGCGAAGTGATCTCGGAGTGCACCGCTTGCAAGACAAAGGTTGCAAGCTCAAATCCCCCCACCGGGGTCAAGATCAACTCCTCTTCACCCCCTTCTTGGTGGACAACTTGAGCAACGCTCTACGGGGAAATCCATATCTGTTGTTCTATGGATGAACTCAGTCTGTCATATGAACGTGGAATTTACAACATCCAAGAATTGGTGAGTGCTTGGATGGAAGAGTACCAGCCAAGGCTATGAAGAAGACACGAGCACATCCCCATCGTTAGCAGAGCAGGAAATTAGTGACAACTCTCAACCTGTCTACAAAGACAAAGATCTCCCGTATAACCTTAGACTGTTGGGGAAAGCGCTGTTTGTGAGCACCTATAAAGGCCGGCATGGCACCCGAGAGGATGGATGGCCAGTACCACGCCCGTCCACCTTTGTCTCCCCAGTGGCGATGTTTACAAATGGCGCCAGGTACTCATTTGAGGCCGAGTCGATCTAGGGGTGCGCGTGTCAGGACCGCGTCGGTTCACGAAGAACGGAGCCCCGTGCCGCTTCACGCACGCGAGCGGGCGAGGGAACGAGCGAGCGAGCGAGCAAGCAGCTGGGCAGGTGGCGGCCCCGCGCCATCCATTGACATCGACGATCCCCATGGACTTGCCACGGCTCCCGGCGGCGCTGGTATTTGCAAAAAAATGTTTTAAGAAATGAGAAAGTGCTGCAGAACGACGCTAATTTGCCACAAGATCCAGAGCCAGTAATCCCATTACTGAAAGTCACGGTCTCTAGAGTGGAGAGCGTAGGATCAAGCCCCCGTGCAAACCGCCCCAACGCATCCCAGCCCCACCACCCACACCACCCCCACCTCGCTCACAGCCCCAGCGCGGACGGGAGGGCGGGGCGAGCGTTCATTTGCCGAGACGCTGGGAGCGCGCGGGAGCTCGGCGCGCGCACGCCGGCAATGCGCGCCGTCCGCCGCGCACGCACGGAGTCTCCCTCCTTCTCCTCCTCCGCTGTGCGACCACTTTTGGAGAAGAGAGCGCCGCTCGCGATCACGGCCGGCCGCTCGCCCGACCCGTTGCGCGCTCGGACGCTTCGCTGCCCCGCCGCCGCCGCCGCCGAGCGACAGAGGGAGAAGTGAATCAAGGGCGAAGCAACAAAAAAACACACACGCAAAAGGAACGATCGCGGAATGCGGGTTCATCCGTGCCCGGCCACCGGTGGATTCGAGGAGCGGTGGCTTCGGTGTCCCCTTGCCGGCGCCACAGCGCGTCCCTGCGAGAGAGCGCGCGAGAGAGCGCGCACGAGCGCAGCGCCGGGGGCACCGCGCTGCACGTGAACGCGCATCGCGCGTACAGGGAGCAGGCGGGAGGCACCGTCAACGCATCCTCGGTGCCTTCTCCGTGCCCCGCGTGAACAGAGCGACTCGAGCGCAGGTAACCAGCACCGCGCGCCTGCCCCCCGCTCCGCACGCTCGCCGCACGGTCGAACCGGGTCACGCTCGCCGCTCGCTTCATCAACCCTCTTCTTTTTGTTGCCTGTTGTTCTTCATCGTCATCAACCGTAATCAACCCACTGCTGCATTAATACTTCACCAAGCTATTGCCCTGTCTCACGGTCCTCCGATGCAATAATCCCGCTTAGCACCTGCACACGAGTTGATTTCGTCGCTCCATCTCCTCGATGAAACGTCCTCTCTGGCGCATTCCCTCCTTGGCTGCCACTCCGTCATTATTCTACACCATCATCCCGACTCGCGATGTGTCCAGCCTACCACCACTCACTTTTGCAAGCATTCGGAATCGTGTATTTTTTTCATCATTTCACTCAAACAGCTGCCCCCTTCCACTCTCTCTCAATGTAATTTCCAGCACACATCTCGTCATGCTTATTTGCACACTTTTCGTTTTTTTTGTTCCATGTTCTTTGCCAACGTCTGTGTTTGCGATCCATCTGCCACTGGCAGAGCGCAGTAAAAAATAAAAACGTCGACTTGGACGCTGTCGCGCGCGTGTTGCTGGGGGAACGGCACACACGGCCGCACACGTGTTTACCGAAGGCAGGAGACTTACGTCTCATTTATCTCAGTAAAAAGGATTGGCCACCTCACCGAGTCTGCCAAGCCCTGCTGGGAGTCACGGATTAGACGCAGGTGTCCTAATCCGTCGCGCGCACGGCATAACAACGGCGCGCGCCGTCGCCTAAATGAAAGTGTCATTGCGAGAACAAAAAAATCAAGCGACAGATTAATTATTAAGATTGAACAGCGCCGACGCGCGGGATCGGCGAGTTCAGCGGCGCTTGTAAAGCAGCGTGCGGCGCCGTTCGACGGAGCACGTCCGCGCGGGGTCACACAGGTCGCGCGGGCCGCAATCCGTATCCAGCATCCGTCGCCTGCGTCTGTTAATCTCAGTTACTGCGAGCGTACGTCCGTCCCGGGAGCGTACGCCCATTACTACGAAGGGGTTTGCCCGTTACTGCGAGCTTGCACCCGCCACACGAGCGTGCGCCCGCCACACGAGCGTGCGCCTGCGCGGAGCTCCAACGGCGAGTGAGCACCAAATGCGGCGACGGTACCGCGTCTCCGTGCTCCTCACTCGCCGGGTGCCCACCCCCCCCCCCACCCCCTTCAGTCGCTCCATTTGGACCGAAGCTCCCCTGGGATTTTCGTGAAAACTCTTTTCGCTCCTTCCGCCAGGAAAACGCGGCGCTCGCTGTAACCATCGTGGCGGCGGTGGCGGCGCAATAACGATTTCACGTCGAGACACCGTCGGGTTGTCTAAAGTCAGGCGGGAAACCACCGAGACGATGAGACGATGAGCCTCTTTTCTAAGGGAGACGCGGGGTGAACGCGCTGACGAATAGAAATGGCATTTGGGGTAAACACTAAGCGGTGTCATTTGGGGAAAAAATGTTGTCAGATGAGTAAATACATAACGATGGCTGCCGAATGTCAGACAAATGTTAATTCGCGGGTGCTTGATCATTTCAGCGCGGTGAATATGTATAAATCGTGGCTTTAATGAGGACAGGGGGCTTTCAATGAATTGCTGCTCATGAGATGCGCTTCAAGTGCATTTGTTACTATTTGATAACTCCATTACGGACCGCCAAGCCCTGTTTCCGCCCAATGCCCGCTGATGACTGGATAATGAGGAAGGTAATGAGGCTTGGGGGGGGGGGCGAGGAGCGCTTGGGGTGACACGGTGACAAAGCGCCCGTCGGCAGACCCCCCACGCACGCTCCACTGAGCCAGACTCCTTTGTCCGCGTTCGTTAAATCAGCGCCGAAACTCCCTCGCAGACAAGCGGAGGCTCGGCAGACAAGCGGAGGCTCGGGCAGCCGTAGCTTGTTTTTTTTAACGCAGCGCTTCAAAGGGCTACCGGTCGTGTTACGGAGCTCAACGGAGGAGCCGAAGAAACTTCGTGGGGGGGGGGGGGGGTGAGGGGGGGGGTGAGGGGGCCGCACGGTGGCACGGCGCGACCGGCACGACACGCTGCCAAAATAAAAAAAACTGGAGCTGTTCGTCCAGAATAAATGCGCAGTCGTTGCAGCGCCGGGGAGGCTGGGGGTCGTCCGTGACCGTGGCCGACACGACCCGCGACGCCGAGCGTGAGGGATTGTAGGGGGGGGGGGGCAGCGAGGAGGGGCAAAGCCCCCCGTCGACTCGAACGGTGGCGAAGGGGGTGCCAGGAAACCGACTCTCCCACCAGACTCCCCCGCCGGACTCATCCGCGTAGGAGAAGGGCCCAAGGGTGGCGTCCGCGCCGTCACTCATTCGACTACGTGCACCGCTCCTGCACAACGCTCGCCCCGAGCGGACGCCGCGACGATGACCGGACCGGCGTGCGCCCCCCCCCCTCCCTCCGAGCGCCCCGTTACTCGCGGGCTAATCGCACGGCCACGGGCCTGCGCTCGCACCCTCGATGCTCACTTCGTTAGTCAAATTACCGTTCGCGGCCGTCAAAGCCGCGGCCACGGCCGCCTCGCACCAAGCGGCGTGCGCGCACTCCCAGGGGTGCTGGGGGGGGGGGCTTTGACGCCCAGGTGGCCCCCTGGGTGTGCCCGGAGGCAGCGACCAGGTCCATTACAACCTGAAGCTTCGTGGGAGACGAAGGTCTGAGAACGGGTGGGAAGAAGGGCTGAGGGAGTGATGGCGGGTGCCACTCTCCCCCCTCTCCCACGCTCTCCCCCCTCTCCCACGCTCTCCCCCCTCCCACGCTCCCCCCCCTCCCACGCTCTCCCCCCTCCCACGCCCCCCCCCCCTCCCACGCTCTTCCCCCTCCCACGCTCTCCCCTCTCCCACGCTCCCCCCCTCCCACGCTCTCTCCCCTCCCACGCTGCCCCCCCTCCCACGCTCTCCCCTCTCCCACGCTCCCCCCTCTCCCACGCTCCCCCCCCTCCCACGCTCTCCCCTCTCCCACGCTCCCCCCTTTCCCACGCTCTTCCCCCTCCCACGCTCTCCCCTCTCCCACGCTCCCCCCCTCCCACGCTCTCTCCCCTCCCACGCTGCCCCCCCTCCCACGCTCTCCCCTCTCCCACGCTCCCCCCTCTCCCACGCTCCCCCCCCTCCCACGCTCTCCCCTCTCCCACGCTCCCCCCTTTCCCACGCTCTCCCCCCCCTCCCACGCTCTCCCCCCTCCCACGCTCTCCCCTCTCCCACGCTCCCCCCTCTCCCACGCTCCCCCCTCTCCTTCGCCCCCCCCTCCCACGCTCCCCCCCTCCCACGCTCTCTCCCCTCCCACGCCCCCCCCCCCTCCCACGCTCTCCCCTCTCCCACGCTCCCCCCCTCCCACGCTCTCTCCCCTCCCACGCTCTTCCCCCTCCCACGCTCTCTCCCCTCCCACGCTCCCCCCCTCCCACGCTCTCCCCTCTCCCACGCTCCCCCCCCTCCCACGCTCTCCCCCTCTCCCACGCTCCCCCCCCTCCCACGCTCTCTCCCCTCCCACGCTCCCCCCCTCCCACGCTCTCTCCCCTCCCACGCTGCCCCCCCTCCCACGCTCTCCCCTCTCCCACGCTCCCCCCTCTCCCACGCTCCCCCCCCCTCCCACGCTCTCCCCCTCTCCCACGCTCCCCCCTTTCCCACGCTCTCCCCCCCTCCCACGCTCTCCCCCCTCCCACGCTCCCCCCTCTCCCACGCTCCCCCCTCTCCCACGCTCCCCCCCCCCCCCTCCCACGCTCCCCGCCCCTCCCACGCTCTCCCCTCTCCCACGCTCCCCCCTTTCCCACGCTCTCCCCCCTCCCACGCTGCCCCCCCCTCCCACGCTCTCCCCTCTCCCACGCTCCCCCCTCTCCCACGCCCCCCCCCCTCCCACGCTCCCCGCCCCTCCCACGCTCTCCCTGCTCCCACACTCTCCCCCTTTCCCACGCTCCCCCCCTTTTCCCACGCTCTCCCCCCTCCCACGCTCTCCCCCCTCCCACACTCTCCCCCCTCCCACGCTCTCCCCTGCTCCCTCGCTCTCCCTGCTCCCACGCTCTCCCTGCTCCCACGCTCTCCCTGCTCCCTTGCTCTCCCCCCTCCCACACTCTCCCCCCCTCCCACGCTCTCCTGCTCCCACGCTCTCCCTGCTCCCACGCTCCTCCCGTCTCCACGCTCTCCCCGCTCCCATCGCTCTCCCCCCTCCCACGCTCTCCCCCCTCCCACACTCTCCTCCCCCCCCCACACTCTCCCTGCTCCCACGCTCTCCCCCCTCCCTCGCGCTCCCCCCTCCCACACTCCTCCCCGCTCCCTCGCTCTCCCCCCCTCCCTCGCTCTCCCCCCCCTCCCACACTCTCCCCCCCCCACACTCTCCCTGCTCCCACACTCTCCTCCCCCCTCCCACACTCTCTCCCCCCCTCCCACGCTTCTCCCCCCCTCCCACGCTCTCCCCCCTCCCACGCTCTCCCCCCTCCACACTCTCCCCCCGCCCACGCTCTCCCTGCTCCTCGCTCTCCCCCCTCCCACCATCTCCCCCCCTCCCACGCTCTCCCTGCTCCCTCGCTCTCCCCCCTCCCACACTCTCCCCCCTCCCACGCTCATCCCCCCTCCCACGCTCTCCCCCCTCCACGCTCTCCCCGCTCCCACACTCTCCCCCCTCCCACGCTCTCCCCCCTCCCACGCTCTCCCCCCTCCCACGCTCTCCCTGCTCCCTCGCTCTCCCCCCTCCCACACTCTCCCCCCTCCCACGCTCTCCCCCCCTCCCACGCTCTCCCCCCCTCCCACGCTCTCCCTGCTCCCACACTCTCCCCCCTCCCACGCTCTCCCCCCTCCCACGCTCTCCCCCCTCCCACGCTCTCCCCCCTCCCACGCTCTCTCCCTGCTCCCACGCTCTCACCCCCTCCCACGCTCTCCCCTCTCCCACGCTCTCCCTGCTCCCACGCTCTCCCTGCTCCCACGCTCTCACCGTCTCCCACGCTCTCCCTGCTCCCACGCTCTCCCGTCTCCCACGCTCTCCCTGCTCCCACACTCTCCCCCCCTCCCACACTCTCCCCCCTCCCACGCTCTCCCCCCTCCCACGCTCTCCCTGCTCCCACGCTCTCCCTGCTCCCACGCTCTCCCGTCTCCCACGCTCTCGCCTGCTCCCACACTCTCCCTCCGTCCCACACTCTCCCCCCTCCCACCTCTCCCCACTCCCACACTCTCCCTGCTACCACACTCTCCCTCCTTCCCACACTCTCACCCTCCCTCCCACGCTCCTCCCCCCTCCACGCTCTCCCTGCTCCACGCTCTCCCTCACCGTCTCCCACGCTCTCCCCCCTCCACACATCTCCCTTGCCCCCCACACTCTCCCCCCTCCCACACCTACCTGACTCCCCTCCCCCCCTCCCACCTCTCCCTGCCCCACACTCTCCCCCCTCCCACACTCTCCCCCCTCCCACACTCTCCTCCCCCCCCACACTCTCCCCCCTCCCACACTCTCCCTGCCCCCACACCCTCCCCCTCCCACACTCTCCCCCCTCCCACACTCTCCCCCCTCCCACACTCTCCCCCCCCCCCCCCCCCCCATCCCACCTCTCCCTGCCCCCACACTCTC
The DNA here is from genome assembly GCF_015708825.2 of Lethenteron reissneri. Lineage (NCBI taxonomy): Eukaryota > Metazoa > Chordata > Hyperoartia > Petromyzontiformes > Petromyzontidae > Lethenteron > Lethenteron reissneri. The sequence continues at coordinate 6,664,765 of NC_083792.1, forward strand.
CCCCCCCTCCCACACTTCCCCCTCCCACCACTCTCCCCCCTACACACTCTCCCCCCTCCCACACTCTCCCTGCTCCCACACTCTCCCCCCTCCCACACTCTCCCCCCTCCCACGCTCTCCCCGTCTCCCACGCTCTCCCCTGCTCCCACACTCTCCCTGCTCCCACACTCTCCCCCCCCCCCTCCCACGCTCTCCCTGCTCCCTCGCTCTCCCCCCTCCCACACTCTCCCCCCTCCCGCTCTCCCCCCTCCCACGCTCCCTCCCTCGCTCCCCCACCCCACTCTCCCCCCTCCCACCTCTCCCCCCCCCCTCCCACCTCTCCCCTCCCCCCCCCTCCCACGCTCTCCCCGCTCTCTCTGCTCCCACGCTCTCCCGCTCTCCCACGCTCTCCCATCTCCCACGCTCTCCCCCCTCCCACGCTCTCCCTGCTCCCACGCTCTCTCTGCTCCCACGCTCTCCCCCCTCCACGCTCTCCCCCCTCCCACGCTCTCCCTGCTCCCACGCTCTCCCGTCTCCCACGCTCTCCCGTCTCCCACGCTCTCCCGTCTCCCACGCTCTCCCGTCTCCCACGCTCTCCCGTCTCCCACGCTCTCCCTGCCCCCACGCTCTCCCTGCTCCTGGCTCAAACGCGGTGGTGGCTGCGTGAGGGTGGCTCTGTTCAGGCAGCGCGTTATCGCTCCGGCCAAATATTGACAGAAAATCAATCGTCGGTGGCCGCGGAGTCGTGGAGTTGGGCAAGCGGCGCACGGTGGCACCGCAGCGCCACCTAGAGGGAGGCGGCGCCACTCGTGCCGCTCGCCGCCTGGGGACCCTGGCCCCGTTACCAGCACGGCCGCCCCGGGGACAGCCAAGTGCCGTAGGCGAGCGCCTACGAAGGCCGGCGCGACTGGCAGAGGAGATTGAGTGGCGCGGCCGGCACCACGCCCAGTCGGCACCACGCCCGGCCACCCCTTTGGGTCCTGGCGGTGACTGCGTCGCAGCTCCGGGTGCCAGCCTTGGGATTGAGCTGACCTAGGGGATGACCGACACCGCCATCACGCGGCTTTCGACGACGGCAGCCATGAACATTTATCAAACTCGTTAATCTAATCACGTTTATTTGTTGCTGCGGACGTTGTTTGCGGCAATTCCGTTGCGTGCTCCTGGCACATTTACGAATCCTCTCCCAAGGCCACCTCCGCCTCCCTCCTCCCACCTCTTAGTGTCTAATCCCAGCCGCATCCCCGGCCCCTCCCGAGGAGGCCCCGAGCCGGATTATCCCCCGTCGATACGAGGGGATTGGCCGAGATGCGGCACGGATGTCTCGGCCTCTCAACTTCCCCAGCGGCAGGCCGGGAATCACGGAGGACAAAAGTGGAGCTCTCGGGAGAGCAGGAGATGAGGTTGCCGGAGACGAGGGTTGACGGGATGAGGACGGACGAGATAAAGGTGAAGGAGGCGTGGGATGGAGGGCAGAGTATTGGACGCGAGGGAAGAGGAAACGAGGGTTTGGGAGATGCGAGTGAACTGGTGGGCAGAGGAGACGGTGGTGGATTCAACGTGGGCAGAGTAGATCTGGCGGTGGGCGGATGGCAGACGAGACGATGGCATAAGGGATCCGATTAGAGGAGGTGCGTGGGTGGTGGAGATGATTTTGAACTCGTGTGTCGAGGAGATGTGGGCACGAGCAGGGAAGGAAGGCGTCGCACTGAATGTCTCACGTTGACCGTGTCCCTTACTACACCTGAGCACCCTGAGCGTGGGCCCTCTGGGGGCCTCGGGAGTTTCCACCGGTGGAGCGGGAGGAGAAAGCCGTTCTCTGCGCCCTTGTCAGCCTCACGCGTTTCGCCCCCCACCCCCCATCCCCTCGGGCTTGCTCGCGACGGCTGTGACCAACGCCGCTAATCAAACAAAGGCAGAAATCCATGTAAATCACACAAAGCATGCCACCTGCACCCACCTTGAAATGAAAGGACCGTGACAGATGAAAGCTGCGCCGGCCCCCCACCCCCCTACCCCAACAACGCCCCCCGACCCCCCCTACCCCCCTACCCCCCACCCACCTGACAACGCGCCCCTCCCCCCCGGCCCCCCACCCCCCCCGGCCCCCCACCCCCCCTACCTCGTCAATGCGCCCCCCTCCCCCCCGGCCCCCCACCCCCCCCTACCCCCCCCCCCCTACCTCGACAACGCGCCCCTCCCCTCCCCCCCGGCCTCCCCCCCGGCCTCCCTCCGCCCTCTACCCGGACAACCCGCCCCTCCCCCCGGCCCCCCACCCCCCTCTACCCCCACCCCGCCCTACCTCGTCAATGCGCCCCCCCTCCCCCCCGGCCCCCCACCCCCCCTACCCCCCCCCCCTACCTCGACAACGCGCCCCTCCCCTCCCCCCCGGCCTCCCCCCCGGCCTCCCTCCGCCCTCTACCCGGACAACGCGCCCCTCCCCCCGGCCCCCCACCCCCCTCTACCCGGACATTGCGCCCCTCCCCTCCCCCCGGCCCCCCACCCACCTACCCACCCCCCCTACCCGGACAACGCGGCTCCCAACCGCCGCCGCTCTTCATTCAAACCGCCTCCCCCTTCAGCGCCGCGCGCCGCTTTCCCTTGACCCCGGCGGCTCGGTTCAACGGCGGAGCGCCCGGCGTTAGGAGCGATTCCGGACAATTATTTTATTTTCTGCACGCGAGACACACAGGCGAGCCGCTCTCCGGCGCTCGCTTTGTCTCGTTAAGCGCCGCCGCGATCGTGCCGCGTTTCGCCGGCGGGAGGCCAAGCCGCGGGAACTGCGATCGCACCGACCCTTCCGCTCGGCCGACCCAGAGCTACCACCCCCCTTTCCCCCTCCTCCCCCTCACCTCCCCCCTCCCGAATCCTCGTTCTCTCCGGCAGCAACCGCTCACATCCCTCACAGCTCATCTCTGCAGAATTCATTTCCTACAGACACCTTCCCTGTCAGAGGCAATCTCTCTAAATTTATAACTTCCATTAATCGCAACCTTAAATCTCTCCGATAACCTTATTGCATTCAAAGCATTTTCACATTTAGCGCGGGGGGTTTTTTGTTGTTGTTGCTGCCCTCTCCCTCTCTGCGGAGACGCGTCCGCTGCCAAATTCACGCATCAGAGACTCACTCCGGAGGGCAGCCCGTGTTCGCACGCGGTCGTAAACAGCGTCGCCGGCACGGGACAGCTTTTTCCATCGCCTCCCCCGCCCCCCCTCCCCAACCCACAGCACCCTCCTTGTGAACAAGGGCACGGAACGCCACGGATAGCGGTGCTTCGTCTCATCACGGGTGCCTAGGCGCACGTGACCTCCTGCGGCACCTCGTGCACCTGCAACATCCTCACTGACCACGCACTCAAAGAAAACAAAGGCAAAGATTCCCCGTATAGCCTTAACAGTCTGTCGGGACAAGTGCTGTTATCAAGTAGCGCCTATGAAGGCCGAAATGGTACATGAGGGGTGGGTGGCCAGCACCACGCCCGACCGCCTTTGTCTCCCGAGTGGCGATGTTTTTACACACCGCACCAGGTACTCATTTGAGGCGGCCTAGCGAAGGCCTGGACTAGTTAAATGAATCATCACTAGTGGTGGCCGTGATCGGGAATCGAAACTCTGATTGCAAGGTTCGTAGCACAGTGCGCTAACCGCAACAGTACCGCTCACACACCCTGACCACAACAACAACCGCCACTAAGTGGCGGTGACGTCACCACGACGCTTGTGCCAGGCTATGTGCGTGAAGTGTCGAACGCCCGCTGGCAGGTCACGAGGCAAACCCAGATGCCACAGGTCGACTGGCTGAGACGACTAGCTGATGCACCACCTTTACCCCCTAATGTGCCAACTTGCTGTGCTTTAGCAACCCGGCGTTCCGCTCGTTGTTGTGAGCGTTGCTCCTCCATCCTCCATTGTTGATGGAGGGCGACTGCCTCCAACTGCCCAGTAGCGTCCTTCACGAGCCTCCTCCACAGGCCGATCTTGACACCGCTGGTACCAGTCATCGGCAAGTCCACTCAGCTCCACATCCTCCTGTACCACATCACTCCATCTCCTCTCTAATCCGTGCCGCGCCCGTTTCGCCCCCTCAATCCGGCCAAACAAAAGCTGTTTAGCCATGCAGTGGCTGGGCATGCGGGCTACATGGCCCAGACAACGCAGCCTTGCCTGCCGAAGGAGCTCACCGATGGGACTTTGTCCAGATCTTTCAAGGACTTGTGAGCTCCTCACACAATCCAGCCTGGTTAAACCCAGGATGGATCGTAGGCAGGCCAGCCTAAATATTTATAACCGGCGAAGATGTTCCATTACGGGGGTCCACGTTTCACAAGCTTAGAGAAGGGAGGGAATGACCATGGCCGAGATGACCTGAATTTTCATGCTTCCACACAGCGTTATGCTGATTCGGAGTGAGACCTCTGCTGTTAAACCGGAGCCGGTCATGAGCACACTGCCCAGGTATGGGAAACTCTCCACTCTCTCCACAACTGCCCTATCACCAATTGGGAGTTGTGGGGGTGGAGTATCTGATGGTACAAAATACCCAGGCAGGTGTTTAGTTATGGTGGGGCTGATGGTAAGGCCCCACCTCTCAGTGGCAAGCTCCAGGTTCAGCAGCAGCGCCTCCAACTCCTCCTCTGAATGAGCAGCAATTACCAGATCATCGGCATACATAACATGGTTGAGCAATAAGGAGCCATCCCTTGACCGCACCCGGGCATCGATCAGCCTCCCATTGTATCTGTACCAGATGGAAATTCCTCCGGTATAGCTAATGAGTTGCTTCACGAACTACGTGGTCGAAATAGATGTTAAATAATGTGGGAGCCAGAGGACATCCCTGTCGCACCCCAAGGTGTACAGGGAATGGCTCCGACTCCCGGCCACGTAGTTTTACCCGGGCCCGCTCACCATCATAAAGGTCCTTAATGATCGTGAGCAGAGGGTCAGGGACTCCGAAAGAATGAAGAACAACCCATAGCCCAAGCCTACTGATTGTATCATAGGCCTTGACCACAGTGGTCAAAAGGGGGCTCTGACCAGGTCAATAAAGCAGAGATGTAGGTCTTGTTGGAATTCCCTATACCTCTGCTGTAGCAGACGGACAGAAAATATGGCATCTGTGCAGGACCGCCCTTTCCTGAAACCGCACTGGGGCTCCGCAAGCCTCTCCTCAGCGTGCCTAGCAAGGCGATGTTGAATAATCCTTGCCAGGACCTTTCCCGGCACACTGAGGAGTGAGATGCCCCTGTAGTTATTACAGTCTTAAAGAGGGGGACCACCAGGGCATGCTTCCAATCCTGGAAGGATGCCTGGTGGTCCTGGGTGTACACCCACCACTGGAGTGGAAGAATGGCAGGCGCATCTTACAGATGACAAGTCGATGGTCAGTGGGCAGATCAGCTCCACGGTCGGTCCTGGTGTCAAGGATATGGGCCCGCATCCGCTGTTCCATCACTATGTCGTCCAGCAGATGTTCTTGCTAGGACCCGGCATGCATCCATGATGTTGTGTGGATGCGCCGATGCCGGAACAGCGTGTTGGTAATTACAAGCCCATGGGCTGCACAAAAATTATGCAGCCTCCTGCCGTTGTTATTGAGCTGATCTGGCCCATGCCTTCCAATCACTCCAGACCAGGTGCCAGCATCATGACCAACTCGGGCATTGAAGTCACCCAACAAGATTACTCTATCCCGAGAGGCCACTTTAGCTAGCACCTAGGAGGTCATAGAAGGCATCTGACTCATCGGCCTTGCCTGCATCCCTCCACGGATGTTTGTCTTCAGTGGGGGCATAAGTAACCACGACCACCACTCCTCGCCTCTGGTTGATGGGAAGGCGAGCCCAATGTAGCCAGGGGGGCTTACAGCTTCCCACACCTCACTGCCACGCTCCCACGCCCTCTTCATTATTTTGATCAGAAGAGCCACTCCCTGTTGTTTGTCAGTCTCCTTCCCCGAGTAAAGGACTGTCCACCCCTCATGGTGTCAGGAGCCAGAGCTGGTCCACCGAACCTCCTGAATACCACAATGATCCAGGCGGTATCGGTCCAGCTCCCGACAGAGGAGTGACAGCCTCTTCTCCGCAGTGAGCGTTCCAGCATTCCACGTGGCCACACGTAGTGGTTTTTTGTTGTTTCTGGAGGAGCCCCGAGGGTAAGGATTCAGTCTCCTGGCTCCGCCAAATGAGGTTTGGCCAGGAGACGTCATAGACGCCTGTCCCCCCCGGGGCCTCCAGCACAAGCTAATTCATTTAATTTTTCCATCGTGGTTTAGCGGTAATTAATTCAAGGTGGAGGGGTTACCAGCCCCTCGCACCCGTTCAGAGCCCCCTTTTGGCCACTGTGGTGGTCACAAACGCCATGACGGGAAAAGGCCAATCGGAATTGGCCCTCCCCCCACAACACTGCCCACGACAGTGTTTCCCGTCCAGCACCACAAAGAGGTAGGGGGTTGTTTTGCCAGACCCTGACCACACACACTGACACATGCAATTACACACACACGAAGATCCCCCGTGCAGCAAGTGCTGTTAGCGAGCACCTCTGAAGGTCAGCACGGCACACGTGAGGGTGGCGAACACCACGCCCGGCCGCCTTTGTCTCCACACAAGCGATATTTACACATGGCACCAGGTACTCATTTGAGGCCGATTCGACCTCGGGAAAGGCCTCAGAACCGGTTCAGATAATCATTTGCAAAGTTGGCCAGGAGCGGGAATTGAATTCGGGTCGCCGAGTTAGGAGCGCAGCGCGCTAACCACTACACACACACACGCGTGCACTCACTCACTCGCACACACATGCACGCACTCACTCGCACGGACGCACTCGCACGCACTCGCACACACTCGCACGCACTCACTCACTCGCACGCACTCGCACTCACTCATTCACTCGCACACGCACGCACTTGCTCACTCACTCACGCACGCACTCACTCATTCCACGCACTCACTCATTCGCACGCACTCACACACTCGCACACGCACGCACTCACTCGCACACGCACGCACTCGCTCACTCACTCGCACATGCACGCACTCGCTCACTCACTCGCACACGCACGCACTTGCTCACTCACTCACGCACGCACTCACTCATTCGCACGCACTCACTCACACACTCGCACACGCACGCACTCACTCGCACACGCACGCACTCACTCGCGCACGCACTCGCACACGCACGCACTCGCTCACTCACTCGCACATGCACGCACTCGCTCACTCACTCGCACACGCACGCACTTGCTCACTCACTCACGCACGCACTCACTCATTCGCCCGCACTCACTCACACACTCGCACACGCACGCACTCACTCGCACACGCACGCACTCACTTGCACACGCACGCACTCACTTGCACACGCACTCACTCGCACACGCACGCACTCACTCACTCGCACGCACTCACTCACTCACTCACTTGCACGCACGCACACTCACTCGCACACGCACGCACTCACTCGCACACGCACGCACTCGCACACGCACGCACTCACTCACTCACTTGCACGCACGCACGCACGCACTCACTCACACACGCACGCACTCACTCGCACATGCACGCACGCACTCACTCACTTGCACGCACGCACGCACTCACTCACTTGCACGCACGCACTCACACGCACGCACTCGCACACGCACGCACTCACTCGCACACGCACTCGCTCACTCACTCGCGCACGCACGCACTCGCTCACTCACTCGCGCACGCACGCACTCGATCATTCACTCACGCACGCACTCGCACGCACGCACTCACTCGCACACGCACGCACTCACTCACTCACTCGCACACACGCACGCACTCACTCGCACACGCACGCACGCATGCACGCAGACGCGAGCGTGCACACAGGCCAGGAGGGCATGCGGCGGCGGTAGGCGGACGGCGGGACGTTAATCAGAGAGAGTCAATATTATGACTCTGTAAATATTTCACTTGATATCTCAGTCTTGATATTGCGTAAACAATATTGGGTTTCTGGAATATTGTGCGTGATCACAAGGTGGCAACATTTATTGAGTTTAGCTCTCACATCGCTCATCACAGAAACTGCCCAACTCTAACGTGGCAAATATATTCGTGCGTGCGCTTGGTCTCTACCGAGACCAATCCCTGCCATAGGCACGTGGAATTTGCACCGCTCACTCAAGACATCCAATGGAGAGGACAGCTGCCCAATGTTAATTTGCGTATGCGGACCCTTGGCAATGTTTAAGAACGCTATCTACTTGGTATGTAGAGCATTTAAATTAGTACTATATATACTGTAAATAATGCAATCTATCAAACCCTCCATGACAGATTCATGCACACACACACACCACCGCAGCAGAGTACATGTGCATCACCAGCTCACCTACAGATATAATTTAAGCATACTTTGATTTCCAATTTTCCATTTCCAGTTGAGCGCAGATATTAAATTCCTCGCGAGTATTCCACGTTTGCCGCTTCACGGCAACTTTTTCCCCCAATTTTGCTGCAGTTCTCTTTCCCCCTCTCCAGTTTATCTCGATCTGGCAGCCCCCCCCCCCTCCCCCCACACCCCTGCCGCGTTTGCTCTGCTTGCACGACCACGGAGAGGCAAAACGCATGCTCGCCAAACGCTACCCCCCCCCCACACCGCCGCTTGCCCGGGGCACAGTCGGCATTTGCCGACGGCAGCCGGCCGTCTCCCTCCTAGGCTACCCGCAGTCGGGAAACGCAGATGTCAACAACAGGTGGCAAGAGCCGAGGCCAATTTGAACCGCAATTAAAAACATTTTAAGGCCCCCCCCCCCCCCAATTTCCAGGCTGGTTGGCATTGCTGCGACTATTAATGCCAATGTCCCGAACAAAGCACCCGATCGCCAGTTCCACCAAATAACCTGCGCGATTTAACTTCTCCGCTCACAAACACGGGTCCACCCGTGACTGGACCCCGCGTGTCTTCACGGCAGCCCTGTCCTAAGCGACGTTCGCAGTGCAATTACAGAGAGAGCTGCGGTGCGCTATTACGATAAATGCCGACCAGACCATTAACCACACAGCATTCAACCGCTGAGAACTCTGAAATTTTATGTAGGTCTATGGGTCTCTATGTGAGTCTATGGGTCTCTATGTGAGTCTGGGTCTGCATGTGAGTCTATGAGTCTGTATGTGGGTCTGTGGGTCTCTATGTGAGTCTGTATGTATGTCCATGGGTCTCTATGTGAAACCACACAGTAGTGAACCACTGTGAATTCTGAAAATTCAACAGAGGCATTGAAGCTGGCCACTCCACATCAACCGAAGCCATTTCCCCAATATATAGTCTACTCATCCTGATGCACGCACGCAAGAGAGAGCGAGCGAGCGAGCCAACTTGTAAACATGAGCTTCTACGCGCACACCGATGAAGGATGCGCAAGGTATCACGCTACAGTTTTGTCCCACGATGCATTGCCACCCGAACATATTTCACCTTGCAGGGGCACACGTTGGGCGGACGGATGGGGCAGTGCCTCCCCGCGTTAGTGCCGCGCTTTGTCCTGCTCACGGAGCGGCCTAATCAAGACGGATTAACGCGTTCCCCTTCGCACGTTCCGCACCGACCAGTGTAGGTTCCGCTAGCGTGGTCGCGCTTTCCACCACGGAGGAGCTACAGGTGCGGTGGTGAGGGGGAGGAGGAAGAGCGAATTAAGATGGATTGATGCCCGGCAACCGATTTAGGAAAAAACCTTGTGAGCAGGTGCCGCAAATCTCATCGCCAGAGCCTCTCCTATTTGCTCTTCATTTCGCTGTAATCAATGTTAATAAACAGGGGCCACTTAACCCAGTCCCAACCGCTGAGCAGAGAGCCCGGGCTACGTGCGTACGCGACCTTAATTCCAGCACCTCGCGGCCAATGTGATGGCAGCGCAGGACCCCACTGGGCGACGATCCCACCTCGGCTGCCTGGCGAAGAATAATTTGCGGGCAAACGCTGCTTTGTTTGCAATTAATTTATCTGGCATGGCAGCGCGGTGGATTACAATGCTGTGCACACACGCGCACACACAAGGCGGCCCGTGGTTAAAGAACGCCGCTTGCCTTTGCTCCTGCGGCAGAAGCGGCGCTTCTTTCCCAGGGGGAAGCGCCGCAGTTTAATTTTGCTTGCACCGCCACCTACAAAGGGCTCCAACGCACGCGAACAAACATTCGCTCTCCATTTCACCCCTCCCGCCCATGCACCCCCCCCCCCGCAGCTGCTTTACAATTCAGATCACGAAATAAAGTAAATAAATAAGAGATATGTTGTCGTTTGTACATTACTATGATTTTTTTTAATTAATAAGATCAACTGTGATAAAAGTATAAATCCACAATAGCAGGCTGGGGGAAAGCAGTGAACCTGGCAGGAGGCCAGAGCTAAGAATCACAAAAAAGGGAAATGTGTCACCTTCATTTGACGCTCACACGAGCAAAGCTCAAAGTCGCGTCCCTACGAAGGGGTCAAAGGGCACCCGGATCGGGATCGCAAACAATGACCTCTGCCCATTGCCCGCAGGTCTCCTCGGCACCCGGCTGCCCAGAGCCATGGCCCCTCTGCTGCCGCTAGTGCTCTACCTCGTCATCCTGCTGTCGTGGCTGCCCCTGGTGCTGCCCCTCTGCCCACGCCGCTGCGTGTGCCAGAATCTGTCGCCCTCCATGGCCACGCTGTGCGCCAAGAAGGGGCTGCTCTCCGTGCCGGCCACCGTGGACCGGCGCACCGTGGAGCTGCGCCTGGCAGACAACTTCATCACGCGCCTGCGCCGCCAGGACCTGGCCAACATGAGCAACCTCGTAGACCTGACGCTGTCGCGCAACACGCTCGGCGAGGTGGTGGCCGGCGCCTTTGCGGACTTGCGGGCGCTGCGCTCCCTCTACCTGGACGGGAACCGGCTGACGCGGCTGTGCAACGTGACGCTGCGCGGCCTCACCACTCTGCGCCTCCTCACCGTCAGCTCCAACCAGCTGAGCCACATCGCCAACGAGACCTTCGAGGACTTCATCACCACGCTGGAGGACCTCGACCTGTCCTACAACAACCTCGAGACACTGCCCTGGGAGGCCGTGCAGCGCATGAGCAGCCTGCACTTCCTGGGGCTCGACCACAACCTGCTGGACCGCGTGCTGCCCGGCGCCTTCACTGCAGCTGCACAAGCTGTCGCGGCTCGACCTCACCTCCAACCGCCTGCGCACGCTCGCGCCGGACGCGCTCTTCCTGCGCGCCGGCGCCGCGGCCGCGGCGGGCGGCCCGCTCGCCTTCAGCCTGGCCGGCAACCCCCTGCACTGCAACTGCGAGGTGCTGTGGCTGCGGCGGCAGCGCCGGCAGGACCAGCTGGAGACGTGCGCCACGCCCGCCCACCTGGCGGGCCGCTCCTTCTGGGCGGTGGGCGAGGAGGAGTTCCTGTGCGAGGCGCCGGTCATCACGCGCCACTCGCCGCACCTGCGCGTGGTGGAGGGCCAGCGCGCCGTGCTGCGCTGCAAGGCGGTGGGCGACCCCGAGCCCGGCGTCCACTGGCTGGCCCCCGACGGCCGCCTGGTGCACAACTCATCGCGCTCCGCCTTCTACGCCAACGGCACGCTCGAGGTGCTGGTGGCCACCGTGCGCGACGACGGCACCTTCACGTGCATCGCGTCCAACGCGGCCGGGGAGACGACCACCAACGTGCGGCTCGACGTCGTGCACCTGCCGCGCGTCGTCAACGGGACGGCGGGCAGGCTGCGCGGCGGCGGCGGCGCCCCCTCATCGGGCGCCGGCGACCCCCCGGGGCCCTCGGACATGGCGGCGCACAACGGGCACGCGGCGGCGGCGGCCCCCGGGATCAACGCGAGCGACGGCAAGGGACGGCAGTGGAAGGTGGAGGCGACGGATGTGAAGTCCACGTCGGTGCTCGTGAAGTGGGCCCCGAGCCGCGGCCTGCGGGGCGTGCGCATCTACCAGGTGCAGTACAACAGCACGGCGGAGGGCTCGCTCACCTACAGGCAAGTGCCGCGCGGCGCCCCGGCTTCGCTCAGCCGGCACGCCACACCCAGCACGCCGCTCGCTACGGCCCTGGCGACTCGTCACACGCCGCCTACTGCGATCTGCCGGCCAGCGACCGGGAAAATGTCCCTCTCGCTGCGGCGGTGGCTACTGGTCACGTGCCACCTACTTAAGAAAAAAATGAAGCTTCCATTATAAGTATGAAGACGTGGGTCCATTTCATTGGTAGATACTAACACGTAACATTCAGGTCCTCGAGCCACAAGGAGGGCTTCTAGATCAATGGTTTTCAAGAGCGAGCTCCACTTACTCAGTTGGGTGTGGCCTGTAGGACAAACGCTACGAGGTTGGCTTCATTTGTAGGTGAAGGCTTAACCCATGTGACCACATACCCCATGGGACCAAAACCGGTCCAGCGTGATTCTGATTAGACAAACATTGGACCCTAATACGCTCTGGTTGATCGACCTCCATTATTTAATTATGGGATATGAAACTGACCCTTGCCTGCTTCCTTACTACCCACCACAATCTGCCAGGAGCTCGCAGGCTTACATTGTACCATCTTGCTGTGCCGCACAGCTGAACAGGCCGCGCCGGTGTTCAGGGTGCGCTTGTTTTTATAGAATGTGTTTAACCGGCCACGTGACACCGATGAGCCACAGAGGAGACAAAACTGGTCAAGCGTTTGCTGCAGAGACAACTTTCACCGGAAGGCCTCATAGGCCGCCGAACTTAAAGGTTACCGTATACTTTTTTTGGCGAGAACACAGACCACCCCCCTCTCTTCTTTCATTATTTGATAGAAATCACGGAATAGACGCTCCAGCTGCCCACTTCTCCAGAGAAGAGCCACCGCCTCGCACATTCGTCCAATGCACATCTCCCGGCACGACGGGGCAAGCGTCTTAATAAACGCCCGTCTCCGTTCTCCCAGTGATATAAATGGGTACACCACGGTTATCAGTGGGATCACACGTGCGGTTGGGGAGGGGGAGAGAAGTGTAGGTATGATCACTTCTTAAAAGAGTAGGCCAAGATACCCTCTCTGGTTCTAGTGGAGGCCTTTCCACGAGCAGTGGCGCCAGCCAGTAATTGTGGGGCGGCATCTTGACCCGACGTTCCTGCTAGACGAGGCAGCGCGAGCCACCACAGTGGCGAGGTTTTTTTTTTGGCCGAGTTCTCGAGCGGGCAAAACTCGGAGGCATGGCTCTTTAAAACCGCAACGATGAGAAACCGTTATCTCTGATGCCAGTGTTGTTTTTCTTTCTCCCAAGCGAGTTTATTTTGATAAAGCACTGCGCTCACTTTTATTGGAGAAAAAAACCCCGAAAAATGACTTCGACGGTAAAGGTCACCTTCACGCGCCGTTGTGTCGGCCCAAAAACAAAGACGAACATTCGAAACTTTCTAAACATTTGCTTTGTTTAACGATGCCCTTTTACTTCAGAGATGGCCTTTACTTGCTACCCAATTCTGGTCTCCGACGCATTCTCGTGTCCGTGCAACCACCGACCACGATGCGGCAACATATCAACCGTGTGATCAACGGTCATCACGTGACCACTCACAATGCGAACACCCACCACCACTTAGCCCAGGTAACAACCCAACACCTACTCACTCAATAACGACGATAATCCACAATCCTGGGGCACAGGTGCCGCCGGGAAATCCCCACTACCACCAGCCGCTTCTTTTCCCACCAAAAAGTCGAACTGCCAGGGTACCACTCCGCCACCACGCACCCACTCTCGCCCCCATCTCTCTATCAAGCGTCACAGCTCGTGTCAAGGACATCAACCCTCGCACAACTGATGATTTCAACCTTTTACCATATCTCTCACTGACAGCTCCGTCCAACTGCTCGCGCGGTCCCCAACAACCGATCCGTTTCCCCGCCATTCTCCCATCTCCATCTCATCTCCAGCTGCGACACTCTTGCACGTCCCCCCACCCCCCCCCCCCCCCATATGTGCCGCCTTCCTTACTTCCTTTCCATCAGACGTCTCACAAGAAGGGGCTTTGTCACATTTTCGGCGGTGAGAATGAATCCATTCTGTGCTCACCTCGCTCGAGACGACCTGCCGACGGCACATAGCCTCGGCCGTTCCTTCTAGCAGAGAGAGAGAGAGCCTCGTTAATTAGCACGTAATCCCACTCTGGCGGGAGGTCCCGCGTGAAGCCGTCACGGCGCGCCCGCGCGTGATTATTAGCCGACGACGACGACATGCTTCCCGACTCCACGCGCCGTCCGTCAAAGCTGCAGGAGACACCTTCCCGCAACGGCGTTGACCCAGAGTTCATTCGCCATCGAATTGTGACGAGCTTTAATGAGCATGGGAATTAAAAAAGCCAAACCCCACGCACACTTCAATAAAGATGAAACAGTTGTCCACGTCCACGCATAAAAAAAATAATAAACCTCCGAAAAATAATACTTGCACCGCGGAAAAAGTCCATTTTCCGCAATCTTGATTTCTCTTCCTAAAACATAAATGCTGTTCGGAGTGAGAATGCAGCAGCAGACAGCTTCAAACACAGAGCACTGGGCAAGGCACAGCGTAAAGTGCGAAGAAGAAAAAAAACCCACTTACGGCCGATGCCAAACGGCTTTATTTAATTTAGCGACAGTTTGCAGGACCGAGGACCCGCTGCAAGATTGACCACCACGGCCTCAGAGCGGCTCCTGAGGTCTCCCGCTAATGCACTTTCCGATCGATGGCAACAAATGATGGCGTTTATAATCGGGTTTTAGTTACGGCTTCCTTTGCGCCCCGCGGAGCAGAGCCTGCTCCATCCGCGGCTCCGTTAGCGGCGGCGGTTGACGGGGGCGGCTCGAACGCGCAAACGTTTTGTTCTGCCGGCGATGGCGAGGAAGCGCGGCGGGGGAAGCGTCGAAGCGCGGGTGCTTTTTTGGCGGTCTACGGGAAGCGAGGCGCCCAGCGTCGACGAGACCCGCCAGCGTTCGCGAGGCCGCACAATCGGCCGTGCAAATTATTCACGTGCGGTGTCCCCGCCGCCGCCGCTGGCAACCGAGGGTGACTTTCACTCCGCCCCCCCCTGCTCCCAGGGCCATGTCGCAGCGCCATTAGCAGCAGCAGCAACAGCAGCTCGCCACGCAGACAAAAGCAGCGCTCGGCACGCACGGCGAAAGTCACTGGCGGTTAAATTGCACAAAACAATAGCGTGTCCACTTCAGGGTGACTTGTCAGACATTCCGACATTTAATCCATTTCATCCCCGACGTGCGCGCCCAGGCAAGCGCGAGGGGAACACATTATTACAGGGGATCATCCAAAATAAAATGAATTGGTGAAATAATTACCGTCTGAAGAATGTGAATCACAATTGGAGCATTAACAGGGATTTCTGGGTGAGGCAATAATGAAGATCTAGACACGACGCAGTGGCCGTTAGAAATGTCAACCGCCCCCCCCCCCCCCCCCCACCTTGGGGAAATGTGAATGGAATGCAGATCCACGTGAATGTTTGTGATTGCACGCACGCCCCGTTTGTGTGACTCATAATCAGTTATTATTAGCGCTCCATTTCCAAGCGAGCAGGGCCAGCATCAACGTGCGTTAACGTGTTAATTGGTCTTTGATGTGTTAATCGTCCGTGCGCCTAATGCAATTTCCCTCCCCGTGCCCTCGCGGCCCAGCATAATGATGTCCCTCAATGGCCTCGTGGGATAACGCTCCATTACGCTAAACGTCCACAACCTAAACGTGGTCCTTTTTGCGAGCGCCCGCCGCTCTCATGCGAGGCCGAGGCGACCCACAACATCTCTCTTGCCGGGCAGCCGCAAGCGACTCTGACGACCCCCTAACATCGTTCACCAGCTCCAGGAACGAGCACAAAATGACCCCGCCCCATAGTGAGCTACGATGCAACACGTCGCCATGGCGGCGAAGCAACAAGTACGAACGTCACGCCGCATTGCTCGCGAGCAAAGGCGCTCTAAAGTAAATTTCGAGACTCGTTATCGTTGCGGAAGCCGATGGACGGTGCAGGACACGTGGCCTAGGTGCATAGGCGGCACGGCCGAGGCGAGCAGCTGCATGAGACGAGCCGCGGTGCGTTCACGTGGTCTGCCGTTTTCACTCCGATTGGTATTAACGACCTCTCTCCTTTGACCCCTCCCTCCTGTGACCCGGCGGGGCCCCAGGATGGTGCCGGCCCCCAGCACGGCGTGCCCCATCTCCGGCCTGACGCCGGCCACCGACTACGACCTGTGCGTCGTGGCCATCTACGACGACGGTGGAGACGCGCTGGCCGCCACGCGCCTCCTGGGCTGCGTCACCTTCCAGACGGGCGCCGGCTGGGACGGCGAGTCGCTGCGGTGCTCCTCCACGGCCGCCGAAGCCGGGCCGCTCTTCCCCGAGCAGCTCCTCGGCAGCACCATGATCATCATCATCGGGGGCATCATCGTCGCGTGCCTGCTCGTCTTCACCGTCGTTCTGGTCGTCGGGTACAAGGCCTGCGCCGCCAACGGCAACGCCGGCGGGTGCAAATCCACCGCGGCCGCCAACGGACGCTCGCAGACGGGCGTCACGGAGGACGTTGTCGTCGGCGGCGGCGAGGCGAGGTTTAACCGCAACGGGGAAGCCGGCTTCCAGCAGGCGGAGGAGCAGCGGCGGCCCAACCTGGGCAGGAGCAGCACCGAGTCGTCGCTGTCCAACCTCAGCCGTGGGCGGGAACAGCGGGAGGGCCCCTATGGCGCGCCCCGGCAGGCGAGCGCCAAGGTCAAACCGGACATCGAGCAGCTGCTGAGCGCGCTCGCGGCGGCCGAGCATCTGCGCTCGCGGGCGGCGATGGCGGCCGCGGCGCAGCCCTTCTTGCCGGCGCGACGCTCGGCGTCCGTGCGCTGGGCGTCCGACCGGGACCCGCCGCACCTGTCGCCCGACGGGTGGCCGGGGCCGGATTGCGGCGGCGGCGGCCAGAGATCGTCAACCGATCTGGGAGCCAAGCGCAGCCGCTCGTTCGACGCCGGGAGCTTCCCGACGCTGCAGGACTGCAGCGCCCAGAGCAAGCGCATCAGCCACATATGGACCAAACGGAGCATGTCCGTCAACGGCATGCTCATGGGCCTGGAGGAGGCGGACCTGACCAGCAGGAGGGCAATGTTCTCCAGCTCGGATTGGATTCTGGAAAGCACTGTGTAGCTTCTGCCTGCAGTGCTGCATGCAGCTCGGAGATCATCTCTCTCTCTCTCAATTGGACAATTCATTATCGCTCGTCTCGCTCTCCCTGCAGGCAGCATTAAAGGCGGAGGAGAAATTTATTTTGGTTTATCCGGCCGGCGTCTGCAGTAACGACCTCCCACGGTAGTAGCCCCTCCCCCCCCTCCCCCACACAATCTTTTCCCTCCCCCCCCCGACCTCCCCTCGTTCACCCCGGTGGTGGAGGGGATGTCAAAGCGAGACCCTCAAGCCAACCGCCACCCCTCGACCCACCCACCGCCGCCCCCCTCACTGCTCCACACGGCAAAAATCAATCCCGGGCGTGTTGTGTAAACCATATTGCGATATCGCACTACACCACCACCAGATTTGGCGGTGCTAAAGCAATTAAGCGGACGACAGCTTATAAATCGCTTCGCTTCAAGAAGCCTCGACTGAGGATCTGGTTGTGTGCCACGCCCCCCCCCCCCCCCCCACTTCTTTCCGGACGGGAGCGGTCGTCTCGGGTTGCCGTGAAAGTCGCACGCCCGCGTACCGGGCCGTTGCGGCTCCGCAAATCAAGTCAAACGGCTTTCACAGCACGCGCGGTAAAATCAACCGCAGCGATCGCTCGCGACGAAGTCTATACCTCAACGCCGCCACTGCCACCGCTCCGCCAGGCCCGGCGGCCGAGACTCCAACCCACGTGTACATTAACCCAAGACTCCGTTGGGGCAAGGAAGGTGCGACTCCTTTCTCTCTCTCTCTCTTTATACTGTCAACTTTGTACACAGTACAACCGCGTTGGAATTCCAAAAGGGACTCGTTAACGCCGTGGCCAAGCGCTGCCTTGCCGAGACACGGATTCGACTCGATCCGGGAAACAAACCGGAGAGGGGGGCGGGAGTGAGATTGGACGTCGCGCTCTCTCCCGGAGCCCCGCGTTTGCTCTGCAGGCAATCAAGTCGCAGCGGCAATTCCGCGGCACCGCTAATTATTGTCGTTAATTGGTTTTCTGCAGCTGTTTCTTATAGTGATGCTAGAACGGGGTGGGGGGCCCACGACTGCCCTCCTCCGCTCAATCGCCGCCATCGCCACCGTCGCCAAACCTGACAGGAGCGTCCGCCGACGTCCGCGAGCCGCGTTTAACGGCGGCCGCTCTCTCCGAGCGGAGTGGAACTCGGTTGCGACGCCGACGGGACGGCTTTCTGTGACAGCTGGAAGCTTTTATACGTCGCTCGTGCCATCCGGTCTGTGCCACCTCTCCCTGCCCTTGTCGGTACCGCCCATCGTAGGCGCACACGCGTACGGCCCTGCTCTTGACGTGGTTTCCACAATGCCTTGACGGTGCGTTCAGGAGCGCCGATTTCTCGCCGCTGCCGCCACCGAGGATTTTTCGCAGCCTGCTTGCGGGGGGCCACGCGGAGCGGCCCCCCCCCACCCGCCAATCCTGCGGTGGCAAAACTTGTCGATTCGACAGGAAATCAAACGCGGCAGCAGGTGCCGGAAAGATGCTGCCCCCCCCCCCCGCCCCACTTGTGCTGCTCTCATCCCCGGACGTTCACCCTGGCAGGCGTGAGACGGGAGACGCTGCGTCCCCACGGACGTCCCGACGCATCACCTTCATGCCGTGCGGCTTACCGGAGAAATGACCCCCACCATTTAACTCACCGCTCTTTTTAGACATTCGATGTGTGTATATATGAAGCCATGGTAAAAAAAAACAATGACAAACCAGGTCTCCGCGTCTGTCATTTCTTCACGAAACGCGCTGCTCGACGCACCGGGGTTGTCGCGCCAATTTCGGCCACTGCGGTCACCGCCAACGTGGCCAGCGGCGTTGGCACGTTCCAGCTGGGGTCGCGTCCGCGTCCAGGCCAGCCGACCTACTTCGCCTGCCCGCCGACTCTCGACGGGCACCAGCCGGGCAACAGCCGAGCCCCGCCGCTCCCTCCCCCAACAAGACCTCCCAAGGAAGGTTGGGGCGGCTCGTTTCACTCCATGTCACGGCATATAAATTTTAACCTCGGGAGGCAGACATAAAGTCGAGGGACATTAATCAGGTTCCTGCGCGTGCGTTACAGCCCTAATGTGAGCAACACGCACGCGCACCCCCCCTCCCTCCACCTGTTTCATCAACCCAACTGCTGCGACTAAATATCTGCGGGCGGGGAGACCGCGCGCCGCCGCCCATCCAGCAGCACGTTCTTAGCAATCGCAGAACGCCGCCCAGCGCCTCCCTCCCTCACCGCCCCCTCCGGCTCCGCCCGCCGACCCACGGAGCCTTTGAATCGCCGCCGCGAAGATTGTCGCGCGGCGGCGCCGGCCGCCACAGGCAGTAATTTTGGTCGAAGCGACAATCGCCTCCCCGCCAACTCGTTTGCCTGCGCGTGGCCCTAATCGGTGCGGTGCAGTTCTTTTTGCTCGCGAACGTTCACGCACGACCATCGTCAAAGCTCTTCTCAGCCCCCCCACCCCGCCGTCACTTAAAGTAAGCTAAATGGCGTATTCCGTACGGGCGGGTGAGAAAATTATTAATGGAGATTTAAAGAATATGGGAAGTGAAATTGCTTCGCCAGCAAATGGCAGCCGGCACCGTTTAGGACGAGCAGGCGCGACCTTGAGGAGGGGGTGGGTGGGTGGCAAGCTCGTTGGCGATGCTCGCCCCGTGTCTCTTCCGCACGAGGGGGCCGCTCACCACTACCCCCCCCCCCCCCCCGCAGACTCCCCGTAAGAGCGGGTACCAACAAACGGCTCTGGGGAAAACATCACGCGCGCTCTGGTTGGTAGCGGTGGTGATGGGCAGGTGATGCTGCTGCTGCTGCTGCTATGAATGCGAGACCCGGAGTGCAGTGATGCTGCGACTCGATACACGGCCGCACACGAAACAAAGACGAAGATCCCCCGTGTAGCCTTAACAGACTCTTGGGACAAGTGCTGATAACGAACAACACCGGTGTAGGCCGGCACGGCACACGAGGGGGTGGGTAGCCAGCACCACGCCCGGCCGCCTTTGTCTCCCCGGAGTGGCGATGTCTGCACACCACAACTAGGTACTCGTTTGAGGCCGAGTCGACCTAGTGGAGGGAGGACTGAGGACCGGTTCAGATAATTGTCACTGGTTGCAGTGAGCGGGAATCGAACTCGGGTCGTCAGGTTCGTTGTGCAGCGCGCTACCACTCACCACAGCACACACTCGGATACAAAGATGTGTCATGCATGACACACACACACATGTACATGACACACACACACTCAGATACAAAGATGATTCTCCCTCCCACTTTGTCCTCTACAGACTGCTGGGGAAATTCCGTTTGCGAGCACCTATTAAGCCCGGACTTGGTGCCAGAGGGCGATGCGTGTAGCGAGTACTCTGCCCAGCCGCCTTTGTCACCCCAGTGATGATGTTTAACACCCTGTGCCAGGGACCCATTTAAGAGCGAGTCAACAACCCATGGAAGGACCGGCTCACATGTCACTGGCCGCTGATGTAAGCCGTGGCCAGGAATCCAACTCGGGTCATTGCAAAGAGAAAGATGCCCTGTATAGCCTTAACGGACTTTTGAAGCAAGTGCACTGAGCGAGCATCGAACCCAACCATACGCACACACGCACAGGCGTGCACGACAGACACATACACGGTCGTGCATGACACACACGCACGTGCATAACACACACACACGTGCATGACACACATACACGTGCATGACACACACGTGCATGACACACACGTGCATGACACACACACGTGCATGACACACACACGTGCATGACACACATACACGTGCATGACACACACACGTGCATGACACACACACACGTGCATGACACACACACGTGCATAACACACACACGTGCATGACACACACACGTACATGACACATACACGGTCGTGCATGACACACACACGGGCGTGCATGACACATACACGGGCGTACTTGAAACACGCACACGGTCGTGCATGACACAAATATACGTGCATGACACACACGCGCATGACACACACACACACACGTGCATGACACACACACACGTGTATGACACACACACACGTACATGACACACACACGTGCACATGACACACACACGTGCATGACACACACACGTACAATAATGGGACGCTTGCTCGCCTCTCAGCAGCCGCTCGTGCTCCCCCAGTCACCCGCTGGGCCCCATCCAATGTGGCCCACCGTTGTCACACATCTCCTCCACATGCGTTACAATGACACATTCCCCTGGCTGGCGTTACTCACATTAGCGCAAGCCGCGATTTCACTCTGCGGGTGGTTGAGAGCGGCCCCGCTGCCTCCCTCAGCACGGAGCCAGGAACGCAGCCTCGCACCGAGGGGGAGTCGAACCCAGGCCCCCTCGTGGTGCCTTGCACGACCGCTTCCTCCTCCTCCTATTCTTCCGAATGGCTAGCAGCTTGCCTACTTGCTACACGTGGTTTCGCAGTGCCGGATGAACCTAGTGCGGGGCCTGTTACATATGTTGCTATAAAGGGGCCCTAACATTTTTAAAACGTAAATATTAAAACACTATTTTTTTACTTGCATAGTAGCGTAATTGTATTTTTCATTTGCTATGAAGCCAGATAATACGACAAATCACTAACCTTAAACACCCGGTCGTTCATACAAGTTGAAGGCGGTATAGTACTATAGTAATAGAGCAAGTGCAGAATCACTGAACCGGAATTGATAGCTTGAAAGTGCGGGGCCCCGTAGCTACTACACGTGCAGCCACTTTTGCTACTAGGAGAATCCGGCACTGTTGGTCCGCCCGACACTGCTGACCCCCTTCTCATCATCATCATCATCCTCCTCATCCACAAGTGGAGGTTAACCTCTTTGCTCCTCTCTTCCCGCCTTCGACTGAATGCATCTCCTATCGAGGCTAGAAGATGCCATCACGGCCAAAGGCGGCGATGCCAACGCTTTGTTGGCATGAAGCACGCCCCGCCCTTACCACGACCAACCCCTTCCGCCAGAGACTTGCGGAAGGGGTGAGGCGTTACTAATGATCAGTCTGAATGTGTTTTGATGTTGCCTGGAAAGCCTCGCCGAGTCTTAAAATTCTCTTTCGAGAGAGTCCTGTGCCGGGATTTCACAGGTTTGCTGCTACTGTGTGTGTGTTCCCAATTGAGTAATGTGCAGGTCACGTTTCAGCAATTGGGACGTTGGGCAACACCAGTTACGTTGTGAGATTTAAAAACAAAATTGGCTACGGAGAAGAAAAAACCCAGTGAGTGAAGCCGGTGGTGAACCCATTCAGTAAAGGGGAAGGAACCCATACAAACTCCACGCAGAAAGGCGCCCCTAGTCGGGAATCGAACCCAGGACTTCTTGCTACGCAGGGATAAATGGAACGATTTGTTTAGGGCCCAGATGCAAAAGAGATGAAGTCATTGGTAAAAAAAACAAACTAATTACTAAAGGCTCTTATTCACTGTATCCTTTGAGACGATCGATTCTACGAATCAAATAAACACATCATTTATTAAGCTCTGCATATTTTTAAAGCCCTTTTATGCACGCACAAACACATCATTTGCATTCGTCTGCCTTGGGACATAATTTTAAAAGCATTCATTTGCGAACACAATTCTTTGAAGCGTCCAAATTACTAAGCTCTACACCTCGGGCTAAATTAAGCAACGTTAAAAAAAGTGGGGCAAAATAAATAATAACGAGGCTAATACACTCACACAGTGATAATACACTCACAACAATAACAATACTCACAATAATAATACTCACACAATGATAATACGCTCACAACAATAATAATACTCACACAATGATAATACACTCACAACAATAACAATACTCACACAATGACAATACACTCACAACAATAACAATACTCACACAATGGTAATACACTCACACAATGACAATACTCACACAATGACAATACACTCACAACAATAACAATACTCACACAATGGTTATACACCCACACAGTGATAATACACTCACAACAATGACAATACACTCACACAATGACAATATTCTCACAACAATGATAATAATACACTCACACAATGATAAAACACACAATGATAATAATACACTCACAACAACAATAATACACTCACAACAACAATAATACACTCACCAGTAATAAGATTCCGATGGGCCGCAGAGGACGGAGACGTCCACTCACGGTGGCCACGCGCGGAGGGACCACGCCGTGGCGCACGCGCGTGGCAAGTGCCGGCGTCAATCACGGGCCGCGCCACGCCAGCCCACAAAAGACCGCGACGATCGCTCAACGTAACGGCCATAATAAAAAAAAACACCATGGTAAGGAGGGCGCTCTATTTTTACGTTTTCGCCAATAAAGCTTGGCGCGTTTATGTCCCGCCCGCGTGTTTGCTGCTGCTGCTGTTGTTGTTGTTTGTTCCAACATCGGCGAGCACAGGTGCAACCCCCAGCGAGATGGTTTAGACTTTAGACGGCGCGCGTGGGCTCACCGGCAAACACGCCCGCGCGCGCTCATTACGCGGCGTGCTTTTCCGCTGTCTGCCAGCGCCGCTTTCTTGATGCCAGCAGCAGATGGAACGTGCGGAGGAGTGGCAGCGCTCCCATCGCGAGAGACCGCCAGCGAACAAGCGAGCACGTCCGTCCAGTCACGGGCGCCGACGGCCGCTGGCAAACCGCGCAGTCGCCACGCAAGCAATCATCATCTATGAGCCCACTCAATGTCGTCATCATCATTGTCACATACAGCATTGTCATGATAATCATGACATTGTTATCGTCGTCATCATCACTGTCATCTTTCGCCACCCCAGGAGCGCTCGTCTTTGCTGTCTGATGAGAATGGTCATAGAGGTCCCAACGTGCGCTAATCAGATTATAATGCATCTCCTTTGTTTTATCGTCGAATGATTGGTGGAATGATTGTTATTTCAAACGAGTTGGTTGTTGTGTTTTTACGACACGTAATATTTTAATATGGGTCTTGCTTGAAAAATGGTTTGTACATGATCATCATGATGGTAATAATTTATATTGGACGATGATGATATTATACAGTAGAACATTTAACATGTAGGCTTTCGCGACCAATATCATCCATAATACAGGTTTTTTTGGGGGTTATATCTCGTAAATATATAAATGGGAGGATTTATCCACAAATCTGTCTGTCGCCTGATGAAGCTAGTTGTAATTACTGGCGAAACGTCGTACTCAGATTATAAATGTTGTGGCTTTGCTCTCCAACACACCGGTGTGCTGTACTAGTGACGAATTTGCATGTTCTGTTTACGTGACAACCCTTACTAGTTGGCTGTGTCGGGTTGTAGCGGGTTTAACGACACATTTACGCGATCTAACCCAAAAAAAACCTGAATTACAGTGGAAAATTATAATACATTTGGAAAAATGGATAACGATTCTGTATAATGGCCGTGAATGATGACGAATATATTTTGAATGGAGGCTCCGAAAAATGTACATTCTCGCCCGTATGCCACCAGGCGACCTCCCGCGGGCAGTAACGATCATCACGGTAGCGATAACCGCGATGATCGTTCAAACGGGCCGCGCTGACAGAGTTGGGGGTCACCGCTCGACGGCGCCGCGAGGGCTCCGCTTGCCCTCGCGCGCTCATTAGAGTCCCCGAGCCGGAGCCGCTCTGAGCTGGAATCTTTTGCGCGTGGTTGTTGCGGCTGTCTCTTTGGCGTGAGAGCGCCGTGTTGGGGTGGAGGAGGGGGGGGTGAGTGACGACGGACATGTGCTCGGGGCCAGGATCACGATCTCCGTGATTGAGAGCTAACAAAGAAAATATATGTACCTCCGCACTCGATTTATTAATGAATGCTTCAGATCAGCTGCGGGTACCGGAGACACGCGGAGTGACATGGAATGAGTCACTGTAGCGCGTGCCGCTGGGGGATTGGTAGACAATTGAATTAGGGGTAGCAGCCCGTTCTACCAGTTGCACCTGTGGGCAAGGCACGGAGCCCTCTGGGAGACCCAGAGGGGTGCGGGGCCGAGGGTGGAGTCTGGCCACGCTGGGCAGGGAATAAGGTGACCTCCGACTCACAGTCGGGGGTGGCTGCGATCTGGAGTGGAACTCGTCGTGATCTTCGCCCTCTTCAAGCTGTGGGTCTGGCAGCATGTCGGCTGTCCCGACCCGGTGTGGGGTTATCCACTAAGGCTGTGAAGGCCGGAATAAAAGCGAGAGAGTACTTCCTATTAGTGTCTGTGAATTAGCACACTACACTTGTATGGAAAATATCAAACGCGCCGCCTCTCGGTGTGTCGCGGCGACAGCTCCACGTGGTCGCGATGCGGGGTGTGGAGCAACGCGGGTCTCGCGGGACGATCCTGGGACGGTGTGGGGGTGTGGGGGTGGGTGGGGAGGGGGATCCCCTGGAGCTTCTTGCCTCGCGATCCACTTGGGGCTCCCGTCTGTAAACTTCGCACTGGAAATGAAGAATGTGTTAAGTCCCTTTGATAAAACATGATAAAGACTCGTCACACTTTGCTCACTCGTGTGCCAGGCAGCTGAACAAGCGCGTCAAAACATTTTCCATTCTACAGTTTTTATTTGTAACAAAAAAATTATCCGATTCTATCGCGACTTGTTCTCGCCTTGTGATTTCCACAATCGCCCCTTAATATAAATACGCCTGCTGATAAACAATAGCGGAGCCGGGATTTTCAGGTAGGGGGAGGAAACCCCTCCAGCAATGAGAAATGATAGAGGAGTTGTTAGTAAGTAAGGACTTGTCCCTTGCTTTTTATTCGACGCGTGTGCGGCAATGGCACAGCCATCGATCGAGGGTCGAATTCGAACCGCGTTGTGTGAACGGCATCGCGCTCGCTGAAGCTGTTGATGCCTTTAGGGAAGTCGTAGACTGTATACGCAACTGCACACAATTCTGAGTCACTTATAACCGCTTTGCCGTTACGTATTGCCAATTATGGGCTCAGACTATTGTCCTATCATCTCATATAGTCTCTGGCACGTAATAATATGCTACACAGTGGCAGTGGGGGTCGCAAAATGCCGATTTATTACTAATAAACCCCAATGATCCGATTGAAATTAGGGATTTCGATCGGATTATTGGGGGGGGGGGGGCACGTGCCACCCCAACCCCACTGGCTCCGCCAGTGCTGATAAATAAACTAAGTCTGTGTGTGTACAGGGAGGGGGGAGGGGCGACGGCTGGGGCAAGCATCTCATGGCGACATCTGAATCCCGGCGTCCCCACGGAACCGAGATCCTTGACCGACGCGTAAACCGAAACCACACCGTGCAGCCTCAGGGGCCTAGGGGCCTTAGGACATTCTTCACAGTTGAGCTGTAGCCGGCCCTCCGAGACAGCTGCACCGAGGGAGCTGGCACCAAGATGCACGAGCCGCGTGAGCGGGAGCACCGCTGGGTGGTCGCTGGGCTTGGCGGTAGCACGCTGTGAGCCCTGTGTCGCCTCGCAAACAAGTACGCTCCGTGAGAAAAAAAAACATCCGGCGCTTGCGAGTGACTTCCAGCCACCGTCGGGGCCACCATTTGGCCATGCCCCGCGGGGGCTACGGTATTTAATTGCTGCCGTAGATTTATTTCAGGAGGTAACAAATACGATATGACGTGTGCACTTAACGCGCCTGTCGCACCTAACGCGGAATGCTCTTAACTCACCGAATGCTTCGCAAACGTTACACGGCGCAAAGTTGAGACGCCGGCCGTGCGAGCGGCGCGATATTCTGTTGGAGGGTTAAATAAAACACACAGAGTGGAATTGTCACTCGCAAAAAAAAAACTGTATAAGTGTTTGGCAAAAAAAGCCATTTGCGTATGCAAATACACCTCACGACAAGGCAATTTGAAACGAGTGTTTTTTTTTAGGTGGCTGGGTAACTCGGGGGTCAGCGCACCGAGCCGGCACAGCTGCGATGCAGGGTTTGAATCTTTGTTTCAAATCGCCTGTCATTAACCTGGTTTCTGAAATGTAGCGAGATCATGGTCTCAGCCTGGCCACCAATGACTACATAGAAAACAAACAAAATAGCGTCACTTAGAATTCTCTCACTCAATTCGCCTACATTTCAGGCCCGAGTATCAAAAAAAATGTTGGTTAGATTGACATTCAATGAACAATCTTCGTACGCACCGCGCCCAGGGGTCATCTTTGCGGTGAAATTCGAGGCTCGCTCGGCAATCTTTTCTCCCGTGGAACTGGGCGCTCCAAAGAAGCCCGGCCAATTGCGGCCAATTTGTCTCGAACACTTCCTCCAAACCCACGGACGCTCGGAGACACTTGCCCTCAAAGAGCACGAACAACGGGGAGACGGCGCAGATGACCCCGATGGATGGCGGCAAATCCCGGAGCAAACGCGGCCTGCGGCAGAGGTGCCGCAAGCTAATTTACAGTCCCCGCGGTTTGGGAATTGTACATAAATGAGTTAATAAATTACGGCACAATAAGGCACAGGGGTCTGCAGCGGCATAGATTTCTCTAACGACCAATCCCCTAAGAGTTATTTACCCGAGCGCGGCCACAACAGCCACAACCGTGGGTCGGCCTTGCAAGTAGAGTGGCCGATCTATGGCCAGGTGTCACGTGAGCAGCATGAGGCAGTGCTCCTCTCCTGTTCAAAGCCCCGTGCCAGTGGTGGAAATTCCAAATGCCTATGGCAGGGGTGAGTCTTTACGTGAACAACCACTGTTGACTCCCAAACAAAGTTCTTCTTATTTGAGTGATCCCGGAGGGATGATGGGCCCCGAGTCAACCTCCAAGAGGGATTTGAACTCGGACCACCTTACGATTGCGAGCCGCTCGCTCAGCAGCTGTGCCACCTGGCCAGAATCTACGACCAGGAGTCCATCGGGTGAGCGAGGTGAGTCTCAAGGCTCTTTTGAAGGAGGGTCTTGTGATGGGATGTTCAGCCCATTACATTCTCAATTGAGGAGTTGTTGTGAAAAATCAAGTTACGCAGAGAAAACTCACCACACAGGGAGGGGACAAAAACTCGCAGGTCCGTACAGATGGGTTCACGGGCCCACTTTGCTGTACCGTCATCTCTCGTACCACCCCCTCGTAGCCCGGTAGGTTCGGTAGCCTCACAAATCTCACCAACCCTCGCCTCCGTAGTGCCACCGCGACCCGGCTGAAGCCCGGTGGTGTAAACTTCCCACGACAGCTCCGCGCGCCCCCCCCCTGCCCCACATCGCGTTTCACTCAAAGTAAAACCTCAGCCTCTCATTTTTAAATCCATCTGTGACGCTGGGAACCCATCTCGCAGCAGTCATTGAAACGCGCCCATTAGTTGGGGGGAGGGGGGGGAGGGGGGTCTTCGCGCGGTAATTTGCCACGCGGTATCCGCGATCTGGCGCGCACCCGCGAGTGACAGCAGCCGCGCGCGCCTCGGTGGCTGCGCTGTTGCGGCGCGGAAACTGCCGCAAGCCACGTGGCGTTTAGTGTCCGCGCCGACGTTCAACGAGCAGCTGGGGCCATTCGTCAATTTCTATGAACATCACGGCTCCTAGAACGGGCAGCGACGCGTTGTTGAGGTTGCGAAATTTGCTAAATCGCCGCTCAGTCGGTCGCCCCGTTTGTGTAAATGTGGCAGGGTAGACTTTAGGCACATTAACAGGAAAACCAAAATATGTATGTGTATTCTTAGGTTTTTTTCGGTAAAGTCACGTAGGTAAAAGTAAAATAAAATTCTTCTTGGTTCTTTCGGTAAAGTCACGTAGAAGGGAAGTAATAAAATAATAAAAATAAAACATAATAAAACAATTCTCACGACGTTTCGGCCACAACGCAAGCAGCCGTCCTCAGGTGAAAACCAGGTCCGTCGAGGCGACAGAGTCTGAATGAAACAGCACACGGGCTTGGAGCATATATATAAGCTGGGCGCATTGACAAAGGAATTTGCATATCAACAGGAATTTAGCATATTTATGGGAAATGCAGGAATGTAATTAGTACTGCATATGCATGTGCATTATGCAGGATTAACAGCATCAAAGGGAGCTGCAGTTACTGCTGCTGCAGCAGTTGCTACTGCTGCTGCAGTTTCTGCTGCTGCTGCAGTTGCTGCTGCTGCTGCAGTTGCTGCTGCTGCTGCACTTGCTGCTGCTGCTGCACTTGCTGCTGCTGCTGCACTTGCTGCTGCTGCTGCACTTGCTGCTGCTGCTGCACTTGCTGCTGCTGCTGCACTTGCTGCTGCTGCTGCACTTGCTGCTGCTGCTGCACTTGAACCAAGAAGATGAATCCCTGCAGTCACGAAAGCTTTAAATCGAAAAATAAAATAAAATTATTTAAATTTTTATTTTACTTTTATTAATTTAATTTTTACCTACGTGACTTTACCAAAAAAACCCTAAGAATATGAATCCTTGCAGTCACGAAAGCTTCAAATCTAGAAATATGTATGTGTGTTCATATACATATGACTCTGGAATTAAAACAATCTTGCCGGGCTGTTAGGACGCATTCAAATGCGCCTGTATAATGAAACGCCGGGGAAAGGAATTGTCTTCGCATAACCATAACCCGCGCGACGAGGGAAGGCCTTTGACTTGGGCAAAATCATTTCGAGATGTATTTTTTAAAGACAATAACCTCGTGCGCTTTCTGAGCCCATCCGTTCTCGCGGCTGTCAGCGGCCGGGCTTCTTGCGCGGTTCTGTCCGACCCCGCGCATCTCGGCACCGCGCGACGCCGAGAGCTACGCAAGCCTTCTCATTTCATTCTAACCGCCGCCCCGGGGCGCCGCCATCCATCATCCCTCGAGTTAAGGAATTATAAACTTCCCTGCGGTGCCCTCCTCCCCGCGACCAAATTAAAGAGAGAGCGAATCGCGCGTCTCGCCGCTGACAGCAGAGCGGACGCGCCGTAGAAGCGGTCGCGTTTCGAGACAAAGAGAACGGGCCCGCCGCGCGCTCTCCCCAACGCCCCCCACCCTCCTCCTCCATCCTCCTCCTCTTCCATCGACGTCGCCAGGCCGCGGCGAACGACCGGATTGATCGCAACCCGCGCCGAGACCCGCGCGAATTCAGCCGCCGCTAATCAATTTGCGCTGTTTGTGCACGCGGTGGTCACCGGCTCGGGAGGGGCCTTAATTGGCCGATAAATTTAAGGCGCGGACCTCCGGCACGCCGAGGTGTTCGCATAATAGAGCGAGCGGCGTGCGTCCGGGACCACCCCCACCCCCCCACCACCACCAGGCACGCGTCTGTAGTTAATGCGGGGCGGTAATAAAGCCGCATTGATTACAGAGCGGGTGGTGAATTGTCCCACGAGTCGCGGTGGTCGAGGTCGTTGACGGCAGCTCGGATCGTGCCACGGGAACGCGCGGCGCGTCGCTTGCGGGCTGAGATTCGTGGAGCGGCGCCGATAAACCTGGGAGACATCGGTGGCAGCGAGGGGGGGGGCGGGGGTACCGATTGTTTTAGGTGAGGTGTGGTGGACGTTGGGTTGGTGCCGCGCACGGGATCGACCACCAGGCACCGGACGGTAAATTCAGCGCGGCGTCAACCGCGCCGTGACGACCAGGCGTCAAACATTACGAGGCGAGCACAGTTACATAAATCATGAAACAAGTCGAGACAAGGTGCACTCTCACCTCAAGACAAAAACAACGCGATGCACCTGACGCCTCTTCACTTGAAGCCCCCTGGAGACGTCTCCTCTAACGGCGCCGCCCGCCACCCACGCGCCGCCGACCCCCTTCCCCCCTCTCGGAATTCACGCCGCTTGCGCCACACAGATCCATTGCTTTCCAGGCGCTCCGTTCTGCCTGCCCTGCTACCTCTGCCTTCTTTCTCACACTTCCCCTCCAACTGTCTCACCCACGCCATCACCACCCAGCTCTTTCCCCACGCCACGTCGTCTTTCTCCAAAAGTGCCGCCCCACGCCACGTTCGGTGAGGCCGAGTTGGTGGCGTCTCACGCACCGCGAGCCACGGCGACCCTTGAACCGCTCGATACGGCCACGGCGTCGCCGCAGCAAGCTCAGCTGCGATGCCAGCCATCGTGGCGGTGATTTACCGAGTGGAGCCCTCGCTGAGGCTCAACGCTCCGTTTAAAGAGGGTCTCACTGCGTTGAGTTAATCGAGCAACGCTATGAACGAGGGGGTTTGGCTTCGTGCTGGAGGAAACCCAGCGCCACGCACGCCGGGGTCAGACACTGGGCACTGCTACCTCGTGGCAACAACCTGGCAAGCCCTGGCGACCACCCATCCTCAAACCAAACAAAAAAACCACTACCCAGGCTCGCTCCCGCTTAGCTTCCAAGACGAGGACGGTGCACCGCGAGGCGTTCGTGTGCCACGTGGCGGGTTTGGTGTCGCAGTCGCCGTGGACGGTCGCCGCAGCCCCGCGTGAACCGCTCGGCCTAACGCTTCTCACCTGCGCTCTCACCACGAGACGCAATCTCGCCCTCAATTCCAAACTGCCCCCCCGAGTGTCCGTCCGAGTGCTGAGATCAAAGGGGGGGTGGAGTACAAGGGCGAGGAGCCCGCGCTTCCAGGAGCACTCGGAACAAAGCCGCATCAAACGCAGCCGACACCGCTGCATGGAGCCATCAAACCTCCTCACCTGATGAGCCGCAACAAAAAACACCTCCACCCCCCTCCCCTGCCCCCTGTGGTGCCGGGTATGCATGCACGGTATGCTGAACTTCTTTCGCACCGCATGTAACCTGTCGGCTCATTAAGCAAAAGCGTGAATGTTCAAAACGGTAAAATATCCCTGCGGTGTGGCGACGACGAAACTGCATCTGTGGGTGGCTTGACCGCTCAAGGCAAGCCACCTCGGAGTTTGGGAACCGTGACCAAGGGGAAGGAAGTCCACATGGAAGCAGCGTGATCCATTTATAGATACCGCGCTGATTTCTAATCACCCTCTTCGTGTGTCTTCCCGACAGCTGATTGCATTCTGTGAAAGCGGTGGCTCCATATCTTGCGGTGGAGGGCGATATGATATTTTACTGGCGCGTTGAGATTGGCGGAAGACTTGTGGAGACTTTGAGAGGTTTTACAATGGATTGCAATTTTCTCCGAATTTTTCATGGGGTATCTATAAACGGATCCCCCTGAATTCTGACGACTGCGCGTCTGTGAGGCGGTTTGCGCTAGAAAAGTGGCAAACCCCCGAAGTCAATTCCCAGCCACGGCTAACATCAGTGGCGATTGACATCTGAACTGGTTCTGGACCCTCTCCCCTATAAACCCATATAGACCCCTATATACCCCTATACACCCCTATACACCCCGATAGACCCTGACCCCAATACTCCTTCAATCCGACGTGTTCACCTTTGCTGTTCGTGCAGATGAGAGAGCAGGCGATTGCCGCTGCTCGTTTAAAACATTTCAGCCCTGCAATTGTTTCGGAGCAAAGGGAAAATTGTCAGCAAAATTTGATGCAAAAAACGATCAAATTAGCGGAAGACAGCGGCAATTTGACAATTTTCTCACGCGAAAAAAAATCGGCAGAAACCGCATTAACAGCCGTGCGATGAACAGGTCCAATCATGCAGGTTGCTTTGGGTAAAGTGTCTAGAGATGGAATTGCGTTCAGATGCTAGATACATTTTCTGTTGTTGTTATTGCTACGTCGTATATGTTTCGTATTCGTTACATTTGCATTGTTAATTTACGCAAGAAAAATCATGAATGTGCAGGGTTTCTGTCGTGCTTTCCAACATATGTTTTGTCTTCGGAAATGTTTACCTTCTTGGGATAATCATGTTATTTTGTGAGGCGCACAAAGATGCGATGTCACGGACTGAGGCGTGAGCGTGGTGTTTGAGGTCACTGACAAGTTTGTTTGGCAATGCCGTGGCCCATCGGTCCAGTTTTATACTGGGTGAGTTGCTAAAAGCACCACGACGACTTTCCGCTAAATGTTCATTCATATTGGGTCACCTTTACAAGTGTCTCCAAGAGCTCGCCCGACGCACACAGACAGACGGGACAGCGAGTCGCAAAGCCGTGATCTGCTCTTCGGCTCAGAGATCATGGACACATTCATCCAAAACCTAACCAGGCACAGAGGCAATTCAGACACGAAATAATAAAAATCCATTTAACGGAGCGATAATGCGGATTAATAACTGTACTCATTGCACGTCGTTGATCAAAACATTGACATAGATTTTATTTTATCTCCAGCTAATTTTGCTAAAATATTAAAATAAAACAGGATGGCGCTGCCATCCAAAAATGATTATAAAACATGAAATGTTGTTTTAGAATATTTCATCTTATTTTGCACGGCTTATTTTATTCGCCTTCTCGAAGCGCTCATTGCTACCCACTGGCAACCACGACCCCGCGGCGCGAACGGGATTTAACGCAACGATGAACTACGTTCAAGAGCCACACGTGCCAGAGCCGAACCGTGAGCCAAATCCCAGCACAAAGGCAAGAGGCTCCACTGAGACCGAGTCGGTCTGGAATCCACAGCAACCTGGAATCCACCTCATTTCCTAATGCTGCTGCTGCTATACAGCCTTGCTTCTTCTTCTTGTTTCTTTCGGTAAAGTCACGTAGAAGGGAAGTAATAAAATAATAAAAATAAAACATAATAAAACAATTCTCACGACGTTTCGGCTACAACGCAAGCAGCCGTCTTCAGGTGAAGAATGAGACACTACCAAACTAGGAGCTTATATATAAGCTGCATTGGGGGTTGAAGAGCGCCTTAACAAAAAGAATGTGCATGTGAAGAGGGATTTAGCATATTCATGGAAAATGCGTAGGCGTTGGGCGGGGGGGTGTCAAAGTCATATTATGCCCATGCATTATGCAGGATCAGCAGCAACCAAGGGGGGTGCAGGGATTAGCAGTAACAAAGGAAAGGAATGTTAATGATATGTAGCTGCAGTTACTCAACAACACGTAGAAAACTAAAGTATAAACTACATAAAAAACTAAAGTATAAACTGCATCGCACCATCAGTATACTTACTATACTCTATAATAAGCTGAGTTACTAACAGCAAGTAATACATTACAATTTTACCTCGTAAAAATTCTATAATATGCTTCCATCTAAACCTTATTCTCTTACATCACACGAGCATATACCGTACTATATACTGCCATAGATAAACCCAACATTAAATTATATACTGTATTGCTGTAAACCAACCTATATCTTATACATTTAATATCACACTATGTATTATTCTACACACCCTAATGTGTATCGAAATGGTTTATTACGTCCTTCCAATGATTGCTGAGCCAGAATCCATCTTCTCGGTTAAAGTTGTCTCTGTGTTTGTATATGTGGATCGCCTCATGAACGAATCTCTCATGATAGCCAGATGGCTTGCAGAGAACCTCTGTCTTGGAGAAGTCAATATCATGTGAGCCCACTGAGTTGTAACAGTGATCTGCCACGGCTGAGGTGTTAGTCCTACCGTGTTTCAGGTCAGCTTTATGTTCACGGATGCGGTCCGAGACATGTCGTTTGGTTTCCCCAATGTAACTGCTACCACAGAGGCAACTTAGTTTGTAGACGCCAGGGTACTGTATGTCTGGAACCACATCTTTTACAGACGGTA
This sequence comes from Lethenteron reissneri, assembly GCF_015708825.2. NCBI lineage: Eukaryota > Metazoa > Chordata > Hyperoartia > Petromyzontiformes > Petromyzontidae > Lethenteron > Lethenteron reissneri. The sequence continues at coordinate 6,699,436 of NC_083792.1, forward strand.
CCAGATCACGGATTTTATGTACTGTGTTGAATCGGACCTGGATCTTGTGTTTAATCAGGATTTTGGAGATCTTTTTTGTGACCCCAGCAATGTAGGGTAAGGTGATGGTCTTGAAAGGCTCCTCAGCAGGATCCTTCTTGATGGTTGGAGTGATGGCTTTGCGGATTGTATAGTCGGAGTAACCATTTGCCTTAAGAGCTTGGCGTACGTGTTTGAGTTCACTGGAAATGTGTTCATGGTCGGAGATGCATTGGGCTCTATGATATAGAGTCTTGATGAGGGAATTCTTCTGAGATGGATGGTGGTGGGAATCCGGTTTTAGATAAGCATCCGTGTGGGTGGCTTTCCTGTAGACAGAGTGGCTCATTGAACCATCAGGTCTCCTTTTGATTAGGACATCCAAAAAGGGTAGCTTGCCATCATTTTCGACTTCCATGGTGAATCTGATGGCTGGGTGTATGGAATTGATGTGGTCGAGAAATTGGTCTAGAGCAGGCCGGCCATGTGGCCAGATGACAAAAGTGTCGTCTACGTACCTCTTCCATAAGGTCGGGCGTAGAGTGGCAGTCTGGATGGCGTCCGTCTCAAATTTCTCCATGAAGATGTTGGCTACAACCGGAGATAGGGGGGAGCCCATTGGGGTGCCCTCAATTTGCTTGTAGAAGGTTCCATTCCAGGTGAAGTATGTATTGGTTAAGCAGTGTCTCACCAGGGGGGGTACCCCAGCATTCAGTCCTTGATGAACCAAGTCTTCAATGATTGCGATGGTGTCAGGCACAGGTACCTTGGTGAACAAGGAAACCACATCAAAACTGACAAGCAGGTCGTCTGGGGACAGGGCAATCCCCTTGATTGTCGATACCAGGTCAGTAGAGTTTAGTACTGCAGAGGTGGTTTTTCCAGTGAAAGGCCGTAGGATTTCGGACAAAAAAGCAAGAGAAGCCTTGCTTCTCTTGCTGGGCATTCTGCTGCTGCTCGTGTTATCGTGCAAGGCTGCTGCTGCTGCTACAGAAGCCGCCTTGTTCGAGAGCAAGCGGTTGGTACAGAGTCGCAAGCTGTGAGCGTTACATCTACACTCACTGGTAACATTCCCCGTTGTCGTGTTACATTCTCATTCCCATTTCGCCATCTGACCTCAGGTGGTCTCCGGACACCCAGTTTAAGGAGGACGACTTAACAAACAGCCGAGGCGAAGTCACACGCGCGGTGACAGCCGAACAGAGTTGAAATATTAATTCAAGCTTGTCCGAGCCAACTTTTGAGAGAAAATGTACTTTGGATTTAGTAACGTTGACGTAATGTTTAAAATGTCTTCTGCAACGCGGTTGTTTTTACGCCGATTTGTATTTATCCCGTTGCTGCGCGTTGTTTTGTTTGCGGTAAAATCATTGGCGACCAAGGTCACCGCTGCAAATGAGACTCATCCGGGGTCCCCGAGTGTGCACCTGGTGCCACAGACCGCACGCACGCACAAACACACACGAGCACGCACACACACACGTGTCTCGCCGGGACCTCCCCCCCCCACTCCCGCCCTGTCGAAGGCTCAGCTCCTCCTAAATTCGTAGTCAAGTTGAACAAAGTCGCTGCGATATTTACGTTGAACTTCTTTCGCACCGCACGTCGCCAACGTCGCAAATCGGAGGCGCGATTAGCACACCTCCGCGTGCAGCTATTGGTAACGGCGGCGTCTTCACGCGTTTTCAAGAGACGACAGCTCACAGACGCAGTGCGACTGATGTGCGGCGTTTGTCCTCCTTTGAATTCGCGAGCCTCGCGTGAGAGCTGCGGCGGAACGCACGGCAGACACGGCCATATGGTATCGTTACTCATTCGGATCCGGCGTCGAACACTTGTTTAAAGTTTGTTTAACATTGCCTGCCGTGCCCCCCCCCCCCTCCGCCCCCCCTGCAAGCTGTGGCCGCAACAGCAATGGAATCTTGACGATTGCCCGAACGGCGAGGATGCCGAATCAAACATTGCATTCTAAAGGAGGTGAGGTTCAGTGAGTCCCGCCTGGACAACGGACATTCTAAAAGCGCCGAATCGCCACGGCAGGTGGAATGCTGGGGCCACGCTCTGTCTCGCGCACGCTACAGCTATGGGGGGGGGGGGGGTGGGGACAGCCCAAAGCAGCTGCTCCGATGATCCCCTGCGAATTCTGGCAACTCGTGAGAATGAGAATGATGAGCGGGGGGGGGGGGGGGGGTTGGGGAGGGGAGGGGGTGGGGGCGGGCCTAGCACCGCCCTCCACAAAGCACCGAACCGAGCAGAGACAGCCACTTGCGAAGAGACTCATAAGCATACAAAATAATTTTCAGGGGCAGCTGAAACTGGCGGAAAAATAATTCCCAGTGCGCACGCACGCGCGCGCGCGCCGACACACACGAGCACACTTGGACACAATCCACAAATGAAATGCGCTGCCTATTCTTTGCCACGGGTTTTTTTCTTTTTTAAACCGAGGGTTGAGGCAGCGGTCTGCGCCAACATCAAAAGGCACTCAAAATCACCCGCTGGCCCCAGAATTTGCGTGTGGTTTATTATTATTTGGGGGGGGGGTTATTTTACCGGTACAACTTCTGGCTAGAGTTCCATGCAGCTTTCCTCGCCTACCAATTCCCAGCTACACAAAACCCAATTACAGAGCTGCCCTGGCACGTTAGCGCTACAGACGGCACACACCAGCCCATGACTAAATAATTCGAGTTTCTCTTTCTGGGAAGAAGACTTTTTTTTTAAACCCAACCTGACTGAGAACGTGCCTAGGATTGATCGCTCGGGGAGAGCCGTGAGCGGGTGCATTATTTAGATAAAGCAGCTGCCAGTGGCTGAGATTCAGGAAGGAAAGCAGGGATACAAACAGACGGACAGATGGACAGATGGGCAGGCAATGGAAAGGCATGAAGACAGATCGGGAGAGAGACAGATAGGCAGATTGAAAGATGGAAAATGAACAGGTATGCAGACAGAGACATACAGACAGACAACACAGAGAGAGAGACAAGCCGGTGTTCAATATCTGGTTAAGTGGAACTGCGAGCTCAAAATTACATTACATGGGCGCTGTTCTGTTTGAGAGACCGATCAAAGGTGACGAGCGCTCGGGATTTATTTGTTCCGAAATGTTCTCCTAAAAGAGATCTCCATTTTCTAGTTGTGTTATTGTACCCCCTCCCCACAGGCATGCTGCACACGTCAGAGAATGCGACGACTTGGCATTTGACGAGCGGGCGACAGTCCCACCTCTACCCATGCACGAAGACCGCTTAACTGCCAAACTTACAAGGCCACCGTCACGACGACCCCACTGACATCCCCGGCGTCATCGCCACAGCAAACGAACGCGCCGCAAGGGTTCTCATCGGCAGCACGCAACTGCCACCGGTAAGAGAGGGACAGCCTCGAGAAGAAGAAGAGGAAACGTTCTAAACGCGGCGCTCGAGTTCATTGGCGATTTCTTAACGTAACGGCGGTTTCGGAAAGCATCCAAAAAATCCGCGGCACGGGCGACCAATGGAACCGAGCGCGCCCCGATTCACCAACCTCCCCTCCCCGTGCGTCGGCAATGAGCCGCGGGATGCGGGAGGCGCGTCCCTCTCACTCGCCCCCAGCATCGTTGCAGCGTCGACTCCTACCCACCCTACCCCCACCCTACCCCCATCCTACCCACCCTACCCCCATCTTACCCCCATCCTACCCACCCTACCCCCATCCTACCCACCCTACCCCCACCCTACCCCACCCTACCCCCATCCTACCCCCATCCTACCCACCATACCCCCATCCTACCACCACCTTATCCTACCCACCATACCCACACCCTACCCACCCCACTCTCACCCTACCCCCATCCTACCACCACCTTATCCTACCCACCATACCCACACCCTACCCCCATCCTACTCACCCTACTCTCACCCTACCCCCATCCTACTCACCCTACTCTCACCCTACCCCATCCTAGCTACCCTACCCGCCCTTCCCACCCAAATCACTCTACTCCCACCCTACTCCCACCCTACCCCCACCCTACCCCATCCTACCCAGCCTACTCCCACCCTCCGCCGCTCCCCCCCGAAGCCGGATCCCAAGGGGCTCCCCGTCTGACTGACGGCTGAATAAATGACTGCGTAATAGATCGTACAGGCTACGTTATTATCATCTCATTGATAAACAATTGGGAAAACACGTAAATTGAATTACTCGCGCCACTGCTGCTCAAACGGCCTCGGCGGTAAATGCTGCCTACACGAGTCCATTTTACTTTAAACGTTTTAAACACACACACACACGCGTGCACAAACAGCAACAACAATAACTACAGCCCTGTCATCAAGCCGCTGCTGATTGAAAGTCTTCCCATGCTGTGTTGGTTGTGGGGGTTGTTTGGCCATACTTCATCAATCTGGTCATTGTGTTGGTGCATGGTCAGTAGGGGGCAAACAACGGTTCAGACATCGCTCGCAACCGATGGCAGCCGTTGATGGGAATCGAACCCAAGTCACCGGATTCGTAGCGCGGCGCGCTAACCGGGGGGCCGTCGCTCCGCCAACAACAACGCTGCGATATCAATAACAGAAAGATTAGCAGAGTTCAATGGCATCGTGCGTACACTTTTAGCAATGTTTTATTATCAAGCCAGTCGTTGGATGAGGAACGCTCCCCAACCCAAAGTAATTACTGACACTTATTAGAGAGCACTGCCACCATTATTTATTATCCACGCCCCCCCCCCCCAGGCTACGTCAACTATTGCCACCCTCCCACGGCATCGCAGCGCACATCTCTCTCGACACGGCCTCCTACTCCTCCTCCGAGCATTCGTTCTCCGCTTGCAGCAGCAGCAGCAGAGGAGATGAATGCGAAATTATTCATCGATTCGGCGTCTCAAGATCGGCCAGCGTACTCACGATTCGCAGGGAGGTTTTTTTCCAAGGCTCGCGGTGCCAAGCCAGGGAAGGAAGGGGCTGGCATGAGCGAGGCTAATTGGAAAAGCGGCGGCACAATTTACGATTAACGGAAAATGCGATGGGACGGGGGAAGCGTTCGCAACAAGACGAGCGTAGAGATTTCGTGGCGTTCAGAGACGGCGTTCAAACAGCCTCTCGCGGGACAAGAGCAGCGTCGCAAAAGCATCGTGGCGCGGGGAAGTGGGCCAGCTAACGAGCCCAGCAGCTAACGAGCCAGCCCAAACCCGGAGATCATCAGTCACCGCTACAGGAAAAGGGAAAATAAATCCGCAGGAACACCCACTCAATTCCGCAAATACAAATCGTGCGGGGTTTTATTTTCGTTTTAATCCCCAAGAAATTGTGTAATTATTACGCGTGCGTTAAGGAGGATTTGTTTTGCAAAGCTTGCTTCAGATTTTTTTTCAACGTGACCAGCATGCGTCGAGGCTGCAAGAGAACGTCCTCATTTGGCCACGAAAAAAAAAACCCCGACTGACCGCGGTTATTTTAGGTCCTGGCTGCTGCGGCGCAAAGGAAGGAGCTGGTGGGGAGGGTGGTAGTGGTGGGGGGGGGGAGTTGTGGGGTGTGTGTGGGGTGTGTGTGTGTGGGGGGGGATGATGTGTGTGGGGGGGGGGAGGAACTTCACATCCGGTGAAACGGCGCTGCCGAGGGTCCCGCGCGACCCCTCTCCGTCCCGGGGGCTTGCGGCCGGAATCGAGGAACGGCGGCGCGGCGCGGGGGTTGCGCGCGCGGCGACCGTAGAGGACGGCGCGTGGGAGTGATGCACTTGCCAGACGTGCGGACATCACACGCCTTCATGGCCACTCGGCTGACTAAGATATAGTCTCGCATTTTCTTTTTTTAGGATTATCGTTTAATTAATTTGCGTTACAGATACGTATCGTGCATAATTTATCAAAGCGGGGGGTTGTTGTTTTTTATGCTGTTGCAACATTCGGTACAGTTTGTGCATATTATGAATGCGCCTGTGACCAAATGACCCAGGATGCACCCGATCTCATCAGATCTCGAAAGCTAAGCAGGATTTTTGGGCCTGCATAGCACTTGAATGGGTTACCATCACTAGGCATAACTGGTGTAGTAGGTAGCAGGGATACGTTGCGGGCAACGGAGGGCGTTGCCACAACATCCATTGTTGTACGGTACTGCTAGTCTCCCGCGTCTGTGCGCCACGCTTTCACAAACCCGCACCGGCCAACGCGGAGTGCGGCCCCCACAACCCACGCAGCGTGCAAAGACCCTCATCTAGTTGTGGAATGACCAAGCTCTGTAAGTGTGTGTATATACAGCATACATAAATGTAACAAATTTATGGAATGTGTGTCATATTAAGGGCAGTGAGGGGGTGATGGGTAGAGTTTTCAGAATTGGTGGCACGAGATCCCCCCCCCCCCGCTCGCCGCCACCTCCACCCCCAGTGTCGAAGAAAAATGTGAAATCCATGTTGAGCCCACGCGTGGAATTGTTAGCGATTGCTTTAAACACTTGGGATCGGCTAGCAGCCCGTCTGATTTAAGGAAATAATAAATAATCCCGCACCCAGTCACCACCACGGGCCTCAATATCTCGCGAGCCCCAGCCACGCGATTTAGCGCCCACTTCTACGGCATAAAGAGAGAAAAAGATCACTATTTGTTTTATTGGTAATGAATTCCTCTTTTACATTATTTTCGTCCTCCCTTTTTGCTTGTAAGGTGTTTCATTATCTTGTCACTTAAAAAAAAAGGAATGGACGGCCGCGAAGATATTTCACGGCTAGGCAGACAAACGCTGAGCGGATCACGGTTTAACGGCTCCGTCTGCGTGCGTGGGGTTACCACCTCCGCGGCACGCGAGAAATAAAAAAAACCGTGACGAGCCGTGACGAGAAGAATATCTCACAGTAGGGGAAGAGCGCGAGGAATGACGTGTGTGTGTGTGTGTCATGCCCCCCGGAAGACTGACTGATATCCCAGGCCGGTGGTTCTTCACCTGGGGTGCGAGATGCCCTTTCTGTGGGTGCGAGACATGGGCAGGTTTTTTTTTTAGAAGTTAAATCATCGAAATACAAATTAAGCACGGGCACTTAAGTACAATCAACTACTTTGTTTCATTAACCTATGCATTTATTAACATCAAATAGCTTAACATGTAGGCTTTCGTGTTCACGCGATCTAACCCCCAAAAAGACCTGTATTATGGATCGTAAAACAATTCAAGGATTGAGAACCAAAGGGGTGCAAGGCTGCAGTAAAAGTTAAGAACCACTGCCCTAGAACAACAAAGATCGCTCGAAACAATTGATTCCTGGGAAAACCAGGACGGGGTGGTGGCAACACGAGCCGTAAAGCCCACGCTCACACGAGGCGACGGGGAGACGCGGGGAAGGAAGAGGAGACGCGCGGGGCGCTGCTTCCCTCTGCTGGCCCCACGCGGCGCTGCCCTGCAGGGAGCCGCAAGGCCATCGACGCCTCCAGGACCGCCGAGTTAAGGGCGCTGGGGAAACACAAGGTAGCAACTTTCATTAATGACTTATTCATCCAGGACTGCTGCAACTGAATCTTTAGGACTCTTTTTCAGGAGTATTTTTGTCCGTTTATTTTTTATATTTTTTATGATGTGTTCAGCCAATTCGTGAATGTTTGTACACGTGGGAGGAAGTCGGAGTGCGCACCTGAAGCCTGGAGACCCTGCATCCTGGAGCCGTCTGAAGCGTGAGTTGCCGCCTCTGTCTGGGGACTGTCCTGAGTTGGATCCGCGCTGAGTGACGCTTCCATGCCGGGATGCGAGGAGGTGTGGAGCTCAGCACGAGGCTTTGATGTTGATTCGGGAAGACTTGATGTAACCTCTTGGAAGTCTTGAAGCCCCATTGATGCGCTCGGTGTGTCCAGGGGTAGCTCATTAAGACTCAGGGCTTCCTGCATCTCGTTAGACTCAGGTGCACAGCAAGGGCAGGCGATACTGGGTATGTGTTTACGTATAGATAACAGCCCATATATATACACAGTCAACTCAGTACTGTTAAACACACGGAAATACGGCTTTCATAATAAATACATTATCATAATACGCACATACCACAGAACGTACGTACATGTGCAGAGCGTCCATGTCAATCCACTGCTGGATGAGGACCTTCACCTGCGTGTCGGTCAAGGGGCGTTGATTTAACCATACTTCACCAAAGCTGATCAGTGCTGGTTGGTGAACACGCAGGGAGACAGATGAAGATGCACTACTCTGTACTGCCCATCACAGCCACGCAGCCTATAACACCTGGTGGTCGCCCATTCAAGCACTCTCCAGGCTCAAACAAGCTTAGCTTTAATATTCGATGACATCTGGTGATTTAGTCACAGGTGTTACTTTACCTGTGTAGATAATTCATGTTGACTGCTGATCTCACATCGCGGTCCCTGTCCATATTCGAAGTCTGCCAGGATTTGTCAGTGCCGATGTCCCAGGGGGGACGCATCCATCTGCGCGGGGCCTGTAGCGAGTGAATCCCCTGAGTTAGAAGCAGGTGAGAGCAGTGAAGAGGCTCGGGGGGAGACTCCTCAGGTGACCACGGCCAGGGGCCGTTGCCACGGCCAGGGGCTGTTGCCACGGCCAGGGCTGGTCAGCTGTTGCCACAGCCATGGAGTGTGGTCACAGCCAGGGGCTGTTGCCACGGCCAGGGGCTGTTGCCACAGCCAGGGGCTGTGGCCACGGCCAGGCCACACCGGGGCTCTCAAGGCGGGTGGGCGTGGGCGACGAGGAGCAGCGAACTCCCGTCGAGGGGAGCTTCACTGGGGGGTTTGGAGAGCAACCTTGGGGTTGCTGGAGCGGAGAGCACGGCGAGGGGAGTGGAGTGAGGTGGAAGTGGTAGGGGAGGGGAGTGAGGTGAGAGGGGAGAGATATGGGGAGATAAGGGGCCGTCCATAAATGACGTGGGTTGCACGGCTCGTGTTGCCACCACCTGGACGATTTTTGACCCCACCCCCCTCGTCACACAACGTCACAAAGTCAGACCCCCCCTCAAATATGACGTCACAAAGCTCTGCCCCCCCCCCCAAGCCATATTTCCATTTTCAAAATAAAACATGCTTCAAATCGCTTTAAACTATTGTAGTGCATATTTAATGTGGCGTTGTACTCTGATGTTGTAGGAGAACACATTTATTTAACAGTCTATTTAATTAAGTAGAACGTGTTGTCTATATTTATTTAAATTTGCGCATTTTGTTGTGACGTCACGTTTCTCAAACCCCCCCCCCCCTCGTCACACACATCGTCACAAATGTCTGACCCCCCCCCCCCCCTAGGTGGGTGACGTCATTTAAGAACGGCCCCCAACGGTAAGGAGAGTGTAGTGAGGTGAGAGAGGAGAGGTAGGAGAGCCAGTGGTCCCTTCATGTTCACTTCCTGTGATTTCCAAAATTAGATGCGACATCGAGGGTGACGTGTTGCCTGTTTTGTTTTGCTGCTAAATGGTGCTTTTAGTCGTATTTTGCTGTAGAAAGACCCCGTTACAAGCAACCCTTAATGGTTTTTGTAACATTTGCCCATCTGGATATATTTGGTTTGGTGATTTTGGTGATGATTCACTCTGTTGGAACCCTTTACTGGTTGCTGTTTATAAAGCTGCATGCCTTTTGTTAATCCACTGCTGGATGAGGGCTTTCTCGTTTGGTTATATTTCACGGTATATATATATATTTATGGTAGATAAGTCGTTTGTTTAGTTGCATTTTGTTGTAAAAAATGTGTTTTGTCGTGAAAGCGGCAATTTTATGAAAAATGTCAACAATTACCGCACCCCCTACTGGATGTTACTAGGTTTTGCGTTGTTACGTTGTTTGAGATTGCCAAACTTTCCGCAATTTTGTGAAAATTCATGATTTAAAGCTGCAATACGTCGAGTATCCGGTATAAATGCATTTATTTGCAAGAAAGTGACACTTTTAATGGGTATATCCATAGAATAGCGCACCCTAGTTGTAAATAGCACCCCTAGTGGTGGGACAGCGCCATCTAGTGGTCACAGCTGTTTTAACTCACGTAAAAATAAACAATACTGTACTTCTACGTAGTCTATTTCTTCCTCTGTCCTCTCTCCGCTCCAAGTCACCTCCACAGCTGGTCCTGGTCTCCACGCCCTTGCACTGCTCCATTATCTCAGCTCCACCTGCACTCACACACACGCATGTTAGTACGTTCACATAGTAAACACACACGTCAATACGTTCACATATTGGACAGTTAACTTTCCACGTCGTGTCTATTCGCCACCCACCTTTGCCAAGGTTTGGACCTCGTATCTCCGGACTATCCAGGCGCCAGGGTTGTCTCGCATCGCCTTGCGCCACCGAGTCTTCACACAGGTACAGGGGGCTCCGCGTGGTGTAGTGAGTGCACTGCGCGCGCACGTGGTTGCGTACATACAGGCCGTGCCGTCGTCACGTGATTTGTAAATGAGCAAAAATCTCACTTGGGATTTCAACCCGGGTCCTTGACTTTAGAGTCAGTCACGATATCCACTCCACCACGCAGACTCACGGATACTGTGTATGTTCCGGTTATACTGGTAGGAACCTCCTGGTTACACCAGCCCACAGGGGATTATTGTGTCCGTCCATCGTGCAGGGAGGGGCTGGGTGTGGAGGGGCTGGGTGGGGAGGATGGGGAGGGGCTGGGTGGGGAGGGTGGGGAGGGGCTGGGTGGGGAGGGGCTGGTCACCCCGTGGTGCCCTTATAAAACTCAACGTTTAACCTACTCACGCCGGCTTGTGCCCGCCCTCACAGTCGGGCATATTTGCAGAATACACCACGCCGCCGTTGACCCTGGCCATTGACCGAGCAACCCAACGTTCCTACCAGCTCCCTCCGCGGGACAATGTGTTTGAACTCTTGAGAGCTGCCCACGCTCTCCGCTTGGCCACCAAACGGTTCCTGCATGCAGCCAGTGGCGCCTATTGCATTGTAACCGTCTACAGACTCAGCAGTGACTGCCACCGTCTTAAGCTTTCACCCCTGATGGTTGTATCTTGGGCCGAAGCTGCCTCCAGGCGGGGCAGCAGAAGAGGCGAGTCGAGGGTACAAGTGGTGCTAATTTTTTTACATTTAAACTAATCTGTTATTTATCAGGGAGAGCCCACTGAGCTAATAACCCTTTCTCAGAGGCGAACTGGCCACACGTAATATCTCATCAAGTGGCTTATAACATGACATTTGGATGATGTGGCAATCATTAATAGCAGCAGCAACATCTATTTAAAGGCACGTTTTTGAACGTGGAAGGCAAAACCGGATTGTATCCCTGTAGTAAGGTTAATTCCTTACCCTGCAGTCTGCCTGAGAGTACGTATTTGCCCTGTGGGTGTAGGATTTGTAGATTCGGGGTGAAATTGACCTTAATATATAAGGATGGCAACTTCTCTCCTGCCCGGCTGTACCTGGCTTCTCAGGTGAGTCTCCTGGACGACGTCAGCGTGCCGCCTGTTTACAAAGACAGGGTCAGGGTGCGGACTTCTGCTGATGCCTTTTTCTCTTATCGATGATTCATCTCTTCGTTTTAGTAATCACAAGAAACCCCAGAGGGACCGTGTGTTTTTTTCTATTTAATTCCGTCGAGCCGATTTCTACTGTCGAGGCCTAACGCCCTCTTTGTTTGACTGGCGCCTGTGCATCGCCTCGGCTAGTGTGCCCCTCCCC